>NC_064637.1:19355943-19971887 GCF_023864275.1 Schistocerca cancellata
CACACAACACAGCCAGCGCCAGCCTCTGCCCTGCTTCTACCTTGGCTGCCTGCATTGTGCAGTGCCCCATTGGATTTTGTATTTCACATATGCCGTGGCGTCTCTGTGCGTCGTCTGCCGCGCAGTGTCTGGCGCAGCGTAACTTCGCATCGCACTCTGTCGGCGATCGTTTCAGTCGCACGTCCTGCCCTCTGGGCAGTTGATGCGAGCAACAGGACAAAGAGCCACCTAGCGGATAACATAGGAACTACTTGCAAAAACCCGCTCGCAAGGGAACGAACTATTTGTCTCGGAGCGGATGAGTTCACCGCTACCCCCTCCCTCGGAACTCGCCCGCTCAACGCTCGCCCCACCGTCTCGACTCTAGCCAGAGCGTCGAGCAAAGCGGCTCAGGTGTCACTGCGGTCTCTGCGGTCTCAGCTCACGCAGTAATACAGCTCGCGGCTCGACCTGCTCGACTCAGCGCCTCTGCATCGGAGTTCGTCCCCACTGGATATTGTTCTTCGTAGTAATGCCGCTATGTATATTACATTATTATGTTATGTATACATCAATTGTTTTTATTTTATTTTTATTTGTTTAAACTGATTAGATTAGGTTCCTGATGACTCCTCTTACTATAGGATTTTTATTATAGACACTCGAATTTACGCTTTAATTACGAGCGAACCGATAAACGTATCGCAAAATGTGATACACCAATATTTTCCTTGTTTTATTCTGCGTTAGGCTATATGCAGCACTTTCGTTTTACAGTCAAATTTATATTTTTTTTTCTTATTCTGGTACGGATTTTGCAATTTTGGGCGTCTTCGAAAGGAAACGTTCACTTTAAAAATATATGGCTTGCGATGTATTTGTATGAGGTTAATGCAATTTTAATACGTTATAGCCAAATATATTGTTAATGTAAATCTCAAGTTACAACATTTTCCGATCACCCAAAAAACCACGATAGTGCAAAATAAATCAATAATCAAAAACTTTGTCATATCGTGGAAATTTCAATAAACAATACAAAATTCTTATTCATTATCTGTGTTACTTCAAAATAGGATCAAATAAGATCAAAATACAGGTATAGTACTGGAATAAACCAAGTTTAAAGGGCAATGTGCCTTCCATTTATTTTATATTGTAAATGAGTGGTGAGTCATGAAAAAGAGCTAATTCATTTCAGGGAGTGAACAGTTCTGATCCAATCTCTGAAAAGAACAGTTTTGCCCATCTCTAATTTGTACCTCTCTATCTACATTATTCCACGGGTTTATTCAATTTTCAAATTTATACTGGCTTTTTGATTAGCCGGTAAATGGCGTGTGACGAGGGCCTCCCGTCGCGTCCAAGTCTTTCTATGTGACGCCACTTCGGCGACTTGAGCGTCGATGAGGATGAAATGACGATGATTAAGACAACAAAACAGCCAGTCCCTCAGCGGGGAAAATCTCCGACCCAGCCGGGAATCTAACCCGGGCCCTTAGGAGTGACATTTTGTCGCGCTGACCACTCAGCTACCGGTGGCGGACAGAGGTACCGATCAAGTGGGGACTCTCCCATTACGGCCATTTCACGAGCGTACCGCGTGTATCAGGAATCCGGTTATTGTTGTGGTCTTCAGTCCTGAGACTGGTTTGATGCAGCTCTCCATGCTACTCTATCCTGTGCAAGCTTCTTCATCTCCCAGTACCTACTGCAACCTACATCGATCTGAATCTGCTTAGTGTATTCATCTCTTGGTCTCCCCCTACGATTTTTACCCTCCACGCTGCCCTCCAATACTAAATTCGTGATCCCTTCATGCCTCAGAAAATGTCCTACCAACCGAACCCTTCTTCTGGTCAAGTTGTGCCACAAACTTCTCTTCTCCCCAATCCTATTCAATACGTCCTCATTAGTTACGTGATCTACCCATTTAATCTTCAGTATTCTTCTGTAGCACCACATTTCGAAAGTTTCTATTCTCTTCCTGTCCAAACTACTTATCGTCCACATTTCACTTCCATACATGGCTATACTCCATACAAATACTTTCAGAAACGACTTCCTGACACTTAAATCTATACTCAATGTTAACAAATTTCTCTTCTTCAGAAACGCTTTCCTTGCCATTGCCAGTCTACATTTTATGTCCTCTCTACTTCGACCATCATCAGTTATTTTGCTCCCCAAATAGCAAAACTCCTTTACTATTTTAAGTGTCTCATTTCCTAATCTAATTCCCTCAGCATCACCCGACTTAATTCGACTACATTCCATTATCCTCGTTTTGCTTTTGTTGATGTTCATCTTATATCCTCTGTTCAAGCCGACCTCGTGGAACATCAGTTTGGATTCCGTAGAAATACTGGAACACGTGAGGCAATACTGACCTTACGACTTATCTTAGAAGAAAGATTAAGGAAAGGCAAACCTACGTTTCTAGCATTTGTAGACTTAGAGAAAGCTTTTGACAATGTTGATTGGAATACTTTCTTTCAAATTCTGAAGGTGGCAGAGGTAAAATACAGGGAGCGAAAGGCTATTTACAATTTGTACAGAAACCAGATGGCAGTTATAAGAGTCGAGGGACATGAAAGGGAAGAAGTGGTTGGGGAGTGAGTGAGACAGGGTTGTAGTCTCTCCCCTCTCCCCGATGTCATTAAATCTGTATATTGAGCAAGCAGTAAAGAAAACAAAAGAAAACTTCAGAGTAGGTATCAAAATCCATGGAGAAGAAATAAAAACTTTGAGGTTCGCCGATGACATTGTAATTCTGTCAGAGACAGCAAAGGACTTGGAGGAATCCGGTAACACATCAAATCTCCGAGATCGGTGCGACCGGGAAAAGAAGAGAATCGTTCAACGTGACAGAAGTGCAACCTTTCCGCAAAATGCTGCAGAGTTCAATGCAGAGCCATCAGCAAGTGTCAACGAAACATCATCGGTATGGGCTTTCGGAGCCGAAGGCCCATTCGTGTACCCTTTAAGACTGCACGCCACAGAGCTTTACGCCTCGCCTGGGGCCACCAACACCGACAGTGGACTCTTGATGACTGGAAACATGTTGCCTGGTCGGACGAGTCTCGTTTCAAATTGTATCAAGCGGATGGACATGTATGGGTGTGGGAGACAACTTCATGAATCCATGGACCCTGCATGTCGGCAGGGTACTGTTCGAGCTGGAGGAGGCTGTGTAATGGTGTGGGGAGTGTGCAGTTGGAGTGATATGGGACCCCTGATACGTCTAGATGCGACTCTGACAGGTGACACGTACGTAAGCACCCTGTATGATCACCTCCATCCGTTCACGTCCATCGTGCATCTTTTCTCTGCCTGGTCGGACGAGTCTCGTTTCAAATTGTATCAAGCGGATGGACATGTATGGGTGTGGGAGACAACTTCATGAATCCATGGACCCTGCATGTCGGCAGGGTACTGTTCGAGCTGGAGGAGGCTGTGTAATGGTGTGGGGAGTGTGCAGTTGGAGTGATATGGGACCCCTGATACGTCTAGATGCGACTCTGACAGGTGACACGTACGTAAGCACCCTGTATGATCACCTCCATCCGTTCACGTCCATCGTGCATCTTTTCTCTGCCTGGTCGGACGAGTCTCGTTTCAAATTGTATCAAGCGGATGGACATGTATGGGTGTGGGAGACAACCTCATGAATCCATGGACCCTGCATGTCGGCAGGGGACTGTTCGAGCTGGAGGAGGCTGTGTAATGGTGTGGGGAGTGTGCAGTTGGAGTGATATGGGACCCCTGATACGTCTAGATGCGACTCTGACAGGTGACACGTACGTAAGCACCCTGTATGATCACCTCCATCCGTTCACGTCCATTCCCCAGACATGAACATTATTGAGCATATCTGGGATGCCTTGCAACATGCTGTTCAGAAGAGATCTCTTTCCTCTCGTACTCTCAAGGATTTATGGAGAACTCTGCAGGATTCATGGAGTGAATTCCCTCCAGCGCTACTTCAGACATTAGTCGAGTCCATGCCACGTCGTGTTGCGGCACTACTTCGTGCTCGCGGTGGCCTCACACGATATTTTGGAGGTGTACCAGTTTCTTTGGCTCTTCAGTGTATCTCTCCATGTAAAAGGCGATGTCCTAACTGACTGACTGAGTCACTGACTGATAACTGGTCAGCCCAAATCACTGGACAGAAACTTGAAATTTGGAGAAGGTGTGGAGCTTATACTGCAGGCGTGCTTTAAGAAGGTATTTTTCGACATTCAGCCCTAATAGGATGAAATAAATGAAGGGTATTCTTAAGAAATAAACTTTTGAAGCTAGACCTTTGAAAATTGACATTTGGTTTTAACGGTCAGAAATAAAGAAATACCTGTTTCGGCATTTTTAGAAATTTAAGCCTGTGGGGGTGAATGCGTTTTTGGAAACATATCGTTCTTAAAGAACTATTAAAGTATTTTTAAAGCTACATCTGTGAACATTAGTATTTGAGTTCTCGGTTACAAATAGCAAAATACGTGCGTCAAGTGTTTTTCGAAACTGAATCCACGGTGTGAAATACGGAATGAGATTTTCTATGAAGATATTTTATTATGGGAGCATTTTTAAAGCTAAATGTATGAACATTTAAATTTCTCCTCTCAGAAATACAAAAATACATGTTTTACTGTTTTCGGAAATTCAATCGCTGTTGGGGAGAAACTCTGGATGAAAGTTTTTATGGAAGTAATTCATTGTGAAGCCTTTTTTAAGCTAAAGCTATGAAAAATTTTATCTCACTTCTCTGTTAAAAATACAACATACACGTCACTGTTTTTGGACATTCAGCCCTCAAGGGGGTGAAACAGAGGGCGAAACGTTGTATCAAAACATTTCACTGCGAAAGCATTTTTGTGATAAATCTTTGAAAACTGGTTCTTGGCCTTCCTGGCAGATTAAAACTGTGTGCCCGACCAAGACTCGAACTCGGGACCCTTGCCTTTCGCGGGCAAGCGCTCCACCAACTGAGCTACCGAAGCACGACTCACGCCCGGTACTCACAGCCTTACTTCTGCCAGTACCTCGTCTCCTACCTTCCAAACTTTACAGAAGCTCTCCAGTGTCGGACTGAGTCACTGGCTAATTGTCGCCTAGCCCAAAACGTTATGAATAGAAACTTGAAGTTTGGAGTGGGTGCGGATCTTATACTGTGGGCGTAATTTAACAAGAGATTGTCCGAAATTCCACTCCTAACGGGGTGAAATAGGGAATGAAAGGCTTTTTGAATGTATGTCGCTGTTAAGGAAATTTGGAAGGTACAACTACGAAAACTGGTGTTTGGATTCTCAGTCAGGAAATAAAAAATACGTGTTCCGGCATTTTTGGAACTACTAAGGGTGTAACATAGTGGGTGAAAACTCTTTCAAAATAAATAACTACTGAAGAACTAGTAAAGGATATTAAGGCTACATCTATGACAATTGGTTTTTGAATTTTGGGTTAGAAATAAAGTATGTGTTCAGTGTTTCTGGAAATTCAACGGGTAATGGAGTGCAATATGGCATGGAAATTTGTGAAGAAATATTTTGTTACGTTAAAAAATTTTAAAACTAATTTTATGAAAATTAATATTCACTTCTAGCTTAGATGTAAATAAATATTTGTTAGCCGGCCGCGGTGGTCTAGCGGTTCTGGCGCTGCAGTCCGGAACCGCGGCACTGCTACGGTCGCAGGTTCGAATCCTGCCTCGGGCATGGGTGTGTGTGATGTCGTTAGGTTAGTTAGGTTTAAGTAGTTCTAAGTTCTAGGGGACTTATGACCTAAGATGTTGAGTCCCATAGTGCTCAGAGCCATTTGAACCATTTTGAAATATTTGTTAGGGGATGAAAGTTGTTACGGAAATATACCCACAAGAACGTAAAGAGTATGATTAACAAAAACTATTGACTCCAGCTACCAGAATAGCTTTTTGGTGTGAAGTACATTCGGAAAGACCATGCTTATATGACCTTAATTAGCGTGTAGAGCTAGGAGGTGTTGCAATTTCTGAACGACATAAATATTCGATTAAATGAAAACCAAAAAATCTCTGCAACCCATACAATCTAAGCGAGCGAAGCAGCGGGCGAGAAGCTAGTTCCCTAAATAAATACCAGCTTCTATGCAAAGAACAATTTGGTTTCAGGACTGTAAAGGGAACAGCAGCTGCTATAGTAAAATTTACAAAAGTAGTTATGGAAGGAGAACAAGTAAGAGGCATTTTCCTAGACTCAGTGAGGCATTTGACACAGCTGATCACGAAATACTTCTAGGTAGACTTGAAGCTCTAGTAATAAGGGGAGTTGTAAATAAATGGTTTAGGTCTTACCTAGCAGACAGAGTGCAGAGGGTATAGATATCCCACATTTCTAGTGGCTCAAATTATACAACAAAACATCCTTCAGATCAAGAATATTTGAACACTGCAGTCCCTCAAGAGACCGTGCTAGAGCGAATACTGTTTCCACTTACATTGCCACTATGGCCAACACAAGACGAAACTGTAACAGCACTGTAATAATTACAGATAGAACACCAGAAACGTTGTCAGTAAAACTTGAAAAGCCACTTACGGCAGTCTTCGGCTGGTAAAATGCCAATAAAGTAACTCTTAATGTAAAGAAGACTAATAATATGACCTTCTCCATATACAGGGTGGTCCATTGATAGTGACTGGGCCAAAAATCTCACAAAATAAGCATCAAACGAAAAAACTTCAAAGAACGAAACTCGTCTAGCTTGAAGGGGGCAACCAGATGGCGCTATGGTTGGCCCGCTAGATGGCGCTGCCATAGGTCAAACGGATATCAACTTCGATTTTTTTTTAATAGGAACCTATATTTTTTATTACATATTCGTGTAGTGTGTAAAGAAATATGAATGTTTTAGTTGGACCATTTTTTTCGCTTTGTGATAGATGGCGCTGTAATAGTCACAAACGTATAAGTACGTGGTATCACGTAACATTCCGCCAGTGCGGACGGTATTTGCTTCGTGATACATTACCCGTGTTAAAATGGAGCGTTTACCAATGGCGAAAAGGTCGATATCGTGTTGATGTATGACTGTTGTGATCAAAATGACCAACGGGCGTGTGATATGCATGTTGCTCGGTATCCTGGACGACATGATCGAAGTGGTTACTTTATTTAACGAAACGGGAAGGCCGGCCGGTGTGCCCGAGCGGTACTAGGCGCTTCAGTTTGAAACCGCGTGACCGCTACGGTCGCAGGTTCGAATCCTGCCTCGGGCATGGATGTGTGTGATGTCATTAGGTTAGGTAGGTTTAAGTAGTTCTAAGTTCTAGGGGACTGATGACCTCAGAAGTTAAGTCCCATAGTGCTTGGAGCCATATGATCCAATTTTGAAACAGGAAGTGTTCAGTCACATGTGAAACGTCAACCACGACCTGCAACAAATGATGATGCCCAAGTAGGTGTTTTAGCTGCTGTTGCGGCTAATCCGCACATCAGTAGCAGACAAATTGCGCGAGAATCGGGAATCTCAAAAACGTCGCTGTTGACAATGCTACATCAACATCGATTGCACCCGTACCATATTTCTGTGCACCAGGAGTTGCGTGGCGACGACTTTGAACGTCGTGTACAGTTCTGCCACTGGGCACAAGAGAAATTACGGGACGATGACAGATTTTTGCACGCGGTCTATTTAGCGACGAAGCGTCATTCACCAACAGCCGTAACGTAAACCGGCATAATATGCACTATTGCGCAACGGAAAATCCACGATGGCTGCGACAAGTGGAACATCAGCGACCTTGGCGTGTTAATGTATGGTGCTGCATTATGGGACGAAGGATAATTGGCCCCCATTTTATCGATGGCAATCTAAATGGAGCAATGTATGCTGATTTCCTACGTAATGCTCTACCGATGTCACTACAAGATGTTTCACTGCATGACAGAATGACGATGTACTTCCAACATGATGGATGTCCGGCACATAGCTCGCGTGCGGTTGAAGCGGTATTGAATATCATATTTCGTGACAGGTGGATTGGTCGTCGAAGCACCATACCATGCCCTGGACGTCCCCGCATTTCTTTCTGTGGGGAAAGTAGAAGGATATTTGCTATCGTGATCCGCCGATAACGCCTGACAACATGCACCAGCGCATTGTCAATGCATGTGCGAACATTACGGAAGTTGAACTACTCGCTGTTGAGAGGAATGTCGTTACACGTATTGCCAAATGCCACATGCATTGAGGTTGACGGACATCATTTTGAGCACTTCTTGCATTAATGTGGTATTTACAGGTAATCACGTTGTAACAACATGCGTTCTCAGAAATGATAAGTTCACAAAAGTACGTGTATCTCATTGGAACAACCGAATGTTCAAGCGTACCTACGTTCTGTATTTTAATATAAAAAGACCTACCTGTTACCAACTGTTCTAAAATTGTGAGCCATATGTTTGTGACTATTACAGCGCCATCCATCACAAAGCGAAATAAGTGGTCCAACTAAAACATTCATATTTCTTTACGTACGACACGAATATGTAATAAAAAATTGGGGTTCCTATTTTAAAAAAGGCCGTTGATATCCGTTTGACCTATGGCAGCGCCATCTAGCGGGCCAACCATAGCGCCATCTGCTTTCCCCCTTCAAGCTAGACAAGTTTCGTTCCTTGTAGTTTTTTCGTTTTAGGCTTATTTCGTGAGATATTTGGCCCGGTCACTATCAATGGACCACCCTGTATATATAAAAACCTAATATAACAAAACATAAAGTACATAATGTAACCATAGAGTGTGTACCTGGCACAAAATTTTTTGGTAACTATGTTGATGAGCAGTTAAAATGGAATTAACATGTCAGGTTACTCGGAAAAACAATCAGCTCAGCATACAATGCCTTACGAATATCAAGCGCCGTGTACAATAGCTCATGCCTAAAAGCAACATACTACGCATACATACATTCTTCTATCATCAGTTATGGCGTAATATTTGCGAGTGCAAAAGCTCAGAAAGTGGAGAAGGTGTTCAAACTGCAAAAACGAGCCATCAGAATAATGAGCACGAGTCACAATAAGGTCCACTGCATTGAGCTATTCGAACTTGGGGTATCCTGACAATTCCAAGTGAATACATATTTCAGAGCACAGTACTTGTACAAAATAAACATCGACCAGTATGCAGAAAATAGCTCCACACATCATCAAACCAGATACAGCGACTGCTTGTCCTTAGATAGAATGAACAGAGCAAAGATCCTAACCACTATGTTTTGCCAAGGAGCCAAGATAGGCTATGTAACAAACTGCCAAAAGAGTTCAAAAACCTATCTTAAAGAATATTTAATAGAAAAATAGTTTTTATTGCAGTAAATTGTTGCAAATAAATAATCTGGCTGACCAGTTACAATGAAGACTCAAAATATCATAGTTTGTAATTTACTCCAATACCAAGGAGCATTATCAGATAAGTCTTGTGATCAGTTTCTTTTGTTTGAAGCTGGCCGTTTCAGCCTTATGTAATTTAGTAATATACACTACTGGCCATTAAACTTGCTACACCAAGAAGAAATGCAGATGATAAACGGGTATTCATTGGACAAATATGTCATACAAGAACTGACATGTGGTTACATTTTCACGCAGTTTGGGTGCATAGATCCTGAGAAATCACTACCCAGAACAACCACCTCTGGCCGTAATAACGGCCTTGATACGCCTGGGCATTGAGTCAAACAGAGCTTGGATGGCGTGTACAGGTAGAGCTGCCCATGCAGCTTCAACACGATACCACAGTTCATCAAGAGTATTGTGACGAGCCAGTTGCTCGGCCACCATTGACCAGACGTTTTCAATTGGTGAGCGATCTGGAGAATGTGCTGGCCAGGGCAGCAGTCGAACATTTTCTGTATCCAGAAAGGCCCGTACAGGACCTGCAACATGCGGTCGTGCATTATCCTGCTGAAATGTAGGGTTTCGCAGGGATCGAATAAAGGATAGAGCCACGGGTCGTAAAACATCTGAAATGTAACGTCCAGTGTTCGGCAAACACGGATGTGACAATCGTGATGCTGTAAACAGAACCTGGATTCATCCGAAAAAATGACGTTTTGCCATTCGTGCACCCAGGTTCGTCGTTGTGTACACCATCGCAGGCGCTCCTGTCTGTGATGCAGCGTGAAGGGTAATCGCAGCCACGGTCTCCGAGCTGATAGTCCATGCTGCTGCAAACGTCGCTGAACTGTTCGTGCAGATGGTTGTTGTCTTGCAAACGTTCCAATCTGCTGAACCAGGGATCGAGACGTGGCTGCACGATCCGTTACGGCCATACGGATAAGATGCCTGTCCATCTCGACTGCTAGTGATACGAGGCCGTTGGGATCCAGCACGGCGCTCCGTGTTACCCTCCTGAACCCACCGATTCCATATTCTGCTAACAATCATTGGATCTCGACCAACGCGAGCAGCAATGTCGCGATACGATAAACCGCAATCGCGATAGGCTACAATCCGACCTTTATCAATGTCGGAAACGTGGTGGTACGCATTCCTCCTCCTTACACGAGGCACCACAACAGCGTTTCACCAGGCAACGCCGGTCAACTGCTGTATGTGTATGAGAAATCGGTTGGAAACTTTCCTCATTTCAGCACATTGTAGGTGTCGCCACCAGCCCCAACCTTGTGTGAATGCTCTGAAAAGCTAATCATTTGCATATCACAGCATCTTCTTCCTGTCGGTTCAATTTCGCGTCTGTAGCACGTCATCTTCGTGGTGTAGCAATTTTAATGGTCAGTAGTGTTATGATGAATATCTGATGTATATTATAAGAAAGCAACGTAATGGTGACATCCAAACAAATAAATTTGTTTACGAATGAATGAATAAGAAGGACTCCGTTCGTGTATGCCGTATTTTCACCCCCAATGGGAATGTTTACAAATGCAACTATAGCATTTTTTGCATTGACTCTGGCTCTGTTTTCAAAGGAACGGAAGAAAAAAAAAAAGATGCTGGGAATGGTTTCAAAGGAGGGAGAAATATGTGTATGAAGACTGATTAAGGGCTCTTTAAGGCCAAGTACACGATCAAACAAGTTGTCAAACTTTACTATGTTAGCCAAACACTTGACCGTGTACGGTGATGTTTGACGTGTTTACGAGAAAATGTGTGACGGAAAGTTTGGCGAGGTGGCGGAAGATGTTTATGTCGACGTTCCGCCGCATACGTTTAGTGAAAACCAGTTTTATTGCAGTTTATGTCACTGTATCGTGAGTTTCCACAACTATGGCAACTAAGAAGATCAAGGACAAAAACAAAACAGCACTGACAGTTAGCAAAATGGTAATGGTGTCGCATCCATGCCGACCATATACTAAGCCGGGAGGGGTTAAGAAGAAAATTAGTATTGTGTGCACAACATAAATAGGGAGTGCAATAATTCTTTTTTAAGAAAAGCATTGTTCTCCGCTTCTTTCACTTGACGATGTGGGCTATACGTTGCCACAAAATGGCTCTGAGCACTATGGGACTTAACAGCTGTGGTCATCAGTCCCCTAGAACTTAGAACTACTTAAACCTAACTAACCTAAGGACATCAAACACATCCATGCCCGAGGCAGGATTCGAACCTGCGACCGTAGCAGTCGCGCGGTTCCGGACTGCGCGCCTAGAACCGCGAGACCACACCGGCCGGGTAACATGCATAGCATTCCAGAAGGTGTGCAATGACATATTTAACCGGTGTAGTGACATATATTGACTTTAAACTGCTGCCGATGTTAAATAACTTACACTGCTGGCCATTAAAATTGCTACACCAAGAAGAAATGCAGATGATAAATGGGTATTCATTGGACAAATATATCATACTAGAACTGACATTTGATTACATTTTCACGCAGTTTGGGTGCAGAGATCCTGAGAAATCAGTACCCAGAACAACCACCTCTGGCCGTAATAACGGCCTCGGTACGCCTGAGCATTGAGTGAAACAGAGCTAGGATGGCGTGTACAGGTACAGCTGCCCATGCAGCTTCAACACGATACCACAGTTCATCAAGAGTAGTGACTGGCGTATTGTGACGGGCCAGTTGCTCGGCCACAATTGACCAGACGTTTTCAAGTGGTGAGAGATCTGGAGAATGTGCTGGCCAGGGCAGCAGTCGAACATTTTCTGTATCCAGAAAGGCCCGTACAGGACCTGCAACGTGCGGTCGTGCATTATCCTGCTGAAATGTAGGGTTTCGCAGGGATCGAATGAAGGGTAGAGCAACGGGTCGTAACACATCTGAAATGTAACGTTCACTGTTCAAAGTGCCGTCAATGTGAACAAGAGGTGACCGAGACGTGTAACCAATGGCACCCCATACCATCACGCCGGGTGATACGCCAGTATGGCGATGACGAATACACGCTTCCAAAGTGCGTTCACCACGATGTCGCCAAACCCGGATGCGACCATCACGATGCTGTAAACAGAACCTGGATTCATCCGAAAAAATGACGTTTTGCCATTAGTGCACCCAGATTCGTCGCTCCTGTCTGTGATGCTGCCTCAGGGGTAACCGCCGCCATGGTTTCCGAGCTGATAGTCCATACTGCTGCAAACGTCGAACTGTTCGTGCAGATGGTTGTTGTCTTGCAAACGTCCCCATCTGTTGACTCAGGGATCGAGACGTGGCTGCACGATCCGTTACAGCCGTGCGGATAAGATGCCTGTCATGTCGACTGCTAGTGATACGAGGCCGTTGAGATCCAGCACGGCGTTCCGTATTACCCTCCTGAATCCACCGATTCTATATTCTGTTAACAGTCGTTGGATGTCGACCAACGCGAGAAGCAATGATGCGATACGATAAACCGCAATCGCGATAGGCTACAATCTGACCTTTATTCTTACACGAGGCATCACAACAACGTTTCACCAGGCAACGCCGTTGAAATTCTGCTTGTGTATAAGAAATCGGTTGGAAACTTTCCTCATGTGAGCACGTTGTAGGTGTCGCCACCGGCGCCAACCTTGTCTGAATACTTTGAAAAGCTAATCATTTCCATATCACAGCATCTTCTTCCTGTCGGTTAAATTTCGCGTCTGTAGCAAATCATCTTCGTGGTGTAGCTATTTTAATGGCCAATAGTGTAGAGCGATGGTTGTCGCTGTAACTCCTGTTGTGGTTGGCCGAAACATGAAATTAACACATCACTCTGATCCTTAGAGATGTAATTTTAGTTTGTCGTTCGGGTTTGCCAACAAAAAGAAATTTTGTCGAAATTATACATACTGGAAAAACTGGCCATCTTTCGCCCCCCTCGTTTTTGACCGAAAAAATTCTAAATATCAACATAAAAAATAGGCTACGATGAATTCATTTTCTTCAAGGGAGACCGAAAATCATTAAAATCGGATAAAAATTGTAGCGTGAGCGGCGACAGCCATACTCAAAAATGTGGTTTTGAGAAAAATTGTTCAAATGGCTCTGAGCACTATGGGATTTAACAACTGAGGTCATCAGTCTCCTAAAACCTAGAACTACTTAAACCCAACTAACCTAAGGACATCACACACATCCATACCCGAGGCAGGATTCGAACCTGCGACCGTAGAAGCAGCGCGGTTCCGGACTGCGCCTAGAACCGCTGGGCCACAGCGGCCGGCTATCTGCGTTTGTAGCCATTCTCACTAGTGGCAAAATACAACACACACGAACGGCGTCTACTTAATGAGTTTACATGGTGAACTATTTTGATACGTGTACCTACTTGTTTGTCACATCCATAGCTAGGTAAGAGCTTATTTGACAGAGAAATCTGTTCTTTCACGAGGGTGTTAACGAGATATTAAAAATTGCGTTATCCATTCGAAGAAAGACGATGTATTAATCGGGTTCTGAGACCCATACCGTATTTCCTTTTTCACGGGTACGTCTGTCAGAAATTTTTAGCCATTCCCTGGACCAGTGTCTTCTTCTTGTTCTTCTTGAAACACAGTACCAAAGACAACGCCAGGGCTGCTTTCTCTGCATCTGTAGCCATTCTCACTGTCAAAATACTCACCTACGCAAAGTGAGGTTAAAATGAGGAACTTTGTACGCGTGAGGACTTGTTTGACAAACCCCCGGGTTCACACAGACAGCGTTTGCACAGATAAATCGTTGCGTGTGAATGAATAGCCGACTGAAAAATTTGTCTGTGTTCGGCCCCTGCAAAGTATGGCGGCATTGAATTGATACAGCCTGTGGTCGCGGTGGCACAGGTATCGGTGGATTTCACCGACGACCGACATCTACCGAAGACGGCCGATCTTTTCAAATTGTTGTTGTTGTTGTGGTCTTCAGTCCAGAGACTGGTCTGATGCAGCTCTCCATGCTACTCTATCCTGCGCAAGCTTCTTCATCTCCCAGCACCTACAGCAGCCTACATCCTTCTGAATCTGTTTAGTGTTTTCATCTCTTGGTCTCCCTCTACGATTTTTACCCTCCACGCTGCCCTCAAATACTAAATTGGTGATCCCTTGATGCCTCAGAACATGTCCTACCAACCAATCCCTTCTTCTAGTTAAGTTGTGCCACAAACTTCTCTTCTCCCCAATTCTATTCAATACCTCTTCATTAGTTATGTAATCTGCCCATGTAATCTTCAGCATTCTTCTGTAGCACCACATTTCGAAAACTTCTATTCTCTTCTTGTCCAAACTATTTATTGTCCATGTTTCACTTCCATAAAGGGCTACACCCCATACAAATACTTTTAGAAACGACTTCCTGACACTTAAATCTATACTCGATGTTAACAAATTTCTCTTCTTCATAAATGCTTTCCTTACCATTGCCAGTCTACATTTTGTATCCTCTCTACTTCGACCATCATCAGTTATTTTGCTCCCCAAATAGCAAAACTCCTTTACTACTTCCAGTGTCTCATTTCCTAATCTAATTGTCTCAGCATCACCCGACTTAATTCGTCTACATTCCATTATCTTCATTTTGCTTTTGTTGATGTTCATCTTATATCCTCCTTTCAAGACACTGTCCATTCCGTTCAACTGCTCTTCCAAGTCCTTTGCTGTCCCTGACAGAATTACAATTAGCAATGGGAAAAAGCGACTGGTTAAAACCATTACCGGTATTTTAGTTCTGAACAACCGATGCTTTTCAGTAATTGCTTGGTATTAGTTATAACGTTTTTTTATTTTTTACTAATAAATAAGTAAATAATTGAAGAATCATTTATATGTAGCAGCAGTGGAAAAATTTTTCGCTTTTAAATAAACCTTTCATAATTTTTATGCTTGAAATTTTTATGCTTTAAAGTCTAAAATGTTGCGTTATTTTAGAAAATAGGTGAAGCGATCAGTGCTATTTTAATTACATTGCGACAGAAATGAGCAACAAATACATGAGACAAGAAGCATTGCTGAGACAGTAGCATACCTGCTGCGGCGACTCGTGGGTTGAGGTGCGTGTGTGCAACGCGTAGCCCCTACACAGTACTTTCTCACTGCCGTCGCCAGGACATCGGTTGTGTTGCAGAATCCAGAATCCTAGTCTGGACACATGTTTGCGAAGTGACGTAGCAATGAATTGAAATACATCATTTTTTAAAAGATTAAAGAAATGTTTCCCAATTCAAATAAATAATGAAAAGGGGGAGGGAATTATGGTACTCAGTGCGTCTTCAGGCCACGAGTGTCATACTGGGATGTTGTGTACATAGTTCCGCGTAGTCAGCGCGTACACAACTTTCCCACTAGAGCGCGCCCCGCTAAGCACAACAGCGCAGGCGCAGCGCTCGTCCGTCTCCGCACTACGAGATGGCGCTGCCATAGAGACGGACCAAATTCTGCTTCCGCCGATCCGCATATTAATATGTAACGCAGCCAATGAGATTGCTGCTAACGTAGAACCTTTTCTCCTCGCGCAGAGATAACTGAACGCGCGAGGTATTATAACGAGTGTACAGACCTCAGATAAGTCAGTCTGCATCAGTCTGCATTTATCTGCACCTGTCTGTACCAGTCTGCATTGGTCTGTAGCAGGCTATAGTCAAGTTTCAATCTGCGCCTAATAAGATTAATCATATTCCTGTACACAGCAGCCGGCCGGTGTGGCCGTGCGGTTCTAGGCGCTTCAGTCTGGAACTGCGTGACCGCTCCGGTCGCAGGTTCGAATCGTGCCTCGGGCATGGATGTGTGTGATGTCCTTAGGTTAGTTAGGTTTAAGTAGTTCTAAGTTGTAGGGGACTGATGACCACAGATGTTAAGTCCCATAGTGCTCAGAGCCATTTGAACCTGTACATAGCCATGAAGATAAATGTATAGACACTTTGTAAAGTATCAGAGATATGTGAGAATAAGATTAACGTACCAAGACCAAAGGGACTTCAGATTGTCAATTGTAAACAGCATCTACAATCAAGTTACGAAATATCTATGCTTTTTATTATTTTAATAGATGAGTATGAAAATTAATCAAGTTCTGTTTAAAGTTGGTCTCCGTCAATCTCCTACTCTAAGCATGCAAGTGGCATTTCTATCGTCTGACCTAACGGCAGAAGATAATCACGCCACTATAAGACCACGAGACATATTGCTGACACTCGCCTACTTCGTTAGAGCGACGAGTCAAGTAATCTGATGGTGTGTGTACCGAAGGTCTTACAGTACGCACACCACACGGGACCATCCGACCGCCGTGTCATCCTCAGGGGAGGATGCAGATATGAGGGGCGTAGGGTCAGCACACTGCTCTCCCGGTCGTCATGATGGAATTCTTGACCGAAGGTGCTACTATTCGGTCTAGTAGCTCCTCAAATGGCATCACGAGGCTGAGTGCACCCCGAAAAATGGCAACAGCGCATGGCGGCCTGGATAGTCACCCATCCAAGTGCGGACCACGCCCGATAGTGCTTAACTTCGGTGATCTCACGGGAACCGGTGTATCCAGTGCGGCAAGGCCGTTGCCGGGAATTATGGTAACAGTAATAAATTAAAAACTTAACAAAATTTGATTTATAGTATACAATAAAAAAAGAAAGTAGCTGATCTGCTTCCTTCGTCTACATAATATGGCCTTATCCGATTTTAGCCCTTGAAAACTTACAAATCAACAAGAAAAACATTCTCCAACCTCAGTTTTCACTCTTCAGCACTGACTATACGTAATGCCCCTATTAAAACATGACTTTTGAGCAGTGTTTCAAAAAATGAAGTCAATAGAATACTGCTGATTTTTCGCGAACATTCAAGATCTTATGGATTTTCTAGAAAAACAGTGAATGATGGACTTCATTTTCTTTTGTTTGCCATTGGAGATTTTGGTTCTATATGTCTTGAAACTAAGAGAGTGCAAATTTTTGAATCTTTGGTCGATTTCTACGTTTAGTACAGTGAATAATAGGAATAAAAAATGAAAAACCGGTTATTTCAGAAAATTGTTATTTTCAGCGGTTTAACTGTCAGGACGGAGCAAGGAGGACATCAAAAGGAGACTAGCACTGCCAAAAAGGGCATTCCTGGCCAAGAGATGTCTACTAGTATCAAACATAGGCGCTGATTTGAGGAAAAAATTTCTGAGAAGTATGTTTGGAGCACAGCATTGTCTGGTAGTGGAATGTGGACTTTGGAAAATGTGGTGCTACAGACGAATGTTGAAAGTTAGGTGGACTGATAAGGTGAGGAATGAGGAGGTCCTGTGCAGAATCGGAGAGGAAAGGAATATTGGAAAACAGTGACACGGAGATGGGACAGGATGATAGGACACCTGTTAAGACATCAGGGAATGACTTCCATGGTACCAGAGGGAGCTGTAGAGGGCAAAAACTGTAGAGGAAGACAGCGATTGGAATACATGCAGCAAATAATTAAGGACGTAGAGTGCAAGTACTACTCTGAGATGAAGAGGTTAGCACAGGAGAGGAATTCGTGACTCGGACTGATAACACAGAAAAACAGTCAGGATAACTGGAGTGGGAATAAAGGATATAACGGAAAAGCGGCTGTTTCAGCGATGACCGTCATCCCCATTTCACATCAGTAGGCCACTGCGCGCACGATCAGAATGCAGCCGATGTCGTCGCCCCTAACGTACCGCTACAGACTTTGAACGGCAGTCGGCAAAATTAAAATCAGTTTTTTTTTTCGTTCAAATCTGCCAGTGTTCTCACATTCGTAACGTGGACAGTGTGAAGCTCATAAACTCAGTTCAAGAAGGGAGTCTGTGGCGTTCTGATGATGAAAAATACGACAGTCGGAATACAGCTGGGAATCTGTGGACTGAAATTGGAGCTTTGTTGGAAAACAGGAGTAGGCAAAACCGGTATCGAGATTTTTTGGTGTAAATTACATCCTCAAAAATAATTTGTTGAAGTGAAAAGGGTGGCGTATCTTACTCTTAAACTCACTGTAGCGGATCTTTTGTGGGTTGTGCTAGGTGGGTGTTGGCTGTGTACAAATTATTATTACTGATTACTGGTGTCTTCATGCCAGAGAGCTGGTGATTCTGTTATAAGAGGTAGTGTATTTTTCTCCACTTTTCAGTGTTTTTTGGGTTCAGAGTATCTTATTCTGAAATTTGTTTCTCTTTCACGCGTCCTCTGAATGACACTGATTGAACATTGTCTCTCATATGTCTCTTTTACCGAATTAATTTGAATCCGTGTAGTGTTTGTAATCTTGCTTTCGAATGTCAGGACGAATCATTGCAGTGATACAACCCATTCCTTGAATGAGAGGTATCACGTCGTCACATACAAAACACAGAGAAAATATGCTCGTGGACAGAGTAGTCGAGAAATGGCGAGCGCCCCACTGTGGGGAGGTGTGTTAAATCGTAGGTGCTGATACCGGAGCTAGTAATCCATTGACTGTACGGACGACTCTAGCTGCTGAGATGCAGACAGGAGTTCCACGGGGTGGCCGGTGCAGGGGAAAGAGCTTCATGAAATCCAAGAACGCGAAGTGTCAAAGACAATAAATGTACTGAACTGTTAATTATCAAGTTCAATATCAGATCTGCTATGCACGTGCTACAAAGCGGCAGTACAGGAGTTGGTAGCTGTCCTCATTTATCATGTATTGAGTAGTAATTTTGAAGGGAATATAAGAAGGTGAATTGAAGCCCACTTCTTAATTACGCGATGGAGTGAATGAGGACGAGAAGTTAATGGTTCAAATGGCTCCGAGCACTATGGGACTTAACATCTGAGGTGATCAGTCCCCTAGACTTAGTACTTGAACCTAACTAGCCTAAGGACATCACACACATCCATGCCCGAGGCAGGATTCGAACCTGTGACCGTAGCAGCCGCCCGGTTCCGGACTGAAGCGCCTAGAACCGCTTGGCCACCGCGCCTTTATCTGCAGCCTGTAAGGAGGCGAAGTCTGAGCCAAGTTGGAGGAAGAAGACACACCGGTTCAGGACACAGGCTACTTGCACCCTGATTAATGATACCGAATAGTCAGTAAGCAACACTCATTGTATGTAAAAGGATTGATGAATTCTTCTCGGGTTATCAGCCGAGTGGTGGCGTCGTCTTGTCGCAACGTTTCAATGAGTTTCGTACCCATCATCTTCACCAGAAGAAACTCATTGAAACTCATTGAAACGTTACGACAACACGAAATCACCACTCGGCTGATAACTCGAGAAGAATTCATCAGGGGAATACGCCGAGAAAGTCTGCAATCGCATATGTAAAAGGGTTGTTGAAGTGGCAACTTCTTCAAAAGTTTGGTGCATGAGGTGAGGTGTAACAAACCACCTCGCAACCCAAGTCAGCCTGCAACTCTTCAACACATCGTTATCTCTCGTCATCTCCGTAAATCTTGTCTGGTTATTCCAAGAACTAAGAAGTACTCAGGACTTTCTTTTCGAGACGGATATGGCTCACTCACACGCATTTATCTTTTTGTACGTCTGTCTTTAAAAACGGAAACTTCAGCGGAGAGCTTTGCTGTCCGTCTGTTAAGAATCATTTTTTCCTCAGAAACGAGTAGACATATGAAGATCAAATTTATGTCACATACTGAGGTCGATTTTCTCCTGGTGGTGTAAAAATTTTAAGCTTCTAAGTGAATGCAGTGAAAATGCGCAGTCCTAAGGCATCGACTGCACACCGACCAGGGCAGCGCCGCGAAACGGCGTCAAGGTGGCGCCGACAGGTGATTCTGGATTCCTGCCGCAACTCCTCTCCTTCACTGTTTGTGTCGGCGCTGACTCTCACAGTAGCCGGCAGTACTTAGATACTCACAAACTCAGTCGTCAGAAACTGCAGGGAACTTCGCGTTGACCTAGTAGAACCATGGCATGTGGCAAAAAGCAAGGTTGAACTATACATGTAGAGGATAAGTCCGATAATTGTTAATTTGTTGTTATATAATACGAAAATAATTGTCATCTTTTTATCCGTATTTGTGTTTGTCTATCCGTCAATTAAGACCCTTTTTGTCTGGAACAGTTTGGCGCATGAAATTCAAATTCTTGTCACGTGCTAAGGTCTACGATTGCTGCGAGGAGAAAAACAAACATTAAGCTTGGAAGTCATTTCATTCAAGAGATACAGCCATTTATGTATCATATTTTGATAGTCGCAGACTCACTCATCAAAAGCTATAGTGCACTTCCCGTTGACCTAGAATCGTGAAATTTGGCAGGAAGGTTTCACAGTACAAATAAATGTAAAAAATCCGAAACTTTTAATTTGTAATTGCATTTTTTCTCATTTGTTATCCGGCTCCAAACTGGAAATTAAAACATTCTCGTAAGTCTTGCAATCCCTGGGACTGATATCTTGTCAGAATCAATGTCAATAGCACGCAAAAATCGCCAATATCGGCGATTCCCGGGATAAGTGAACTTCACATACGCAGAACTCAGTAGGTACACAACCCTCGGTGCGCGAGACCCACTCGCAGCTGGCCAATTCTTAATAGAAAAGCTCGCAAAGCAATACTCTCCTTTACTCATAGAGGCGTCGCTCCATCTGTCATACCCGCCGACTTTAAAATACTGTCTAACCTCCTTAACGGAATACGTCACGCCCTATCCTAACATAATGCCCTTGGTCTCGCCCAAACGTTGGCGTAGGCGATCGGGAGGACCGCGAACAAGCTTTCCGGCGATGTTGTCGGCCAACTTATGGCCACGACGTCTGGCGTACGTTGTCGCTGACTGTGAACGCAGCCTAAGGACATCCTATACGGCACGTTTCCGAAATGATGCAGATCAACGATGAAACTTATATGGCAGCTAACAAACAGTTTGTCAAACTTCTTGTGCTTGTCAAATTACTAGCATCCTTTGCACTGTGTTACGTGTTTGTCAAACAAAGAAAATGTTTGATGTGTCTGAGATACGTTTTGACTGATGGGCGAATTTTATCGTTTACACTTGCGTTTGTAAAACAAAAGCCAGTTGCTTGCCATACTTCGCAGATGACAGACGTTATCAATGTTGATTCTCTGTAAATCCATCTTTATACATGATGGTTGCTGGATCTCGAATGTTAGTATAAAATGCCGAACCGAAACTCTTTTAGCCGTTTAGATTGCTAATTTTATTTTATTTGTGCCCCCATTTTCAGTGCTACTTTACTCCATGTTCAGGCCATCTGACTAAAATGTAGGAAGAATCTCACCTCTGGTCCAGTCAAAATAGGAGCCAGGATTCAGTGACCGGTATCCCAGGATTTCATCTCTACACAGCGATCCCTTCGATCATCACTTGTCAGCAAGTGTCGGCTGCGATTTAAACTGGAGAAAATCTGAGTTTCGTGCTGTAATTGAACTTTTTTCATTCGATGGGTTGGACTGCACCACAGAACAAAACAAAATTGGATGAAGTTCACGCGTACTCTGCGCCATCATTGAAGACTGTTCACTTTTCGACTCAGTCCAGACATGGTCGCGCAAGCACCGAAAACGAAGCGTACTCCTGTCGTCCAATTGAGGACAGCACAAAGGAAACTATCGACAGAATCCATGATATGGTCATGCAGGACCGCGGAATTAAAATTCGTGAGACTGCGGAGACTGTAGGCTTCTCAATTGAGCGAGTGCATAGTATCCTGCACGGAGAACTGGCTACGAAGAAGCTGCGTGCGCGATGGTTACCGCGATTGCTTACAGTCGACCAAAAGCGGATACGGCCCAACATTTCAACACAATGCCTGGCGATGTTTAATCGAAATCCCCAAAACTTTTTTGTGTTGATACCTGGATCCATCGTCCGCAGCTCGTGGTCGTGTGGTAGCGTTCTCGCTTCCCGCGCCCGGGTTCCCGGCTTCGATTCCCGGCGGGGTCAGGGATTTTCTCTGCCTCGTGATGACTGGGTGTTGTGTGATGTCCTTAGGTTAGTTAGGTTTAAGTAGTTCTAAGTTCTATGGGACTGATGAACATAGATGTTAAGTCCCATAGTGCTCAGAGCCATTTGAACCATTTTGAACCTGGATCCATCATTACACACCAGAGTCAAAACAGCAGTCAAAAGAATGAACAACGGCTGGTGAAAGTGCACCGGTGATGGCAAAGACCATTTTGTCATTTGAAACGACACACTTTCAGAGACTTTACTGGTGTCATACAGATATGATTTTACGTATATACACTCAAGCGGCATGTGAAAACTTGCGCCAAAGTCGGGAATTTGTATGAGATGATTTAAGTCTCTGAAATTGTGTCCTTTCATTTGTATGAGGACCTGCAACTGGGTTTCAGGTTGGATCACCCATTAACGTTCGGTGGTGGTTTGCTATTCCAGAACATGGAAAGAGTCGGCCATTCTGACCGTGTTTAAGGAGGAATTTCAAGTAGACTGGGGTGGCAGTGACAATTTGAATCACCGAGCGAGGTGGCGCGGTGGTTAGACACTGGACTCGCATTCGGGAGGACGACGGTTCAATCCCGCGTCCGGCCATCCTGATTTAGGTTTTCCGTGATTTCCCTAAATCACTCCAGGCAAATGCCGGGATGGTTCCTCTGAAAGGGCACGGCCGACTTCCTTCCCCATCCTTCCCTAATCCGATGACACCGATGACCACGCTGTCTGGTCTCCTTCCCCAAACAACCAACCAACCAACCAATTTGAATCAAGGAGGGAGGCGTGCCAGGGTAATCCGTGCTGTGGTGTGGACCGCTGTGTCAACGTGGTTTAGTGGTTAACGCACCTGCCTAGTAAGTAGGAGACCCGGGTTTGATTCCCGGCCTTGGTACAAATTTTCACTCTCCGCTTCAGTCTATATACATAAAAGAATTTTGTTGGTTGGCAAAGTGATGACCACTGTTTTTTTGGAATTCCCAAGGAATAATCCTCGTAGATTAGTTGGAGAAAGGCAGATGCATAACGGGAGCCAATTATGTTTCAATGTGGGATCGTATTAAACTAGCGTTAGCTGAAAAAACTCAAGGCTGGCATGCAAAAAAAGTGTTCTTTCAGCAGGATAATGCACCATTCCACACATCAGCGATAACAATGGTTGAATTGCATGAATTGGGATTTGAACTGATTCCTCATACACCCTGTTCACCAGACTTAGCCCCAAGTGACTCCTTCCTGTTCCCTAACTTTAAACTTTACTCGCTGGGATGAAATTTTCGTCAAATGAAGAAACGATAGTTGCAATTAACAAGTATTTTGCAGAGTCTGATAAAACCTATTTTTCCAATGGGCTGAAAAAGCTGGAGGATCTCTGGATCAAGTGTATATTCGTCTAAGAAGACGATGTTGAGAAGGCAGGTGAGTTGTTTACGAAACAAACCTTCTTCTTGCTTTTTCACCAGACTTATCAAACCACCATTGTAAATCGCCACAGCGAACGCGCGCTCCTCTCTCATCCGCTGCATAATCGCCACTAAACCAAACTTAAAAACGTTAGGTGTCGTTTGGAATACCCTCAGCCCCACACAATCATAACGTACGCTGCCTGGCGCGCGTTTCAAATAAGGGAGTTCCCTCCCCGCGCCAGAGTCTGTTGGAGACAGCAAAGCACATGGGACAGAAGTTGAACGGGATGGATAGTGTTTTGAAAAGTGGCTATAAAATGTCAAGGAAAGTGAAACAAGGGCAAAAAGATCCGCTACAGTACGACCACGCTGTCGGTGACAAATCACTGGGCCCCTGCAACTCCTGTGCCGGCACGACGTTTATGTCTTGCGGGTTGCCAATCCTTACTGCCGCAGGCGCGGCTTCTTCGGAGACAAACAGTTACGCGTCTCCACCAGTACCTCCAGTGTCTGCGTTCGGTGCTGGTCGTAAGAATTCTGTTTACCGGTTCGGCGTTAACAAGCACAAACAGGGACCGCTTACAACCCACATAGGCAGAGCGCGTAGCAACTACGGCGACGCAGCTATCACTGCCTGTCTTACGTTCGCAGATGACGCGAACCTCGAGAGCTCGCAGTGCACAGTCTATTTAAGCCGCGGCGCACGCTCCAGCAGAGGAGCGGTAATCCTTGGCGTCGAGAAAGCGTTCGACAAAGTCTGGCATGATGGCGTAATATACAAATTACTCTAGTCAGAGTCTGCCTGCTTAGATTGGTAGTACGTGTTTGCCTACTACGCAGCGGGCGCGGGTTCGATTCCCTGCCGGGTTGGAGATTTTATCCGCTCTTGGACTGAGTGTTGTGTTGTCCTCATCATTTCATTCTCATCAACGTCACGCAAGTCGCCGAATGTGGCGCCACCTGAAATAAGACTTAACTCGGCGGCGAACTTCCCCGGACGCGGCCTCCTGGACACCAATGCCACACGATCATTTCATTTTTTACTCCAGTCAGACATTCCAGGACACATAATACGCATGACTGACTTCTTAGGGCAGTTGAGGAGGCAGCAGTGGGAAGATGATGTAACGTGGTGTGCCCTACGGATGACAGTTGGTTTTCTCGCTGTGGGTATCGTGACAAAGAGCGCATAAATTGTGCACCCCGCGATTGGGTGCTGCGTTCGGAAGTTCCGCGCCAAAATGATAGACTTGTGCTACTAATATTAGACAACCTAAGTAGTGAATTTGCTACCATTTCATATAAAAGCATCTCTCAATAGCAAGCTATAATTCCATTATTTCAAAAGTGTTTATTACCAGCAGAATAATAAACAACTGAAAAGTAAAAGGCAGAAGAAGGACTTTGAAGATTTTCGGATAGCGCCTAATTTGGATGGTGGGCGAAGTGGTTCGGCTCTAAAAGCAGAGTCGGAGGACAGACATGTTGTCTGTCTTGGTTGGTATCGGTTAAGAACTTAATTAGTAATCTCCGACTATTTAGACATGTAATTGACATCAGTTTAATAGTAATTATGCAAATGCGCATTTTATTATTTTGTTTATTTTCTGTATAGGTGTAAAGAATGGAAATTAGCGATTCATAAAGTGGACTATAACTGTGCAGTTTCTCGTATTCTGCTAATAAAAAGCGAGTGGCATCGCGTATAAACAAATTGACAGTTAATTATTTGTACAATACCAGTTCGTCGCTAAGAGTTTATTATAGCCTCAATATAACGGACTAACAACCTACTTGCTGTTTTCTACGCAGGGGACAACTACAGACGTCTGCAGGTTAGCGAACATTATTCAGAATTTGTGGATTCCACTAAGGGCGGTGGAAGCAAATAGGCACTTCACGTTTACTGCAGTCTTAGCACAAATGAGATCAGTGACACGTCATCCGTGGTAACACGGATGAAGTATGAAGCGAGGGAATTTTCGAGGGAAGGGGATTATCTTACACACGGAAATTCCTCTCGATACCGATCTCTCTCTCTCTCTCTTTCTCGCACTTACGTTAAGGAGATCAATCATCGAGAAATACAGAGGAGTAACATCCGATCTAAATTGGAATGAACACAAAACGAAAAGCAGGAAAATCTGATTACCAGCTGAGATTCATAGGAGGAAATGTAACTCACCTAGAAAAGAAGTGGCTTACACAGCACTTGGTCGTCAGATTCTTGAGTATTGTTCACCAGTCTGGAGCTCTTATCATGCAGGACTGATGGGAGAGAGGAGCAGGAGGAGGGGTGCGGTGGAGGGAGAAGGGAGAGGGAGGGAGGAGGGAGAGGGAGGGAGGGAGGAAGGAGAGGGAGGGAGGGAGGAGGGAGAGTGTGGGAGGGAGAGGGAGGAGGAGGGAGAGGGAGGGAGGGAGAGGGAGGGAGGAGGGAGAGGGAGGGAGGAGGGGAGGCAGATGGTACAAGAAGGTGTTCTGCATCAAGGCGACAAATTCTACTGAAATTCGGAGATAACGCATTCGAGGAAGAATTGGCCAACATATTACTTCCTCCCACATACATCTCACGAAATGACCACAACTAGAAAAAGAGAAATTAGAACTAAGACAGAGGCTTACTGAGAATCATTCTTCCCATTGGAGAATAGAGCAGGTAAGGGACCACAGATTGGCGTTGAAACGTCCCCTTAGAAAAATTAGTGATTGACTGTGCTGGTAAACCTCTTACGTTATTTGATTTTCAAACAGCTGAGCAGAACTGAACATACTCAGACATTTCTCTCTTTACTTATTCTGATCAACACTAAGCTGACACACAATATTTTTAGCACAATGCAATCTGACTTTCAATAATCCCTACAAGAGAATGGCCCTGACTAACAATAACCTATACCTTTCACGAATCACTTACCTCACAAAAATCTTCGTTACTCGAACTACTGCAATACAGTGAGCGCCAATACTGCCAACTAAATAAAAGATTCTAACTACTGAAGGCACTAAGTACTGATAGGCATAGTTAGCAAATGAAAGATTTTGATAGAGAACAAACAATGTATTTACCATATATATATATATATATATATATATATATATAATCAGTTCATGATATCCAGTCTTACAAATTTACTCTTTCTGATGCACACACGTCCAGATCGTCCGCTATCTAAATTCTGCCATCTCTCCCCCCACATCCACCACTGCTGGCGGCTCACCTCCAACTGCGCAACGCTACGCGCTGTTCAAATCCAACTGCCCAACACTACAATAGCGAATATTCCAACAATGCCACCCAGCCACAGACTGCACACAGCACAGTCAGTGATTTTCATACAGAACGCTACGTGACGTTACCAACATAAAAACCTAAACAGCCTACTTACAGCGTCACGAGGCTGACTCGACCCCGTACCAGTCTTCACAGTAAATAAATAAATAAAAACCCCTTGCAGTACCTGGAATCGAACTCAGGCCCACGTCTGCGGACCACTTTCGAAAAACAGAAGTAAATTTAGAGCGCTTACTGAGTTGCGTATCAAGCCATACTAAGAAACTCTAGACTGATATTAGAAGCGCATCACTGGCTCGAGTGAAAATACAAGTGTCACTTCGATATTTCACATCTGGCGATTGCCTGTAACCTCTGCGGTACATACAGGGTTGTTGTTGTTGTTGTTGTTGTGTTCTTCAGTCCTGAGACTGGTTTGATGCAGCTCTCCATGCTACTCTATCCTGTGCAAGCTTCTTCATCTCCCAGTACTTACTGCAACCTACATCCTTCTGAATCTGCTTAGTGTATTCGTCTCTTGGTCTCCCCCTACGATTTTTACCCTCCACGCTGCCCTCCAATACCAAACTGGTGATCCCTTGATGCCTCAGAACATGTCCTACCAAACGATCCCTTCTTCTAGTCAAGCTGTGTCACAAACTTCTCTTCTTCCCAATCCTATTCAACACTTCCTCATTAGTTATGTGATCTACCCATCTAATCTTCAGCATTCTTCTGTAGCACCACATTTCGAAAGATTCTATTCTCTTCTTGTCCAAAATATTTATCGTCCATGTTTCACTTCCATACATGGCTACACTCCATACAAATACTTTCAGAAACGACTTCCTGACATTTAAATCTATACTCGATGTTAACAAATTTCTCTTCTTCAGAAACGCTTTCCTTGCTATTGCCAGTCTACATTTTATATCCTCTCTACTTCGACCATCATCAGTTATTTTGCTCCCCAAATAGCAAAACTCCTTTACTACTTTAAGTGTCTCATTTCCTAATCTAATTCCCTCAGCATCACCCGACTTAATTCGACTACATTCAATTATTCTCGTTTTGCAGTACCTACAGGGTAAACATTAACAAAACCGATTCCAGAAGGGAAATGGAGGCAAAGAGGTGCTATGAACATGTGTCCGGAAATGCATCGTAGCCACGGTAGGTGGCGCCGAGGAATGAAATTTCAGAGGTTCCCCTGACCACATGCCGTGTGTTCCTCGTACGTTTCAGGCTGTGTGATTGGCGCGGCGTACTGTAAGCAGCAGGATGGTCCGGTATTCGTGTGGGAACAAGCCAAGTTGGTGTTTGTGTAGGGTCAAGTAGATGCAAACGGTCGACAGGCAGCACGGCTGTACCAAAACAAGGAGCCTGACAGACACCGACCACGTCAGACAACTTTTTGGGCGTTTTGCGTGATCCTGGGTCCTCTTTCAGACATCTACATCTACATCTACATCCATACTTCGCAAGCCACCTGACGGTGTGTGGCGGAGGGTACCTTCAGTACGTCTATCGGTTCTCCCTTCTATTCCAGTCTCGTATTGTTCGTGGAAAGAAGGATTGTCGGTATGCCTCTGTGTTGGCTCTAATCTCTCTGATTTTATCCTCATGGTCTCTTCGCGAGATATACGTAGGAGGGAGCAATATACTGCTTGACTCCTCGGTGAAGGTATGTTCTCGAAACTTCGACAAAGGCCCGTACCGAGCTACTGAGCGTCTCTCCTGCAGAGTCTTCCACTGGAGTTTATCTATCATCTCCGTAACGCTTTCGCGATTACTAAATGATCCTGTAACGAAGCGCGCTGCTCTCCGTTGGATCTTCTCTATGTCTTGTATCAACCCTATCTGGTACGGATCCCACACCGCTGAGCAGTATTCAAGCAGTGGGCGAACAAGCGTACTGTAACCTACTTCCTTTGTTTTCGGATTGCATTTCCTTAGGATTCTTCCAATGAATCTCAGTCTGGCATCTGCTTTACCGACCATCAACATTATATGATCATTCCATTTTAAATCACTCCAAATGCGTACTCCCAGATAATTTATGGTATTAACTGCTTCCAGTTGCTGATCTGCTATTTTGTAGCTAAATGATAAAGGATTTATCTTTCTGTGTATTCGCAGCACATTACGCTTGTCTACATTGAGATTCAATTGCCATTCCCTGCACCATGCGTCAATTCGCTGCAGATCCTCCTGCATTTCAGTACAATTTTCCATCGTTACAACCTCTCGATACACCACAGCATCATCTGCAAAAAGCCTCAGTGAACTTCCGATGTCATCCACCAGGTCATTTATGTATATTGTGAATAGCAACGGTCCTATGACACTCCCCTGCGGCACACCTGAAATCACTCTTACTTCGGAAGACTTCTCTCCATTGAGAATAACATGCTGCGTCCTGTTATCTAAGAACTCCTCAATACAATCACACAATTGGTCTGATAGTCCATATGCTCTTACTTTGTTCATTAAACGACTGTGGGAAACTGTATCGAACGCCTTGCGGAAGTCAAGAAACACGGCATCTACCTGTGAACCCGTGTCTATGGCCCTCTGAGTCTCGTGGACGAATAGCGCGAGCTGGGTTTCACACGACAGTCTTTTTCGAAACCCATGCTGATTCCTACAGAGTAGATTTCTAGTCTCCAGAAAATTCATTATACTCGAACACAATACGTGTTCCAAAATTCTACAACTGATCGACGTTAGACTGACGTTAGAGGCGAACGTTCTAGGAGGCGGCGGACTATGCGTACACCAGATATGGAGGACTGGGTTCTACAGTATATTGAGGCGTACCTAGTTTGAACCGTCGTCCTCCCATTTGCGATTCCATTTTGGTTACCACTGCACCTCCTCGCTCGGTGGAATATACGGAGAACACTGACAAGAGAAAGGGGCAGGGAGATGGGGCACATGTTAAGAAATCATGTAATAGTTTCAACGGTACTAGAGAGAGAGCTGTAAAGGTTAAAAACTGTAGAAGAAGGCAGAGATTGGGATACATCCACCACGTAATTGAGGTCCAGGCAAATGTCCCACCAATATGGTTTAAGCCAAAGTACGGTTTTATGTATCCTGCGTGAGAACCGCTACTATCCCTGTCACCTGCAACCCCATGGAGATCACTTTGAACATCTGTTGTGACTTGGATGCGATGCAGCTGTTATACTGTGCCCCGGGACGATTTGTGGTCGTTGCACGCACACCGTCCATTTCCGGACACATGTCCGTAGGACCTTTTTTCCTCCATTTCCATTCAGGAATCCGTACCTGCAGTTTATCGGTTTCATTAATGTTCACTCTGTGTGCCTCTTCCCCGAATCAACAATTTCAAAGGTCTTGTGTGATGTGCTGGATGCTATTTACGCTTATGAGAAGACTCATTTAAAAGCTAATATTTTCACACTTGCATCCCACGTCAGTTCAAATGGTTCAAATGGCTCTGACCACTATAGGACTTAACATCTGAGGTCATCACTCCCCTAGAACTTAGAACTACTTAAATATAACTAAGGACATCACACATCCATGCCCGAGGCAGGATTCGAACCTGCGACCGTAGCGGTCGCGCGGTTCCAGACTGAAGCGCCTAGAACCGCTCGGCCACTCCGGCCGGCCCACGTCAGTTAGTTAACCTGTTTAGTTCCGGTGGCCTTTGGCTGAACGCACCATTATTTTACTCTACTTTATTTTATTTATTTATTTATTTTTGAAGTGCCAATACCTTTAGCGTGAAACCACCGATTCTGTTGCAAGACAGAGATATGTTGCGGTCCAGTGAAGTACTGCTACGAATGTACTGCGTTGTAGCAGTCGCGTACAGTGTTACAAGCAACAGTCTGCGTGGAGAGTGTGCTACCGAACACAATCTTAAGAGATTGTCAATTGCAGATTTTTTATAGTCTCCATATTGAGGAGGTAACTGTTAGTGAAAGTAAGTATAGCTAAATCTGAGTTTGAGCTACGGCTCTTATAAGTTGTTTAGAGATAAAAGCATTGGGGTAATTTGTAGTTTTGTTATCAAACTTGTTAAATTTTAGTCCCATTTTTCCTTGTGACTCAGGGCTAAAATTTGTTTCAGACATTATGAGTTCATGAAAGTTTCGAGATGCCGGATTGTGCCTAGGATATTCGAATTTGCTTTTAAATATACGACATGAAATGACTAACGCTAGAAAAGTGTTTGTTCCAGTGGATCCAAAGTGAAATCATCCCCTAAAAAACATTGATTTTTTACCTTTTGCCAATTTCTTCTTGTACTCACTGCATAGTGACAATATAGATCATTTTCGTGAAAATGTTTAACATTATATTTGTTTTCATATTATTGGGTCTCAAATTCTTAAATAAGACGTCACACGTACTATAAATATTGAAGTTATTCTATGCTGAATTTCGCAGTTAAGCTTCGTCTAAGAGCACTTGCGATAGTTTATTTGTTATTCTCGTTTCTTTTTGAGAAAATTAAAAGAATACTGCCGCCAGAAACCTGAAATTTCCTGGACCGGTGTTTCAGTGCGTTTACGTCCTTATGCCTGCAGTACTAGAATCTGAACATACTGCCAATTCTGCACTAATTCACTTCCGTGATCGCACAAACAAGATCGCTACTCGTACACTTGAAGAAGCTGTTCATTTGTTCCAGCTGACCTTTTTCGTCCTGCGAAACATTCACATGGCAACATTACTACACAAAAATCGGATGACAGAGACGTATTTCGAAATTCAGGCACGAGGCGGCAAGGAATGACGCAGTTCGGTCGAGAGAAAGGAAAAAAAGGTGTCACAGATTCAAAGTAACTTTAACTTTTAGACGCGGCTAAAAGTGGCGTGACTCGAGAGAAACGACAGGGGTCTGGGTGTTTCGACACGGGGCTTCAGTGGTGCCACTTGTCTGGCGGCGGAGCGGCGTCGCTTTAGTGGCATGTGGAAAGCTGCCTGAAGGAATGACAGTAACGTGCAGTAGTGATCCAGCATTTTCGGTCCAACCTGATAGCCTCAGTCTGGCAACGTCCTTTTTAAAAAATGAGAGCGGAGGTGCATGTACGTGAATAGCCCTAGCTCTAGGCACTTCAAAAGGTGCCTCAAACACCAGCGAAAGTCAACGGAACGGTGATACAGGAAACGACACGAAAAACTACGCTAATGGCACAAAAATTTTATACACAAGCGGTGCAGTCTTCTAACTCAGTCCCGCGATGACTTATAACATTGTAATACAGCAAATTTTTTAACATCGAATACACAGTCCCACGATGAGTTCTAACTTCGTAATATTGTAATTCATTAACATCAAATATAAATTTAAGTGTTAGAGAGTCTTCGCTTTTCTTTTCTAGAATGTATCCTTGAACGGAAGTGAAATGTAGCACAGTGGGAGGAAGCTTCAGTGTTCTAACAAGACAAAAATCTGAATAAGGAAAAAGATAGGCAGTAAGAGTAAATGGCTCCGAGCACTATGGGACTTAACATCTACGGTCATCAGTCCCCTAGAACTTAGAACTACTTAAACCTAACTAACCTAAGGACATCACACGGCACCCAGTCATCACGAGGCAGAGAAAATCCCTGACCCCGCCGGGAATCGAACCCGGGAACCCGGGCGTAGGAAGCGAGAACGCTACTGCACGACCACGAGCTACGGACAGATAGGCAGTAGCTATATATTTCGATAACATTAGTGAAGCAAACCAGGGAGAAATTTGAAGCGGGAATTAAATTTCAGGGAGAAGAAATATAAACTTTAGTTTTGCCGATGACATTTTATTTCTTCCAGAGACAGCGCAGGACTTGGGAGAACGGCTGAACCGAATTCGTGGTATTGAAAAGAAGTTGTAAGATGGACATCAAGAAAACTAAAACAAGGCTAAGGGAATGTAGGAGACTTAAATCGGGCGATGCTGAGAGAGTTAGACCAAGAAATAAACAGGGTTACAATTATTCAACTATATGAAAGAAACGTAAATTAGTTATAAACTACGGCGTGCACGAACTTCTTCGAAAATGAAACTTCCTGGCAGATTAAAACTGTGTGCCCGACCGAGACTCGAACTCGGGACCTTTGCCTTTCGCGGGCAAGTGTTCTACCATCTGAGCTACCGAAGCACGACTCACGCCCGGTACTCACAGCTTTACTTCTGCCAGTATCTCGTCTCCTACCTTTGAAACTTTACAGAAGCTCTCCTGCGAACCTTGCAGAACTAGCACTCCTGAAAGAAAGGATATTGCGGAGACATGGCTTAGCCACAGCCTGGGGGATGTTTCCAGAATGAGATTTTCACTCTGCAGCGGAGTTTGCACGGATATGAAACTTCCTGGCAGATTAAAACTGTGTGCCCGACCGAGACTCGAACTCGGGGCCTTTGCCTTTCGCGGGCAAGTGCTCTACCATCTGATCATTGAAAATGTAAATGTCACTACAGATATTCGGATTTAAGTTATGACATGTTCGGTATGGCTGCCGTCATTGGAGGTGATGGGCGCAAACGAATAGCGGAATTCTGCATGGGCCGCTGAAGTGTCGGAACATCGATGCTGTCGATGACCGCCTGAATAGTCGTTTTCAGCTCAGCAATGGTTTTTGGGTTATTGCTGCACACATTGTCTTTAGTATAGCCTCTCAAAAAGGAGTCGCATGTGTTCGGATCCGGAGAACATGGCGGCGAATCGATGTCCATGCAAGTGGTCTCTGGGCCAGAGACCCCAGAGCCAGAATGCGGTCCCCAAAGTGCTCCATCAGGACTTGAAAAACTCTCCTACTTCGATGGGATCGAGCTCCGTCTTGCATGAACCACAACGTGTCGAAATTAGGGTCACTTTGTATAATGGGGATGAAATCATCTTCCAAGAACTTCACCTACCGTTCTGTAGTCACCGCATCAAGGAATATCGCACCGATTATTCGGTGACTGGCCATTGCAAAATAAATGGCTCTGAGCACTATGGGACTCAACATCTATGGTCATCAGTCCCCTAGAACTTAGAACTACTTAAACCTAACTAACCTAAGGACATCACACAACACCCATGCCCGAGACAGGATTCGAACCTGCGACCGTAGCAGTCGCGTGGCCATTGCACACCATTCACCCGTTGAGAGTGAAGAGACTTCTCGATCGCGAAATGCGGACATTCAGTCCCGCAAATGCGCCAGTTGTGCTAATTGACGAACCCATCCAAATGAAAGTGGGCTTCGTCGCTAAACCAAACCATACTCCGCATACTAATGCCAACCGTGCAATTTGAACGTCCTAACGCAAACCGTTCGGAAGTTATGACAATTTTATTTCATATAGTTCAATAATTGACACCCTATAAAAAAGTAGTAGATGGGCTTTGTTATTTGGACAGCAAAATAACTGATGACGTCTGTATCGGAGAGGACGTATAACGCATACTGACAGTGGCAAGAAAGCATCGAATATAGATTTAAGTGTTAAGAAGTCTCTCCTGAAGGCAGTTTTCTAGAGCGTAGCGTTGGAGTGAAATGTGAACAATAAACAGTTGACATTAGAAGGTCATTAAAGCTTTTGAAATGTGCTGAAGTACTGAAGCACACGTGCACAGGTCGGTACTGAATCGAACTGGTGGAAAAAAACTTAACGCGCAGTTTGACTAAAAGAAGGAGTTGGTAGATTGAACACATCCTCAGGCTTCAAGGAAACGGAAATTTGATAATGGAGGGAAGTCTATTAGGGGGTGGGGGAGGAGGTGGAACTGTAGAAGCGGGATCAAGAGATGACTACGGTAAGCAGGTTCAGATAGATGTAGGCTGTAGCAGTAATTCAGACATGAAGAGGCTTGCACAGGATGAACTCACGTGGAGAGGGTGTCTGCCAGGAGGTGTTTTGTTGCCACTACTGTGGAACCTTGTAGTGAGTGAACTGATTGAAGAGTTAAATACTAGAGGCTACTTTTGCCAAGGACATGAAGACGATTTAACTATGGCAATACTTGGCAAATTTGCTAGTATTGTTACAACAATAGCAGCAAGTGCAATGAACATTGTGCCAAAACTGGTGCAGGAAACAGGATAAGAAAATCCCAAGAAAAATGTTGCACCATTTACGAGGAAGCATATTCAGCACAGGTGCTGCAATCGCAAGCTTCTCTACGAAATTTTACCAGTAGAGGGGGTAGTGTAGTATAGCCCTGTGACACACGCTCAAGGATGCTTTAACTCAATAAAGACAACTTCCAATCAAACATAAACTTCGCTTGCGATCTCCAAGAGATTTTATTCAGCAATTGCATGGTAACAGCAAACTTCTGTCAGCCCACAAAGTAAATAATTCCCTAGAGTTTGAAACATTACTAAACAGATAAATTTTTTACGGGCGTCAAAGTCCATACTAAACAATAAATAATTTAACACCCTCTTTACATTGATCTTGGGCAACGGCCTTGCCGCTGTGAATACACCGGTTTCCGTGAGATCACCGAAGTTAAGCGCTGTTGGGCGTGGCCTGCACTTGGATGGGTGGCCATCCAGCCGCCATGCGCTGTTGCCATTTTTCGGGGTGCACTCAGCCTCGTGATGCCAATTGAGGAGCTACTCGACCGAATAGTAGCGGCTTCGGTCCAGAATACCCTCATAACGACCGGCAGAGCGGTGTGCTGACCCCACACCCCTCCTATCCGCATCCTCATCTGAGGATGACACGGCGGTCGGATGGTCCCGGTAGGCCACTCGTGGCCTGAAGACGGAGTTACATAGATCTTAAGAAGAATGCAATTAATAAACGGTTTACTGAGAAAAACTCCCACAGAAGCAGGACACGTTTTAAGATATAACGACAGAAACAACTCACAATTTCGATTTCAGAATAAGACATTCAAAACCCCGTATAGTGAAAGGCATCTTTCAGGTATTACAAAATTTCAGTGACAGGTAATGCTACATCAGAGGTGCGCCAAAACTACAATTCAGATCGAGCCTGAATGAAAGCTGAAAGGAACAGTGGAGAAGGAAAGACGGACGCCTCGGCGTCACCAGGAACAAATAATAAAATACTCAACTCATATTCGCCGAAGAACTGGAGTGTACTGATAGACACAGCGGTCGCGCTGTCGATTACGATTCAGACTGGCCGCCGCCAAGGCGTGCCTCGCCAAGGCGTGCCCCCTCCCCCCCTTCCCCCTTCCTCCCCTTCTCCCCTTCCCCCCCCCCCCCTCCGTTAAACGATCAGCTACAACGAACGTGGGACACCGCTGGTTATACCATTGAAACAACAACATAACGTAAAACCACACAGCGACGGGGCGGTATCCAGAGCAACACAATCCTTAAAACATTAGAAAAATTTCAATACAGGAATACAATTACTATTTACAGCCAAATTAAATCTCTTGCAATCTCACTGTCTACAACAACATTTCACCCTCCCTTTGCATAGGAACCACGATACATAAAAATTCACCATGAGAACAACGCAGAACTTGTAGAAACCAGAACACATACTCTGTCTTACAATCCTCAATAGTAAAAACACACAAGAATAAAAACACTGTCATAAATATCTTAATTTTACAAAAGAATGCCACTATAGCCGGATTACACTTAATAGCAAAGAAGCGGAAAGAAGTGCCAGAAAATCAAACCTGTAGTTATTTCGGAGTGCACAGCCACCTACTTACATATCATACACTCCTTGCCAGTATCCCAAGTGCGTCGGGAAATACGGAAGCGTCCGATCCCGCCCGTCTGCTTTGACCCATGACGTCACAAATATGGCGGAAACGACCATAAACCACGATTCCAATATGGCGCACATAAAGTCGGTACGTACACATTATGAGGAAGAAAATACATCGAAAAACAAACACACACACTTTTCGCAAAAAGCCTAATGACACTAACGAGACAAGCGCGGGAAACGGGGTGTTTTTGGGTGGGGGCAAACTAAATATAAACAAATTTAGACATACAAAACCACGCAAAAAACCGACTTCACAAAACTCCCCAAATACCACTAAACAGAATATCATCTGGAATCGGACACTTCCCTTGACCTACATAGCTCAACAGCAGCCCCCGATCCCATAAATTAGGAACAAACACTTCCCTTGGCCTATATAGCTCAAAAACATCTCCCGATACCAATATCAACATACACAGCCACACATTCGGATCGAACACTTCCCTTGACCTGCGCAGTGTTAATTTTATCCGTCATATCCATTCCTGAACAAAAACAGCAACCGATTAATTTTACTAAAATTACCACACGATGTACAGCGAACAACACTAAATTAACCTTCACACAAAATCGTTAACTCACTGAAACGAATTCCACTACAAACACAGCCGACACTCGAACAATTCTGGACAATGAGCAAAAGCAAACTGAGCCCATTACACCACACAAACGAAAACGCTGAACATACCACCAGAGAGCACAACAAACCACAACACGACGACATCTACAAACACGCCACACTCACAAACCAAACTCTGCGCCGTCATGACGTCACACACGACAACACCCTTACGTCACGGGTCAAAGCCGACGCGTGGGATCGGACGCTTCTGTTTACCCGTGCGTCCAAAACAGGTACACCACTGTTCGATAAGCTGTGCACCAGTGATCGACACGAAACATGGTCGAGCCGTTAACTTCAACATACATATACACAGCAAGACTTTAAGAACCTGAATAATTCCCACCTTCTCTATCATATCTCGTTGCAGACTGGCACTCCGAAGCCACCATCACATGTTCACATCGTTCAGCAGCACAGATGAAAACGCCGCCAGCTCAGTAGACGCAGCACGCACTCGCCGACCGCACTCACGTTTCCGCCCGCAGACCGGCTGCTCACGTGACAGGAAGAGGCAGAGGGCGCGCAAAGAGCGACCGCCGGCAACCGGACTGCACGCCGGAGCGCCAACCAACCGACTAAAACTGCATCTCCCCATTTTTTTCCGTTATTGTGTTTCAATGCCCCATCTGGGGCGGGATGGCAGCAGTATATGCGCTGCTCTTCAGCTGAAAGACAGTAATTATACAAAGAAGACATTTAAAATAACAGAATGGAGAAAACATGGCGTACGTAATTTTAAAAAATGGGGGACAGTACGGAAGAGAACAGACAAAAAGGGGGGCGACTGTAAAATTGAGATAAAAACAGTAAAAGAGTAGTGCACACAAGAAAAGCCACATACTGAGACAATTATAGAAAAAGCGAAGTATGACCGAAGCACAAGAGTATCGACAGACGGCGGAGCACATTACAATCACTGACAGTAACACTATGTACAAGACCAGCACACAATTGAAATCACAGCTCTTAGATGCACAGGAGAACAGAACCAAACACAACACTGATGTAGCACACTGGTTACAATGAGCATACTGAGAGGATGTGCCAGGGACATAGAGACGAGAGAGTAGGAAGAAAGGGGAGGATGGGGGGGGAGAAGGTAAGAAGGGAAGAAGGGAGAGAGTGGAGGAGAGAGAGAGGAGACGGGTGGGGAGTACACTGAAGAGGGCCGGGTAGGCAAGGACGTCGGAGGGAAGCAGTTGAGAAGGGGGTGGATGGAGGGAAGGAGGAAAATCCCCTCTGGGAGAAGGAGGGGAGAGGAAAAGGAGGCCCTGGGGAGGGGGGACAAGGCCACGTTACAGTTGGAAGGAAGGGTAGATGTCACAGCAAAGTTCAACATCTGGGAGGGGGAGGTGCTGGAAATTGCCCTGATGGAGGGTGTGAAGGTGGAGAGAGGGAGTGATACAGCGATAGAGGCGGGGGGTAGAGAGGAAGGAGGAAAGTAGGGGGTGGGGGGGGATCAAGCCTGCAGACAGTGTAAAGGATGCATAGATGTTGGAGGAAAAAGGAGGTGGGGGAAGGGGATGATGTCATACAGGAGGCGTGTTGGGGAAGGAAGGTGGATACGGAAGGCAAGGTAGAGCACATGGCATTCAAGGATTCGGAGGGCCTTGTAAAACTGAAGGGGGGGGATGGAGATCCACGCAACACTGGCATAACATAGGACGGATGAGGGATTTGTAGGTGTGGAGGATGGTCAAAGGATGCAATCTCCATGTACAGCCAGACAGGAGTTTCAGGAGGGAGGCAGGAAAGGGCTTTATACTGGATGGTCAGGAGCTGATGGGTCCAGGTGAAGTGACGATGGAGGGTGAGGCCAAAGTATCTCATGATGGGAGTCAACTGCATGGGACAACCGTAAATGGTGAGGTAGAAATCGTAGAGAGTGAAGGAGTGGGTGGTGTGGCCTATGATGATTGCTTGGCTTTTGGTGGGGTTGAGATGAAGGAGGCACTGGTTACACCAAGTAGTGAACTGATCGAGGTGGGTTTGGAGGGTGCGTTGGGACTGTTGAAGGGTAAGAGCCTGGAAGGCAGTGTCATCAGCATATTGGAGGAGATGGACAGGTGGGGGTGGCTTGGGTATATTGGAAGTGTACAGGAGATAGGGGAGAGGGGAGAGGACAGAGCCCTGGGGGACACAAACAGTGGGATAAAAGATACGGGAGTTGGTGTTGCGGAGGATGACATAGGAAGGACAGTCTGAGAGGAAGGAAGCAACCAGATGGACAAAATTGATAGGCTGGGTGCAGGTATGGAGTTAAAAGAGGAGACCGGGATGCGATATGCGGTCATAGGCATTTTGGAGGTTGAGGGAAACAAAAATGGCGGAGCAACAGGAGTTAAAGCTGGAGGGAGAGAAGGTGGACGAGGTCGGTCTTCGCGGAGAAGGAGGGTCGGAAGGCACACACGGTAAGGGGGAGGAGGTGGTGTTGCTGATGGATATGACAGGAGAGGATGGATTCGAAGACCTTACTGAAGAGGTGAGGCAGGTGGGATGATAGAAAGAGGCGACAGATGGGCTTTGTTGGGTTTGAGGAATAACAGGACGTGGGAAGTCTTCCACAGGTCGGGGTAGAAGTCAGTGGAGAGGATGACGTTATAGAGACTGGCAAGGGCAGTCAGGAAGGAGAAGGGGCTTTCTCTAAGGTGGCGGTAGGTGACATAGTTGTGAGCAGAGACCATGTTGCATTTTGACCAGAGGATAAGTTTAATGTGTTGTGCTGTGATTGGAGTGTTGATGTCTGAAGGGGGTAACTGTCCCAAATACTGAAGACGAGGAGCAAGCAGAGTGACCAAGGTATTGGCGCATTCCATGATGGTGGGGAAAAGATAATAATCAAAGGGGGATCGTCGGGGGTGGAGAAGATCTCGGAAAGGTGGGAAGGGGGCGGGAATTATGGAGAAGGAGGCAATGCAATGCAGAACGGGAACCAATAAGGTGATGGAAGGTGGACCAATACTTGGAGGAGCTGATAGGGAGGGTGGTGTTGAGTCGTGTACAGTTCCAGCGCCAGTCTCAGTGTTTCTTCGCTGTAATAAATTTCTGTACGCGTCACTGTATTTGCTAGTGGCGTTGGACGAGTCCACAGGAAGGAGCGATAGAGGCGGCGGGATTTGCGGAGGAGGAGGACAGACTGTGGGACGGTGGGGTGGATGGTTTTAGTAGGAACATAGGCCTCCGTGGCGTCAGTAACTGCCTTCTGAAGGAAGGACGAGGCGTGGATGATGTCATCAGGACGGTGATAGGTAAGACGGTGGCTTTCGACCTGGGTGGCGATGGATTCTGGGTAGGCATCCCACTTGGCACGAGAGTAGTAATGGACGACCTTGGGAGGGGGTGCAGGGTGGGGAGCTGAGGGGGAGGGGGGTGGTGAGCAGACGTTATCCATCTCCCCACAGTGACGTGCGCTGCAATAGCCGAAATGCTACCAAAGAGGAAAACCAGGGCCACATGATACAGAGTCGATCACAGGGATCTTACATCGTTACAGAGAAGTGACTGGCGCCGATGGCGCTACGTGTCACTCCGGATCTAAAACTAACACTGACTCCTCGCATAAAACCTATACACTGATCGTCCAGAGCATTGTGAACACTAACCTACTGTCGATATTGTCCCACCCAGGCGATGGCACCGTCTGCTGGCGAGGAGTGACTGCCAGTCAGACACACGCATGGTGCAGTATCAGAGAGCGTGCTGCCCGCGTGTAGAATGGGGAAGGCGCACAGTCTGTCTGAGACTGGTCGAGGCCACACTGTGATGGCCCGGAGCATTTCAGAAACTGCACTACTCGCCAGGTGTTCGAGGAGTACTGTGATGAATGTCTTCAACACGTGGCGAAACCAAGGTGAACCCACGTGCAGAGGTGGATGGCCAGTCCTCATATCACGTGTCGGACGTCGCAGGCTGGCCAGACTGGAAAATCAGGACAGGCGGCGAGCTGTGGCGGAGCTGACGTCAGAATTTCCCCTCCAGGTTGGCCTGTGGGTTCTATCGCACGCCTTTCCGGGCGGGAAGGCGCGCCTGGTCCCCAGCACGAATCCGCCCAGCGGACTTGTGTCGAGGTCCGGTGAGCCGGCCAGTCTGTGGATGGGTTTTAGGTGGTTTTCCGTCTGGCTTGGCGAATGCGGGCTGGTTCCCCGTATTCCGCCTCAGCTACACTATTTCGGCGATGGCTGCGCATTCTCCACATACGCGTACACCACCATTACTCTACCACGCAAACTTAGGGCTTACACTCGTCTGGTGTGAGACGTTCCCTGGGGGGGTCCACCGGGGGCCGAACCGCACAATAACCCTGGGTTCGGTGTGGGGCGGCGGAGGGGTGAAGTGGACTGCGGTAGTCGTCGTGGGGCTGTGGACCACTGCGGCTGTGGCGGGGACGGAACTTCTCCGTCGTTTCTAGGCCCACGGTTAACATAACATAACATAACCTCAGAATTTAATGCTGAGCAGAGCAGAAGTGTGTCTGAACACGAAGTACACTGAACACTCCTAATAATGGGCCTCCACAGACGACGACCCACGCTTGTGTCTATGTCAACACCGTGATGTGGATAACTAGGAATGAAATGGCACGTGACCATCGGCAATGAACGTTGGCGCAGTGGCACACCGTTGCACTCTGTGATGAATCCCGATACATTGTCCAACACGCCGATGGGAGGGTACGAATCTGGCGTCTTCCAGCAGGAAAAGAAACTTGCTTTGCTGCCATTCTGCGGCTCTGTGTCGGGTAAGATAAGCCGCCTGTTGAAAAGACACAAGATCAACTCAATCTTCAGGCCTCCGTCAATTACTGGGACCAGTTACAGACGCAGTAGGTCTGAGAACACCTGGAGTCTACGCAATATCTTGTGAGTGTGGCCAGAAGTACATCGGACAAACAGTGCGCACTGTGGAACAACGCAGGAAAGAGCATGAGAGGTATTATCGCCTACGCTATCCAGAGAAATCTGCGTTAGCTGACGATGTGCTAGAAAACGGTCACCACATGAAGTTTGACCATACCTCTGTCGTGGCTCGCACTAACGGCTTCTGGCACAGTTTAATAAAGGAAGCTATTGAAATAAAAGTAACCGCAAACGCCCTGAATAGAGACGGTGTCTTGCAGCTCAGCGCCGCGTTGGATCCAGCGATCGCGCTGTTCAAGAGGCCACATCGAACGCCACTCAAAACATGCCCATATATGGCAATGTCACGGACACCAGTGACGTCACAGCCGGCAGATAGCGTGTGTAAGGGCCCACCAACAGCCCACCGGCAGTCATACCACTTGACAATGGCCAGGGAGTGCTTGGCCGAAAGCTCGGGTAGTTTTAACCAATTGACGCGGTTGGAAACCCGAGAACATTTTATTCAATGTTATCGCCGCGAGACTCTGCATTCATACATTCCAGGGGAACAGCTCCTCGACACCTGTACTGCGGAATGGTGGCGGCTCCAGTATGCTTTGGGAACGTTCACGTGGACATCCGTGAGTCCAGTGGAACTCGTGCTAGGCACGATGACGGTCAAGGACTATCGTGCGCTGGTTGCAGACCTCATACACCCATTTGTGACGATCATGTTTCCCGTCGCCAGTGGCATTTTTCAGCAAGATAATGCGCTATGTTAAAAGGCCAGGAGTGTGACGGAGGGGCTCGAGAAACAAAGTGGCCGGTGGTTCTAATTCATGTGGAAGACTCTGCAGGAGAGACGCTCAGTAGCTCGGTACGGGCTTTTGTTGAAGCTTCGAGAACATTCCTTCACCGAGGAGTCAAGCAGTATATTGCTCCCTCGTACGTATATCTCGCGAAGAGACCGTGAGGATAAAATCAGAGAGATTAGAGCGCACACAGAGGCATACCGACAATCCTTCTTCCCACGGACAGTACGAGACTGGAATAGAAGGGAGAACCTGTAGAGATACTCAAGGTACCCTCCGCCACACACCGTCAGGTGGGTTGCGGAGTATGGGTGTAGATGTAGATGCTGGCCCTCAACCCGCCAGATCTGAACCCGGTCGAACACATCTGGGATATGATTAAGCGTGGCGTCAGAACTCATCGCCCCCTCCCCGGAATTTAAAGGAATTAGGTGACTTTTATGTGCAGACGTGGTGGCAACTCCCTCCAGCGGGCTACCCAGCCCTCACTGCTTCCATGCCACGACGCATCGCCACTGTTGTCGAAGGTGGGCACACCGGCTAATAGACAGGTGTTCGTAATGTTCTGGTTGACCAGTAGTGTATGCTCTAAGGCAAAAGGGACTCTTATGAGCAGTTGAATGGCCTATGGTATCAACTGGTGTTTAAACCCCACATGTATTGCACATAAGCCACTGTGATAATGTATGGGGCTACAGCACGGTGGAACAAAGCAGAACGAGATATGGCTGCTGGTCCTGGGTTGGGTGCAGAGATCGGCCTGCTCGAGCATAGCTGACGGAAATGGCAGCACACCCACTGCCGGGATGGAGACCGTTTTTTGTTTTTTTTTTTGTTTTCGGGCGCACAACTACAATGGTCATTAGCGCCTGGAGTAAGTTATGAATGCACTGCGAGGCACAACACTATGACAGGCACATCAACAGGCGAGGGATTAAAAGAAAACAGCATAATCAAATCTCCTTAGAAAGGTTCGTCAAGTGGATAAAACGAAGAACGCGAGCAGCTGCTCCTGGGTCATCCGCTAAAATGGCATCCAGAGTACATGGCAGGTCAAGATCAACGCGCAGTGTATTAAAATTCGGACAGGACGTTAAAATGTGGCGGACCGTCAGCAATTGCCCACTCGGGCAGAACGGCGCCGGCGCAGCCGTCAGCAGATGGCGGTGGCTGAACCGGCAGTGTCCGATCCGTAACCGGGCCGAAACGATCTCCTCCCGCCGAGAAGGGCGTGAAGAGGTCGTCCGAGCCGTGGGGAGAGGCTTCGAGGCGCGAAGCTCGTTTTCAGTAAGTGTAGACCAATCGGCATGCCACAGCGATAAAATGCACTGACAAATGACCCTGCTAAAATCAGATGAAGGCACACAACGAGAAGCTGTCCGAGGCTGGAGGACCGCAGCCTCGGCCGCGGCATCTGCAGCTTCGTTCCCAGGGATACCGACATGGCCAGGAACCGACATAAAGCTAACCGGAGAACCGACGTCCGCCAGCTGCTGAAGAGAGCGTCGGATCCGGTGCACGAAAGGGTGAACCGGATACGGATCACCGAGGCTCTGGATGGCGCACAGGGAATCGGAGCAGATGACATAAGCAGAATGTCGGTGGTGGCAGATGTAAAGAACAGCCTGGTAGAGGGCAAAGAGCTCAGCTGTGAAGACCGAACAACGGCCACGGAGCGGGTATTTGAAACTGTGTGTCCCGACAATAAAAGAACACCCGACACCGTCATCGGTCTTAGAGCCATCTGTATAAATGAAGATCGTATTAGTGAACTGCGAGCGAAGTTCGACAAACCGCGAGCGGTATACCGAGGCTGGGGTAACCTCCATTGGGAGCGAGCTGAGGTCAAGGTGAACGCGAACCTGAGCATGGAGCCAAGGTGGCGTGTGGCTCTCGCCCACTCTAAAGGTTGCAGGGAGTGGAAAAGCAAGTTGCAGGAGGAGGCGACGAAAGCGAACTCCAGGGGGTAGCAGGGCAGAGACATACAACCCGTATTGACGGTCGAGACAGTCTTCAAAAAAGGAACGACAAGATCGTGCTGCATACACTCCCATTGCACCTGTGGGCTGCAGTGGAGACAGTGGCAGGGGCGTGGCAGTCCGAAGATAGTTTGCTACAGTTCTCTATCCTACTCTACCCTGTGCTAGGCTCTTCACCCCCGAATAACTACTGCAACCTACATCATTCTCAGTCTGCTTAACTGATCCCTTCTTTTGGTCAAGTTGTGCCACAAATTCCTCGTCTCCCCAATATCTAATCTTCAACATTCTTCTGTAGCTCTGCACTTCAAAAGCTGGTACTCTCTCCCTGTCTAAACTGTTTATTGTCCATGTTTAACTTCCATCCATGGCTACAATCGAGACAAATACTTTCAGAAAAGACTTCCTAACACTTAAATCTATAATCGATGACAATAAATTTGTCTACTTCAGAAATGGTTTTCTCGCCATTGGGTTAAATGGCTCTGAGCACTATGGGACATAACTTCTGAGGTCATCAGTCCTCTAGAACTTAAAACTACCTAAATCTAACTAATCTAAGGACATCACACACGCCCATGCCCGAGGCAGGATTCGAACCTGCGACCGTACCGGTCGTGTGGTTCCAGACTGTAGCGCCTGGAACCGCTCGGCCACCCCGGCCCGCTTTCTCGCCATTGCCAGTCTGCATTTAATATCCTCTCTATTTAGGCTGTCATCAGTTATTTTGCTGCCCAAATAGGGAAACTCATCTACTACTTTAAGTGTCTCGTTTCCTATCCGAATTCCCCCAGCATCGCCTGATTTAATTCTGCTACATTCCACTATCCTTGTTTTGCTTTTGTTGTTGTTCATATTACATCCTCTTTCCAAGACACTGTTCATTCCGTTCAGCTGCTCTTCCAAGTCCTTTCCTGTCTCTGACAGAATTACAGTGTCATCGACAAATCTCAAAGTTTTTATTTCTTCTCCCTCAACTTTAATTCCTAGTTTAATTCCTACTCCAAATTTTCATTTGCTTCCCTTACTGCTTGCTCAGTGTGTAGATTGAATAACATTGGGGACAGGCTAAAACTCTGTCTTACTCACTTGTCAACTACTACTTCTCTTTCATCGCCGTAGACTCTGTTCTACATTTTACCCTTGCTAACTTCAGAATTTATTTTTATTTATTTATTTACGTGTCACGTTCCGTAGGACCAAATTGAGGAGAAAATCTGCAAGGTCATGGAACGTGTCAGTACATGAAATTACAACACAAAAGTAATAACAGATAAAAATAAAATGTTTATGAACCCGAAAAAAGTCAATCCATAAGTTTAAGTAAACGCAATCAACAGTACAACGAGAATCGGTTCAATTTTTCAAGCAACTCCCAACTCCGTGACAGAATAGAACGGGTGACTCATGAGGAAACTCTTCAGTTTCGATTTGAAAACGCGTGGATTACTGCTAAGATTCTTGAATTCGAATTTTAGCTTATTGAAAATGGATGCAGCACTATACTGCACACCTTTCTGCGCAAGAGTTGAGGAAGTCCGATCCAAATGCATGTTTCATTTCTGCCGAGTATTAACTGAGTGAAAGCTGCTTATTCTTGGGAATAAGCTAACCCTGTTAACAAGAAATAAGAATAAGGAATATATACATATTGAGAGGTCAATGTCAAAATACCTAGACTCGCGAACAGGGATCGACACCACTTACTCGTCGAACCGCCCGTTTCTGAGCCAAAAGTATACTTTTAGAATGGGAAGAGTTGCCCCATACGATATAACCGAATGAAAATAAGCAAAGTAGACTAATTTTCGTGTCGAACGATCGATCATTCACTTCAGATACCGTTCGAATATTAAAAGTGGCAGCAGTAAGTCTCTGAACAAGATCCTGACCGTGGGCTTTCCACGGCAGTTTACTATCTGTCTGAACACCTAGAAATTTGAACTGTTCAGTTTCACTAATCATATGCCCATTCTGTGAAATTAAAACGTCAGGTTTTGTTGAATTGCGTGTTAGAAACTGTGAAAACTGAGTCTTTCTGTGATTTGCCGTTAGTTTATTTTCCGCAAGCCATGAACTATTTTAAACCGACCCAATGTTGCACAAAACATCCTTTACTATCAACCTAGTGTCATCAGCAAACTCATAATACTAGAGGGCATATCATTTATATAAATAGGGAACAGGAGTGGTCCCAACACTGATCCCTGGGGCTCCCTTCCCCCCACTTGACAGTACCCCACTCAGACCCAACATCACAGGCATTCTCAACATTGTGAATAATGACCTTTTGCTGTCTATTGCTAAAGTGAGAGGTGAACCAATTGTGAGCTACTCCCCGTATTCTGTAATGGTCCAACTTCTGGAGCAATATTTTGTGATCAACACAATCAAACACCTTAGTTAAATAAAAAAATACGCCTAGCGTTCGAAATCTTTTGTTTAACCCACCCAGTACCTCACAGAGAAAATATAATATAGAATTTTCAGTTGTTAAGCGACTTCTAACGCCGAACTGAACATTTGATAGCAAATTGTGTGATATAAAATGATCAATTATCCTTACATACACAGCCTTTTCAATAACTTTAGCAAACACTGATGGCATAGAAGTAGGTCTAAAAATATCCCCTTTTATAAAGCAACTTTACTACTGAATACTTTAATCGCTTAGGAAACTGACCTTTCCTAAAGGAAAAATTACAAATATTGCTAAATACAGGGGTAACATGTGCAGCACAGTACTTTAATATTCTGATAGGCACTCCATCATATCCATGAGAGTCTTAAGTCTTCAGTGATTTCGTTACTGACTCAATCTCCCCCCTGTCTGTATCACAGAGGAGTATTCCAGACATCAATCCTGGAAAGGCGTTTGCCAAGAAAGTTATATGATTCCCTGAAGAAATTAAATTTTTATTTAATGCACCGGCAATGCTCAGAAAATGATTGTTAAATACTGTACATATATCTGATCCATAAGTAACAGAAATATTTTTACTACGAACTGACTTTATATCATTGAAAGCTTGTGGTGCTGACCAGACACTTCCTTCACAACTGACCAAATGGTTTTAATTTTATACTGTGAATTAGCTCTTCTGTTTCCATATCACATACTCTTCGCCTTCCTAATAACATTTTAAGCACTTTAAAATAGTGTTTGTAATGGGCTACTGTAACTCTATTATGACTACTCCTGACATTGTGATATAATTCCCCGCTTTGTTCTACATGATGTCCTCATCCCACCAGTGAGCCACCCGGGCTGCCTATTACTGATGGTGCCCTGTTTAGAACGTTCTAATGGAAAGTAATAACCTATACCTTTCATGAATCACTTACCTCACAAAAATCTTCATTACTCGAACTACTGCAAAACAGCGACCGCCAATACTGCCAGCTAAATAAAAGATTCTAACTACTGAAGGCACTAACTACTGATAGGCATAGTTAGCAAATGAAAGATTTTGACAGAGAACAAACAATGTATTTACCCTAATAGTGTTCAAAAGTCATAATATATATATCAGTTCCTGATATCCAGTATCACAAATTTACTCTTTGTGGCGGACACACGTCCAGATCGTCCGCTCTCAAAACTCCGCCATCTCTCTCCCCACATCCACCATTGCCGGTGGCTCACCTCCAACTGCGCAACGCTACGCGCTGTTCACATCCAACTGCCCAACACTACAATAGAGAATATTCCAACAATGCCAACCACCCACAGACTGCACACAGCACAGTCAGTAATTTTCATATAGAGCGCTACATGGCGTTACCAACATAAAAACCTAAACAGCCCACTTACAACGTAAGCATCCTGTCTGATCACCTGCATCCATTCGTGTCCATTGTGCATTCCGACGGACTTGATCAATTCCAGCAGGGCAATGCGACATTCTACACGTCAAGAATTGCTAGAGAGTTGCTCCAGGAACACTCTTCTGAGTTTAAACACTTCCGGTGGCCACCAAACTCCCCAGAAATGAACATTATTGAGCATATCTGCGATGTCTTGCAACGTGCTGTTCACATTTCCTGCACCCCCTAGTACTCTTACAGATCTATGGACAGCCCTGCGGGATTCGTGGTGTCAGTTCTATTCAGCACTACTTCAGACATCAGTCGAGCCCATGCCACGTCGTGTTGTGGAACTTCTGCGTGCTCGCGGGGGCCCTACACAATATTAGGCAGGTTGTAACGCCTGAAATGCATATCTTCCTATTTCCATCTATTGTACTATATTTTTTTTCCTTATTTTGTTACCTCAAGATATGACATTTCTGTGTCTTTATACACTCCTGGAAATGGAAAAAAGAACACATTGACACCGGTGTGTCAGACCCACCATACTTGCTCCGGACACTGCGAGAGGGCTGTACAAGCAATGATCACACGCACGGCACAGCGGACACACCAGGAACCGCGGTGTTGGCCGTCGAATGGCGCTAGCTGCACAGCGTTTGTGCACCGCCGCCGTCACTGTCAGCCAGTTTGCCGTGGCATACGGAGCTCCATCGCAGCCTTTAACACTGGTAGCATGCCGCGACAGCGTGGACGTGAACCGTATGTGGAGTTGACGGACTTTGAGCGAGGGCGTATAGTGGGCATGCGGGAGGCCGGGTGGACGTACCGCCGAATTGCTCAACACGTGGGGCGTGAGGTCTCCACAGTACATCGATGTTGTCGCCAGTGGTCGGCGGAAGGTGCACGTGCCCGTCGACCTGGGACCGGACCGCAGCGACGCACGGATGCACTCCAAGACCGTAGGATCCTACGCAGTGCCGTAGGGGACCGCACCGCCACTTCCCAGCAAATTAGGGACACTGTTGCTCCTGGGGTATCGGCGAGGACCATTCGCAACCGTCTCCACGAAGCTGGGCTACGGTCCCGCACACCGTTAGGCCGTCTTCCGCTCACGCCCCAACATCGTGCAGCCCGCCTCCAGTGGTGTCGCGACAGGCGTGAATGGAGGGACGAATGGAGACGTGTCGTCTTCAGCGATGAGAGTCGCTTCTGCCTTGGTGCCAATGATGGTCGTATGCGTGTTTGGCGCCGTGCAGGTGAGCGCCACAATCAGGACTGCATACGACCGAGGCACACAGGGCCAACACCCGGCATCATGGTGTGGGGAGCGATCTCCTACACTGGCCGTACACCACTGGTGATCGTCGAGGGGACACTGAATAGTGCACGGTACATCCAAACCGTCATCGAACCCATCGTTCTACCATTCCTAGACCGGCAAGAGAACTTGCTGTTCCAACAGGACAATGCACGTCCGCATGTATCCCGTGCCACCCAACGTGCTCTAGAAGGTGTAAGTCAACTACCCTGGCCAGCAAGATCTCCGGATCTGTCCCCCATTGAGCATGTTTGGGACTGGATGAAGCGTCGTCTCACGCGGTCTGCACGTCCAGCACGAACGCTGGTCCAACTGAGGCGCCAGGTGGAAATGGCATGGCAAGCCGTTCCACAGGACTACATCCAGCATCTCTACGATCGTCTCCATGGGAGAATAGCAGCCTGCATTGCTGCGAAAGGTGGATATACACTGTACTAGTGCCGACATTGTGCATGCTCTGTTGCCTGTGTCTATGTGCCTGTGGTTCTGTCAGTGTGATCATGTGATGTATCTGACCCCAGGAATGTGTCAATAAAGTTTCCCCTTCCTGGGACAATGAATTCACGGTGTTCTTATTTCAATTTCTAGGAGTGTATATATTTATGCCGATGTATAATTGGTTGTTTTGTAAATATTATTTGTATTTATACGCTGGGTCTGGCCTAGGGAAAACTACGCTATCGAACGAATACATCGATAGGTCGTGTGGAGAACCAGAGTGTTTAGGATCTTTGGTAGTGTGAACTCTGTCGCGTGGAGCGCGGGCAGAGCAGAGTCTGGCTGGAGTAGGGCGGTGGAGCAGGTGTGTTGTGTGACGCTCCCGTGAGTTGCCGCGCTTTCGGGGTTTGGCAGCATGTAATTGCGCTCGACTTGCTATGATAGTTTCTGACACGGTGTCGCGGACGGGAAGAATTAGCTGGCGCACATCAAGAGCCCGTTTCGCCTGGTGACCGTGTCGAGAAGAAGGCGCGCCAACATCCAGCTTCTGCAACAGCGACGGCCGACAATGAGTGACTGTCGCCACCTCCTCGATCGACGACTGTAAACCTTCAATCAGCCAACAAGGAAGACTGGAAGCTCGTAAAGTTTTAGAACTGTATGGCAGACCTCAACTTTTCAAACTGTTCCATGTTCGTAACTATAATTACAGCAACTTAGCATGAACATTTGTTGCTCATTGTCCCAATTGCATTACCAAGCAGGTCCCTTTTCCGGAATGAACCCGAGTGTCGTTGAAATTCAAACGCCAGCATTAAAGTAATATCATTCCATTTCAGTGCTTTAATTTCAAAGTTCAGTTAAGGTATTCATAGCTGGCTACAATATTTAGATTACACAAGCACAAATTATGAGTGCTAGTTTTGTTACCATATTTTAGCTTACCTGTGACTACAGCTCAGCTTGGTACGTACTAAATTTTACTATTGTTAATTGTTCAGAATCATTAAATTCAAGTTCAAAGTTAAATCTCTTATTTCTAAATTGCGTAGATTCAAGTAGCTTTTGAAATGATTGTTGAGGTAGCCCAAGACTAACCTTATTTTATTGAATTTCGTAGTGCTTCAGAAACAAAGCTCACTATTAATTTCAGTCACTAAATTAACTTTCAATTTTCCGGCTTTATTAATTCTTTTGCTAAATTAAGTCAGAGTGTAGCGAAATTTATTACTTCTGACAAACTTTCAGTTTTCACACTACACGCGTCAACCTTCAGTTGCCACGCTTCTAGTGCTAATTATATGTGCAATAATCTTTCTTTTTCAGTTATTGTAGTAGTTGTCCATAGGACTGGCGACCGAATATTTCCCCAAATCTCAAATATCTAATTAACGCCAATTAATTGTTAACGTGACGACCGCGCATTTACTTTCTTTATTAATTTTACCCTTTTCTCAAAATTAATTTCCACCAATTTCATTTGCATTTTTCCTTTCATTTAGATGTGACACTTTCCTCCCTCTTTACCGACAGATTAACTTCGGTGGCGATTGCTTTTCCCAAATTTCCATTAGGTACACGCGGTTTAATTTTTCACTGTCATTAAGGTCGATAAGTGAGGGGGAGGTTACAAGGTGTACCAGTTTCTTTGGCTCTTCACTGTAATTTCAATAGCATTGCCTCCAGCAGAGTAAGAAACATTGATGTAGTGTTCTCAACCAGAAATTACCAATTATTCAATGCTTTCTTAAAAGTCATGCTACTAGCGGAGATAAAATCCATTACCATTCCGTTTTAATTAATTAATTCATCTCTATTTAACCAATAATGATATCAAATATCTTATTTTTTTATTGAGAGACGCTACACGTCCAAAAACTGAAGGGGCCTGAGTTGAGATCCTACTGTGTGGAGTGTGGAGGAGCAGGCCAAATAGCATGCTGGGAGCAATCGATATAACATTAGTGGAACAAGAATTATTCATTACAGTTTACAATTGTGTATTGTGCTCTCTCGGCCACAGGTCAGCTACAGTGCAGTGCACCGCCTCAGGACTCACTGACGCTGTCTCGGCAGTCTTCAGAGGACGTCGCTCTGCGGCATTTGGCTCACGTAACCTGAGTATCAGGTTGGCAGAAGGCTGTGTTGGCGATCAGTGCAGCCTGTACCGCAGGCCTTGCTGCCCACGACGGAGACTGCATTTTTACTAGAGCAGTCTCACCGACTTTGCAGGGGTGTGCTTGGACAATCCCTCAGCATTAGATGAACAACAGCATAGCCCTTCCACACAGGAAGGCCAGGGATATCAGTGACTGATTACAGGTACTAATCGGGGGGCAGCAGCAATAAGAACAGCTCCCAAATACTGTGACAGGTTGACAGCGGCCTAAACACCATCAGCCGAGGTTAGTAAGCTGCAGATAGCAGTCTCCAGGTCCGTTCATCAATGCTCGAGAGGCCGGCAGCTGACAGCGACCTACTGTGCTACACTACACAGAGTACAGTCTTGGTAATAGAATTCATCTCGGCGAACAGGAGCAGAGAATCACAGGTTCAGCCTCGTAGCTAGTGTGTTGCAATGTACAGATAGACACAAACGCTCGGAAGCTTAATTGCGTAGGCTTCCGCGGTCAGAGTCAGTCGACATAAAAGTTTTCTGGGTTTGGTACTGTGGTATCACCGCCAGACACCACACTTGCTAGGTGGTAGCCTTTAAATCGGCCGCGGTCCGCTAGTATACGTCGGACCCGCGTGTCGCCACTGTCAGTGATTGCAGACCGAGCGACGCCACACGGCAGGTCTAGTGAGACGTCCTAGCACTCGCCCCAGTTGTACAGCCGACTTTGCTAGCGAAGTTACACTGACAAATACGCTCTCATTTGCCGAGACGATAGTTAGCATAGCCTTCAGCTACGTCATTTGCTACGACCTAGCAAGGCGCCATTTATCCTTTGCTATGTATCTAATGAAGCATGAACCATCAGACCGATGTACACCAATTATGGATTAAAGTTAAGTATTTCACCATCTGCGTCAGTTTTTCCAAGTTCTAAGTTCCTTGTCATTTTCCAGACCTCACGCCAGCCTGCGTGAGCTTAAACGCGTGCCTTTCGGCTTCCTCTAGCTACACGGTGTTGGCTCTTCTGCCAACACATCAGGTACCGCGTCATAATGTAAAAAACTACTGCTGCTGGAGAAAAAAAATTGTTGAAATGGCTCTGAGCACTGTGGGACTTAACTACTGAGGTCATCAGTCCCCTAGAACTTAGAACTACTTGAACCTAACTAACCTAAGGACATCACACACATCCTTGTCTGAGGCAGCATTCGAACCTGCGACCGTAGGGGTCGCGCGGTTCCAGACTGTAGCACCTAGAACCGCTCAGCCACCAGGCCGACAGCTGCTGGAGAAAAACCAACGTTTCGGCCACGATTGCAGCGGCCTTCTTCTGGGTCTAATGGTGCGTTCTAGCTATGCAGTGTCCTTTATATTTTTTGTTCACTGCGCATACCATTACGTCATACTGGGGCACAGAGTATGTCGCAAGCCTACAGATACACACAGGTATCTGCACGCCCAGTCCTACCACCACCCAGCGCAGAAGAACTCTGTCATCCGGTCTTTGGCAACCCGTGTCCAGCGACTAAGTGATGCCCAAAACATCACACCTGAGCTTAAAAGGTTACGCACAACGTTTCTAGCCAATGGCTAGAGCAATAAGTCTTGTCGACGAACACAAGCAAGAAAGATAAGCAAGAAATAGACAAACTGCAACCAACGGTGCGCTTACCTTATGAGAAAAACGTTACTGACCGAATAGGCAAACACCTTCGCCGCGTTGGGTTGCAGCCTGTCTTCTATAGTGGTCGTAGGATGCAGGACGTGCTGGGCTCCACTAAGGACAAGGTGGATGCATTACACACTGCAGGCGCTTACAAGGTGGAATGCGAATGTGGAGAGGCATACATCGGCGAGACTGGTGGGCCAATATCATCGCGCATTCGGGAACACGAGCGCTATATCCGTCTAGGGCAACACAGCAAACATGCAGTGGCACAACATCAACGAGACTGCGGAAAAGAAATAAAATTCGGCGAAGCCTGTGTGTTGGCCAAGCAGCCGGTTATGACGAAGCGCAAAATCAGAGAGGCCATCGAAATACTCAAACACCGTAACAACATGGACAGGGAGGATGGACTCAGGCTTGTCCCATCTTGGCTGCCAGCAATCAGAGCCCAACAGACCGCACTGTCAACACGAGGCACGAGCACTACCGGCGAGTAACTGCCGACGTCCAGCAGTTGGTAAACAGCAGCCAACTCCCCATTCGACGGCGACCACCAGTCATGGTACACAAGACAAGAGCCAATGGACAACAGAGGTCACGTTCTCCCTCCACCGCAATAACCTATTAAAATAAAGTTCCCTCTCCTTCTTCCTTAAGTGATCAATTAAACTAACTACCTTTAAAAAGGTAGTTTAATTGATCACTTACGGAAGAAGGAGAGGGAACTTTATTATGACGTAATGACATGCGCAGTGAACAGTAACAACAAAATATAAAGGACACTGCATAGCTAAAACGCACCATTAGACCCATAAGCAGGCCGCTGCAATCGTGGCCGAAACGTTGGTTTTTCTATAGCAGCTGCCGGCCGGGTGGCCGAGCGGTTCTAGGCGCTACAGTCTGGAACGGCGCGACCGCTACGGTCGCAGGTTCGAATCCTGCCTCGGACATGGATGTGTGTGATGTCCCTAGGTTAGTTAGGTTTAAGTAGTTCTAAGTGTAGGGGACTGATGACCTCAGAAGTTAAGTCCCACAGTGCTCAGAGCCATTTGAACCATTTTTTTTTCTGCAGCAGCAGTAGTTTGTTACACTATGACACGGTACCAAACCCGGAAAACTTTTATGTCGCTCGGAGGCTTATTTACACTGAAGAGCCAAAGAAATTGGCAAATCTGCCCAAAGTCGTGTAGAGCCTCGGCGGGCACGCAGAAATGCTGCAATAGGATGTGGCATGGACCCGACTAATGTCTGCAGTGGTGCTGGAAGGAACTGACACATGAATCCTGCAGGACTGTCCGTAAAAGTAGATGGGGGTGGAGATCTCTTCTGAACAGCACGTTGCAAGTCAGACCAGATATGCTGAATATGAGTGGGGAGTCTGGTGGCCAGCGGAAGTGTTTAAACTCAGAAGAGTGTTCCTGGAACCACTCTGTGGCAATTCTGGACGTGTCGGGTGTTCTGGACGCGTGAGGTGTCGCATTGTCCTGCTGGAATTGTCCGAGTCCGTCGCAATGCACAATGGACACGAAGGGATGCAGGTGGTCAGACAGGATGCTTATGTACATGTCACCTGTCAGAGTCATATCTAGACGTATCAGGGCCGCCATATCACTCCAACTGCACTCGCCCCACACTATTATAGAGCCTACACCAGCTTGAACAGCCCTGCTGACATGCGGGGTCCTTGGATTCATGAGGTTGTCTCCGTATCCATATACGTCCATCCACTCGATACAATTTGAAATGAGACTCGTCCGATTTGGAAAAATGTTTCCAGTCAATGTCAATGTTGACAGGACCAAGCGAGGTGTAAAGCTTTATGTCGTGCAGTTATCAAGGGTACACGAGTGAGCTTTCGGCTTCGAAAGCCCATACCGTTGATGTTTCGTTGAATGGTTCGCACACTTGATGGCCCGGGATTGAAACCTGCAGCAGTTTGAGGAAGGGCTGCACTTCAGTCGTCGTTGTTCCCGTTCTTGCAGGATCTTCCTCTGACTGCAGCGATGCCAGAGATTTGATGTTTTACTGGATTCCTGATATTCGCGGTACACTCGTGAATTGGTCGTACGGGAGAGTCCCCACTGCCTCGGAGATGCTGTGCTCCATCGCTCGAGCGTTGACTATAAAACGACGGTCAAATTCAACTAAATCTTGATAACCTGCCACTGGAGCAGCCGTAACCGATCTAACAACTGCGCCAGACATTTTTTTTGTCTTAATACAGGAGATACCGACCGCAGCGGCATATTCTGCCTGTTGTAACGGAACATACTAAAGGCTTTACTGTACCGAAGTATGCGATACCCTCCAAATTCAACCAGTTTAACGAGTATTTATGATTATAGAAAAGTTATTGTCTATGTTAACAATGATTGCATAACATGTCTCCATAAACAGTCAACCCATTAAATTATACTAAATAACTGGCCCATCATTTGATCACTGATACAGCAAATGTCATCATGTAAAAACACTAAGTTCATCTTAAATAATTAATATGAAGTACGAAAAATAGTGGCCAACTTACGTATTTTGGATCTCCTTAAATAAAAATCACCCAGTGAAACCTATTTGTTCAACAGGAGCGCTTTTACTCAGTATTCATGTAATCAATCCTATTTTAGACGAAAACCAATGTAATTCATAATAATTCATGTTATTTACTTATTTATGCAAATTAGAGAAGTCAATTGACAAACTTCTAAAAAACGGCCTTTTTGTAACAAAGAATTATTCTGTCAAGTCAACAAATCTGTTTGTCATTTTAATTACATGTTAAATTATGTCACTCGATGCAAATTAATAACTTTTCTGCACAAATTATAATAACATATGTACATGTGACTTATAAACTATATCTCTTTTTAGTAGTTCTTTGACAATGTTATAAATACCAGCAGCAAGAAGGGTCGGGGGCGCAGTCGGAATGTCACTTTGGTAAAGTGTTTGTGTGTTATTGTTTGAGGTAGATAAACAATGCAAACAACATGTAAAGGAAGTACTACTTTGTGTTGTGTCATGGTCTTTGGTGGACAGTGGAATTAAGATGGCCACCAGAGTAATAAATATTTGAAGTTTACATATTTGTTGCTTTCGCTCGTTCTTTATCATCAAAAGCACATAAAAAACACGGGACCTCATGTTTTTAACCCTAGACAACCAGATTTAGAGCCAGCATCAGCATCGAGACACAGCAGCGATCCAGCAAGTGGCAGCGATTACCACAACACAATGCATTTTAATGGCGCCAACTTAACATCAAGTGCTAACAAGCTCCGTAAATGGGAGTGAAATAGTGCGATTATAGCAATTAGCAATATCTACGACTAGGCGACCATTACACTGTTCACATGTCTCTGTATTTGAATAGCCATGCCTATACCTGTTTCTTTGGCGCTTCAGCGTAGTACTCCTGGTTTGATGCAGTGACGACAAGTCGAGGCACCGATGACTGAATGGGGCCTAATTTTCCACGTTCATCAGCGAGAGAATGGCTTCCATGGCTTCAGCTTCTACGTCTTCTGCCAGTTCCACAGACTCGTAGGTGTTCTTCTGACCCTTTCAGTCTATCTTAGAAAGTCGAGCTGTGCTGCTAGAATGATATCATGTCGCCTCCTCACTGATGTCATGGTGATGAGTTTACGATGGAGGTGAGGCAATATCTTCCAGGTTTGTTCTGCTTCCTGACATGTCGGCGTTCAGTGTGTTTTCGTTGCTACACGAATTGTTGCCCTGGCTTGCCTTGGCTTGTTGCTGGCTGGTCAGAGCTACGAGAAAATTTTGCATTTGACCTTAATACATTTTTGCTCTGCAAAAACATAGTGGGTATAGAGGAAGAAGCCGTAGAGTACAAGGTGTGGTGGATGAAATCACATCACACCTAATCTTGCAATTCTGGAAGACCAAAAGACGTAGAATATTCGGATGATGAAGATCTGAGAAAATTGGTCTAATACACAACTAGTAAAGGATCTCATAACATTCTTTCAGGGTTATGGGAACACACCGAGTAAAACCACTCAATACACTCACCGGTACAGGCAACAGTGGCCTAAGTAGATTGCTGTTTTTGCCTATGTGCAATAATCAAGTCGAATCAAATCAAGAAGGCTATGTGGCTATATTCTGATTTCCAGCCGTTAAAGACAAAGCAAGTGCATGCTATAAAGCTATTTCAAGAAAGACTGGACGCCTACAAAGTACTAAACTGTTTGCATGAAGCACTTTGAAGAATGTGGTTTAAGTACTTTTTTGTGACTGGAGAGGAAATACCCAAGAATTTATGGGGCTATGTACCTACTGGAGAACTGTACAATGCTAAGAATAGTCTCAGGATCAAAAGAATGTTTTCAAAACTCTAGTGCTTCATCTCTTGTTGATTCTGGTGTGAAAAGAGACACATAACTTATAGCATTGGAAACAAACAGAACCAGTGGCTTATAAAGTAATCTAATAAATCATTTCACGACTTCTTGAGTAAGATGGATGAGAAAAGTGACTTGAAAAGCTTTCTATTAATCAATTTCACTACTTTATTAGTAAGATAGATGAGAAAAATAACTATAGTATCAGAGCAGAGACTGTCTAAAAAACTTTTATTTTCTTGTATGTGTAACATTGACATGTTATGCCCAAAATTGCCATTAGTACTACAACACAAGAGGATTTAAAAGTTCGTATTTGTGTTACGAACCAAGTTCTTAGTGCATCACAGTTGTCATGAGTATTTTCTGGTCAGAAACTGTAGACATGGCATAAGTTGTGTAACCTGTTGGTTAGCTATGTTACCACAGAAAATTTTGGTGCTATTATTTTAAGCTCTAAATTAGAAAGGCTGCCATTTTCATAAATGACACCTCTGTCTAGTGAACAAACAGTAGAAGAGGTATTAGTAACTGTTTTTTATGCTGGGAAAAATATTGCTCCTCCTCAACAATGACAGTATGCTGTCCTTGTGAATTCTATTTCTTTTGGATGAACATTCATCCTCAAGCTATGTTGTTTAAGGCATGACATTTTAGTATTGTCACATTCCAAATACATCAAAAGTCTGTCAAGAAACCTTTGTCTGCCTCCTAACGTTGCAAGTGAAAACAGGAATTGTTTGGAAGCAGCTTGCAATAGACTTGGTGACAAAGACAAGTGTGTTGTTCATGTCATGGAATTTCTGTTCATGAGAAGATTTCATTTTCGAGTAGAACTATAATGAGTTGTAAATCAGCCTACTTGTAATGTAAGAGCTGTGATGACTTTCCATGATTTTATCTGCATTTGGCCATTTTAAAGAAATTGTCAATTTATTTCCAGTAAGGAATTGTATAGGTTCAGAGTTATTGAAGATTACTTGAAAAGTACTAACTTTCACTTCGAGCTGAAGTTTCAAAGTAGTGAAAGTCACTGCTAATACTAATCACCTGAACAGCAATAGGTTGGCAATGTTGAACAATGAACCATCAGTTAACATACACCTCAGAGTCTATACACATTTGATTTCATCCTATATTCAAGTGTTCTAGAAACAAATGATTGAAAATGAAACATGATGATATTATACATACTTTGTGTGAGTTTAATAATCCAACAGAAAATGTACATGTCAAGCATAATTTTATGTTAACAGAGAACTGTAAAAAGGTTAAAAAAACCAAGTTAAGCAGAACTGCACCAAAGCTAAATTATGAGACTGTGTATCCCAGTAGTACAACAGATCCAAACTTAGTTTAGTGGAAAATATTTTGTCATGAAATCACTGACTCTGCTCTGCAATTAAGTAATACTGTCTGAGGTTCACTGATGATCCTTGATATCAGTCACAAATGGTGGAAAATTGTAACAGCTTTTCTACTAGCTGTGTTGGTAGTACAGTTGTTATGCTTAAATTCTACAAGCTTAATATCAATGAATATTGTGATGTGAACAGGAATAGAAGAGTATTGATACACTGCTGTGCACAAATATTAATTTCTGGTTTACTGTTAGTGCACGTATGTAAACACAACTGGTGGATGAAAATGTGGGATTAGAAGGAATATTTTGCAGATGCATGTCATATGAAACACTTCTTTCTCATATTTCAGCTTTCTTATACCATTTTTTGCTAACCAGCAATAATTACACTCCATTTATGTGTCATGGTGGCCAAGTGCATTTTTAAATCATCAGTAAGCCTTCATATGTGGAAGCATTTAAATTCAATTAAATATTTGGCTGATGGTACTAATGAATATTGCAAAACTACAACTAACCCTATTCAAATAAGGTGGACACTACAGTGCTTCAATATCTACTTAACAGATGTCCACAGTGCTTTGTCTTCTGCCTGCAAGCAAATCAGCAAATGGAAAACTATGAGTGCAACATTGCCAGAGAGAACATTCCAAACTAATAGTCAAAGGTGTAGGTGATCTGCAGAAAAATGGATATTATTATTCTGATATAAATATTCCTTCAATATTAACCACAATTTGATCTCATTTACAACTAAATTAAACCACAAGAGAAAATATTACTTTTATTAGTTACGGATAGGAGGTGCAATTAGTGAAAGACTATTCAGTACAATGAACTTTTATTAATAGTCAACATTATATAAATGTTGTTCTCATCATGAACACAACTCAAAACAGCTAATATAATCTATTTCATAAACAGCTATACCAACAGAAATAGTTTTAGCTATATTCTAAATATCCTAAAATCTCACCGACAGTTACAATACTAATCAAAAAATTTGTTTGGCAGTTTGTAATATGGTTATCACTGTAAGCATGTCTTCATTAAGTGACTAAGAGTACAATAGAAGTTTTTGTCATGTTGACAACTTCATGATGCTAAATCAGAAATTCAACCATGTTACATTTATTGTAACAGTGGTAACATCAGTAATTCATAAAAAAACTGCAATATTTCACTCCTATGAGTCACATAATTTAAAAGTCACATACAAAACTGTCATTTATCAACAGTAAACAGTGCGGTTATCTAAAGATATAATTTAATGAACTAGTAATTGTACAAATTTCTACTAAAATGGTGGCATAGGGAAATTAGTCTCAATGAGTAGCTTTACTTGGATGGCTGTATCCAGGGAAATTACACTCGTGTTATCTTCCTTATTTCCAAAATTATGTTACATGATAACAATGATATGATGTGTAGGACGACTACTGATTAAAGCAAGTTTCAAATGAATCTAGGCTGAAGCAAATTTGATGCTTTCACTTGTGTGTGACACACAATTCTTCAGCTCTGTCACTTCATACATGTACTTGTAATTATTTGATTCAGTATATAGTTAAACATCTTGAAGATGATCACTAATATTTCATTGTTTTGTATACAAACACACAGCCAATGTATATACACAGCCAGCTTATTTGAAATAGACAGCACACATCTTTTCACTCATGGATGACATAGGCCATAGCTTTCTCAAGCTACAACAAAAATTTGCTGGCTGATATTTAAGAAGCACTTACATTTAAGTATAATAAACATAAACATGTTCCATACTGACATTTTTCAGTATTTGTCTTCACAGCATTCAGCTGAAGACCCAAACACAAGAAGCTCCATCATAATAGCAAATACCATAGCATATTATCAGATGTTTTGTAGTTTTAGTGCCAACTGTGTAATTCTTAAATACTGAAATTCTTTATGGTGTATGGTAAATAAAGTCCTAATTAATGCAGCATTTGAAGTTTATTTCAGTTCGTAAGATTGTAGGAAATGACCATATGGCTCGCTGTTCACAGTACAAATTAGTGTCTGTCATGTAATAGCCCTCAGCCTAAAATTAGTATCTCTTTTCCATCCATATTAAATGTATATGCTGTAGTGGTCAATATAGACATTTGAACATGAGATATGGAAGACAAGTACAATTGTCAGAATTAAAACTGTATTAACAAGATCAGATTAAACACAAGGAAATGTTGTAAGTAAAGAATATTGATTCTGGTAGTCCCAACTGAAAAGGAAAGAAAGTGATAGATTTAGACAGCTCTTATACAGAAGGAAATTTTCTGCCGTAGCAATAATATATGACTGTTACAAAATTATATACAATTAATGGGGTATCTTAGTATTTAAATCTAACATCTTTGTGCAGTATACAATGTTTGTCTTCCAATGTCCCTTTGGTAAATTCCATAAATCGAAAACATGGTCACAATGTCTTCAGCTACACCTTAATACAGGTTTAATCAGATATAAATCAGCATACCAATGTCATAAATAAGTAATATCCCACATCAAAATTGGATCTATGATATTTGTAAAGTTTTTTTTTTTGTTTTTTTTGTTTTTTTTTAGTATTCACAAAGCATATAAAACTATGGTCTTATGTATACCTCACAAAAACCAACAATAAGAATTTATTAGATGATTGCTTTATGTGTTAGATGATTATGAGTCACTGAACACACTTTGATGGCTGGAGGTGACTTTAGATAATAAAGGCACCACAGTCAAACAATGGTATGCTTAATGATTAAGTCTTAAAAGCCCCAGAACACTTTCTGAGTGAAGTTATTTTCTTAGATTTCAAATGAGGAAATAATCCATACTTTTAAGTAAATGTTACACAGTCACTGGAGTCAAGGTTAAAACCTCTAAAATAAAAATGATCAACATGAAATTTTATTACTGTTAAATCACAAGGCTGTATTACTATAGACTCATCAGAATAAAAAAAAAGCCACTATGTTTTAAGAGAATATGCTAATGAAAATAGTTCAGAGATAAACTTTCAGAAACAATCAAACAGTTTAATCCAGAAAATTGTCTGTGAAGACAGTCTTTTGCATTAAAAGGTAAATGTTTGTTCACTCTTATTTTTAAATGTGATTTAAGCTACTATGAAGTAGCAACATATTTATTGAAAATATTTCACTATGTGTTATATTTCTATGTAGAAATCAATATCTTCAGTTTTCATTTCTACATGTCCCTAATGACTTTGGAAATACTGCAAACATACAGTGGATACTGATCAGAAAACTATTGCTGGTGATAATCCTGCTAGATATTAAAAGGCAAATTTTATTTGCCTAACAAGTGTGATATTCTTATCAAATATTCCTTATAACTGCAGTAAAAAGAGTTATTATGTTTCTTAGCAGCACTATATGTTTTTTGAGAATTTGCTGCTAGTACATTTCAATGATGTGTGCACTTCAAAAACATAATTTTACGTAAAGTGGACAGTGCCTCAGAATAATAAGTTTGATATTTTCGGTTAATTTTGAAATATGAAGTTAAACGTATGTATTGTAATAGCTAATATAGAAATTTGAAAATGAGATAAGGGAGAAAAGTACAATCATCAGAAACAACATTGTGATAAGTTGATTTTGTAATTCAGGAAAAAGACACAAATGTTCTTCTTTACCATGGTACATATTCCCAGTTTAGGTCAGTTATTCTCAAAGTGAAGATGTGAGGTGTATGTGTGTGCTTCAGACTCTCTGTGATTATACTAGGTGACTGATAATGTATAATTTTCCCTACCTGCAACTAGATTGTTGTTGCTGATGGAGATTCTGTTAAAGCATAAGTGGATAGCCACCCAACATCAGTTTGTTTTACAGTTAATGGGATCATATGATTGCTGACTTGCTGTCTCCACTCATGGAGCTTTTATGATTGTGAATGTCCAGCAAAGCATATGAGTGCTAACTTGACATACCCAAGAAGCCAGTGCAGTACTAGAATAAACTTTTTAATGTTAGTGGTAGTAGAGTAGTGGGAAATCTGGAAAAGAAGAGAATCAGAGTAACTGCCATGAAGGATACTGAAAATTAATTAGACTGATAAGAAATGAAGAGATATCCAATGGAATTGGTGATGAAATTGAATATATACAAAGAAATAACACTGAGTAGCAGGAGGTCTGGGATGATAAATATTGAGACATCTAGAAATAACTGCCCTGGTACAAAATGTAGAAACTGAGAGCAAAAACTGAAGGGGAATCCACGGATTGGTATACATCCAATAAATAACTGAGGACATTTTGTGTATGCACTACTCTGATACGAAGAGGTTGTCAGAGCAGCGGGTGTAAGCTCCCTGCTAGTAAATTGCTATCAGTTTCTTTAATTGCTATCAGTTTCTTTAATTTTTTTGGTAATCAGACTGTGTAACTGGTGGCAGAGCTCATATACATTGGTCATATTTGCCATGTAATAATTGTTGCCATGTGCCTTAACCAACATAATTACAGTTTAAAGTCATTATTATTGCTATGTGCTATTACTAGCTGGGAAAAAAAGTGAATAATAGCAGTCCAAGTTTAACTGCCCTGTGGATCTTATCAAATATTAGACACTACAATTTCTACCTGTTACATGCACACTGCTGAAATTATAATGCCATCTTCCACACTGATTGACTCCATTATCAGCAACTATTCTTGCAGTTATATAAGAAATTCAATGTAAGATACATTCTGTGTAGATCACATGGCATCCTTTCATTTATCCCCTGTTAAGTATCTGCGTTTTATGTCTTGATTGCAACCACGCACCTCACATCCATTCTACTGCTGCATATCTCAACAGACTCCACACTCCTAACTCAAATAATGCCTATTACCCGCACCAGCAGTGCTCCCGTTAATGGAGGTTTCATTTTGATGCAGTAAAGCTTTCCCTTCTTACTACATTCTGTAAAATCAAGTGGCATATTACACAGACATTGCTTAGACACATCAGAGTGACACCAAGTAGTGAACTGTTTAGTATTTTGGCGAGCATAACAAACTGTTGAATACCACATGAAAAGTAATACTATTGGGAAACTGACTTTGTTGTGATTTCTTAACAGAAGGTTGTAGGTTTCATATGGATACTGACTGTTAGTGTCAGTGTTGTATAAATAGTTAAATTGTATTCCATTAACAATGTGTGGAAAATTGTAAATTCACTTATAGTGTAGACTTGTTAACAGTTTTTGTGACTTCACTGTTTGACAATTTTTATAAATTATTCTTCAGAGAACTTACATCAGTTAGCAGAGAACCAAGTTCAGCCTTAGATTAGGCAATATGTGGACCTTGCTGGGGCAAGTGAAACAGTCTTGAAAGAACTTTGTCCAAAAGTAGCATATAGGAAAAGGAGCTACTACAACCAACAAATCTCATGTACAAGAGCCCAAATATGCATGACATCTTGACATCATCACCGTGTGCAGGAAAACCTTAAAAACAACAATCGGGGACCTTATGCTGAATGTGTCTGCATGGTTTGATATATTCAATGCCTGAGCTGCAGATTACTAGGGTCATAGCCACTTGTCTCAGATGATGAGATTACATTGTGCAACATATCATTTCTACAAAAATTATTTTTGTGTCACATTGCCGCATGGAGTGGCCATATGGTTTGAGGCACCATGTCACAGATTGCGCGGCCCCTCCAACCGGAGGTTCAAGCCCTCCCTCGGGCATGAGTGTAAGTGTTGTTCTTAGCATAAGTTAGTTTAATTTGGTTTAAGTAGTGTGTATGTCTAGGGACCGATGACCTCAGCAGTTTGGTCCCGTGTTTCACCTCTATGTAAACCTAAAATACCTGACCATGGATAGCCTGTCTGTGTACAGTTGGTCTGAAGTAACATGGATAACCCTGATATATGACAAACTCTTTGATGCAGCCAAATAGCAGTTTCAGGATGTAATAGCAAACATTGGGTACAGATTCTTATGGTGGAGCTAACACTTATAATATTTCTATGTGCTCAAACATTGAAGTGGTATGTGTAATTTTGTTAAGCCATTTTATAGTCCGAAAAGACTGAGTAGAGAGATACAATACATGTCAGTAGTATCAGTGTGTAGGTTTTCACAAAATTACTAAAACAGAACAACAAATTTGCCAGGAGATACCATTGCCATACAAATGAAAGTCATTGAAAGGAATTATGCTGCACTGAATATTACTCTTGACACATTTCCCATATAATTTCACAAGATATTGAACTTCAAGCTTTGTAGCCTTGCTTTCTAGTTACATGGAGTGTGGCTTAAGAATTTTTTTGAGGGGGCAGGGGGGAGGGAGAGCAACGAATTTCATCAGCAACAAGTGAAAAAGAAGTAAGGGTGCAAGATAGCTTTTTAACATCCCAAGGATGATACCAGTGTCATTTGAGATGTATCATGAGCAAGGTTTGGACATGGGAGGACAATGACACCAGTAGTGTGATTTTCAACTAACAGTACTGGTATTTGCCTTAAATGATTTAACAAAACTTTGATAAATCTACATATGGATACACATATGAAACCTCATTTTTCTCAATACAAGTCTATTATCTTCATCAGTCTCATATAGTTAATATGAGTAAGTGGAGGTAAATAATTGGTCTAGCCAATGGCAGTTGGTCTTGAGACTCCTGAATGTTTAAGCACTAGCAATTGAGGAAGGCCAACTGATGAAGAGTAAAACTTAACTTCTTCTCCATATCTTAGCACTGGGTGTGAAATTTTGGGCAGTGTGAACTATGTAAGTCACCATAAGTCATGAAATGCTAGACTGAGGTAACTTTTAAGAAACATGGGGATAGTTAGAAGAAGGAAGGGATGAGGAGGATGCTGACCTGAGATAAACAAATACATTGGCATCTGTGTTTGTTTACATTGTGCTGATCCCAGTGTACTAGTCGACACCAGGTTGAGGGGGGGGGGGTGGGGAGGGTTGGTGTCCTGCTGGGGACGGCTTCACAGTTCACCATCGAGGTGGCTCTGTTTGACAGTGCACAGTGCCTCAGGCCCCGTTTGACGGAGTGAGATGGGCTGGCCCTATTCGACCAGGTGCGCCATGCCGGCTGGCCGCATTTGACGGTGCGGGCCGTGGCGCCGGTGCCCGGTCCTACTTTACGGTGACCTGCCGCAGCAGAGTGTCCAGGTTGGCCTTGGTGGTGACTTCGCGGGGTGCACCGTGGCCCGGCCGTCCCCACAGGCCACGCCACGTCTCGTGGTGCTTCCGGCTGCTCTCGCGTTCCTCCTGCACTGCCCTCTGTAAAAGAGACCACAAAGCTGGCACCACACACAACTGGAACATCAGATTTACAATGGAGTTGATCCATATTACGTTTCTCTCTGTATAAGTTCAAAAAGAGAACACTTCAACTACTAAAATATGGTAGGTATAACTACATGGAACTGTGCTGTGGGCACCACAGTGCACAGTGATAGACAACTACTGGGTTTCAACAGCCAATTGTATTCAATCGGGTTTTTTTCTTCAGTCGAATGAAACAACCGAATAAAACCAATCTCTGTGGTCACATCAGCAATGCAAATCTTTTCCACTCACTCATTGGGTTTCTTTGGTTTCTCTTAATGTGAGACAACTGACTGACTTGTTCAGATTTTTTCAGTTATACAGGGTGTTTGGGTTAGAGGTATAAAAATACATTTGTTTATATTTTGGTACCTGTTAGGGTTTATAACTTCATTTGTCCAGCACTGTGCACAGAAGCTCAAGCATTTTTATGCATGTTGGTGCAGTTCAATGTGGGTACTGTTTGAAACTCATATTCATATGCATGACAGGTGTTATCACCTCTGATGCTGCATAGATCTGCTGTCTCAAATGTACATCTCGAACCTTTCTTCTGTAAGCAATGTCCTTTGTAAACCTCCACATACTGAAAACAATGGTGTCAGATCGGGGGAGCAAGGGGGCCAGGCAATGGGACCATCCCCTTCTGATCCAACTCTCATGAAACGTCTTGTGGAGAAATGCGGTCACCGCCGTGTGACAGCGGGTTTTGGCAATTTCCTGCTGCAGATGGCTCTGTTTGACAGCACACAGGCGAGACAGGTGTGTCCTGTCACTGTAAGCTTGATAAAAACGGGACAACAACACTATGTTCATGTAATCCCATACACAACAGTTATATCGGTTAGCTTTGTCACAGGTTTGGAAGATAGGTTCATCACTAAACAGCACTGCATTGAGGTGGTCGTCGTTTCTGTCTATATGATGCAACATTTCAACAGCAAAATCACATTGTATGTGGTTATCCTCAGGCTCAAAGCATCCAACCATAGATGTTTGTGCATGATGTCATGCACCACTGAATGTTCCACAGTCTCTTCATTCACATGAGTTTTAGGATGTTTTCCAGCATCTGTAATCAAACTTCACTTTGCTCAAAGAGTTCTGTCCCACTGATAAATGGATTTATGTATGTGAGGATCCACAGTTGACCATCAGAAGTACATCTGACTGCTGACACTGACATTTGTGCATATGTATGTGTAAATGTACATATGTGCCATATAACTCAGTGCCGTTCATGAAATGCTGACAGTCACACCATGTATTGGAGGGTGTCTCTATCAACTGTTTATTTAACGAACAACATAATACGTGGAGTTGTTTCGTTATAAGCATTTGTTTGTGCATACCTCTAGTCTGGACATAAGCCATGGCCAGAGTTGCCAATTTTTTTAGACAAAAATCATGTATCTTAGTTGAACAAAAGGTAAATAAAAAGTGTATTTCTGAAAATGAATTATTTTCAAAATTCATGTATTTATTCATCATACTTGGCCGGCCGAAGTGCCAAGCGGTTCTACGTGCTACAGTCTGGAACTGCGCGACCGCTACGGTCGCAGGTTCGAATCCCGCCTTGGACATGGATGTGTGTGATGTCCTTAGGTTAGTTAGGTTTAAGTAGTTCTAAGTTCAAGGGGACTGATGACCTAAGATGTTAAGTCCCATAGTGCTCAGAGCCATTTGAACCATTTGAATCGTCATACTTGAAAAGGAATTTTTTATACTTAAATATTATGTTTTCTCTCGTGTTAAATGTTTATATATATATATATATATATATATATATATATATATATATATATATATATATATATATATATATATATAGGGTAGTCCATTGATCTTGTCCGGGCCAAATATCTCACGAAATAAGTGTCAAACGAAAAAACTACAACGAACGAAAGTCGTCTAGCTTGAAGGGGTAAACCAGATGGCGCTATGGTTGACCCGCTAGATGGCGCTGCCATAGGTCAAACGGATATCAACCGCGTTTTTTAAAATAGAAACCTCTATTTTTATTACATATTCGTGTAATACGTAAGGAGATATGAATGTTTTAGTTGGACCACTTTTTTCGCTTTGTGGTAGATGGCGCTGTAATAGTCACAAACATGTGCCTCACAATTTTAGACGAACAGTTGGTAACAGGTAGGTTTTTTAAATTAAAATTCAGAACGTAGGTACGTTTGAACATTTAATTTCGGTTGTTGCAATGTCATACATGTACCTTTGTGAACATATGATTTCTGAGAACGCATGCTGTTACAGCGTGATTACCTGCAAATATCACATTAATGCAACAAATGCTCAAAATGATGTCCGTCAACCTCAATGCATTTGGCAATGCGTGTAACGCCATTCCTCTCAACAGCGAGTAGTTCGCCTTCCTTAATGGTCGCACACCCATTGACAAAGCGCTGACGCATGTTAGGCGTTGTCGATGTATCACGATAGCAAATATCCTTCAACTTTCCCCACAGAAATAAATCTGGGGACGTCAGATCCGGTGAACGTGCGGGTCTAGGTATGGTGCTTCGATGACCAATCCACCTGTCATGAAATATGCTATTCAATACCGCTTCAACCGCAGGCGAGCAATGTGCTGGACATCCATCATGTCGGAAGTACATCGTCATTCTGTCATGCAGTTAAACATCTTGTAGTAACACCGGTAGAACATTACGTAGGAGCCGGCCAGGGTGGCCGAGCGGTTCTAGGCGCTACAGTCTGGACCCGTGGGACCGCTACGGTCGCAGGTTCGAATCCTGCCTCGGGCACGGATGTGTGTGCTGTCCTTAGGTTAGTTAGGTTTATGTAGTTCTAAGTTCTAGGGGACTGATGACCTCACAAGTTGAGTCCCATAGTGCTCAGAGCCATTTGAACCATTTGAACCATTACGTAGGAAATCAGCCTACATTGCGCCGTTAAGATTGTCATCGATAAAATGGGGGCCAATTATCCTTCCTCCCATATTGTCGCACCATACATTAACCCGCCAGGGTCGCTGATGTTCCACTTGTCGCAGCCATCGTGGATTTTCCGTTGCCCAATAGTGCATATTACGCCGGTTTACGTTACCGCTGTTGGTGAATGACGCTTCGACGCTACATAGAACTTATTCATTAGCGGCCGCGCGGGTTTAGCCGAGCGGTCTGAGGCGCTACAGTCATGGACTGTGCGGCTGGTCCAGCCGGAGGTTCGAGTCCTCCCTCGGGAGTGGGTGTGTGTGTTTGTCCTTAGGATAATTTAGGTTAACTAGTGTGTAAGCTTCGGGACCGATGACCTTAGCAGTTAAGTCCCATAAGATTTCACACAAAGTTGAACTTTTTTTTAACATTAGTGAAGTAAATAGTTTCGTTAATTCGTCTTTATATAAAATTAGCGCTTTGTAAGATATACAATGTAAATTCACAGCCTCTGAAATATTATCAGCTAACTAATTCATACACCGTTGTTACATAACCTTTCATAACTATTACATGACAATGACAAAGAAGCATCTTCAACTTCTTTTCGAAAAAGTTTTATTTTAAGTGACTGATCATTAATCTGACAAACACTATTCTGTAAATCTGTACTGTTCTGTACTGTTCTGTCGAATTTCTTTTATCCCTTTTTCCATAATTTCCAGTTATTGACAGGAGTAGTCATTGTAACTTCGTTTTTGTGTCTAAATTTTTCTCTTGTTGTTAGACTCGTGACTACTCCTTAAATGAACTCTGCATTAGCGGATATACTGAATTGGTGCAGCATTAGTCCTCAAGTACCCTTTCCACATCCCTTTCAAAATCTGAATTGTCAAAATCTATTGAGCCACCACATTAGCAACTGAAACCATTTATCCATTTTTATTTCATCGGATTATTCTAGGAAATACTGAAAGATAGTTCCTAATTTATTTCGTTGTCTTCATTGGTTAGTAAACCTAGCGATCGCACAGTTAACGATTATTTTTCAATGAAAATCATTCAAAACGTGTTCTGAGAACGCCTCAATACAATAATAACCGTTAACGTCGGTTTTTTGCAGAATACTAGAACATGTTCGGAATTCGAGAATAATAAATTTCCTAGAGACCGAAAAGGTTATGTCCACGAATCAGCAAGGTTCCAGAAGGCATCACTCATAAAAAACTCAGCTTGCCCTTTTCTCACATGATACACTGTGAGCTATGGATGAAGGACACAGGCAGATGCCGTAAATCTAGGTTTTCGAAAACCATTTGACACGGTACCCCACTGGTGACTGTTAATGAAGGTACGAGTGTATGGAATAGGTTCCTTTTAAGTAAAAGAAACTAGTAGATTGTCCTCAGCGGCGAGTTTTTATCAGAGACAGGAGTATCGCTAGAACGGCCACAGGGAAGTTTGACAGCACCGAAAAAAAGGTCGTGAGGTAGCGTTCTCGCTTCCCACACCCGGGTTCTCGGTGCTGACGACCTCGATCCTCGGACGAGATCAGCGCGGGGCGTGTATTCCGCTTTGCGGGGGCGGCTTGCTAGCAATAGGATGGAATTGCGTTTTCCTGGATCGGCGTGGCGGACAGTGTGGGCCAACATCCACGCCTCTTACTTGCCGCCGGACGTTAGTAGTTTCTGGTATAAGGTCGTGAATCGAGCCTTCCCCACTAACGACAAGATGTGTCGCATTCATTTGCGGCCGTCTGGCTTGTGTGATTATTGCCGATGCGACGACACGCTCGAACACCGATTTTCGTGTCCGCGGTCAGCGTCGATTTGGAACATCGCAGTTAAGCTTCTTGCCCTAGTCAATCGCACGAGTCCTACCAGCTTTTCAGTGGACGTTGCGCTGATTCCGGATTTTCGACCTTATCCGGCTACGAAACGTGCGGCTACTACGTGGCTCTGCACATACTGTCTATGCTCTCCTGCAATTGCAGCTGGCGGATGATTTTCTCTATCTTGAATATCTGTCTGCGCAGCATCGTCTTCTTCACTCCCGGACTGACTATACTCGGACTTTTGCCAATTTTTTAACAGTTGCTCTAAATTATGCTTTTGAAAAACTGCTGTGATGACAACATTGTTTTCCCAAACATGACTTTTTTTTCTTAATATTTGATTTGTATTTTCTATGGAATGTAACACGATACCTGGATAAATGACTTAAACGATTCCTAATACGTCACTAATTTGATGCGCAGGACTGTTTTTCTTACTGTAACTGAATTTTGAAGTGTAACTTATGCAGCATGTCGACGCAATTTTTCGTCAGATAATACAGTGAATTGAGCCTTTCTAAATGTTTGTGTGTGAGTGTTTGTGTTTGAGTGTGTGTGTGTGTGTGTGTGTGTGTGTGTGTGTGTGTGTGTGTGTATGTGTGTGTATGTGTGTATCTGTCTACGTATCTGGTTCTACCAAAATTAGCCTGTGTTTATAGGCCGTCCGGACGCTCACGCATTGTTGGCGGCCCATACGTAATAACGTATATATTAATACTTTTGTTTATGTATATATATATATATATATATATATATATATATATATATATATATATATATATATATATTCTTTTCACGATGGGTACTTTCGTGGCTTGTTTTCTAGTTCTCTCAAAAGCTTTTTGTTTTCTTTCCGTTCGATTCAAGTCACTTGGGGCATGTATTGTTCCGATGTTTTTGAGATTCTCATTGCCAAATAAAAAAAAAAAACTTTCAGTTAATCTAGTGCGCCTACGTCTTATAGCTCTTCGCTCACACTGTCAAGCGATGATTGATTGAATGTTAAAATTTCTTTTTGTGGCACACTGTACCGTTCACTCTCGTACGCAATGGGATGAGCTCGTTGCTTCATGTTTTTTTGGCTTTTTTGTGGCAGTCCTTGTTATTTCTATGAATTTTTGTATCGCGGATTTGACTTTGAAACGACATTATTGAATAATGTTTGACTTTAGTTTCGTGGCAGTGATAGCTTTCTTTTTTTTCTTTTTTTTTTTTCAATGGTGACGTTATCCCGTTTTGCCTCGTGCTTGTGCTCCACTCATATTCCACTCATATTTCATTTCTGTCGCTGCAGAACTTTACAGCGGTTTGGAGACACCACAAGTAGCGATGTTTTCTGTTGCTAGTTTCTTTCTGATGAGGTTTTCTTTTTCTTTCATAGATAAACAAATAAAAAAAAATTAAAAAAAAAAACAAAAATGCAAAAATTAAAAATAAAAAAGAACAAAAAAAATGTTGAGTACACCGGAAAAAAATTGCCGGCGGGGTCAGGGATTTTCTCTGCCTCGTGATGACTGGGTGTTGTGTGATGTTCTTAGGTTAGTTAGGTTTAAGTAGTTCTAAGTTGTAGGGGACTGATGACCATAGATGTTAAGTCCCATAGTGCTCAGAGCCATTTGAACCATTTTTTGAACCGAAAGGAAAAAAGAAGTGTGTGAAATGTTATGGGACTTGACTGCTAAGATTATCAGTCCCTAAGCTTACACACTACTCAACCGAAATGATCCTAAGGACAAACACACACATACACACACCCATGCCCAAGGGAGGACTCGAATCTCCGCCGGGACCAGCCGCACAGACCATGACTGCAGCGCCTCAGACCGCTCGCTTAATCCCGCGCGGCTGATGGGACCGCTGCTACCCTATATGTTAATCAATGATTTGCTAGACAGGGTGGGTAGCAATCTGCGGTCGTTTGCTGATGATGATGAGGTGGACGGGAAGGTATCGAAATTGAGTGACTATAGGACGATACAAGATGACTTAGACAAAATTTGTAGTGATGAAGGCAGCTGGCTGTAAATGTGGAAAAATGTAAGGTAATGCAGATGAGTAGGAGAAACAAACCCGTGATGTTGAGATACAACATTAGTAGCGTCCTGCTTGACACACCTGCATCTTTTAAATGTCCGGGCATAGCGGTGCACAGCGGCATGAAACGGAACCAGCGAGTCAGGATTACAGTAGGGAAGGTGGAGCGTCGAATTGGGTTTATTGGAAGATGGTCCAAATGGCTCTGAGCACTATGGGACTTAACAGCTGTGGTCATCAGTCCCCTAGAACTGAGAACTACTTAAACCTAACTAACCTAAGGACACCACACACATCCATGCCCGAGGCAGGATTCGAACCTGCGACCGTAGTAGTCGTTTATTGGGAGAGCTTTAGGAAAGGAGACCACGTGTAAGACGTCAGTGCGGCCTGTTCTTGAGTGGTGCTTTTGTCGGGACCGCACCAGGTCGGGTAAAAGGAAGAGATTAAAGCAGTTGAGAGGCGGGCTGCTAGATTTGTTACTGGTAGCTTCGAACAACACGCAAGTGTTACAGGGGGACTTGAGGAACTCGAATGGGAGTCTCTGGAGGTAAGAAAACTTTCTTTTCGAGGAACAGGACTGAGAAAATTTAGAAGACTGACACTTGAAGCTGAGTACAGAATTACTCTGCTACCGCCAACATACGTTTTACGTAAGGACCATAAAGATAAGTTACTTGAAATCAGGGATCGATGGCCCTTCAGTCCCACAAACCAACCGACCAACCAACTTGAGATCAGGGCTCATACAGAGGACATACAGACCTTCTTTTTTCCCTCGCTCCATCTGCGAGCGGACCAGTGGTACACGGTACCCTCCGCCATGGTGGCTTCCGGGGTACCTGTGTAGATGCAGATGTAGACACGGTTGTAGCGGAATTCCGCCCATGATCGTCAATTACTGAGACATACTCACAATCACGCAGCCAGCCTTATAGTCACTTAGAAATGCGATGACCACATAACACTGTGCAAAGTACGATCGCGTGGGTCATGGCGCGAAATTTCTGTCTGAATGGAGGAGTTTCTGGTAGGTTGGACTGAGCGAGTTATCTTGCATGGACACTCGACGTCAGATGTGAAAGTAACTCCGGATCTGCCAAAGGGAAGTGTGCTGAGATCCTTGCTACGCTATTCATGTTGTATATTAATGAACTTGTGGACAACATTCATAGTAAGTTCAGAATTTTTACAGATGATGCAATTATTGATGATGAAGTACTTGAAAAAACTTGCATAAACATTCAGTCAGATCCTCATAAGATTTACAAATGGTGAAAAGATTGGCAACTTGTTTTAAATATTGATAAATGCAAAATTGTGCACTTCACAGAATGAAAAAATTAGTATCCTATGACTATATTATCAATGAGTCAGGGTCGGAATCTGTCAATTCGTACAAATAAAAGTCGTGTGGCGAGGGCCTCCCGTGGGGTAGACCGCTCGCCGGGTGCAAGTCTTCCGATTTGACGCCACTTTTTTTAACGTTTATAAACTTTTATTTACAAAATAAAAATTTTCGTTTTATAAAAACAGTTTGCCTTTTACTTGTTCGGATAAAACAATCCGTTCTGTGATTTTATTTTTCTATTATTGTCCAGGTAATTATTTCCTTTGGTCTTCAATATTTTTCGAGTGTCTGTCAGACTGAGTTCGTTAGTAGTTTTTTACGCTGTTTATTATTTCAGTTTAGCGTTTTCTGAGTCTTGATACACTACAATTGTACATGTGGCAGGAGGGATTTGGAAGAAAGCATTGATTGCAAGATCTTGTTAGTTTCACAGAATAAGTGATAAATAAAAGTTATTTTAAGATCTTTTTACTTATTACTAGTTGGGTTATTATTATTTTTTTATATTTTGAATTGTGGACGTTTCCTATCCACTTTAAAATAATGCTGTATTTTAACTATTTTCTTATTAAATCTAATGTTGGAAAGCAAAAATGGGAGGCATTTTACGCCGGGCCTTGAAAACCAGACCGTAGTGCAATGTACACTAGACATGAAATCAACTTGACAGAAATACCAACGAATGTATCAACTGTCAGCCGTTATTTGGTGAGCAAAGTGGTATCCAAAGGAAACATTCATGAATAAACATATTAACATAGAGAACAAACCATGATAAAAAAGAACATTGCCATTATAGCGAATTATTAAAACCATTTTGTCAGATTGAGCGATGAGGATGAAATGATGATGATTAGGACAACACAACAGCCAGTCCCTGAGCGCACAAAATCTCCGACCCAGCCGGGGATCGAACCGGAGCCCTTAGAATTGACATTCCGTCGCACTGACCACTTTTTTTTTCTTTTTTTTTAATCTCATTTTGTTCGCTGTTGTTCGTTGCATCTGCTCGGGGCGGACGTCGTAAGGCATCCGTTTTTGTTCGTTGTTGATCGATTAACTCAGTTTTTTTATTACAGAGGGCAGCAAACCCTCTGACCGAAGACGCTGATCTACCGTGCCGGCTACCGCTCAGCTACCGGGGGGGTGGACTCGTACAAATACCTGGATGTAACACTTTGTACTCACATCAAATGGAATGATGACGTAGGCTCATCCGCGAGTAAAGCAGGTTTATCGATAGAATAGTGGGGAAGTGAAATCAGTGTGTAAAGGAGATTGCTTGCAAATGAATCGTGCGACCCACACTAGGATGTTGCTCACGTGTGTGAGGACCCGTACCAGACAGGAATAACAGGGGATAATGACCATATACAGAGAAGGGCAGCACGAAAACAAATGGTCACAGATTCGTTTGATACGCAGGAGCGTGTCATAAAGATGCGGAGGAAACTGAACTGTGGCACTCTTCAAGATAGATATTGACTATGCCCACAAATCCTACTCAGAAAGTATGAAGAACCGACTTGATGACAAAGACTGATTACAGCATACACGGAGGCATTTAAACAACCATTCTCGCTTCATTCCATACGTCAATGGAACAGGAAGAAACCGTTATAACTGGTAAAATGGGTCGTACCGTCTGTGGAACACTTCACTGCGGTTTTCAGAGTGCAGATACAGGTGTAGATGTAGACTCTGGCAAAGGCAGTCTGCTGAGCGATGTGACGATCTGCTGTGACGTCAGCATCACACTCGAACACACCCGGCGACAGCTACTTTGCACGCGGATAACTGCGTCTGTACGATGGCTAACCACAAAGTTTCATCCCGTCGAAAATATCAATCTGCAAACACGGAACTGCGTATTCACCCTTCAATGTGACATCTATTGACGACGATATATACATCGATATAGATCTTGCTTTGAGAAGCCTGTAATTTTGTTGTTTAAGAGGGAACGACAGGTTGACGGACGAAAATATTGCAGAAATTCAGGATTTTCATCCCTCCGTAGCATAATGTAGTAGAGAAATGGGGTTTGCTGCAATGAATAAAGCATAGATTGAAGTTCTTATTGGTATTTTTTATTCAACAATACTAATATCTTCACTGTGTATTGGAGACTTTCCCGAGACAGTTCTGAAAAGAGGTACACTACTAGCCATTAAAATTGCTACACCAAGAAGAGATGCAGATGATAAACGGGTATTCATTGGACAAATATATTATACTACAACTGACATCTGATTACATTTTCACGCAATTTGGGTCCATAGATCCTGAGAAATCAGTACCCAGAACAGCCACCTCCGGCTGTAATAGCCGCCCTGAGTGGCCGAGCGGTTCTAGGCGCTGCAGTCCAGAACGCGCTACCGCTACGGTGGCAGGTTCGAATCCTGCCTCGGGTATGGATGTGTGTGATGACCTTAGGTTAGTTAGGTTTAAGTAGTTCTAAGTTATAGGGGACTGAGGACCTCAGCAGTTAACTCCAATAGTGCTCAGAGCCATTTGAACATTTTTTTTTCCGTAATAAGAGCTTGGATGGCGTGTACAGGTACAGCTGCCCATGTAGCTTCAACACGATACCACAGTTCGTCAAGACTAGTGACTGGCGTATTGTGACGAGCCAGTTGCTCGGCCACAATTGACCAGACGTTTTCAAGTGGTGAGAGATCTGGAGAATGTGCTGGCCAAGGCAGCAGTCGAACATTTTCTGTACCCAGAAAGGGCCGTACAGGACCTGCAACGTGCGGTCGTGCATTATCCTGCTGAGATGTAGGGTTTCGCAGGGATCGAATGAAGGGTAGAGCCACGGGTCGTAACACATCTGAAATGTAACGACCACTGTTCAAAGTGCCGTCAGTGCGAACAAGAGGTGACCGAGACGTGTAACCAATGGCACCCCATACCATCACGCCGGGTGATACGCCAGTATGGCGATGACGAATACACGCTTCCAAAGTGCGTTCACCACGATGTCGCCAAACCCGGATGCGACCTTCATGATGCTGTAAACAGAACCTGGACTGATCCGAAAAAATGACGTTTTGCCATTAGTGCACCCAGATTCGTCGCTCCTGTCTGTGATGCAGCCTCAAGGGTAACCGCCGCCATGGCTTCCGAGCTGATAGTCCACGCTGCTGCAAACGTCGTGAACGTTTCGTGCAGATGGTTGTTGTCATGCATACGTCCCCATGTATTGACTCAGGGATCGAGACGTGGCTGCATCATCCGTTACAGCCGTGCGGATAAGATGCCTGTCATCTCGACTGCTAGTGATACGAGGCCGTTGACATCCAGCACGGCGTTCCGTATTACCTCCTGAACCCACCGATTCCATATTCTGTTAACAGTCGTTGGATGTCGACCAACGCGAGAAGCAATGACGCGCAACGATAAACCGCAATCGCGATAGGCTACAATCTGACGTTTATCCTTACACGAGGCATCACAACAACGTTTGACCAAGCAACGCCGTTGAAATTATTAGACAAGTGGAGATTTGGCAATGGACCACAAAAGAATGAAGGTCATCAAGAACGAAGGAGCTTTAAGAGAAGAAGGATTCTGTCTATCCTCGTGAGTGCTTTTGAGACTTAATTTACAAATATGAGTGAGTTTTTAGCATTTTAAACTTTACAAGCCATTTTCTCAAAATTACCTATTTTTTGTAGTGTACGAACTTATATATCAGAAATTACTAGTGATAGTTACATGAAAATTTTTTGACCTCTTTTCTTACGACACACTATACCTACTCAAGCACAATCATGGTAGTGATTTGAATCTAGGGGCTTACATATACTAATATTCACAATAAAAGGGGCATAATTGTAATAAAATTATACATCTGGTTCTTCCGTATCTTTTCTCCTGATTCTGCTTCACTAGACGTAAATAATGTGGATAAGTTATCTGCAAAAAAAAGTTATTTTCATTTTCCCTGGTTCCAGAGATAAGATAGGGAGGTACAGTGGTGTATTTATAACCAAAGATGGTAGCGTATTTTACGGACTGTAGGACGCTACGGACTATAAAACGCACCTTAATTTAAAAAAAATCATTTTCACCATTTTTGTTATTAGACTACAAAGCCAGTTTATAAACTGAACTGATCTTTAAAATCCCTGAAAATCGTCACCTGAACTATGTTTTTCTTCTTCTTCTTCTTCGTCCTCTTCGTCGTCATCGTTGTCCTCTTCATATATAAGATGGTCTTCACTGCCATCAAGAGCGTAATTTATGCAGCAGTTTTTCAAAGATTGAACAACAATGTCTTCTCTCACTCCAGACAACGACTGCTTTATCCACTGACACACTCGTTTGATTGTCGGTCGTTTTGAAGCTCCGTTCGGCGTGAATTCATGTTGGGTTTCATCCATTTGTTCCATTCGTATCTTATATTAACTTTAAATGGTTTATTTATCGACACATAAAGAGGTTGCAATTGTGAAGCGAGTCCTTCTGGAACAACAGCAGGTTCTGTATTTTCCTGTCTGTTTTCGCTTTCACAGATTTTTTGAAATGGCTGCTTAACTTATGTAGCACGAGAAGAGAATCTCCTTTAATAAAGCACCTTTCCTTCTCTCCAACACTCTGTTTATCCATAATTTCATATCAGCCTCGTCCATCCAACCTTGCCGTGTGCGTGAACAACACCACCTGGCGGTATTTCAGAAGGTTTTGGCGTTGTATTGAGCTTGAAAACGATTACTGGATTAAGTTTAGTACCGTCAGCACAACATCAAAGGACAACGGTGTAGTGCCTTTTTACATGTCCATTTGTTTTTATAATTACATTTTTAGAACCTTTCATGCCAAAAGTTCTGTTACTCGCCACATCAAATGTCTGAGGAGTTTCGTCCATATTCATTAATTGGTTTAGTTCCACACTGACTTTCTTTCGATGTTGAATAACAGAGCGATAGAAAGATAATGTTTTCTCTTCATACACTTTGGTTTTGGTTCGCATGCTAAGTCCATGATGATTCATAAACCTGTAGCACCAACCAACTCCACCCATAAAGTCTATTAAGTTCCATTGTAGCGATAGCTTACGAGGGTGTGTTTGAATCATTTTTGTATTAGCTCCAGTGCCATTTCAGTACGTCATCTTCTATTTTTGGCCATTTTGCATTCAGTCCTCTACTTGCACAATTAGTTTTCTCATCTTTTTCAGTTCTCCTTTACTAGCCAGCCAGTCGCAAAGGGTTTTTTTTCTGCTGGTGGAGCGTCGAAATGCCACTCAGCTGCTCTGGCACCATGTTCTTTTACACGCGCTGTTACTGTCAATTTATAGCCCAGCATCATATGGATACCTTTTACTTTTTTCCAATTACGAAACTAGCTACTAATAAAACTATTGTACTGTTACTGATAACACAAATCACTTTCAATTCAAGTTCACTGACTGCTGTGACGCTTCATAGGCCAGACAGTGTTCTGAGTGTGTGATGCCGAAGCAGGAGGGAGACTGTGTTAGCGAGCTTGTGAATCCCCGCAACTCACGTTCGTCGCGTCTGTGCATTGCTGATGCCAGTTGCGAGAGATAGTTTTCCCGTAGAATCGAATACACTACTGGCCATTAAAATTGCTACACGAAGAAGAACTGCAGATGATAAACGGGTATTCATTGGACAAATATATTATACTAGAACTGACATGTGATTACACTTTCACGCAATTTGGGTGCACAGACCCCGAGAAATCAGTACCCAGAACAACTACCTCTGGCCGTAATAACGGCCTTGATACGCCTGGGCATTGAGTCAAACAGAGCTTGGATGGCGTGTACAGGTGCAGCAGCCCATGCAACTTCAACACGAACCACAGTTCATCAAGAGTAGTGACTGGCGTATTGTGTCGAGCCAGTTGCTCGGCCACCATTGACCAGACGTTTTCAATTGGTGAGACATCTGGAGAATGTGCTGGCCAGGGCAACAGTCGAACATTTTCTGTTACTAGAAAGGCCCGTACAGGACCAGCAACATGCGGTAGTGCATTATCCTGCTGAAATGTAGGGTTTCGCAGGGATCGAATGAAGGGTAGAGCCACGGGTCGTAACACACCTGAAACGTAACGTCCACTGTTCAAAGTGCCGTCAGTGCGAACAAGAGGTGACCGAGACGTGTAACCAATGGCACCGCATATCATCACGCCGGGTGATACGCCAGTATGGCGATGACGAATACACGCTTCCAATGTGCGTTCACCGCGATGTTGCCAAACACGGATGCGACTATTATGATGCTGTAAACAGAACCTGGATTAGTCCGAAAAAATGACGTTTTGCCATTCGTGTACCCAGGTTCGTCGCAGAGTACAGCATCGAAGGCGCTCCTGTCTGTGATGCAGCGTCAAGGGTAACCACAGCCATGGTCTCCGAGCTGATATTACGTGCTGCTGCAAACGTTGTCGCACTGTTGGTGCAGATGGTTGTTGTCTTGCAGACGTCCCCATCTGTTGACTCAGGGATCGAGACGTGGCTGCACGATCCGTTACAGCCGTGCGGATAAGATGCCTGTCATCTCGACTGCTAGTGATACGAGGCCGTTGGGATCCAGCACGGCGTTCCGTAGTACCCTCCTGAACCCACCGATTCCATATTCTGCTAACAGTCATTGGATCTCGACCAACTCGAGCAGCAATGTCGCGACACGATAAACCGCAATCGCGATAGGCTACAACCCGACCTTTATCGAAGTCGGAAACGTGATGGTACGCATTTCTCCTTCTTACACGAGGCATCACAACAACGTTTCACCAGGCAACGCCGGTCAACTGCTGTTTGTGTATGAGAAATCGGTTGGAAACGTTCCTCATGTCAGCACGTTGTAGGTGTCGCCACCGGCGCCAACATTGTGTGAATGCTCTGAAAAGCTAATCATTTGCAAATCACAGCATCTTCTTCCTGTGGGTTAAATTTCGCGTGTGTAACACGTCATCTTCGCGGTGTAGCAATTTTAATGACCAGTAGTGTATATGGCCATTTTTAACACAGGCGGGAATTTTAAATCAAACACTGGACGTTTTCTATAAATTTCGAGTATAAGACACTCCTGACTTTTGGAGGCAATTCTTTGAAGAAAAAGGTGCTTCTTATAGTACGTAAAATACAGATTGCAGCACATGGGAGAACAGCATGAGACATAAATAACGTTCATACCTGACACATACATTTTCATACCAGACACAATTTTCTTGTAAATGGTCTGAGCATACGAGATATTCCTGAAGGTGACATTCTGAGACCGTCTGCTTCCGTCTGATACCCGTTACATGATGAGCATCTAAACAGAGTGGTGCATCAAGGTTCAACTTCCTATTTCGTAAGCAATTTTTAGAGTTCAGACATTTTCAATGTGCTTGACCTAGGTGGAAGGTTAACTACACTTCTTGTCAGGAGCTAAGAAACAACTGACAGTTGCTACAGAACAACTGACAATTGCTACGGAACAACTGACAACTGCTAGAAACAGCCAGCAACTGTTACAGAAAAGCCGACAACTGCTACGGAACAACTGAGAACTGCTACGGAACAACTGACAACTGCTAGGAATAGCCAACAACTGATACAGAAGAGCCGACAACTGCTTTGGGACAACTGACAACTGCTACAGAACAACTAACAACTGCTAGGAACAGCCAACAACTGCTACGGAACAGCCAACAACTGCTACGGAACAGCCGACAACCTCTATGGAACAACTGACAACTGTTACAGAACAACCAACAATTTCTACAGAACAACTGACAATTGCTATGGAACAACTTACAACTGCTATGCAACAGCTGACAACTGCTACGGAACAACTGACAACAGCTACAGAACAACTGACAGTTTCTATGGAACAACTAACAATTGCTATGGAACAACTAACAACTGCTACGGAACAACTGATAACTGCTACAGAACAACCGACAATTTCTTCAGAATAACTGACAATTGCTATGGAATAACTGACAACTGCTACACAACAGCCGACAACTGCTATGGAACAGCCAACAACTGCTACAGAAGATCCGACAAATGAAACTAAAAGGAAATGTAGAAGGTGGGGCATGTTCACTGGGGCGAAGCCTGTGCATGAACACACTGTGTCCGTTGGACAGTTCATGCAGTATGGTGTTTGAGAAAGGTTGTTGTGGGACCGATCAGTGAAAAATTCAGTGTGGTATGGAAACATGTCTGCAAGACATTGTCTGAGTGCTTACAACAGTGGACGAGCAGTTGTACAGTTCGAATCCAATCAAAATGTTACTACTGTAGCCACAGAATTGGGTGTGTCTGAAAGTGTCATCTCGTGATTAAGAAAGGCCTCTGAAACTGGAAATGCTACGTGAAAGCATGCTGGTACTCCTAGATGGACTACTATAAGAGGATCAATACGTTGCCCTAGCGGCAGAAAGGAACAGACATATCACACCCTCGCAGATCACCGCAGGTCTTGCAGCCACTACTGCTACACGTGTCTCTGTCAGGACAATTTCACGACCATTAAATCAGGCTCGATTATACGAGGTGCAATCACTTCCTAAGGCCTAAGGCCTGCAGACGTACACATTTTTCACAACGCTGACGCCATGATTCCATGGCAGCGGCGAAGGCTTCTTTAGGAGTCTGTTTTGACCACTGGAAAATCGCTGAGGCAACAGCAACACGGCTGGTGAATGTGCGGCCACGGAGAGTGTCTTTCATTGTTGGAAAAAGCCAAAAGTCACTAGGAGCCAGGTCAGGTGAGCAGGGAGCATGAGGAATCACTTCAAAGTTGTTATCACGAAGAAACTCTTGCGTAACGTTAGCTCGATGTGTGGGTGCGTTGTCTTGGTGAAACAGCACACACGCAGCCCTTCCCGGACGTTTTTGTTGCAGTTCAGGAAGGAATTTGTTCTTCAAAACACTTTCGTAGGATGCACCTGTTACCATAGTGCCCTTTGGAACGCAATGGGTAAGGATTACGCCATCGATGTCCCAGAACATGGACACCATCATTTTTTCAGCACTGGTGGTTACCCGAAATTTTTTTGGTGGCGGTGAATCTGTGTGCTTCCATTGAGCTGACTGGCGCTTTGTTTCTGGATTGAAAAATGGCATCCATTGTCACAACCGACGATAAGTAAGTCCCATTCATGCTGTCGTTGCGCGACAACATTGCTCGGCAACATGCCACACGGGCAGCCGTGTGGTCGTCCGTCAGCATTTGTGGCACCCACCTGGATGACACTTTTCGCATTTTCAGCTCATCATGCAGGATTGTGGGCACAGAACCCACAGAAATGCCAACTCTGGAGGCGATCTGTTCAACAGTCATTCGGCAATCCCCCAAAACAATTCTCTCCACTTTCTCGATCGTGTCGTCATACCGGCTTGTGCGAGCCCGAGGTTGTCTCGGTTTGTTGTCACACGATGTTCTGCCTTCATTAAACTGTCGCACCCACGAATGCACTTTCGACAGATCGATAACTCCATCACCACATGTCTCCTTCAACTGTCGATGAATGTCAATTGGTTTCACACCACGCAAATTCAGAAAACGAATGATTGCCCGCTGTTCAAGTAAGGAAAACGTCGCCATTTTAAGTATTTAAAACAGTTCTCATTCTCGCCGCTGGCGGTAAAATTCCATCTGCCGTACGGTGCTGCCATCTCTGGGACGTATTGACAATGAACGTGGCCTCATTTTAAAACAATGCGCATGTTTCTATCTCTTTCCAGTCCGGAGAAAAAAAAAAACTGGAGGCCTTAGAACTTGAATGCACCTCGTATTCTCCGACGCCTGTTCAGTCCATCTCACTTCAATCACTCCATCTTCGAGAAAGAGTTAGTTGGTGTAGGGAGCATGTTTGTTGGAGTCAGCAACAGTGCTCCAGTGTTCTCCAACAAATCCCGCTCCACTGTGGGCAGCTGTTTCTGGCCACCTGTTATTGTGGAAACATAGAGAGCGAGAGAAGGGGTGGGGGTGGGTGAGGAGGGAGAGGAACACGTTACACACGACTGAATGTTCGTGAGCGTCATCGGTATGCCCTATGGTGTGGGCAGGCATTACGCACAGTGGCTGAACACCACTGCATACCTTTGTACGAGGTACCGTTTCAGCAAAGTGGTACTGCAGCGAGATTATTCTGGATCATGTCCGTCTGTTTAGGGGTGCGGTAGGTCCCAACTTTCTGTTTATCGACTACAATGTCGAACCCAGATAGCTGTGATAAGGATTTGGACACACTCGAATGCGAAGATATTAAAGTATCACATGCCCTGCGTACTCCCAGACCTCAACGCCAGAGAGCACGCCTGGGATGTTCTTGGAAGACGTACTCCTCGACAGACATCCCAGCCTGAACTGTGCAAAACCCAAAACCTTCTTCAGAGAGGAGTCGGACAACATCACCCTGGGGCTCCTGAACAGTTCGGTAGCTAGCATGAACAACGAGTGCGAAATATGGAGTAGTGTACCAGGCATTCCTTACTGAGAGTCCGATATCGACTTTTATGTTGGGAGACGACATGCACATTTGATAGACACGAATACCACACTAATCGACTGCCTACATATCGGTGGTTATATACCCGCATTCTATTGCGTATGCCGGCCAGAGTGGCCGAGCGGTTCTAGTCGCTACAGTCTGGGACCGCGCAGCCGCTATGGTCGTAGGTTCGAATCCTGCCTCGAGCATGGATGTGAGTGACGTCCTTAGGTTAGTTAGGTTTAAGTAGTTCTAAGTTCTAGGGGACTGATGACCTCAGCTGTTGAGTCCCATAGTGCTCAGAGGCATTTGAACAATCTATTGCGTATGGACTACAGCGATACCCTCAAACGACAAGTTTTTGATAGCTCCTTATACTAATATTGTTTCCAGTAAGCAACCCAATCACGATATTCGTATTTTTAAAAGTCTTTGTCATTTCTTGGTAACGTTTTCACAATATCGCACACTACAAAGTCACGGTATTCTTTCATTTTGTCTCTTTCTAGAGCAATTTCATTTACGTCGGACTTTTGCTTCACTTTGAGATACTATGTTTAAATTTCTTTAATTATTCGTAGTTCAGAATCATTTCCTTTGGCTAAAATTTCTAGGGTCGCTATTTCTTTGTGGATTTCCTCTTCATCAAACTGAAAATTTACACTGGTGTTCAAAATTAAAGGAATATACTGCTGTTTCCCCGTCCTGTGTCTAATTCACGACATAATCATACAAACTGTCAACAGATGTTGTTACGATCCTCTTCTGCAAGGAAGATGGCGTTCCGATCAGCGGGCAGCCAAGTCAGAATGACGTCAGGGCATCTATCAAGCGGGGTAGTGTCTGCAGGGCAGTCCCACATACGCATGTGCAGTATGACACAGAGAAGACGCCTACCAGACTCTCTCTGCGGTGGAAGGCCATACGAAGAATGGAAGCAGGACAGTCGCAGACTGATGTGGCACGATGGCTTAATGTGAATCGTGCTGTTGTTAATCGGACGAGGCGAGAGTTTACAGAGACAGAAGCTGTATCCGGGGTACCAGGACAGGGCCGACTACGTGTGACGTCAGAAAGAGAGGCCCGTTATTTGGCTGTATGGGCACCACGTTACCGCCTTACTACTGCACTGCAACTAGCATCTGACCTCGCAGCATCCACTGGACGTGTTGTACGAGGAGCATTCAAGTTCTAAGGCCTCCGATTTTTTTTCTAATTAACTACTCACCCGAAATCGATGAAACTGGCGTTACTTCTCGACGTAATCGCCCTGCAGACGTACACATTTTTCACAACGCTGACGCCATGATTCCATGGCAGCGGCGAAGGCTTATTTAGGAGTCTGTTTTGACCACTGGAAAATCGCTGAGGCAATAGCAGCATGGCTGGTGAATGTACGGCCACGGAGAGTGTCTTTCATTGTTGGAAAAAGCCAAAAGTCACTAGGAGCCAGGTCAGGTGAGTAGGGAGCATGAGGAATCACTTCAAAGTTGTTTATCACGAAGAAACTCTTGTGTAACGTTAGCTCGATGTGCGGGTGCGTTGTCTCGGTGAAACAGCACACGCGCAGCCCTTCCCGGACGCTTTTGTTGCAGTGCAGGAAGGAATTTGTTATTCAAAACATTTTCGTAGGATGCACCTGTTACCGTAGTGCCCTTTGGAACGCAATGGGTAAGGATTACGCCCTCGCTGTCCCAGAACATGGCCACCATCATTTTTTCAGCACTGGCGGTTACCCGAAATTTTTTTGGTGGTGGTGAATCTGTGTGCTTCCATTGAGCTGACTGGCGCTTTGTTTCTGGATTGAAAAATGGCATCCACGTCTCATACATTGTCACAACCGACGAAAAGAAAGTCCCATTCATGCTGTCGTTGCGCGTCAACATTGCTCGGCAATATGCCACACGGGCAGCCGTGTGGTCGTCCGTCAGCATTCGTGGCACCCACCTGGATGACACTTTTCGCATTTTCAGGTCGCCATGCAGGATTGTGTGCACAGAACCCACAGAAATACCAACTCTGGAGGCGATCTGTTCAACAGTCATTCGGCGATCCCCCAAAACAATTCTCTCCACTTTCTCGATCGTGTCGTCAGACCGGCTTGTGCGAGCCTGAGGTTGTTTCGGTTTGTTGTCACACGATGTTCTGCCTTCATTAAACTGTCGCACCCACGAACGCACTTTCGACAGATCGATAACTCCATCACCACATGTCTCCTTCAACTGTCGATGAATTTCAATTGGTTTCACACCACTCAAATTGAGAAAACGAATGATTGCACGCTGTTCAAGTAAGGAAAACGTCGCCAATTTAAGTATTTAAATCAGTTCTCATTCTCGCTGCTGGCGGTAAAATTCCATCTGCCGTACGGTGCTGCCATCTCTGGGACGTATTGACAATGAACGCGGCCTCATTTTAAAACAATGCGCATGTTTCTATCTCTTTCCAGTCTGGAGAAAAAAAAAATCGGAGGCCTTAGAACTTGAATGCACCTCGTATCGAGGCAAACGGTGTACAGAAGGCGTCGGCAGAGTGGCCTTCATTGTTAGAGACCTGCTGTCTGTTTACCTCTGGCGTGTCGTCACAGAAAAGAACGTCTAGAGTGGAGCAGTCACCGTGTCAACTAGACGGTCGAACAGTGGGCCAACGTTCTTTCCACAGATGATTCTCGATTCAGTCTGGAGAGTGATTCTGGACGGATTTGTGTCTGGAGAAAACGTGCAACACGATTTCCGGACCCAAACATCGTGGAAAGAGACCGATATCGAGGCGGATCCGTAATGGTCCTGACCACATGAATACCACTTTATGAACTTCTGTAGCCGAGTCGGCATGTGTCAGGTATTGTGACGAGATCTTGCGACCTCATGTGCGGTTGTTTCGAGGTGCTGTGGGCCCAGGTCTCGTACCGATGGACGATAATGCTCGGCCTCATAGGGCACGGGTGGTCTATTTTTCCTTGGAAATGGAAGATATTGCACGCATGGCGTGGCCTTCCCGCTCTCCCAATTTGAATCCCATAGAGCATGGAAGAGGCCTGGAGACGCTCGAAGGTTTCAGATACATTTCATAATGGTAGTACAGAGATTTAGGAAGTAAGTTTTAAATTGTAAGAGATTTCCAGGGGCAGATGTGGATTCTAACCATAATCTATTGGGTATGAACTGTAGATTAAAAATGAAGAAACTGTTAAAAGGTGGCAATTTAAGGAGATGGGAACTGGATAAACTGAGAGAAGCACAGGTTGTAGAGAGTTTGTAAGAGAGCATTAGGGAAAGAGTGACAAGAACAGGGGAAAGAAATACGGAAGAGGACGTACGTGATCATGAATGGGAGATATGATACTGCGTGAGGAATTTGACAGAGCAGTGGAAGACCTAAGCCGAAACAAGGCCCCAGGAGTAGACAACCTTCCATTAGAACTACTGATAGCCTTGGGAGAGCCAGCCCTGACAAAACTCTACCACCTGGTGAGCAAGATGTGTCAGACAGGCGAAGTACCCTCAGACTTCAAGTGGAATAGAATAATTCCAATCCCAAAGAAAGCAGGTGTTGACAAAGCAAGTGTTGGCAGGATTCCGTAGAAATGTCGGAACACGCGAGGCAATACTCACCCTACGACTTACCTTAGAAGATAGATTAAGGAAAGGAAAACCTACGTTTCTAGCATTTGTAGACTTAAAGAAAAATTTTGACAATGTCGACTGGAATACTCTCTTTCAAATTCTGAAGGTGGCAGGGGTAAAATACAGGGAGCGAAAAGCTATGTACAATTTGTACAGAAACCAGATGGCAGTTATAAGAGTCGAGGGACATGAAAGGGAAGCAGTGGTCGGGAAGGGAGTGAGAGAGGGTTGTAGCCTCTCCCCGATGTTTTCAATCTATACATTGGGGAAGCAGTAAAGGAAACAAAAGAAAAATTTGGAGTAGGAATTAAAAGCCATGGAGAAGAAATAAAAACTGTGAGGTTTGCTAATGACATTGTAATTCTATGAGAGACAGCAAGGGATCGGAAAGACCATTTGAAAGGAATGGATAGTGTCTTGAAAAGAGGAAAGAGGCTATAAGGTATGGAAATGAGCGCGTGGCGTCATTGGCAGGGAGGTCCCTTGCGGGGCAGGTGCCGCCTTGGTGCAGGTCAGATTACATTGGATGCCACATTGGGCGACCTGCGCGCCGGATGGAGATGAAATGATAATAGCACAACACGAAGTCCCTGCGCGGAGAAAAACCCGACCCAGCCGGGAATCAAACCCGGGCCCATAGGACGGCAATCCGTCACGCTGACCACTCAGCTATCGGAGCGGACAGGCTCTAAGGTGAATAACAACAAAAGCAAAACGAGGATAATGGAATGTAGTTTAACTAAAACAGGTGATGCTGAGGGAATTATATTAGGAAATGAGACACTTAAAGTAGTAGATGAGTTTTGATATTTGGGGAGCGAAATAACTGATGATTGTCGAAGTAGGGAGAATATAAAATGTAGATGGGCAATAGCAAGGAAAGCGTTTCTGAAGAAGAGAAATCTGTTAGCCTCGAGTATAGATTTAAGTGTCAGGAAGTCTTTTCTCAAAGTATTTGTATGGAGTGTAGCCACGAATGGATGTGAAACATGGACGATAGATAAATAGTTTAGACAAGAAGCTTCCAAAATGTGGTGCTACAGAAGAATGCTGAAGATTAGATGGGTAGATCACATAACTAATGAGGAGGTATTGAATAGAATTGGGGAGAAGAGGAGTTTGTGGCACAACTTGAGTAGAAGAAGGGATCGGTTGGTAGGACATGTTCTGAGGCATCAAGGGATCACAAATTTAGCATTGGAGGGCAGTGTTGAGGGTAAAAATCGTACAGGGAGACCAAGAGATGAATACACTAAGCAGATTCAGAAGGATGTAGGCTGCAGTAGGTACTGGGAGATGAAGAAGCTTGCACAGGATAGGGTAGCATGGAGAGCTGCATCAAACCAGTCTCAGGACTGAAGACCACAACAACAACAGAGCATGTCTACGATGCACTAGTGAGACGGGTTGCATCACGTCAGCATCCATCGACCACAGTCCAAGAGTTGTGAGGAGTTCTGCAGGAAGAATCGGAGATATTGCCTCAAACATGAGACTGATGACATCATTCACAGCCTGCGCCGTCGTTGTCAGGCCTGTATTCCTGCCATAGGTGGTCATACCCTACACTGAGCACAGTAACCAGTTGTCACAATGTGTATGCAAATCAGTTAATCTGGAAAAAAACGGAAATCATTTTTGTCTACTGTAATGCATATTGCAACTGACTGAATTCTGTATTCTTTACATTGTTTCTACTTTACTATCACATGTTGATATTGTTTTATGGCAAAATAAACGCAACCCTGCAAAATTTCCATTTACTGCTTTAATTTTGGGCACCAGTGTATTAGTCCAGATATTGCTTTCTTTTTTGATCTCTATAATATCTTTGTAAATTTCGCGTCATATAAAAATGTTAAGATGCGAATCTAAAAAGACAGGACATCAGTAAACGAAACCGAATACAAAATGTAAATTCAAAGATGCTGCCATTTTAATGCATAAGGCATACCTTTCTATTCCAGATAACTATTCACCTAATAAGTTTCTAATAAGCTACATTCAGATCACTATGCATCTATTTATGGAAAAAATGTAATCTCTAGTACATAGAAAATATCTTGAAAACGGCGTAAAAGGAAGAAAGTAGCTGTGCACCAATAAAATAAATACAGCAAAAGCGAAAAGTGTCACCTTCTTTTAAAAACACGACGAAAACAAAATTAGGCCGATATAATTGTCCAGATACGAGTATGTGTTTTGTACGAAGGGCGTTCAATAAAAAGTGCCACACATTACTTTTTCTCAGGCAGTTTCTGTTGAAAAAGTACGGAATTTGTTGCGTGACATTGTGAAATATTCCCGCTTCAGCCCCTATAGTTTCATGAAGTTACGATGCGTGGAGGCGACATTTGCATCGTTCAAAATGACGTCTGTAACGGAGGAGCGTTTGAACCTGAGAACTGTCACGGAGTTTCTTTCGGCGGAAAACAAGAGCATTGCAGATATTCACAAGCGCTTGCAGAATGTCTACAGAGACCTGGCGGTAAACAAAAGCACACTGAGTCGTTGGGCGTGACATCTGTCACCATCGACACAAGCACATGCAAACCTGCCCAGTCTCCTGAGTGCCTGCTGGCCGCACAAAGCTGCGACTCCTGCAGTGATGGAACGTGCGGACACTCTCACTCGAGGTGATGGGCGGGTCGCAGTCGGACACCTCGCTGCTCAACCGGAGATCAGCGTTGCTAGTGCTTACACACTCGTCCACTGGGTGTCACGCCGCCTAAGAAAAGACCACATAGCGCAACCGAGGTGCACCTGTGCGGAATTTCTTGCACGTTATGAGGCTGACTGTAACAACATCGGTTCATCACTTCGAACTGTAAACAAAACGGTACTCCATGGAGTGGTCCTAAATCACCTCTTCTCTGAACAAAAAGTTCAAAGCCGCACCCTGAGGGGGTGAAAGCATGGTGACTCTGAAGGGGTTACCCTGTCTGATGTCCTGCCTCATGGTGCAACCATCATCTCTAAAGTGTTTTGTGGTACCCTCATAAAATTGAAGACACTACTTACGTATGTTCTTCGACACGAAATTAAAACGAACTTCTCCTTTTCAATGACAACCTGAGAGTAACTCACAAAACTTCACTGGACTGTTCTTCCTCACCCTTCCTACAGCCCGGATCTCACACCTACCGGCTTCCATCTGTTTGGCCCAACGATGGATGAACTGTACGGGAAGCAGTACTTGACCGCGCGAGATTAGCCGAGTGGTCTACGGCGCTGCAGTCATGGACTGTGCGGCTGGTCCCGGTGGAGGTTCGAGTCCTCCCTTTGGCATGGGTGTGTGTGTTTCACCTTAGGATAATTTAGGTTAAGTAGTGTGTAAGCATAGGGACTGATGACCTTAGCAGTTACGTCCCATAAGATTTCACACACAAGAGGTACGTGGTTGACGGGGAGGTTACAGATGTATCGAGACACTGGCTCGGACGTCAGTCAGTAGACTGGTACCGTGCCGGCATGCAGGACTTCCCAGTAAGATGGCGTAAGGCTGTCACACTGAACTCAGATTACGTTGAAAAATAGGGTTTTGTAGCCAAAGGAGTGGGGAATGGTATGGTGTATTGGAATCCTCAATAAAACCAACCTGCATTCAGAAAAAAATCTGTTTCATTACTTATCGAATGGCCTTTGTAAATGCGAAGCCTGAGGAAGTGAAAGTACAGACTGTTGATGCAACAACCCAGTCCACCAAATTGGAGAACGTTCCATTCATTCGCAGAACAGAAACTGGTCGACGCTGTGTGTGACCGTAGCAAGTGAGATTTACTTGTGGCTGTTGCCTGTGTGGTGTGTTAGGTAGGCAGTACTGTACTGTACCTGCTGCTCCTGCTGCTTGGTGGTCACCTGGCGGGACAGCTCCTGGATGTAGTCACTGCCCGACTTGAGCCAGGACCGCGGGCTGGCGCTGCAACGTAAACAAACAAGGAGCGGCGTCAGAGAGTCCGGGCAACAGAGGCCAGCCGGGGCTCGCCTACACTACGTGGGGGGGAGTTACACACCTGGGGGGCTCGGAGCGAACGCGGGTGACGTCAGTGGAGGCCAGCGGGTGCCTGGGCGCCTGCGGCGGCCGTCGCCTCGTCAGCAGGGGTACCAACTCCACGCCGCCGGAGTCCTGTGGGCACACGCAACACGGGGCATTTACCTGCGCACTGATAAGGTGCGGGGAAAGTGGCTGGACCATTTTGTTGCCCAAGTTTGGTCCTCGGTTAATACACTACTGATCATTAAAATTGCTACACCAAGAAGAAATGCACATGATAAACGGGTATTCATTGGACAAATATACTAGAACCGACATCTGCTTACATTTTCACGCAATTTGGGTGCAAATATCCTGAGAAATCAGTACCCAGAACAACCACCTCTGGCCGTAATAATGGCTTCGATACGCCTGGGCATTGAGTTAAACAGACCTTGGATGGCGTGTACAGATACAGCTGCCCATGCAGCTTCAACACGATACCACAGTTCATCCACAGTAGCGAGTGGCGTATTGTGAAGAGCCAGTTCCTCGGCCACCATTGACCAGACGTTTTCAATTGGTGAGAGATCTGGAGAATGTGCTAGCCAGGGCAGCAGTCGAACATTTTCTGCATCCAGAAAGGCCCGTACAGGACCTGCAACATGCGGTCGTGCATTATCCTACTGAAATGTAAGGTTTTGCAGGGTAGAGGCACGGGTTGTAACACATCTGAAATGTAACGTCCACTGTTCAAAGTGCCGTCAATGCGAACGAGAGGTAACTGGGACGTGTAACTAAAGGCACCCCATACCATCACGCCGGGTGATACGCCAGTATGGCGATGACAAATACACACTTCCAATGTGAGTTCACCGCGATGTCGCCAAACACGGATGCGACCATAATGAAGCTGTAAACAGAATCTGGATTCATCCGAAGAAATGACGTGTTGCCATTCGTGCAGCCAGGTTCGTCCTCGAGTACCCCATCGCAGGCGCTCCTGTCTGTGATGCAGCGTCAAGGATAACCGCAGCCACGGTCTCCGAGCTGATAGTCCGTGCTGCTGCAAACGTCGTCGAACTGTTCGTGCTGATGATTGTTGTCTTGCAAACGTCCCCATCTGTTGACTCAGGGATCGAGATGAGGCTGCACGATCCGTTACAGCCAAGCGGATAAGATGCCTGTTATGTCGACTGCTAGTGATAAGAGGCCGTTGGCATCCAGCACGGCGTTCCGTATTACCCTCCTGAACCCACTGATTCCATATTCTAACAGTCATTGGATCTAGAGCAACGCCAGCAGCAATATCCGACAACCTTGTGTGAATGCTCTGAAAAGCTGATCACTTGCACATCACAGCATCTTCTTCCTGTCGGTTAAATTTCGCGTCTGTAGCACGTCATCTTCGCGGTGTAGCAATTTTAATGGCCAGTATTATATGTATGGACTGAGCTGTTTGTTGGAGAAAGAGATATACTACTTGGGACAAATTTCATTACGGAGTAAATATATTGAGAGGCAGTAGTTAGTATATGCAGTTCTTTGAAGATCTTTCTACAGGACGTCCGTGAATTTACTCCACAAATAACACGTATTACACGCTTTTGGACTCTGAAAACTTTTGTTTGACTTGAAGAGTTACCCCAAAATATTATACCATATGACATTATCGAATGAAAGTAGGTAAGGTATGCAAGCTTTTTCATTTTTATGTCACCTGTGTCTGCCAACACTCGAATTGCAAATAGAGATTTGTTAAGGCGTTTCTGCAGTTCTGTGGTAGATCGTTTCGTGGGGTATGCAAAACACTTGAACCCGCCATCAACTCTTACGAACTAAAATCTGGACTTATCTGATCAGGTCACGGTTTTCCAGTGAAGGGTCCAGCTGGTGTGATCGTGAGCCCAGATGATGCACAACAGGCGGTGACGTCGGTCTTCTGCTACCACAGCCCGTTGACGCCAAATGTCGCAGCACTGCCCTGGCGTATACGTTCCTTGTGCGTCCCACATCGATTCCTGCAGTTTTCTCACGCAGTATTGCTTGTCCGAAAGCACTGACAACTCTACGAAAACGACGCTGCTCTCGGTCGTTACGTGAAGACCGTCCGCCACCACGGTGTTGTCCGCCATGTGAGGTAACGCATGAGATTTGGTACTGTCGGCAGACCTTAGACACTGTGGACCTCGAAATACCGAATTCCCATCGATTTCCCAAGTGGAATGTCGAAAGTATATGCCTCCAACTACCATTCTGCGTTCAAAGTGTGTTAATTTCGGTCATACAGCCATTTGGGAGTAATAATAGATGAAAATCTAAATTGGACAGAGCACGTAACTGCAGTGTGCAAAAAAGGAAATATAAAAATCTCTTCGCTTTCGATCTGAAAAAGAAATTAGTACAAACGCTTATACTGCCAATCATTGACTACAGCGATATTATCCTACAAGGCCTCTCTCAGGAAAATTGGCGACATCTGGAACTGGTCATGAATGCCTACGTCAGATATATCTGTGACGTTCGACTTTCTGATCACATTTCACCAGCATATGCAAAATTGTCCTGGCTGCGTGCAGACAAACGCAGAGATTTCCATTCACTCTGTCTCATCTACTGCCTTATAAATGTACACTGTCCCTCATACCTCTCCTCGTCCTTAACGCTTATGTCGGAACAACATGACAGAAACAAACGTTGCCATCACAATAAAATCCTCTCTGTTCCACTGCATCACTCAGTCACCTTCGCCAAATCCTTTACAGTAGCGGGAACCCGACTCTGGAATAACCTCCCTCGTTATGTTAGAGAACTTAAAAACATGTCCGGCTTCAAAAAACAGTTAATGACGTATCTACTTAAGCAACAGTAATGCCTTCCTCTGTACATGAATGCACTTCACGTCATTACTTCCCTCTTTCCCCCTCCTTAAATCTCCCTTCCCCAAAACTCTCTATACTAGTAAACATCTACTTTACACACCAAGATATTAATGTACATCTGCACAAATCTTCATTATTATTGCCAATTTTTCTCATGTTTATCATTATTATTTGATCTTTTTTTACTGTTACTATTATTGCTTTGATCATAATTTGTATGTATAGCACCTGTTGTAAAAATACTGCCAGCACTTACTTTATTAGGTCTTAGTCATTACTCTTCAATCATATTGTCACTAGAGTAATCTAATTTTCTTATTTGAAGTATTGTCGTGATGTAACTCTGATGTGTGAAATGCTGCATGTGCGAAACACTGGTCCGATGTAAGAGAGGGCCTGATGGCCCTAATCTGATCAGGTTAAGTAAATAAAATAATCACGTCGGAAACGTTTTCACAGCGATCACCTGAGTGCAACTGACAGCTTCGCCACGCACTGCTCTTTTACTCGTTGTGTACGTGATACCACCGCCATCTGTGTCTGTCCCGTGACTTTTGTCGCCTCAGTGTGTCAACCCTTTGACATACAGTAAGACTTATTTGTATTGTATTGTATGTTAACCAGGGAGCTAGAAACGATGGAGAGGCTCCGTCCCCGCTGCAGCCGCAATGGTCCGCAACCCCATTACGACTACCGCAGTCCACTTCACCCCTCCACCGCCCCACATCGAACCCAGGGTTATTGTGCAGTTTGGCCCCCATTGGACCGCCCCCCCCCCCCAGGAACGTCTCACACCAGACGAGTGTAACCCCTATGTTTGCGTGGTACAGTAATGGTCGTGTACGCATACATGGAGAACTTGTTTGCACAGCAGTCGCCGACATAGTGTACTGAGGCGGAATAAGGGGAACTAGCCAGCATTCGACGAGGCAGATGGAAAACCGTCTAAAAACCATCCACAGATTGGCCGGCTCACCGGACCTCGACACAAATCCGCCGGGCAGATTCGTGCCGGGGACCGGGTGCTCCTTCCCGCTCGGAAAGCCGTGTGTTAGACCGCACGGCCAACCGGCTGGGCGAGACTTATTTAAACTGCGTCAAATTTTATTCTTGGGGTTCTCAGGCTCGCGCAATGAGTTATGGAAAAAAATATGGGAATTTTATCATTTTGTCCCTTTTGGATACACCACACAATGCTATATGCTTCGTGCCAGGTAAAAAATTATTACGAGTAACCTGAATGTGTGTGGATACAGACCTCTTCCTTGTGGCCATTGTAGGTGAGACAGTTGTTGCTGCTGTTGCTGTTGTTCCTGCTGGTGAAGCTGATGCTGCTGTTGAGCTGGTTGTTGTGGCCGTTGTAGCGGCGGTAGCGCTGGTTCTCTGCCGTCCTCAGCGTCGAGTTATCCGTCCAGCCCTGCAGGCACAGGCAGTCAGGTATCAGAGTGGAGGTGGTGGGGGGGGGGGCGTGCCTGCGAGCAGCCGGCCCCCCGCTGCGCTCGCCAGACTCAGCAGGAAGCGACCCGTGTGTCGCGTGCTCAGGCGTGACGAGTCGTCTTCCACCGTACTGATGTCGGTAGTCGGACCAAAACTGTCAGAATGTATCCTAACACCCTGCTGAAACCTAGAGCTTTGAGCTGCAGGCTTTGCCGTGAGGTGAACATATACACATTTGTTTTACCGCACACGAGTTCACGGACATGTGGAGGATGTGTAACCTCGATAACTCACCCTGATGTGGCACGGACTCTGCACTCTGTGACACGGAACTGCACCGTATGCCTGTCTACAAACACATATTAAGCCTCGAAAATAAACTTGGCACAAATGGAACTGCACAAAGTGTTATATTGAATGGACCTATATTTTTCCGAGGATGTCGAGTGAATTTTAATCTTGATGCTGGCACAGGGAATACTGGAAGTGGTTGGTGCACTCTAGCCATCGTCCGATGTGAGAATGCCTCTCTGCCTGGATTGGAATCACTCGCCGACCGAGGTGTCATCGCTTACAAGACCTGGCATTGTGGAATAGATGCTAAGTCCCAATCTAGACCTAGTTATGTATATGGCAATATGCCTTTTACATTGTATACCCACTCATGTCGTAAAGTTAGTAATGATGAAAAAATACATGTATGGATGAAAGGACTTGGTGTACTTGCTGAAAATGTAACTCTAACTGGTGATGTAACGTTGTATTATAATTATTAATAAAGTGATCTGTAGCGTCAACCACTTTAATAGTGGCAACTATTTACTTACAGTCCGTACAAAATAGATACGTGTTTCAAAGTTTTACTGACCTTCAAAGTAGTCACCAGCATTGTGTATAACCCGTTGCCAGCGATGCGGAAGTCGTAGGATACTCTTAGCAGAGCCAGTTGTGTTGACAGTTCGAGCGGCGCGGTCTGTTGCCCGACGAATTTGTAGTAGTTCTGAAGCGGATGCCGTGAAGTGTTTCCTTCAGTTTAGAAATCGAGTTGAACGCACGAGGGCATAAGTCAGGGGAGTGCAGTAGGTGGTATAGCACTTAGCAGCCCCATCAGCCAACCAAATCAGTAACAGCTTGCACTGCACGTGCTTGAGCATTGAACTGCAAAATGATGGTCAGGTCCTGTAGAAAGTGTCATCACTTCTGTTTCTAAGCTGGTCGTAGATTGTGTTCCAAAAATGAACAGCATAGAGACAGAAGTGATGACACTTTCTGCAGGACCTGACCACCAATTTGCAGTTCAATGCTCAAGCACGTACAGAGCAAGCTGTTACTGATTTGGTTGGCTGATGGGGCTGCTAAGTGCTATACCACCTACTGCACTCCTCTGACTTAAGCCCTCGTGAGTTCAACTCAATTTCTAAACCGAAGGAAACATTTGACGGTATTCGCTTCAGAACTGCTACAAATTCGTCGGGCAATAGACTGCGCCGCTCAAACTGTCTACTGGCACTGCTAAGAGTATCCTACGACTTCCACATCGCTGGCAACGGGTTATACACAATGCTGGTGACTACTCTGAAGGTAAGTAAAACTTTGAAACACGTATCTACTAGCTGTAAACAAATAGTTGCCAGTATTAAAGTTCCAACCGTCGTATACAGGGTGAATTACCTAACGTTACCGCTGGATATATTTCGTAAACCACATCAAATACTGACGAACCGATTCCACAGACCGAACGTGAGGAGAGGGGCTAGGGTAACTGTTTAATACAAACCATACAAAAATGCACGGAAGTATGTTTTTTAACACAAACCTACGTTTTTTTAAATGGAACCACGTTAGTTTTGTTAGCACATCTGAACATATAAACAAATACGTAATCAGTGCCGTTTGTTGCATTGTAAAATGTTAATTACATCCGGAGATATTGTAATCTAAAGTTGACGCTTGAAACCTCCGACGTTCAGTTGCGAGAGCCGGTGGGCTGAGTCAAAGTAGTGTCATGCGCATACTGCATCGTCACCGCTTTCACCCGTTTCATGTGTCGCTACATCAGCAATTTCATGGTGATGACTTTAATCATCGACTGCAATTCTGTCAATGGGCATTAACAGAGAATGCGTTGCAGTCCTAACTGTTTACCGATGAAGCGGGTTTCACAAACAACGGGGCAGTGAATCTACGGAACATGCATTACTGGTCCGTCGACAATCCTCGCTGGTTCAGACAGGTAGAGCGACAGCGACCGTGGACTGTAAATGTACGGTGCGGAATCATTGGCGACCACGTCATTGGTCCTCACTTCATTGCAGGGGCCCAAACAGCTGCAACATACATCGCGTTTATACAGAATGATCTGCCAACGTTGCTCGAAAATATCCCACTGGAGACGCGTCGACGTATTTGGTATCAGCATGATGGTGCACCTGCACATTCCGCAATTAACACTAGGCTGACCCTTGACAGGATGTTCGACGGGCGTTTCATAGGACTTGGAGGACGCATAAATTGGTCAGCCCGTTCTCCTAATCTTACACCTCAGGACTTCTTTCTGTGGGCTACGTTAAAGGAGAATGTGTACCGTGATGTGCCTACAGCCCCAGAGGATATGAAACAACGTATTGTGGCAGCCTGCGGCGACATTACACCAGATGTACTGCGGCGTGTACGACATTCATTACGCCAGAGATTGCAATTGTGTGCAGCAAATGATGGCCACCACATTGAACATCTATTGGCCTGACATGTCGGGACACACTCTATTCCACTCCGTAATTGAAAACGGAAACCACGTGTGTACGTGTACCTCACCCCTCATGGTAATGTACATGTGCGTCAGTGAAAAAGACCAATAAAAAGGTGTTAGCATGTGGACGTAATGTGCTGTTCCAGTCTCTTCTGTACCTAAGGTCCATCACCGTTCCCTTTGGATCCCTACGTAATTCGGTGCTCTCCGATACACACGATCGAACAGCGGAGGAGTGGTACTCAAGCGTCAACTCTATGTTACAATATCTCCGGATGTAATTAACATTTTACAATGCAACAAACGGCACTGATTACATATTTGTTTATATGTTAAGATGTGCTAACAAAACTAACGGGGTTCCATTTCAAAAAACGTAGGTTTGTGTTAAAAAACATACTTCCGTACATTTTTTTATGGTTTGTATTAACCAGTTACACTAGCCCCTCTCCTCACGTTCGGTCTGTGGAATCGATTCGTCAGTATTTGATGTGGTTTACGAAATATATCCAGCGGTAATGTTAGGTGACTCACCCTGTATACAGGGTGATTCAAAAGTAACTGGGTGTTTGTCTTGTCCTCATCATTTCATCATCATCCAGGAAAGTGGCGAAATTGGACTGCGCAAAGGTTGGGAAATTGTACGGGCGCTGATAACCGCGCTGTTGAGCGCCCCACAAACCAATCATCATCATCATCATCATCATCAAAAGTAACTGTACACAATTCGTAGGTCTAATGCAGTGGTTCCGTTCCCAGTCTTTCTTATACCGTTACCCCTGAGTACAGTCAGATATTAGCTAGTACCCCCACCTTACGCCTCCCCCTCATCCACCTGCCCACATTATACATTATCACCGACTTTAGCACCTAGCTAAACTATAGAGAGGAAGACTTCTTGGAATATTTTTATTTTTAAAATGATGAAAGATGAGTGATATTCTCTCTCTCTTTGTTTGTGTGTGTGTGTGTGTGTGTGTGTGTGTGTGTGTGTGTGTATGTTAGAATGAATGATGAAGCAGTTCGTGCTGCATAGCAAGCGCTTGCCACAACTCCTTCTCACATAAGAAAGCCAACTATACACAGTGAGGACAGACACTTGTTGCAAAACATACTTCCCTTACTTTACTGCTCTGCACTACAGCATTACCTTTACCTGCACACTCTAACAACCTTTTAAAATCAAACAAGTCCAGATGTATGCGCTATACTTACTGTTCATACATCAGTTCACTGCTGTGCTCCTTACTTCTGAACTGACAGAAACCGGACGACCACAGCCACCAACAGTAATAGTGCTATGACGTCCGAACAAGACACGGCCAGGACAAAAGCCAGCTGGTGGCAGTGCCGTAGGGAGGGTCGCCACTCTGCGAGTTCGACCAGCGCCACGGGAGTTTCTGGCCGAGGATGAGGATCTCGACTTCGTCTCGGCCAGTTTCTGGCCGACTACAATCCGCCACTTACAGAAAGAAGAGCTGCTCTCGTTCACTCAGTTGTAGATCGTCGTCCTGGGCTGACTTACACAGGGATCGTCGTTTAGTGAACTCTTAGAAGTGAACAGACAGTTGTTGTAAATTGCATTTGCTGCGTACTGTGAAGTTTACCTACGACTATTTGCACTAAGCCATTGAGGGCCTTTCTTTTGTTACATCACAAACAGTGTTGCAGACTTCATTATTCAACAAGTCACAAAGATAAGTAAACCTTTTTAACTCATTTATATGACTTTGTTACTAATTTGTTGGAGTGTTGTACAACCTTCGTTCTCCTATCCTGTCACCTGAGCCTGGGGCATAGCTATCTTATAGTGGCAGGGAGAAATTGTCTTAGCGGTGTACTGCACTAGAAGCCGTTTCACGAACTCACAGACTCGGCCTACAGCAACAACAGTGGCAACTCGGCCTCCACAGCAGTAGCGACGAGGCATTTACAAAAATGGAGACGAAGGTTTAGAGAAAAATAGTAATAATAAAAAAATGGTTCAAATGGCTCTGAGCACTATGGGACTTAACTGCTACGGTCATCAGTCCCCTAGAACTTAGAACCACTAAACGTAACTAACCTAAGGACAGCACACAACACCCAGCCATCACGAGGCAGAGAAAATCCCTGACCCCGCCGGGAATCGAACCCGGGAACCCGGGCGTGGAAAGCGAGAACGCTACCGCACGACCACGAGATGCGGGCAATAATAATAATAATAATAATAATAATAATAATAATAATACGGTGTACAGCACTATAGTAGCTCTTATGTAGTTCCTGATGTGTTGTGACGACAAATAATTCATTTATCTATTTCGAAATGAGTAATGAGGCTATTTCTAGACTACTGCAAGATACAATCTAAATCTTGGAGGAGACGTCTTCTGGAGATACTTAGCATTCGTTACGTATATGTCTCACTTTCATCATCAGCAAAGTACGGAACAAAGCACAATGTATGTGTGTAGTGGACGGACTATGTGATGAACCTGTTGTCTCCACCGCTCTGATGCAACTAACTGAAAAAAAAGGATACTCTTAGCCGTGCCAGTTGTGTTGACAGTTCGAGAATTGTGACAGTAATGATCTTTTCGTGACGGAAACAGACTCGAATCGTTAAGTTTTTTACCCCTCAGAAAATTTCATTTTACCCCTCAGGGGGTAATTACCCCCAGGATGGCAACCCCTGGTCTAATGTATGGATCAAAATAAGAGTCAAACATTAAACAAAATTTTGTCTGAAACTGCTTTTGTTTCAGGGTTATGCAACAGGGTAGGGATCACAAGTGCAACACATTAATTCTTCTCAGAAAGCAACAACATGAAGCGACCCTAAATTCAACTTACCTAGTTACTGTACGTTTACCCCTGCACGTGTTCAAAATTATGTCTGTGTACGAGGTGCATTCAAGTTCTAAGGCCTCCGATTTTTTTTCTAATTAACTACTCACCCGAAATCGATGAAACTGGCGTTACTTCTCGACGTAATCGCCCTGCAGACGTACACATTTTTCACAACGCTGACGCCATGATTCCATCGCAGCGGCGAAGGCTTCTTTAGGAGTCTGTTTTGACCACTGGAAAGTCGCTGAGGCAATAGCAGCACGGCTGGTGAATGTGCGGCCACGGAGAGTGTCTTTCATTGTTAGAAAAAGCCAAAAGTCACTAGGAGCCAGGTCAGGTGAGTAGGGAGCATGAGAAATCACTTCAAAGTTGTTATCACGAAGAAACTGTTGCGTAACGTTAGCTCGATGTGCGGGTGCGTTGTCTTGGTGAAACAGCACACGAGCAGCCCTTCCCGGACGTTTTTGTTGCAGTGCAGGAAGGAATTTGTTCTTCAAAACATTTTCGTAGGATGCACCTGTTACCGTAGTGCCCTTTGGAACGAAATGGGTAAGGAATACGCCCTCGCTGTCCCAGAACATGGACACCATCATTTTTTCAGCACTGGCGGTTACCCGAAATTTTTTTGGTGGCGGTGAATCTATGCGCTTCCATTGAGCTGACTGGCGCTTTGTTTCTGGATTGAAAAATGGCATCCACGTCTCATACATTGTCACAACCGACGAAAAGAAAGTCCCGTTCATGCTGTCGTTGCGCGTCAACATTGCTCGGCAACATGCCACACGGGCAGCCGTGTGGTCGTCCGTCAGCATTCGTGGCACCCACCTGGATGACACTTTTCGCATTTTCAGGTCGTCATGCAGGATTGTGTGCACAGAACCTACAGAAATGCCAACTCTGGAGGCGATCTGTTCAACAGTCATTCGGCTATCCCCCAAAACAATTCTCTCCACTTTCTCGATCGTGTCGTCAGACCGGCTTGTGCGAGCCTAATGTTGTTTCAGTTTGTTGTCACACGATGTTCTGTCTTCATTAAACTGTCGCACCCACGAACGCACTTTCGACACATCGATAACTCCATCACCACATGTCTCCTTCAACTGTCAATGAATTTAAATTGGTTTCACACCACGAAAATTCAGAAAACGAATGATTGCACGCTGTTCGAGTAAGGAAAACGTCGCCATTTTAAGTATTTAAAACAGTTCTCATTCTCGCCGATGGCGGTAAAATTCCATGTGCCGTATGGTGCTGCCATCTCTGGGATGTATTGACAATGAACACGGCCTCATTTTAAAACAATGTGCATGTTTCTATCTCTTTCCAGTCCAGAGAAAAAAAATCGGAGGCCTTAGAACTTGAATTCACCTCGTAGATGAGGACAGTGACGGGCTCAACACCTTACCACTCTCGGAGTGCCGCAGGTTCTGTTCATCTCATTCTCCAGACCTGCACAGCCATTTTCAGTTCGTTGCTGTAGTTGTGCTACGTTCTCAATTGCAACATCATACACGAGCCCCTGAGATGGCCCAAAAAGTAAAAGTCCAGGGGAAGAGGATCCGGAGATCTGGCAGGCCAAGAAACTGGGCCTGCACGACCTGTTCACTTACTGGAATAAGCGATTTTGAGATCTCTCTTGACTCCCGTCTGAAGTGTGCAGGGGCATCATCGACAAAGCAACATTAGTCGATATGCAGGCATACATGACACACCAAAAGCCTGTACTGGCCCATGATGTAATTCAGAATTTTTGGTGACATTTTAGGAAGCAGTGATCTTGTAATCGATATAAAATCAGTGAAAAAACAGTCTAGGTCGCGATGCCACTCTATTAAATTGACCTGTTTCAGTCTATACTTATACCATCTCCAGGCAGCACCATCAGCATCATCAACTTCAGCTTGACCACACTCAACTGGCTGTTGTATGCATCGTCAACTTCACCTTGACCAACTGGCTGTTGTATGCATCGTCAACTTCAGCTTGACCTGAGTCAACTGGCTGTTGTACACATCGTCAACTTCAGATTGGTTTCAGTCAACTGGCTGTTGTACACATCATCAACTTCAGCTTGACCTCAGACAACTGGCAGTTGTACACATTGTCAACTTCAGCTGATGGTGCTGTCTGGAGACGGCCTAATTATAGGTCGAAACAGGTCATATCAATAAAGTACCGTCGCGACCTAGACTGTTTTTTCCATGATGTAATGCCTACCACAAATGACATTACACAGCACAAATTGGAAAAAAGCAGCTGCGGGCAAAACTTCATTCAACATTTTACTCTTATTTTGATCCACACATTACTCACATTGCTCCCACGAAGTGTGTGCAATTACTTTTGAACCACACTGTATAAGAGGCATTACAGTGAAAATGAAACAGAAGGGAGAAAAGTATGGAAACTCTTTATTATTTCAAAATTAATCACCGTAACTACTAACACAATTATCCCACAGTCAGAGACAACGATCTATGCCTTCTCCGAAGAACGTTTGGTGTTGCCTACTGTAATAAACCTTGGCTCTTCGGAACTTTCGTATTTTAACCGAAATGTTCGATTCCCTACAAACTTTGGTCAGACTTCGATTAATTTTCTTACCTAATTTATATATTTTTCACCTGTAGATATCTCTGATCATATCTGATTGCCAAAAAACTATTTTTCTGATAATATATTTTCATTATTCATGTCGATCCATTTCATAATATCGATCTTGTACCGTGAAAATCAGTGATCACAATAGCCAACTTAAATGATCTAAAAACAAATTTGCAGTAAACAAAATACGGCTACGCTTCAGTTTTCATGAAAAGAATATTTCTATGTTCATTATTAATTTTTCTTATTTTGAGATCAATAATGAAACTGATCTTATAAAACAACAGGAAGCTACTATTTTTCGTATAATCAACATTTGCAATTTTCTGTTATTGATCATTATGCTTATAAATCTTTACTCAAATATTTTCAGAAAATTTATAAATTAAATCTGGAAAAGAGTTTCAATTAAGACAGTCATACTAATACCTATTTGGACTATATCCCGTTCTGGAACCTGGACTCGTCATATATAATGTATTTTTGATGCCATGTGTATCAGAATAGCGCCAGATAGGTTCAGAGTTGGATAAGATAGCGTAAGAGTGGGTTTAGTAGTTGGTACACGTTACTGTCAGTTTGACTATGTTCTTCTTTCTTCTAGCACAGGCAAGTTGCACGATATATTGAATATTCGGAACGTGTTGTTGTTACATATCCCTCAAGAACAGGCAAAAATAGAAGAAAACGTTTAAAAACGACAATGTTCCATCGACTTGCCATTTTAAAAGAAACCTAGACAAACTTCTTTAATAGATTGTATACGAACAAAGGACCCAACCTAGACACTGTGACCGACTTCGCAAGATAATTACTACTTATCTGCAAACTTAACGCATCTACTCTTACTAAATAATATGAAAGTCATCTATACTACGAAACAGTAATTCCAACGCAATAATTGTGTTTCGTTACAGATGAACTTCCTTTGTCCGAAGCACTTCTGTAGTGCAGTCCGAGGAACCTCGGCAACACGTGGTAGGGCGTTATGCTGCAACAGAATGATGGGTCCTCAACAGTCCCGCGTGTTTGGATGTGATGATGGATCTCAGTTTTTGCGAAGTGTCCATGTCGGCTATGCATTAACTGTAGCCCCGTGTATCACAAAGTCAACCGGCAGCTGGCCCTTGCACTCAAAGTAAAAGGTTGTCATGTCTTTCCCGGAGTTCGTATGCCTATCGTTTGGACTAGGGTATTGACATTTTTAAAAAATATCGGGTTTCCGATATAGATATTTTCAGAAAACGTCATTACGGGCCTGGGACATATCGGAAAAGTTATAGTTATATCGGTGACAAAAATATCGACGTACCGGCCAAAAATAAATATCAACTGCACTTTGTAAATATACCGCCGGTTTTAGAGCTGTACAGGGTTATTACAAATGATTGAAGCGATTTCACAGCTCTACAATAACTTTATTATTGCAGATATTTTCACAATGCTTTGCACACACATACTAAAACTCAAAAAGTTTTTTTAGGCATTCACAAATGTTCGATATGTGCCCCTTTAGTGATTCAGCAGACATCAAGCCGATAATCAAGTTCCTCCCACACTCGGCGCAGCATGTCCCCATCAATGAGTTCGAAAGCATTGTTGATGCGAGCTCGCAGTTCTGGCACGTTTCTTGGTAGAGAAGGTTTAAACACTGAATCTTTCACATCATTATGCGTGAAACTTGCCCGCACGCGTTCAACCGTTTCTTCGCTCACTGCAGGCCGACCCGTTGATTTCCCCTTACAGAGGCATCCAGAAGCTTTAAATTGCGCATACCATCGCCGAATGGAGTTAGCAGTTGGTGGATCTTTGTTGAACTTCGTCCTGAAGTGTCGTTGCACTGTTATGGCTGACTGATGTGAGTGCATTTCAAGCACGACATACGCTTTCTCGGCTCCTGTCGCCATTTTGTCTCACTGCGCACTCGAGCGCTCTGGCGGCAGAAACCTGAAGTGCGGCTTCAGTCGAACAAAACTTTATGAGTTTTTCTACGTATCTGTAGTGTGTCGTGACCATATGTCAATGAATGGAGCTACAGTGAATTTATGAAATCGCTTCAATCATTTGTAATAGCCCTGTATATTTAAGTATTGATTTATTATTAGGTATTCTGTACGGCAAACAACTAGCAGCCTGTTTATCTCTCTTAGAGTAATGATTGAAAGGAAAAGGATGCATGTTCACGCTTGGCGATAAAGACTTTGCTGGCAATGGTAACTGCACGTAAATAAATAATAATAATAATGATAATAAAAGGTGACCGATGGTTCCGTCGTTCGGTTTCTTCACATATCGGATTTGTCTGGAACACTTCATGTCAACTTCCCTGTTTTTTTTTTTTTTTTTTTTTCCATTTTAGCCAGCGCCAGCCGTCCAGCAGTGTCAGTGTGGTGACGTCAAACGCTGCTGGCGCCGAGCGCCGATGACGCCATCACACGCCCTAACACAGTCTCCGTCCACCACAAAGACGAATCTTGACATCTACATTTTTTGTTCATCATTTTCAGCAACTATTTTTGAACAATGCCGATGTGAAGAAATACCACACTACTTGCTTCAAAAATAGTTTTTTAACGCAACCGGTGTGCTATTTCTTCACACCTAAACGCGCTTCCCACAGTCAAACAGAAAGACTGGACGTGATTAAAGCTCAAAAAGTAGTGAAAGTAAAATTCAATTTCAAGCGAACATATTCAAATATTTGTCGAAAATTGCGAAAAAATATAATATGAAATAAAAATATCGACATTCGATATTGCCATTTCGATATCGATACGCTTACGGGGAAATGTTGCCGCCATATATCGATATGTTTATGGGATATATCGATATATCGACATTTAAGAACCAGCACTAGTTTGAACTACGCTGCAGAAGTTTCGCTGGGAAGTCCTTACACACCCTCCGTACAGTCCCGATCTCTCCCCATATGATTTCCACATTTTCGGAGTCCTGAAGAGAGACATTCGTAACTGTCAATTTGCTTCTGTCGAAGAGGTGCATGCCCGGGTACAACCACGATTCCGTAGGCAGATGCAGTCATTTTCCATGAGGTCACTGACCGCCTTGTCTCACCGTGGGATACATGTATTAACAGATATAGCTTTTGAAATAATAAACCGTTTTCTCACTTTTTTCTATATCTCCTGTTTTCATTTGACTGCCCATTACACATGTGAGAAAGCACATACAACGCGACATGAATGCTGGCAGCACAAGACGAAGCGTTCCCTCTCACGTGTGCCTTCGAACAGTGGAAGCATCTGCAGCTGCGCGTTTCACAGCTGCCTTGCGATGTGCCAACAAAGTGATTCCGAAGAGAAAGGAGTTTGAACTCTGGGAACCTGGAGCAGTGAAGACACGAGTGTTTCAATTGAACAATAAAAACCTAAGCCACGTTTTGAGATCAAAAGTAAAGATTATCACAAACGTGATACAATATTAAATGAACTATGCTGAACGACAAGACAGTGTAGGCTGCAGGCAACACTTGAGAAACAAATGGAATTGACATCACGAATACAAAATATGCTGGCAACATAATTCGGTTCCGCATCAGTGCATTGACATATCTTCCAAGTCTCGCTGTCATATGACAATTACAACCCACATTGAAACTCCATGAGTAGCTGCACATTAATATTGTACCCATCCGTTACATGATAATTTAAAACTGTGTGCAAGTCAAAGACAGGGATTTGGGTTTAAGTCCCACTTTGCCACCAAATTTTGACTGGTCACATATAATCAACATTGCAGTGCTCGGCTAAAACGAAGTGAATTCATTCTTAGTAACATAATATTCTCATGAAATACGAAGTGTACCAGAAATATCTCTGGCAACTACTATATCTCATAATGTGTTCTATTATGCATAAAACATTGATGTTTCAGGTATTTTCCATTACTATAAAAATTACTGTATTTATTATTATAAACAAAATGTTATCAAAAATATTAGTAGACTTCTTCTTATTATTATTTTCAAATTTGAAAGATATACTTCCTTTGTAGAACTACTACTTGATATTCTGTTTACAACCAATGCCATTACTTTTAAGTACACAACTGGATGAAATACGTAAATATTTCAAAATAATACGCCTTACTGACTGACACATACAAGTAAAAAATGTGATCAGACATGTATAGGACTATTCGATGTTTGTGAAATAAGTGAACGAATTTAAAATTGATTTTTAATCACAGTATGATATAATTTAAGTGATAACAGAGAGCATAAATTATTTAGCTAGTTTTCTAGGATATATTTTTTCATTTTTATTAGTGATGAATTTAGTATGCATTTTATTCCATCAGAGCAGCAAGTGCGTAGGGTGAGCATGTGAGCATATTTACTTCAATAATAATATTCTTCTATTACACATTAGAATGAAATGTACAATGCAAAAAAGAACCCAACAAAACTGTTTTACATTTTGTTGATGACATTCTCACGTTGTAGTACCCTTTAATAATTTCTGTCGTATTTACTCACTTGCTGTGTTATTGATCAGCTAATACATAAAGGAATTCCAAGAGAAAGAACTTACGCGTTTTCTTACTGTTTGCACACAAAATTGGAAGAAAATTATAATAATGGAGATTATAAATGCTTTATAACATTGTTTGAAGAACAGTAAATTGTTTTCTGCAATTATTACTTGACTACTTCTTCTATATACTTTATATCATGATTGTGAAAGTTACACAAGGTAACTTGGTGTTCACACATATTAAAGAAAAATGTTAAACTTCCTTTCATCATTGTGAGAAGAATGGCATTTCTTTTTTTCTAACAGATAACTGAATAATTCATATATAGAGTTGACCATTTCCCTTATTAAAATGGCTATAAGATCCAATAACTTTATAAGTACAAACTGTGACAAATTCGTGCGCTACAGACATTTTCCAGCATTCTGACTGTCTAAATTCAAACATAGTTCTTTATTACCCTTAACCCTATACACTTCTTCTTGTGAACACTCGTAAATTTATTTTGTCATCACTAACCTTCGCCTATCACACATTTTCTTCTAATAAAGATGTGTTTATGCCTGCCTATTTTGATCAATTCCGTTCAACTACTGTCCCAGTATTCACTGTCCTAGGCAAACCGGTTTCATTCTTTCAAATTAGTTACTTCCAACAAAATATTGCTTCAATCATTTAACTGTAACTTAAACCGAGAATCCATCATTGTTCAGTGCCTCTTCCGTATGTACTCAATTCCATAATCAGTATATGATTAACTAACCTTTTAAAATCGAACAGGGAAAGAATTAGGGCCTTGTCAGTATGTGATGGTGTTTTTTTGCAGTGGCTTTAAAGCATGTGCAAATGTGTTTATTGAATGTTTATAGGCATGGTAACAATTATTTCTGTGTTTTTTTTTTTGACCGATAGGCCTTTTACAAATCTGATAGAAATGGAAACTACAACACACTGACTCATCATCAGAAAAGAACATCACATAAAATACAAATGTCTGTTAAGCACATGACGCACAACCAAAAATACCATGGGTGTTCTGAAAGACATTCAGACCTACAAAAAGACAGGCTGTTTGAAATACATCTTCAGATGATACACTGTTTCACTTTATAGTGTTGTACTTAATTCTTCTGCATAACTTAAATAAATTCTCAGGCAACATTAGGGTGCCAATTACATATGGCTCTTAATTGACATTGACACTAAACATTGTCTGACAAGTTCTAAGCTTTGATCCGATAATGACAGTATACAAACCGACATTATAAGTAAAGGCATATTAAGCTACCTAGATGGTGTCATTCACAAGATATTCACAATGATCATGGGCATATGAACACACAGGAAATTTATTTCCTATACTAATATGTAGCAATTTGTCCCATAATGTCATAGACAATATTTCTTAGTCACTCATTTATTCTGTTTTGTGGTATGAGTTGATGTTTTTGTATCAATGGGAAACTACACTGTCAAGAACAATGTATCAGAATCATTTGATCAATCTGCTTTCGAGAAGATACATTGCCATCTTTGCTACCTTATGTTTCCTCATTTTGTACTGTGTAAAATAAATAATGACAAATTGTTTACCAATATTGGTCGTCCCACTAACTAAAAGAAGTGTATAAATGTTAAATCCATTCCCATGCTTAACAGAACAGAAAATAAATATTTATTTCTCACCTTATTAGTTTCTCAGACACATCACTAAAACAACAAATATGGTCTGTGATGGATTTGAGACTGGTTGAACGATCTACCAAGGTATGGTATTGAGCAATGATATAAATAGTTTCAAATGACATTCGTTACAGTTGAGCAGTTCAGTTGCAAATTTCAAATAACTTGTTTATGCATATACTAGACATTTGTATTCTCTCTCTCATGACGATTTATTCATTGTGTTGCAGTTTCTAAAATGCATAATTTTGTGTAAACTTCATGACAGAGTTTTAGTTTTTTAAATTGTGCACATGCAGGTATGGTCTGCTTGAGTGTATTAGGGTGCAGCACTTTTAAGGTACTGAGTCTGATCAAAACTATTGCTAACTGTAATAACTTATGAAGGGGTTCCAGTTCACAGCATGTATCCTTCTAAGCGGAAGGTAAATTGCTTAGGTCTGAGGTTAGAGAGGATGAGCAGGACTGGCTTGTTTAAATTGTGGTGGTTGGGGACTGGATATGGCCCGTTAAGGTTTGCTGACATCCTTCGATTTTCTTCACACTTCTATAATTTAAAGGTCATTGCTTGAATATCAATTTCCTAAGCCAATACAATGCAATTCACAAAAAGACTCCTTTGAACACCAGATTACATTGCACTGTTAAGCACAAAACATTTGGAGATTACTGATACATCCATGGTAGCTGAGTGTGTAGTCTGAATCGCTGGTTTGAATCTCCCTAGTATCAACCATTTTTTACCATCATTTAAATTCCTTACTTATTAGCAACTCTCAATGTTGATTAACAAAAAAATGTTCATAATTTTTAATAAAAAACAATGTATTTTTTTCTTAATTACTGGTTGTTGAAAATAAATTATGAGTACAGTTTGATACAGACATGCAAAATTCCTTTTTATTAAGTAAACAAAGTTATCCTCAAAAATAATACTGTTCAATCTCTAGAATAAGAAGTTTTTTATTTTCTGCTTGACGTTTTGGATTTTTTACCAAGTTTTAATTTACTGTGAACTCTCACATTTTTGTGTGAATATAGTACTTAAAAACAAAATGGTTCTGTTTTTATTGAAAAATTATGATTCAGAAAAAAACATTTCCATTTGCTACCAGCAAGATTTGAACCAGCAGCTTTACAGTTATGTTCCTGTTATACTACTCATTGACCACTGGTAAATTACTTAATAAACCAAAAATGATTTGTACTTAAGAGTGCTCAGAAATCTAAACTTCAATTTTTTTTTTTGAATAATGAAGAGCTTCTTTTCAAACTGATGTATTCCATCTCACAATCAGACCAGTATTCAGTATGTAGCTCCATAACATTTTCAGCACTTTTTCCCACCATGCTAATTGCTTTTTTCTTTTCAGTGTAGCATTTAATCTCTTGGAAACAGTATCAGAAAAAGTGGTACTTAAACCTAGCTAACCTAAGGGCATCACACACATCCATGCCCAACGCAGGATTCGAATCTGCGACCATAGAGGTCGCGCAGTTCTGGACTGAAGTGCCTAGAACCGCTCGGCCACAACAGCCAGCTAAATGGTATCAGAAATTTTCTTTATGTATCTACATCCATGCTGACACATTTCCGTACAGAAAATACAAACAATTGACAATTGAGAATGATGGGTGTGAGCTGGGAGTCAGACATTTGCAAAGGATGTTATTCTGATTTACTGGTAATATATGAGGCTACAATGTTAAAACAAGACAAAAATGGTCTTGCCTTGCAGCTGATATAGAGGTTTCAACAGAAAACTTAGGCAGGACTAGTTGCATTTTGTGATTCAGGTTTTAAGTGAATTAGATATATCTGATTGGCATGCTATGTCAGTATACAGGGTGAGTCACCTAACATTACCGCTGGATATATTTCGTAAACCACATCAAATACTGACGAATCGATTCCACAGACCGAACATGAGGAGAGGGGCTAGTGTAATTGGTTAATACAAACCATAAAAAAATGCACAGAAGTATGTTTTTAAACACAAACCTACGATTATTTTAAATGGAACCCCGTTAGTTTTGTTAGCACATCTGAACATATAAACAAATATGTAATCAGTGCCGTTTGTTGCATTGTAAAATGTTAATTACATCCGGAGATATTGTACCATAATGTAATGTCGCCGCAGGCTGCCACAATACGTTGTTTCATATCCTCTGGGGTTGTAGGCACATCACGGTACACATTCTCCTTTAGCGTACCCCACAGAAAGAAGTCCAGAGGTGTAAGATCAGGAGAACGGGCTGGCCAAATTATGCGTCCTCCACGTCCTATGAAACGCCTGTCGAACATCCTGTCAAGGGTCAGCCTAGTGTTAATTGCGGAATGTGCAAGTGCACCATCATGCTGATACCACATACGTCGACGCGTTTCCAGTGGGACATTTTCGAGCAATGTTGGTAGATCATTCTGTAGAAACGCGATGTATGTTGCAGCTGTTTGGGCCCCTGCAATTAAGCGAGGACCAATGAGGTGGTCGCCAATGATTCCGCAGGATACATGTACCGTCCATGGTCGCTGTCGCTCTACCTGTCTGAGCCAGCGAGGATTGTCCACGGACCAGTAATGCATGTTCCGTAGATTCACTGCCCCGTGGTTTGTGAAACCCGCTTCATCGGTAAACAGGTAGAACTGCAACACATTCTCTGTTAATGCCCATAGACAGAATTGCACTCGATGATTAAAGTCATCACCATGTAATTGCTGATGTAGCGACACATGAAACGGGTGAAAGCGGTGACGATGCAGTATGCGCATGACACTACTTTGACTCAGTCCACCGGCTCTCGCAATGTCCCGTGTACTCATGTGTGGGTTCATGGCAACAGCAGCTAACACACCAACTGCACCCGCTTCTCCTGTGACGGGCCTGTTACGGACCCATTTGCGTGCTACGACCATACCTGTTGCATACAGTTGGCGGTAGATGTTTTGCAATGTGCGGCACGTTCGATGCTCTCTGTCCGGGTACCGTTCTGCATACACCCTGCAGGCTTCAGCTGCATTTCGTCGACACTGGCCATAGATGAGTATCATCTCCGCCTTTTCAGAGTTCGAATACACCATGGTCACAGTTCCTACAACGCTACACTATCACAGACGTCTGGTAACATGGTGTACTACAGTTGGTCTGCGTGCAGAGAGGAATGCAGAATAACAATAGCAGCAAGTGCTACATGCGGGCACTGCGACAGCTAGACCAAACCACAACAGTGCACTACAGCCACACTCGTAAACACGGTCGTCATCGTAAACATGTCCCTGCAGATGCTGCTCGCCAACCGTGGCCCGTGTTTGTTACAACACGCAACTGAACGTCAGAGGTTTCAAGCATCAACTTTAGGTTACAATATCTCCGGATGTAATTAACATTTTACAATGCAACAAACGGTACTGATTACGTATTTGTTTATATGTTCAGATGTGCTAACAAAACTAATGTGGTTCCATTTAAAAAAACAAAGGTTTGTGTTAAAAAACATACTTCCGTGCATTTTTGTATGGTTTGTATTAAACAATTACACTAGCCCATCTCCTCACGTTCGGTCTGTGGAATCGGTTCGTCAGTATTTGATGTGGTTTACGAAATATATCCAGCGGTAACGTTAGGTGACTCACCCTGTATAATAAAATGTATTCTTTTCAGTCCAAGTGAATGCTGTTCCTAGGAGATAATGATTTATTAATGCTTTGATTACAGTTAACCACTTTTTTTATGTTTCCAACTTAACAAGTATTTTTTGTAAATCTTGTAATTTAAATAGTGCTGGAGATGGTGTAAATGGTATTTGATTTTTTGATTTAACAAATAAAAATTAAACATGTTTTTATGGCAGTATACAGAAACGGTCAGTGATTTTGTGGCAAAGTGACATACCGTCAAAACCTGAAGTCTGTTACCTACACATTACCTAGCGCTTAGGGTTTCTCTTTTCATATATCTACATTTAGAAAATGAGATTGGAGCTATGTACAAAAAACTAGGCCTCAGGAACGAAAGTTAAGTATCTTATTTAAAATATATTTCTTCAAATTTTATTTTCTCGGAGAAAAGTCACTTTGGAAATACTCTCTTCATTATTGTCTCATAATGCACTAGGAAACTGATGCTTGGGCACCGACCAACAAATCCTGTAAGTAGAAAGAAAATTGAAGGAGGCAGACCATTCCATAACACCCCATTGTCAGCTGCTCAAGGATTGGGGGAGAGCTGTTGCTAGTGTTCTTCCAAGATGTGCAGCGCATTACCAGTACCCCAGAACACTGTTGGTTAGAACAGCTGTTGCCCTACTACTCAGCACTGGGTCAGAGTCAGCACATGGGAGGAACCGTGGAATTCTGGGATACTTCAGGTCAGAACCGATATTGTCACACTACTCGGCACTGGATCAGAGTCCGGTGACGCCGGGCAAGCGCTACTCAGCCGCATGCGGTGCCAGGCGTGGCGCTGTGTGCTGGCTGGCTGTGGCGGGTGCAGGGGTGGTCCGCAGAGCCTTACCGACACCAACCAGCGAGTAGAGGAAGCGCAGCCCCACGGTGCGCGGGTGCCTCCAGAGGGCGCCTCCGGGGCCGGGCCGCCCCCATGGCGGCTCCAGCAGCAGCTGTCCACAACACCCACCACGAGTCTTACCTCCATCAAATGTCCTCTAACTCTAGCAGCAGTCTGCTGTTGGAACACGGCTTAGCCACTCAGAAATTCCATACAGTGACACTGACAAGGGAACCTCCCCATCGCACCTCCCTCAGATTTAGTTATAAGTTGGCACAGTGGATAGCCCTTGAAAAACTGAACACAGATCAATCGAGAAAACAGGAAGAAGTTGTGTGGAACTATGAAAAAAATAAGCAAAATATACAAACTGAGTAGTCCATGCGCAAGATAGGCAACATCAAGGAGAATGTAAGCTTGGGAGCGCCGTGGTCCCGTGGTTAGCGTGAGCAGCTGCGGAAGGAGAGATCCTTGGTTCACGTCTTCCCTCGAGTGAAAAGTTTAATTTCTTTATTTTCGCAAAGTTATGATCTGTCCGTTCGTTCACTGACGTCTCTGTTCACTGTAATAAATTTAGTGTCTGTGTTTTGCGACCGCACCGCAAAACCGTGCGATTAGCAGACGAAAGGACGTGCCTCTCCAATGTGAACAGAAAACCTTTTGGAGCGAGCGAGGTGGCGCATTGGTTAGACGCTGGACTCGCATTCGGGAGGACGACGGTTCAATCCCGCGTCCGGCCATCCTGATTTAGGTTTTCCATGATTTTCCTAAATCGTTCCAGGCAAATGCCGGGATGGTTCCTTTGAAAGGGCACGGCCGACGTCCTTCCCCATCCTTCCCTAATCCGAGGAGACCGATGAACTCGCAGTTTGGTCTCTTCCCCCAAACAACCCAACCCAACCCAGAAAACATTTGATCGCAAGGTCATAGGTCAACCGATTCCTCCACAGGAAAACACGTCTGATATTTTGTATACGACACTGGTGACAGCATGTGCGTCACATGACAACAATATGTTGTCGACCCACCTAACTTGTACACTTGGCGAATGGGTAAAAAGATTCTGCTGCCTTGCCCGATTTAGGTTTTCTTATGGATGTGATAATCACTCCCAAAAAAGTGATGAAAACATACAAAACATGTGTTTTTAACGTTTTCAAATTTTTCCGTGTGTAGACCATCAAATCATGCATATGTCCAAGCAAATGTGAACATGTCCTGGAATTTTGGAGAGCGAAGTTGATTATGTGTGAGTGCCTGAACTTTGATAATTGACACACGATCACGTAAACAATACTGCTCTGTGTACCTGTGCAGCTTCACAAAATAATTGTCTGAAAATAAAAAAAATGAAGCTTTTTACTCGAGGGAAGACTTGAACCAAGGACTTCTCTGTCCGCAGTTGCTCACGCTAACCACGGGACCACGGCGCTTTTGAGCTCACATTATCCTTGATGTTGCCTATCTTACACATGAACTACTCAGTTTGTATATTTTGCTTATTTTTTTCATAGTTCCACACAACTTCTTCCTGTTTACTCGAGTGATCTGTGTTCAGCTTTTCAAGGCCTATCCACTGTGCCAACTTATAACTGCATCTGAGGGGGGTGCGATGGGGAGATTCCCTTGTGAGAACTGTGTGTAATACACTGATGGACAGTCACAGAGTACATACCTTAAGTTTCCACTTACATATGGTACATGGTGTTTCGTCATTGTTTGCTAACCTGCCAACACGAGATACCTTGCTGGAAATAATACAGGAAACGTGATGCATGGCCACTGACCAATAAATCGTGTGAACAGAAAGAAACCTGAAGGGGGAGGAGAAGTCCATAATTCCCTCTAGTAAGGATTGCAGAGAAATGCCACTGTGTGAGGGTACCGCACTGCCCAGCCTGGAGACAGTGGCAGGAAGCACTTCCACCAAATAACATCCAGGTGCCAGGTAGGCCATACCATCCTGAGCCACCAAATTCTTTGGCACACTGCATCCCTGCAGAGCTGCATGATATCACGTGAATTACATATTATTTTTAAGTAATGTGAGAGCAGTGGAGATCGGTGTCATATACTGCCCTTGTGACGTGTCTGATTAGTGGAAAACCAATAGCCAGACAGCAGGAGAAGCTGTCGCTCATCTCACCTGCGTTGTTGATATTTATTTACTGTACACTGTTAAAGGAAATAGAAATGTATTATTCTAGATGTATCAAATGCTGTGAGATACTAAATCAGTTCGTCTATTGTCATCTACTGAACTACACTACTCGCCATTAAAATACACTCCTGGAAATTGAAATAAGAACACCGTGAATTCATTGTCCCAGGAAGGGGAAACTTTTTTGACACATTCCTGGGGTCAGATACATCACATGATCACACTGACAGAACCACAGGCACAAAGACAAAGGCAACAGAGCATGCACAATGTCGGCACTAGTACAGTGTATATCCACCTTTCGCAGCAATGCAGGCTGCTATTCTCCCATGGAGACGATCGTAGAGATGCTGGATGTAGTCCTGTGGATCGGCTTGCCATGCCATTTCCACCTGGCGCCTCAGTTGGACCAGCGTTCGTGCTGGACGTGCAGACCGCGTGAGACGACGCTTCATCCAGTCCCAAACATGCTCAATGGGGGACAGTTCCGGAGATCTTGCTGGCCAGGGTAGTTGACTTACACATTCTAGAGCACGTTGGGTGACACGGGATACATGCGGACTTGCATTGTCCTGTTGGAACAGCAAGTTCCCTTGCCGGTCTAGGAATGGTAGAACGATGGGTTCGATGACGGTTTGGATGTACCGTGCACTATTCAGTGTCCCCTCGACGATCACCAGTGGTGTACGGCCAGTGTAGGAGATCGCTCCCCACACCATGATGCCGGGTGTTGGCCCTGTGTGCCTCGGTCGTATGCAGTCCTGATTGTGGCGCTCACCTGCACGGCGCCAAACACGCATACGACCATCATTGGCACCAAGGCAGAAGCGACTCTCATCGCTGAAGACGACACGTCTCCATTCGTCCCTCCATTCACGCCTGTCCCGACACCACTGGAGGCGGGTTGCACGATGTTGGGGCGTGAGCGGAAGACGGCCTAACGGAGTGCGGGACCGTAGCCCAGCTTCATGGAGACGGTTGCGAATGGTCCTCGCCGATACCCCAGGAGCAACAGTGTCCCTAATTTGCTGGGAAGTGGCGGTGCGGTCCCCTACGGCACTGCGTAGGATCCTACGGTCTTGGCGTGCATCCGTGCGTCGCTGCGGTCCGGTCCCAGGTCGACGGGCACGTGCACCTTCCGCCGACCACTGGCGACAACATCGATGTACTGTGGAGACCTCATGCCCCACGTGTTGTGCAATTCGGCGGTACGTCCACCCGGCCTCCCGCATGCCCACTATACGCCCTCGCTCAAAGTCCGTCAACTGCACATACGGTTCACGTCCACGCTGTCGCGGCATGCTACCAGTGTTAAAGACTGCGATGGAGCTCCGTATGCCACGGCAAACTGGCTGACACTGACGGCGGCGGTGCACAAATGCTGCGCAGCTAGCGCCATTCGACGGCCAACACCGCGGTTCCTGGTGTGTCCGCTGTGCCGTGCGTGTGATCATTGCTTGTACAGCCCTCTCGCAGTGTCCGGAGCAAGTATGGTGGGTCTGACACACCGGTGTCAATGTGTTCTTTTTTCCATTTCCAGGAGTGTAGCTACACCAAGAAGAAATGCAGATGATAAACGGGTATTCATTGGACAAGTATATTGTACTAGAACTGACATGTGATTACATTTTCACGCAATTTGGGTGCATAGATCCTGAGGAAGCAGTACCCAGAACAACCACCTCTGGCCGTAATAACGGCCTGGATACGCCTGGGCATTGAGTCAAACAGAGCTTGGATGGCGTGTACAGGTACAGCTGCCCATGCAGCTTCAACACGATACCACAGTTCATCAAGAGTAGTGACTGGCGTATTGTGACGAGCCAAATGCTCGGCCACCATTGACCAGACGTTTTCAATTGGTGAGAGATCTGGAGAATGTACTGGCCAGGGCAGTGGTCGAACATTTTCTGTATCGAGAAAGGCCCGTACAGGACCTGCAACATGCTGTCATGCATTAACCTGCTGAAATGTAGGGTTTCGCACGGATGGAATGAAGTGTAGAGCCACGGGTCGTAACACATCTGAAATGTAACGTCCACTGTTCAAAGTGCCGTCAATGGGAGCAAGAGGTGACCGAGACGTGTAACCAATGGCACCCCATACCATCACGCCGGGTGATACGCCAGTGTGGCGATGACGAATACACGCTTCCAATGTGTGTTCACCGCGATGTCGACAAACACGGATGCGACCATCATGATGCTGTAAACAGAACCTGGATTCATCCGAAAAAATGACGTTTTGCCATTCGTGCATTTGTCATTCAGTACACCATCGCAGGCGCTCCTGTTTGTGATGCAGCGTCTAGGGTAACCGCAGCCACGGTCTCCGAGCTGATAGTCCATGCTGCTGCAAACGTCGTCGAACTGTTCGTCCAGATGGTTGTTGTCTTGCAAACGTCCCCGTCTGTTGACTCTGGGATCGAGACGAGGCTGCACGATCCGTTACAGCCATGCGGATAAGATGCCTGTCATCTCGACTGCTAGGGACACGAGGCCGTTGGGATCCAGCACGGCGTTCCGTGTTACCCTCCTGAACCCACCGATTCCATATTCTGCTGACAGTCATTGCATCTCGACCAACGCGAGCAGCAATGTCGCGATACGATAAACCGCAATCGCGATAGGCTACAATCCGACCTTTATCAAAGTCGGAAACGTGATGGTTCGCATTTCTCCTCCTTACACGAGGCATCACAACAATGTTTCACCAGGCAATGCCGGTCAACTGCTGCTTGTGTATGAGAAATCGGTTGGAAACTTTCCTCATGTCAGCACGTTGTAGGTGTCGCCACCGTCGCCAACCTTGTGTGAATGCTCAGAAAAGCTAATCATTCGCATATCACAGCATCTTCTTCCTGTCGGTTAAATTTCGCGTCTGTAGCACGTCATTTTCTTGGTGTAGAAATTTTAATGGCCAGTAGTGTAAATCAGTTCGTCTGTTGTCACCTACTGAACTATAAAGTTTTATTTTTCAAGCTATTTTTGCCATTCAAAGCACTACATTAATGTCGGTATCAGTAGCTCCACCTACCGCACATCGTAACGTGGTCAGTGGACTGCAGATGTGGATGTTGATGTGTAGCATTGTTCGCTAGGAAGTATTGAGGAATAGCTTCAGCCACCTATTCGGTAAGAGTTTTGTTTTTTCGTGTACATTGTGTGAGTTTTGTGCCTTAAGTGTATTTGCCATGTGTAGAATACTCTAAAGCATGATTGTACAGTGTGGTGTTGTGTTTGTGTTGTGTGATAATGTGTTACGCATTGTATGGCATTACTAGTGAAGAGTATAATAAAATGGAGTCACAAGATTTTTTTAATATATAGGAGCAGTTAAAAATATGCTGGAGAAATATACTAAAAAAAAGGGCACAAATATATCAATGAATATCTCTGAAGAACTGATTTTATATAAACTGACATGAACAGCCAAAAAAATTTTGAATGACGAAAGTAAACAGTCCAAGCAATAAATACGTACTATTTATTTTTACAAAGATACAGGTAAAGTCTGCCATTAGTACTAAATCTTACGTAAACCAAAATTTATTAATAACATTTTGGCTGCAGTGTATGATCGATGTAATATTAGAGAATCGCTATATATTTGCATAGCCAAGGCAAAAAATAGTATTTTTAACAATAACAAGTTTTCTACTCTCGTCAGTGTAATTCTGTGAGAGCTGAAGGAGAACTTGGAATAACGGGAGAGAGATGTGTTCTGCTTTTATTGTTCTTAGTTAATGTCCAAGATGCTGTCCCACATGTTAGAACTAGCTTAGCGCCGACTGCTTTGCACGCTTTTGCGTACTATTACAACACTATAATTTTATGAACATATATTATAAGCACTGAAAAATTAATATATTGAAGATCCATTTCTTTTTATATGCAATTCTGACAAAGTCGATTTGTCATTATCAGAGTTAAATTGCTTTTTTGATGTAGTTCATAAATTGCAACAGTTTCCAAACTTTTCACACCAGTTAAGGCCTTATAAGCATGGTCTCTTCCGAATGCATTTCTAACCAAAAAACGATTCTGGTAGCTGGAGTCGAAGGTTTTTGTTAGGTCTACCTTTTGAGTTTTTCGGGTCATATTTCCATAGAAACATTTATCCCCCAACACATCTTTATGTGCAACAGAGAATTCAAATACCAGTTTTCATAGATTTAACTGTAAAAATGTTTTAATGTAATGAAATATTTTGATAGAATTTACGTCCCCTATTGTAACCCCTCATGCGCTGAAAAATACAAATTTTCATAAATTTAGCTTTGAAAATGATTTCATAATGAAATATTTTCGTTAAACTTTTGGCCCTCTACGTCCAAAAATGCTGAAACACGTATTTGTTTTTATTTCTGATCGACAAAACCAAATACCAATTTACGTAGTTCTAGCTTCGAAAGTGCTTTAATAGCGACATATTTTCAAAAAACTTTTCGTCCCCTATTTCTCCCATTTTGTCGTGGAGTTTCGAAAAATAACTTCTTAAAGAATACCTACAGTAGAAGATCAACATCCTCTCCAAATTTCAAGTTTCTATCGTCAGCGGGTTTGGATGAGGTATGCTGAGTAAGTCAGATATTTCTTTTCATGCATAGAAAAAAAATGAGATAGCCATGTTGTGTTGTTGTGGTCTTCAGTCGTGAGACTGGTTTGATGCAGCTCTCCACGCTACTCTATCCTGTGCAAGCTTCTTCAACTCCTAGTACTTGCTGCAGCCTACATCCTTCTTAATCGGCTTAGTGTATTCATCTCGGTCTCCCTCTACGATTTTTACCCTCCACGCTGCCCTCCAATACTAAATTGGTGATCCCTTGATGCCTCAGAACATGTCCTACCAACCGATCCCTTCTTCTAGTCAAGTTATGCCACAAACTCCTCTTCTCCCCAATTCTATTCAATACCTCTTCATTAGTTATGTGATCTACCCATCTAATCTTCACCATTCTTCTGTAGCACCACATTTCGAAAGCTTCTATTCTCTTCTTGTCCAAACAATTTATCGTCCATGTTTCACTTCCATACATGGATACAATCCATACAAATACTTTCAGAAACGGCTTCCTGGCACTTAAATCTATACTCGATGTTAAGAAACTTCTCTTCTTAGAAACGCTTTCCTCGCCATTGCCAGTCTACATTTTATATCCTCTCTACTTCGACAATCATCAGTTATTTTGCTCCCGAAATAGCAAAACTCCTTTACTACTTTAAGCGTCTCATTTCCGAATGTAATTCCCGCAGCATTACCCGATTTAATTCGACTACATTCCATTATCCTTGTTTTGCTTTTGTTGATGTTCATCTTATATCCTCCTTTCAAGACACTATCCATTCCGTTCAGCTGCTCTACCAGGTCCTTTGCTGTCTCTGGCAGAATTACAATGTCATCGGCGAACCTCCAAGTTTTTATTTCTTCTCCATGGTGTGCTGAGTAAGTCAGGATATTTCTTTTCATGCACAGAAAAAAATGAGACAGCCATTACTTTGTAAAATTTTATCCTTGTGTTCTTTCCAGTCTCGCGAACCTCTCATGTGACTGTGGCAAGAACCTTTTGAAACTTACAATTGGTTAATTTCCTAGTGATGTTGTTTTCATGTTCCTGTACAATGTTGCAGCCTAACAACTGAAAATGTGACACTTATTTCCGATTTTTCAGCTAGTACTATACTGGAGCGAGCTGGAAATTTCCCTTTGAAAACTGCTACTTAAGTTTTTTACTGAGATTTAAGGTGATAGTTCGTACCTAGGTGATTCAGGTGATGTATTGCAACCTGAAGATCATGTCCTGTCTTCTTAATTATTTGCTCATCGACAAACAGCAGCATATCTTGTGTGTGTGTGTGTGTGTGTGTGTGTGTGTGTGTTCTGGCATTAAGTTGGCGTACAGCTTAACTCTCAGCTTCCACTGTCTAACACTTTCGTCTCATTGCGTACAGAATATAGTGTGTAGGAGGCTACACCCTTGTCGCATTCCTATGTTGATCTCTATTCAAAAATGGTTCAAATGGCTCTGAGCACTATGGGACTTAACTTCTGTGGTCATCAGTCCCCTAGAACTTAGAACTACTTAAACCTAAGGACATCACACACATCCATGCCCGAGGAAGGATTCGAACCTGCGACCGTAGCGGTCGCGCGGTTCCAGACTGTAGCGCCTAGAACCGCTCGCCCACTCCGGCCGGCTGATCTCTATTGCTACTGTCTTCTTTGCCCCTGTTTTTATTATAACTTGTGTGTACCGATACAAAATGTTCATTTATCGTATTAAGCATCTCGATAACCCTCGTTTTCCCATGGTGTTCCAAAGCTTGCTTCCGCTCACTCTATCGAAACCCTTTAAGTAACCAATGGTACGACGTGACTCTCCAAGTTGTATTCTCGTCGTTTTTCAATTCACTGTAATCACACGATGGTGCCCCTGCCTTTCCTAGATCTAACTGACCTCTGTCCATCAGAAAGGCCCCCAGTTTTGCTTCGCGCGCTCCTTCCCGGACGTCCTCCAGCACGTTTCTCCAGAACTCACCAGCTGTGTCTCCAGTTGTTTCTGCCTCCGCTCCTCCTCCGCCTGCAATCTCCGCCTCTCGGCTACCATGTTGTCTGGAACAAAACAAAACAAGAGTGTTGCGCGGCACACAGTCGCTTATTCAGGTTGTTTGCTGACATGCTACCTGGACCATTCCAGTTTCAGTGGAACTTGTGACATCCACGAGATAAATTTTAGCTACAGTGCGACGAGAGGAAATTGTACCTGTAACAGTTATAAACATTATCTATTCGACATATAAAAAAATAGTGTGATCTGCGTTTGTCTTCCTTTGTTTTTATCTTTTGTTGGTTGGCTTTTGTAGGTTGCGGACGCATATCAAACTGAGGTCTGTTTAGAAACTGTAATTATTTGTTTATTATTACTTGAGAATAGAGTTCATTATTATTATAAATATGAGTGAATAATTATTTGTAACTTTAATTCCTCTCTCAGTAAGCATTATCTGTGTTAATTGTTTCTTTCCGCTGCAAGGAGCGCAGCCATTGATGATAGCGATTTGTATCGCTTTTTTGTCTGTGTTTTCCTTAGAAAAAAATCAAATGTTTGCTTCATGAAGTCTAAATAGTGCACAATACGAAAGTAAAGTTTAATAAGCATTTCAAATACTTATCTTATTTACTCTAAGAATAGAAAGTCTATCAATTGTCTGCCGCCATCTTAACAATTATCTCAGCGGCAAATTCAAATTATGCAACTCTACAGACATAAATGCCGAAGGTAATAAAAATGTGTAAAAATAAACGTGCACCGATGGTCCCGAACTCATGTTAATGAAAATAATTCGAATCAGATTGGTTCTTTAAAAACAGTGCTCATAGCACGATCCTTATAACAAACTTTTCTAGCAGATGTATGGAGCCGAAATTAATTACCCACGAGTTGCGAAGAATATTGTTTCAGGTAACATACGTCAGTGTTGTGCGCGGCTGATATTCGGTGGTTTTAATGATCATTTTGCTGAAGATAACTTTCCATCATAATCAATAGTTGTATAGAATCTGTTGTATGAACTGTGATTTAGTGACACTTACACAACTTACAGACAACACATTAACACAACGTTAATTTGGAGTTCTTTAGCAACTTGACCAAATCTTTAGCCGGGAGAAAAATTATTTAGTAATTACTCAATGTAATAAAATAAGATTTTCATTTACAAATTAGTTAAATACCAAACCACTGAATAACACAGCGAACGCCACAAACTGATGTGGAACGCGTAGAGAGATTGGGGCAGGTCATGACAATTTACGTTCTGTAATTTTTTTAGAGGCAGTGTTAGCATGTTCGTTTTAGGTCATTCCTTAAACCGTCTGCTCAAAAGTATCCAGTCACATATTTATGACCTTTATGACAGCTTCAACTGTGCTGGTAAAACATTAAATCAGGTGTCTGGGGCGAACCCAACCCACAGGTGTTCCATTGGGTTCAGGTCGCGACTCTGGACGCTCCAGTCCACTTCAGGAACCTTGTTATCAGAAAGCCTTGCATCACAGGGTGCATTGTGATGTTGATACGAACCATCATCGTACGCCGTACACAATGCTGTAAGGTGTATTGGTATAGTTCCGCATTTTGCGTTTTCTTAAAAGGGAACGACAGGTTTCCGGACAAAATATTGCTCAAATTCAGGTTTTCTCCTCCGTACTGGAATACAGTAGACAAATGGGGTTTGCTGAAATGAATAAAGCATACACTGAAGTTTTTATTGGTGTTTTGAAACTGAAAAATATTAATGTCTTCGGTGTGTGATTGGGATTTTCCCGAGGCAGCACTGAAAGGAGGTACATCAGCGGTTTGTTGCTGTAACTCCGGTTGTGGATATCTGAAACATGAAATTAACATATCACCCTGACCCTTACAGATGCAGCTGTAGTCCATCGTAGTGATTTGCAAAAAAAAATTGTTTTGGCGAAATTATAGATATTTGGAAAAGCTTGCCAAGTTTTGGACCTCTCTTTCTTGGCCGAAAAAATACTAAATATCATCATGGAAAAAAAAAACAAATTGGCTACAACGAACTGAAGGGAATTCAATTTGCTTTAAGGATGACGAAAATCATTAAAATATAATGAAAATGGTAGCGTGCGCTACGAAAACCATGCCGCACAACACCGTTTTTGGAAAAACACGTTTAAATTTGGCAAGTGTTTATCATCTTGACTACGTTATTTGTTCTGCTCCCGAGTGAATACAAAACTTTGACTGTTTTATCATTACGGTCTACTTTTGGACTAATCACGAACATTCAAAAGCTGCTGTAGTGATTAAGTTTCCTCCAAAGGGCTGGTATTTGGGTTTATGGACTTTTCAGTATAACTGTCCTACGTTGTTTACCTGGGCTGTGTTCTCATTGCACATCAACTAGAACAACACAAATCACGTAGGTTAGCGTATCACAACACCAGCTTCTGCGGTTGGCACTGGGGTTTTAACGCATTATAACCATGGACCTTGCCGCTGGTGGGGAGGCTTGCGTGCCTCAGCGATACAGATGGCCGTACCGTAGGTGCAACCACAACGGAGGGGTATCTGTTGAGAGGCCAGACAAACATGTGGTTCCTGAAGAGGGGCAGCAGCCTTTTCAGTAGTTGCAGGGGCAACAGTCTGGATGATTGACTGATCTGGCCTTGTAACATTAACCAAAACGGCCTTGCTGTGCTGGTACTGCGAACGGCTGAAAGCAAGGGGAAACTACGGCCGTAATTTTTCCCGAGGACATGCAGCTCTACTGTATGATTAAATGATGATGGCGTCCTCTTGGGTAAAATATTCCGGAGGTAAAATAGTCCCCCATTCGGATCTCCGGGCGGGGACTACTCAGGAGGACGTCGTTATCAGGAGAAAGAAAACTGGCGTTCTACGGATCGGAGCGTGGAATGTCAGATCCCTTAATTGGGCAGGTAGGTTAGAAAATTTAAAAAGGGAAATGGATAGGTTAAAGTTAGATATAGTGGGAATTAGTGAAGTTCGGTGGCAGGAGGAACAAGACTTCTGGTCAGGCGATTACAGGGTTATAAATACAAAATCAAATAGGGGTAATGCAGGAGTAGGTTTAATAATGAATAAAAAAATAGGAGTGCGGGTTAGCTACTACAAACAGCATAGTGAACGCATTATTGTGGCCAAGATAGACACAAAGCCCATGCCTACTACAGTAGTACAAATTTATATGCCAACTACCTCTGCAGATGATGAAGAAATAGATGAAATGTATGACGAGATAAAAGAAATTATTCAGGTAGTGAAAGGAGACGAAAATTTAATAGTCATGGGTGACTGGAATTCGTCAGTAGGAAAAGGGAGAGAAGGAAACATAGTAGGTGAATATGGATTGGGGGGAAGGAATGAAAGAGGAAGCCGCCTTGTAGAATTTTGCACAGAGCATAACCTAATCATAGCCAACACTTGGTTCAAGAATCATAAAAGAAGGTTGTATACGTGGAAGAATCCTGGAGATACTAGTAGGTATCAGATAGATTATATAATGGTAAGACAGAGATTTAGGAACCAGGTTTTAAATTGTAAGACATTTCCTGGGGCAGATGTGGATTCTGACCACAATCTATTGGTTATGAACTGCAGATTGAAACTGAAGAAACTGCAAAAAGGTGGGAATTTAAGGAGATGGGACCTGGATAAACTGAAAGAACCAGAGGTTGTAGAGAGTTTCAGGGAGAGCATAAGGGAACAGTTGACAGGAATGGGGGAAAGAAATACAGTAGAAGAAGAATGGGTAGCTCTGAGAGATGAAGTAGTGAAGGCAGCAGAGGATCAAGTAGGTAAAAAGACGAGGGCTAATAGAAATCCTTGGGTAACAGAAGAAATATTGAATTTAATTGATGAAAGGAGAAAATACAAAAATGCAGTAAATGAAGCAGGCAAAAAGGAATACAGACGTCTCAAAAATGATATCGACAGGAAGTGCAAAATGGCTAAGCAGGGATGGCTAGAGGACAAATGTAAGGATGTAGAGGCTTGTCTCACTAGGGGTAAGATAGATACTGCCTACAGGAAAATTAAAGAGACCTTTGGAGAGAAGAGAACCACTTGTATGAATATCAAGAGCTCAGATGGCAACCCAGTTCTAAGCAAAGAAGGGAAGGCAGAAAGGTGGAAGGAGTATATAGAGGGTTTATACAAGGGCGATGTACTTGAGGACAATATTATGGAAATGGAAGAGGATGTAGATGAAGACGAAATGGGAGATAAGATACTGCGTGAAGAGTTTGACAGAGCACTGAAAGACCTGAGTCGAAACAAGGCCCCGGGAGTAGACAACATTCCATTTGAACTACTGATGGCCTCGGGAGAGCCAGTCAGGACAAAACTCTACCATCTGGTGAGCACGATGTATGAGACAGGCGAAATACCCTCAGACTTCAAGAAGAATATAATAATTCCAATCCCAAAGAAAGCAGGTGTTGACAGATGTGAAAATTACCGAACTATCAGTTTAATAAGTCACAGCTGCAAAATACTAACGCGAATTCTTTACAGACGAATGGAAAAACTGGTGGAAGCCGACCTCGGGGAAGATCAGTTTGGATTCCGTAGAAATGTTGGAACACGTGAGGCAATACTGACCTTACGACTTATCTTGGAAGAAAGATTAAGAAAAGGCAAACCTACGTTTCTAGCATTTGTAGACTTAGAGAAAGCTTTTGACAATGTTAACTGGAATATTCTCTTTCAAATTCTGAAGGTGGCAGGGGTAAAATACAGGGAGCGAAAGGCTATTTACAGTTTGTACAGAAACCAGATGGCAGTTATAAGAGTCGAGGGGCATGAAAGGGAAGCAGTGGTTGGGAAAGGAGTAAGACAGGGTTGTAGCCTCTCCCCGATGTTATTCAATCTGTATATTGAGCAAGCAGTAAAGGAAACAAAAGAAAAATTCGGAGTAGGTATTAAAATTCATGGAGAAGAAGTAAAAACTTTGAGGTTCGCCGATGACATTGTAATTCTGTCAGAGACAGCAAAGGACTTGGAAGAGCAGTTGAACGGAATGGACAGTGTCTTGAAAGGAGGATATAAGATGAACATCAACAAAAGCAAAACGAGGATAATGGAATGTAGTCAAATTAAGTCGGGTGATGCTGAGGGAATTAGATTAGGAAATGAGACACTTAAAGTAGTAAAGGAGTTTTGCTATTTAGGGAGTAAAATAACCGATGATGGTCGAAGTAGAGAGGATATAAAATGTAGACTGGCAATGGCAAGGAAAGCGTTTCTCAAAAAGAGGAATCTGTTAACATCGAGTATAGATTTAAGGGTCAGGAAGTCGTTTCTGAAAGTATTTGTATGGAGTGTAGCCATGTATGGAAGTGAAACATGGACGGTAACTAGTTTGGACAAGAAGAGAATAGAAGCTTTCGAAATGTGGTGCTACAGAAGAATGCTGAAGATAAGGTGGGTAGATCACGTAACTAATGAGGAGGTATTGAATAGGATTGGGGAGAAGAGAAGTTTGTGGCACAACTTGACTAGAAGAAGGGATCGGTTGGTAGGACATGTTTTGAGGCATCAAGGGATCACAAATTTAGCATTGGAGGGCAGTGTGGAGGGTAAAAATCGTAGAGGGAGACCAAGAGATGAATACACTAAGCAGATTCAGAAGGATGTAGGTTGCAGTAGGTACTGGGAGATGAAGAAGCTTGCACAGGATAGAGTAGCATGGAGAGCTGCATCAAACCAGTCTCAGGACTGAAGACCACAACAACAACAACATAAGCAAATAAAATTTAGGATGTGTCAGATGACGATTACTTTGCCTTTGGGAAAGGTAAAGGCACCAGAGAAGCAGTTGTGACAGTGCGGTTGACAATAGCAGCAAGACTAAACAAAAATCAAGGTATGAACGTATCATTTGTCGACTTGGCAAAAGCATTCGACAGTGTTAGATAGTACAAGATGTTTGAAATTCTGAGGAAAATAGTGTTAAGCTACAGGGAGAGCCAAAAGGAAATAATAAGAATGGAAGACTAAGAACGGAGGGCTCAGATTAAAAAAGGTGTAACACAGGGATGTAATCTTCCGCCCCTGATGTTCAATCTATACATCGAAGAAGCAATGACAGAAATAAAAGAAAGGTTGAGGAGTGGAATTAAAATTCAAGATGAAAGGATATCAATGATGCGATTCGCTGATGACATTTCTATCCTGAGTGAAAGTGAGGAACAATCACATGATCTGCTGAGCTGAATGAACTGTTTAGTAAGAACAGGATGTGGATTGAGAGTAAATGGAAGAAAGACGGAAGTAGTGAGAAGTAGGAGAAATGAGAGCAGCGAAAAACTTATCATCAGGATTATGGTCAGGAAGTAGATGACGTTAAGGAATTCAGCTACCTAGGCAGCAAAATAACCCATGGCGGATGGAGCAAGGAGGACATCAACAGCAGACTAGCAATGGGAGAAAGGCCATTCCTGGCCAACTGAAGTCTATTAGCACCAAACATAGGTCTTAATATGAGGAAGATATTTCTGACAACGTACATTTGGAGCGCAGCATTTTGTAGTAATGTCACATGGACTGTGGGAAAACCGGAACAGAAGAGAATCGAAGAACCAGTTTGCTTTTATTCTACAATATTACTTTTATTGTTAACCGGTTTTCGGCTTACAAGGCCATCTTCAGACATCTTAAGATGGCCTTGTAAGCCGAAAACCGGTGAACAATAAAAGTAACATTGTAGAACAAAAGCAACCTGCTGCTTTTTCTTTATTATAATGTTGTTCTACCAAGAACGGACGGAGGATTCTGTTAATATGAGAATCGAGGTATTTGACATGTGAAATAAGTTTCCTTTACTTTACGCCTATGGTCATAAACTTATTGTTAACAGATTACCGGTTTCGGTCTATAATGACCATCATCAGATCTGCAGCAAAAAATGGGAAAAACATAAATACACTCGCAGATTGTCTACAGCTTAAAAACAATAGATAGACCATAATGAAAAGTACTACTGACAATATATGCATGTGTGCGCTTTAAGTATGAAGAGGCATACCTGTTTCATAAAAATAAAGTCCTAAAGTACTGCAGCCATGGTGGCATCGTCAAATGTTAAATGCGGAATCAGAACCAGCATTGTCAAACATATACAGGGTTATTACAAATGATTGAAGCGATTTCACAGCTGTACAATAACTTTATTACTTGAGATATTTTCACAATGTTTTGCACACACATAACAAAAACTCAAAAAGTTTTTTTTAGACATTCACAAATGTTCGATATGTGCCGCTTTAGTGATTCGGCTGACATCAAGCCGATAATCAAGTTCCTCCCACACTCGGCGCAGCATGTCCCCATCAATGAGTTGGAAAGCATCGTTGATGCGAGCTCGCAGTTCTGGCACGTCTCTTGGTAGAGGAGGTTTAAACGCTGAATCTTTCACGTAACCCCACATTATGTCTGTTCACTTCACCATTAAGAAAAAATGTTGCTTCATCACTGAAAACAAGTTTCGCACTGAATGGATCCTCTTCCATGAGCTGTTGCAACCGCACCGAAAATTCAAAGCGTTTGACTTTGTCATCGGGTGTCAGGGCTTGTAGCAATTGTAAACGGTAAGGCTTCTGCTTTAGCCTTTTCCGTAAGACTTTCCAAACCGTCGGCTGTGGTACGTTTAGCTCCCTGCTTGCTTTATTCGTCGCCTTTCTCGGGCTACGCGTGAAGCTTGCCCGCACGCGTTCAACCGTTTCTTCGCTCACTGCAGGCCGACCCGTTGATTTCCCCTTACAGAGGCATCCAGAAGCTTTAAACTGCGCATACCATCGCCGAATGGAGTTAGCAGTTGGTGGATCTTTGTTGAACTTCGTCCTGAAGTGTCGTTGCACTGTTATGACTGACTGATGTGAGTGCATTTCAAGCACGACATACGCTTTCTCGGCTCGTGTCGCCATTTTGTCTCACTGCGCTCTCGAGCGCTCTGGCGGCAGAAACCTGAAGTGCGGCTTCAGCCGAACAAAACTTTATGAGTTTTTCTACGTATCTGTAGTGTGTCGTGACCATATGTCAATGAATGGAGCTACAGTGAATTTATGAAATCACTTCAGTCATTTGTAATAGCCCTGTATAGATAACATCATATGCACGAGTCATGTCGTCAGTAGTACTACTGTTTAAAACAAGCTGCCGTACCGTAGTCACAAGATGTTTGTGTGGTTAAGTTCACCATATGTCGCTAATGTCGGCATACACTAGTTTTCAATAATTAATTGGACAGCGAAACTAAAGGGGGATACAATACTTGAAGTCTGTAATGAGCTTATAACGTATAAAAGGCATCACAGAAATAAACAATAAAAAGAACACGACAAAAGTAAGATTGTGAAAAAGAGGAAGAGTTAAGAAACAGTAGTTGACATACGCTCTAGTGCCAATATTCTAGACAATGACATAATTATTAAACACCTTTGATAGTGCACCGGGTAATATTAAACAACCATAAAACAAATCGCTAAAGGAGCCACAAATGGAAGAAAACATAGTGCTGCACATAATCAGCGCCCTCTGTTAGCGCTGACGCCAGAATTCCGCACAGGCGGGAAGTGGTTGGAGCAACGTGACCGGCAGAGGACCCCTCGTACCCTGCGGCACTCCGTTGCAAGAAAAGATTGATAAAATTCCGTAACAGTGCATGACCCACATTATCTGGTTAATGCAGTCTGTGAAATGAAGAGAGAAGGAACAAGAACATACTGGAGTCATGCGTAAAGCGTACGAAAACGAAGTAAATATATGAGGCACTCAGCAATAGGTGAAATTATCAACACACTATATAAACTAAAACTTGGTTCAAGAATCATGAAAGAAGGTTGTATACATGGAAGAATCCTCGAGGTACTAGAAGGTATCAGATAGATTATATAATGGTAAGACAGAGATTTAGGAACCGTTTTTTAAATTGTAAGACATTTCCAGGGGCAGATGTGGACTCTGACCACAATCTATTGGTTATGAACTGAAGATTAAAACTGAAGAAACTGCAAAAAGGTGGGAATTTAAGGAGATGGGACCTGGATAAACTGACTAAACCAGAGGTTGTACAGAGTTTCAGGGAGAGCATAAGGGAACAATTGTCAGGAATTGGGGAAAGAAATACAGTAGAAGAGAAATGGGTAGCTCTGAGGGATCAAGTAGGTAAAAAGACGAGGGCTAGTAGAAATCCTTGGGTAACAGAAGAAATATTGAATTTAATTGATGAAAGGAGAAAATATAAAAATGCAGTAAATGAGGCAGGCAAAAAGGAATACAAACGTCTCAAAAATGAGATCGACAGGAAGTGCAAAATGGCTAAGCAGAGTTGGCTAGAGGACAACCTTTGATAGTGCACCGGGTAATATCAGAGGTTGTACAGAGTTTCAGGGAGAGCATAAGATAGAGGATATAAGATAGAGGCTTATCTCACTAGGGGAAAGATAGATACTGCCTACAGAAAAATTTAAGAGACCTTTGGAGAAAGGAGAACCACTTGTATGAATATCAACAGCTCAGATGGAAACCCAGCTCTAAGCAAAGAATGGAAAGCAGAAGGTGGAAGGAATATATAGAGGGTCTTACAAGGGCGATGTACTTGAGCACAATATAATGTAAATGGAAGAGGATGTAGATGAAGATGAAATGGGAGATATGATACTCCTTGAAGAGTTTGACAGAGCACTGAAAGACCTGAGTCGAAACAAGGACCCCGGAGTAGACAACATTCCATTAGAACTACTGACAGCCTTGGGAGAGCCAGTCCTGACAAAACTCTACTGTCTGGCGAGCAAGATGTATGAGACAGGCGAAATACCCTCAGATATCAAGAAGAATGTAATAATTCCAATCCCAAAGAAAGCAGGTGTTTACAGATGTGAAAATTACGGAACTATCAGTTTAATAAGTCACAGCTGCAAAATACTAACGCGAATTCTTTACAGAAGAATGGAAAAACTAGTAGACGCCGACCTCGGGGAAGATTAGTTTGGATTCTGTAGAAATGTTGGAACACGTGAGGCAATACTGACCTTACGACTTATTTGAGAAGAAAGATTAAGGACAGGCAAACCTATGTTTCTAGCATTTGTAGACTTAGAGAAAGCTTTTGACAATGTTGACTGGAATACTCTCTTTCAAATTCTGAAGGTGGCAGAAGTAAAATACAGGGAGCGAAGGGCTATTTACAATTTGTACAAAAACCAGATGGCAGTTACAAGAGTTGAGGGACATGAAAGGGAAGCAGTGGATGGGAAGGGAGTCAGACAGGTTTGTAGCCTCTCCCTGATGTTATTCAATCTGTATATTGAGCAAGCAGTAAAGGAAACAAAAGAAAAATTTTGAGTTGGTATTAAAATCCACGGAGAAGAAATAAAAACTTTGAGGTTCGCCGATGATATTGTAATTCTGTCAGAGACAGCAAACGACTTGGAAGAGCAGTTGAACGGAATGGACAGTGTCTTGGAAGGAGGATATAAGATGAACATCAACAAAAGCAAAACGAGGATAATGGAATGTAGTCGAATTAAGTCGGGTGAAGCTGAGGGAATTAGATTAGGAAATGAGACACTTAAAGTAGTAAAGGAGTTTTGCTGTTTGGGGAGCAAAATAACTGATGATGGTCGAAGTAGAGAGGATATAAAATGTAGACTGGCAATGGCAAGGAAAGCGTTTCTGAAGAAGAGAAATTTGTTAACATCGAGTATAGACTTAAATGTCAGGAAGTCGTTTCTCAAACTATTTGTATGGAGTGTAGCCATGTATGGAACTGAAACATGGACGATAACTAGTTTGGACACGAAGAGAATAGAAGCTTTCGAAATGTGGTGCTACAGAAGAATGCTGAAGTTTAGATGGGTAGATCACATAACTAATGAGGAGGTACTGAACAGGATTGGGGAGAAGAGAAGTTTGTGGTACAACTTGACTAGAAGAAGGGATCGGTTGGTAGGACATGTTCTGAGACATCAAGGGATCACCAATTTAGTATTGGAGGGCAGCGTGGAAGGTAAAAATCGTAGAGGGAGACCAAGAGATGAATACACTAAGCAGATTCAGAAGGATGTAGGTTGCAGTAGGTATTGGGAGATGAAGAAGCTTGCACAGGATAGAGTAGCATGGAGAGCTGCATCAAACCAGTCTCAGGACTGAAGACCACAACAACAACATATAAAACAGAGGCGTGTAGTGATTAGAGTAAAATATTGTCAAATAAAGCAAAGTAGGCATTGGGCACAAAGTCACTCTGCAGTTAAGCAGTTTAGTTGGCTCTTTATTTTTTGCTTTATAAATTTCAAGCTCCTCTAACAAATTAAGAGCACGGCCTTTTTCCACTCTGAGTAGAATACGTATACAATTCTCAATGCTCCCTATGGAATGACCAGTATTTGACATGTAGTGCTACAGAACGATGTTGAAAATTAGGTGGACTGATATGGTAAGGAATGGGGAGGTATTGCGCAGAATCGGAGAGGAAAGGAATATGCGGAAAACACTGATAAGGAGAAGGGACAGGATAACAGGACATCTATTAAGACATCAGGGAAAGGCTTCCATGGTACTAGATGGAACAGTAAAGGTGAAAACTGTAGAGGGAGACAGAGATTGGAATACTTTCCACAAACTAATTGAGGATGTAGTTTGCAAGTCTTACTATGAAGAGGTTGGCACAGGAGACGAATTCGTGGCGGGCTGCATTGAGCCAGTTAGAATACCGATAACAAGAAACAGAAAAAGTGAAAAAGAATAAAAATATATTTAAGAAAAGCAACTTCACCTATGGGAATAGACATCGTCCCTCCCTTGCTCCCTCCCACCTGCTCTTCCTGCCCCCCCCCCGACCACCACCCCCAACTCCCCCCCATGAGATTTTCATATGTCACCTTCCAAGTGCACCAATCAGATTGCTGATGAGCGCCCCAAGTCCCACATCACAGTCATGATCCAGATGCTGATGCTCATCTATCCAGAGCATCACCCAGGAATTCCAAACTGCACCACGATCCAAAATGGTTCAAGTGGCTCTGAGCACTATGGGACTTAACATCTGAGGTCATCAGCCCCGTAGTGTTAGAACTACTTAAACCTAACTGACACACACAGTGGTTACGATTACTACAAGCCACACCACAAGTTGGGAAACGGGGCCAAATTTCTAATACACTCCTGGAAATTGAAATAAGAACACCGTGAATTCATTGTCCCAGGAAGGGGAAACTTTATTGACACATTCCTGGGGTCAGATACATCACATGATCACACTGACAGAACCACAGGCACATAGACACAGGCAACAGAGCATGCACAATGTCGGCACTAGTACAGTGTATATCCACCTTTCGCAGCAATGCAGGCTGCTATTCTCCCATGGAGACGATCGTAGAGATGCTGGATGTAGTCCTGTGGAACGGCTTGCCATGCCATTTCCACCTGGCGCCTCAGTTGGACCAGCGTTCGTGCTGGACGTGCAGACCGCGTGAGACGACGCTTCATCCAGTCCCAAACATGCTCAATGGGGTACAGATCCAGAGATCTTGCTGGCCAGGGTAGTTGACTTACACCTTCTAGAGCACGTTGGGTGGCACGGGATACATGCGGACGTGCATTGTCCTGTTGGAACAGCAAGTTCCCTTGCCGGTCTAGGAATGGTAGAACGATGGGTTCGATGACGGTTTGGATGTACCGTGCACTATTTAGTGTCCCCTCGACGATCACCAGTGGTGTACGGCCAGTGTAGGAGATCGCTCCCCACACCATGATGCCGGGTGTTGGCCCTGTGTGTCTCGGTCGTATGCAGTCCTGATTGTGGCGCTCACCTGCACGGCGCCAAACACGCATACGACCATCATTGGCACCAAGGCAGAAGCGACTCTCATCGCTGAAGACGACACGTCTCCATTCGTCCCTCCATTCACGCCTGTCGCGACACCACTGGAGGCGGGCTGCACGATGTTGGGGCGTGAGCGGAAGACGGCCTAACGGTGTGCGGGACCGTAGCCCAGCTTCATGGAGACGGTTGCGAATGGTCCTCGCCGATACCCCAGGAGCAACAGTGTCCCTAATTTTCTGGGAAGTGGCGGTGCGGTCCCCTACGGCACTGCGTAGGATCCTACGGTCTTGGCGTGCATCCGTGCGTCGCTGCGGTCCGGTCCCAGGTCGACGGGCACGTGCACCTTCCGCCGACCACTGGCGACAACATCGATGTACTGTGGAGATCTCACGCCTCACGTGTTGAGCAATTCGGCGGTACGTCCACCCGGCCTCCCGCATGCCCACTATAAGCCCTCGCTCAAAGTCCGTCAACTGCACATACGGTTCACGTCCACGCTGTCGCGGCATGCTACCAGTGTTAAAGACTGCGATGGAGCTCCGTATGCCACGGCAAATTGGCTGACACTGACGGCGGCGGTGCACAAATGCTGCGCAGCTAGCGCCATTCGACGGCCAACACCGCGGTTCCTGGTGTGTCCGCTGTGCCGTGCGTGTGATCATTGCTTGTACAGCCCTCTCGCAGTGTCCAGAGCAAGTATGGTGGGTCTGACACACCGGTGTCAATGTGTTCTTTTTTCCATTTCCAAGAGTGTAGTTTACTGTCGAGTTGAGATTTTCACATACAAATGTTTTATTCATAACTTACAGAAACTAACAGTACGGCAATAAACAGCCTTTTAAACACGCCGCTAACGGCAATCAAATCATTTATAGCAATACAACAAATTTAAAAAAAATTCTTTAAAAAAAAAATAGAAGTGCCCGTACGGCAATCAACAACCTTTCAAAACACGCCGCTAACGGCAGTCAAGTCATTTACAGCAATGCAACAGTTTAAAAATTTCCTTTAAAAAACGGCAATCCAGTCATTTATAGCAAATGCAACAGTTTAAAATTTAATTTAAAAAAACCACAGAAGCTAACAGTACGGCAATAACAGCCTTTCAAAACACGCCGCTAACGGCAATCAAATAATTTATAGCAAATACAACAGTTTAAAATTTAATTAAAAAAAAACCACAGAAGCTAACAGTACGGCAATAACAGCCTTTCAAAACACGCCGCTAACGGCAATCAAGTAATTTATAGCAATACAACAGTTTTAAAAAATTAAAGAACATTAGTAAACAGGCTACTAAAGTAAATACAGAACTCTGTTAATAAAGTACGGTGAGGTAGTGAAGCTACCAACACCGCCATTAAAAAAAAAACCAAAACAAAGGTATCAGCAAACACACGATTAATGGCAATAAAGGAATGGAGGAATTTAAAAGATTTTAAACAACAGTGTCCTGGATTACCATTAGAACATAACAGATATGACGGACCCGTGTAAGGCGGCCACAAATCACCCACTCAGGGATGCTCAAGCTGGGCGGAATACTGACCAATTTAAATACGCCCGTAAACACAATTGCCACTCTCAGGCTGGTCACTGCACCGACTTTTAGATAGGGAAAACGTGTTATAAGATTGTTTAAATTGCTGACAGAATTAGAGCTAACCTCGTGCAAGGAAACATTACACCACACAGTCCTGAATGAGCGACCACATGATCAACCAATAAGAAGCACGAATTTACTTATAACACACAACAGAATAGCGACACAATTAAACTGCCAAACCTACACCTGCCATCGGGCAGTAACGAGAGGAGGAGGAAAGATCACTGTCTCCAATTACACCGGTGCCGGGGACAGGAAACCCGATCGCTGGAGGCCACGAGGCAGAAGAGACACTTGTTACGCAAACTTATTACTTAATGATTAAACCTTCCACTAACTTAACTTGCAATAACGCTCGAACAGGCAGTACACGACCTCCGATGGCCAGGATCCACACATCCGACCGCGCACGCGTCGGCAGCGTACCCGACACGCCACGGACACGCGACAACACGCTCTGTCACCGGAGTTCACGAACGTTGACGGGTAGTGGCCGCTCCTCCATGTTAGATGTCTCCTTTTTAAACTCCAGTGTTGAAACGGAGGACTTAAAGAAGCTTGTTAACGTCCCACCAACCTGAAATGAACAGCAACTACTCGTGGGGCGATTCTGTATACGACCAACACGCGGGGAGCTCTTCCGAATATGCCCTAACCCCCCCCCCCCCTCCAGTACACCTCTTGCAATATGCCGATGACACCGCATTCCCCGCCCTCGCTCCTACCCTCCAACAGTCCCAACGCCTTCTCCGGAATCACCTTGACCTTTTTGCTGCACGGTGTAACCAGTGGCTCCTCAAAATCAATCCTTCCAAGACCCAGGCAACCGTCGTAGGTCGTACCACTCGCTCTTTCCGGCTCCTGGATTTCTCCCTTACCGTCTGCACCCGTCCTGTCTCCCCTACCCTCACCTACCTCGGCCTCACCATTGACCGTCACCTCACCTGGATCCCTCATCTCTGCTCCAACCAATCCAAAGCCCACAACTGCCTCCGACTCCTCAAACTCCTCTCTGGCCGGACATGGGGGTTGCACCCCTCTACCATCCTCCACACCTACAAATCCTTAATCCATCCCATCCTCTGTTATGCCAGTCCCGCCTGGATATCTGCCCCCCCCCCCCCCCCAAATCCTATAAGTCCCTCCAGATCCTCGAGTGCCATGCACTCCACCTCGCATTCCGCATATGCCACCCGTCCCCCACGCAGATCCTCTATGACCTGGTTCCTTTCCCCCATCTGCTCCTATTCCTCGAACATATCCGCATCCTCTACACCTCCCACCACCTTGGTCCCCCTCACCCCTTCGTTGCTCCCCTCCTCTCCCATCGCCGCCCCCTGCCACGTCTTCACTGTTGTCCCGCCTACCCTCCATCTCTACACCCTTTATCTCCTTTCCCGTGGCTTCCATCAACTCCCCCTCCCGGATGATGCCCTCTCTCCCTCCATTTATCCCTCCTATCAACTCTGATCCTCACTCCCTCTGCTTTCCTCTGTCCTTTTCCCGGTCTCGCTCTCCCCCGTTCCATCCTCTTTTTTCCCCACCAACGCTCTCTCTGCCCCCCTTCTCTCCCCCGAGTCCTTTTGAATTTCCCTCCTCTGCCTTTTCCCGTTCCCTCTCGTGTCTGCCCTGCCCGTCTCCCCCCTTATGAGTCCTCTCCCTCCTTTGGTTCCCTCCCCCTTTCGTTTTTTTTCCTCTCTTCCCGTCATGCAGGTCCCCCCCCCCCCCCATCTGCCCTTGCCTAGGGAGTGTCATCTTTGTGCCGATATTTTCATGCAGTGTTTTACAGTGAGTGTTCCGTCCTGTGCGTCTTTTGGGAAGTGTTGCGAGCGGCCATCATACTGTCGCTGGGTGTGATTTTTTTATCTCTGGCGAACAGGAACCAGACTGTCGCCATGTTTTTTTAGTTTCTTAATTGTGTGTGTACTATGTCACTTGTCTGATTCCTGTGTATTTTATTAACATTGCCAACCCCTTTGCTTTATGTTTTAACTTTCCACAATTTTCCGCCGTTTTACAATTTAAGTCACTGTTTTATCGCCTGTTTCTCTTGTTTCTTTTCTTCTTACGTTTTTAATAAGTCTGTAGGCTGCAGAGCAGCGTACTAACCTGCTGCCAGCCCGCCCCCTCCGGGGGGAATTGAAATTGAATAAAGTAACAAAGGAAAAAAATAAATCTCTTCCGTCAACTCGACCCGCTTGTTACACACAACCGACATACTCGGTACAACCTGTAATATTATTGGGATTTCCGTAGTATGAAAGCTGTGAGTACCCTTGGAAAGGCATTCACCTATCTTTATATTAAGTGATCAACTTATGAGATGAGACTTATTCTTTGAAAGACATTTGTTTTATATAATTTACGTAACTGTAAAGATGCGCATCTAGCGCGGACGCTAATACATCGATTGCGCAGTCAAAGAAACATTTTAACAGAAGCTGAACTGACGTTCCGCTTCGATCTAAATAAAAGATGACGGTAGAAAACTTTAGTATATCTTCAGATTTTAATGTACTTCTGCTTGTAATGTGAAAACGTAAAGAAGGTCGACTTTAAGCTAGAAAAGTGAGCGGTCTTGCCAGCGTGCAGACAACATTATTAATTAATAAAATTCAAGTAATTTATGTTCGAAACTGTAAATCGGCAAGTTATTGTTATGAATGTGTTGAACAGTGCAAGAATTGTCTTCAATGAAGGAGAAAAGTAATGACTATAATTTGTGACAAAAACGTAAATCAAGTAGACAGCACAGGGCAGGCTGAAATCTGATCGCACCATACAGTTAGAAAAGTACTTATGTAAGTTATATTGTTTATAAATAAGCCCTAATTTGCTAGTGAGAATTGTTTTAATATATTTAGTGTTTACCAGATTCCTTATTCTGTTCCTTTATACTTTTTTTTACCTCCATGCCATATTATTTTTATAAATGTCAAACAGCCTCTATTACAGCAGAGAATACTGCGGCATCCTGGTCGTGTACAGAAGGCCGCTCCTTGCCTTCTAGACAACTCATAGCTGACCCATTTATTAATGATTTCATTTGCAAATGCAATTTTTTTTACTCTTCATTGTTAAAGGTCCCTTAGGTAATTATAAAAGTCATACTGATTACGTAAAGAAATCCGGGTTGTTCTTTTCCAAATAATAGAAGTCTTTGCGTAATCAGAAACTAGCCTCCTTCTGACAACGATCAGGAGCCGACCAGAAGACGGACGTCTTCGACCGCTTTCGTGTCTGCTGTGGCAAAGCTGTGCCAAACTGCGAACACGACGTTCTAGTATGAAACACAGATTTAAATTGAAAGAATTGAAATATATTTAACCTAATTTTTTTTATCATACTAGAAACCGACCACTTCTGGTCCGCGCTCCCGAGCCACACTGCCCTCCCGTGTCCACCAGAACACCGTAGCAGTTTCCCGGAAGCAAAACGCAGCTATCGATAGCAGAGGGCAAAGACAACCGAGCAGCCACTTAATGACAGACAACATACCAAACAAACATTTGAGGGGAGGAAAAGGAAAAACAAAGCAATCTAAACACAAGGTGTAGCACGAGTCGATACGCGCCTTACTAACTTAAGGACATCACACACATCCATGCCCGAGGTAGAATTCGAACCTGCGACCGTAGCAGTCGAGGTACATGAAACGGAAGCAGTGGTTGGGAAGGGAGTAAGACAGTGTTGTAGCCTCTCCCCGATGTTATTCAATCTGTATATTGAGCAAGCAGTAAAGGACAAAAGAAAAATTCGGGGTAGGTATTAAAATCCATGGAGAAGAAATAGAAACTTTGAGGTTCGCCGATGACATTGTAATTCTGTCAGAGACAGCAGAGGACTTGGAAGAGCAGCTGAACGGAATGGACAGTGTCTTGAAAGGAGGATATAAGATGAACATCAACAAAAGCAAAACGAGGATAATGGAATGTAGTCGAATGAAGTCGGGTGATGCTGAGGGAATTATATTAGGAAATGAGACACTTAAAGTAGTAAAGGAGTTTTGCTATTTAGGGAGTAAAATAACTGATGATGGTCGAAGTAGAAAGGATATAAAATGTAGACTGGCAATGGCGAGGAAAGCATTTCCGAAGAAGAGAAATTTGTTAACATCGAGTGTTGATGTAAGTGCCAGGAAGTCGTTTCTGAAAGTATTTGTATGGAGTGTAGCCACGTATGGAAGTGAAACGTGGACGATAAATAGTTTGGACAAGAAGAGAATAGAAGCTTTCGAAATGCGGTGCTACAGAACAATGCTGAAGATTATATCACATAACTAATGAGGAGGTATTGAATAGAATTGGGGAGGAGTTTGTGGCACAACTTGAGCAGAAGAAGGGACTGGTTGGTAGGACATGTTCTGAGGCATCAAGGGATCACAAATTTAGCATTGGATGGCAGCGTGGAGGGTAAAAATCGTAGATGGAGACCAAGAGATGAATACACTAAGGAGATTCAGAAGGATGTAGGTTGCAGTAGGTACTGGGAGATGCACAGGATAGAGTAGCATGGAGAGCTGCATCAAACCAGTTTCAGGACTGAAGACCACAACAACAACAAAGACCGTAGCAGCAGCGCGGTTGCGGACTGAAGCGGCCAGAGCCGCTCGGCCACAGCGGCCGGCAGAGTGTGGGTGGACTCACCGAGCTGCTGCTTGTAGGCCCGCTGCTGCTCGCCGGGCTGGCGGTACCTCAGCAGGTTGTCGACGCAGCGGCGGCCCGTCTCGTGCGGCTGGAAGTGGATGAGCGGGTCCCTGCGCAGGCCGCCGCTCGGCGACGGAGACGGCGAGGCTCGGGGCGGTCCGTCCACTGGCAGCGCGGTGGGCCGCTGGCCCTGCCAACCAGCCACGTGGTGACCTCACTGTGCCTCGTCTATCCCACTGGTGCCCTGAGCGACACCGTGGTGGAGTGTCACTTCTGACATTCCAGCTGAAAACCTAGCCACTTTGATGGCTCCCTCCCTTTGGGTTAACGATTTACGAGGGCCACTCAGAAAGTAGTGGCTCCTAATATCTCCTCCTTCATTGAGTTCTAAACACGTAATGTAAGTAGGGTGTTTAGATTTTCTTATTGGTAGCGGCACGTAGCGCTCTGTATGAAAATCACTGGCTGTGCTGGTGCTGACTGTGGCTGGTTTGCATTGTTGTCTGCCATTGTAGTGTTGGCCAGCTGGATGTGAACAGCGCGTAGCTTTGCACAGTTGGAGGTGAGCCGCCAGCAGTGTTGGATATGGGGAGAGAAATGGCGGAGTTTTGAAATCTGTAAGACTGGATGTCATGAACTGCTATGTATATTATGATTTTTCAACACTATTAAGGTAAATACATTGTTTGTTCTCTATCAAAATCTTTCATTTGCTAACTATGCCTATCAGTAGTTAGTGCCTTCCGTAGTTTGAATCTTTTATTTAGCTGGCAGTAGTAGCGCTCGCTGTATTGCAGTAGTTCGAGTAACGGAGATTTTTGTGAGGTAAGTGATTCATGAAAGGTATAGGCTATTGTCAGTCAGGGCCATTCTTTTGTAGGCATTATTGAAAGTCAGATTCCGTTGTGCTAAAAAATATTGTGGGTCAGTTTAAGCACAGTCAAGTATAATTTTTCTAAGGGGACGTTTCAAATATACATGAGCCGTGTCACGGCTCAGCATTTTTGATTTACCCGCGAGATTACTTCACTTCTTTTCGCCGCAGCGATAGGGGGCATGATCGCTGAGCGCTGTCGGCGCTGGTGCGCGAAACAATAGTTTTGGCAGGACGGCTCGAGCGGTATCTGGCGGCAGGGCGAAAGCGGCGGGGAGTCAACTGGTGGCTGCCGATTAAGGACTGCGACGAGTGTGGCTGTTTGCGAGCATGTGGGGAGGACGGAATGCTCGCTTGCTTAGCGTGGTTCTCCATAACCAGCTGTTGTTTGTCGGGCCTAGCACTCGAGTGTAACAGGAAACTGCATTGGTGTGTGTTGTGTACATAGTTGCGCGTAGTCAGTGCGTACACAACTTTCCCACTACAGCGCGCCCCGCTAAGCACAACAGCGTCCGTCTCTGCACTACGAGATGGCGCTGCCTTAGAGATGGACCACATTCTGCTTCCGCCGATCCGCGTATTAATATGTAACGCAGCCAATGAGATTGCTGCTAACGTAGAACCTCTTCTCCTTGCGGATCACAATCGCGCAGTGATACCTGAATGCGCAAGGTATTATTACGAGTGTACAGACCCCCGATTAGTCAGTCTGCATTTGTCTGTACCAGTCTGTACAAGTCTGCATTTGCCTGTACCAGTCTATAGTCAAGTTTCAGTGTGCACCTAATAAGATTATCATATTCAAGTACATAGCCATGAAGATAAATGTATAGACCCTTTTGTCAAGTATCAGAGATATATGTAAGAGTAAGATTACAATACCAAACGAACTTCAGATTGTCAATTGTAAATAGCATCCAGAACCAAGTTAAGTTATTTTTATGCTTGTTATTATTTTAATAAATGTGTTTGAAATTGATCAAGTTCTGTTTAAAGTTGGTCACCGTCAATCTGCTACTCTAAGCGTGCAAGTGGCATTTCTATCGTCTGACCTAACGGCAGAAGATAAACACGTCACGATAAGACCACGAGACATATTGCTGACACTCGCCTACTTCGTTAGAGCGACAAGTCAAATAATCTGATAATAACCGAAGGTCTTACAGTACGCACACCACAGTGTGGTTCTTGTCACCTGGCTAAGGCCGAAATTTTCATATACTTTTATTATATTTCGTGATCATTACTTTATTGTGGGGTTGGTACTTGTAGTCAACATTTTGTCATTTGAAATACTTCAGAGAATATCATCATGTGCCAGGTGTCTACTGTGAATAATTCTTAATTTGTTTCATAGTGTATGGTACGGTATCCACGATCATCGATCATTTCATGAAAGTTCTGTCCAAATTATTATTACAAAAAAAATGGTTCAAATGGCTCTGAGCACTATGGCACTTAACATCTGTGGTCATCAGTCCCCTAGAACTACTTAAACCTAACTAAACTAAGGACAACAGACACATCCATGTCCGAGGCAGGATTCGAACCTACGACTGTAGCGGTCACGTGGTTCCAGACTGAAGTGCCTAGAACGGCACGGCCACACCGGTCGGCTATTATTACATTAGACTTTGTTAAAATTGGTGAGTTTAAATTGCAAATGTCCTAATTCTACTAATATTGCTTGGGATAAACCCATCTATTTCTTGATATTGCCATATTTGTATATGAAGTTGTGTTTGTTCTCGAGACTGACTTAATTGAGTCTGGAACACGTGGGGGGGAGGGGGAGTATTGAAATGAAAATTTGCTAAATAACACAACCGTCGTGAAATTGAAAACTTGGCAGTGTTTACTCATCTCACCAGTCGTTAATGTTATTTCTGTCTTGTACCTTACTCAACTCATATAAAATAATTTAGAGATTTTGTGTATTTGTCACGAAAGGTCAACTGATGTCACATGACATTGACAATTGTGTAGAGTTTACGTAAGCTTAAGTGAAATCAGGAGGTAAAACAAAAAAAACTTATTGTCAGTGCCACTTTTTTTTTTTTGCAGGCAGTAGCGAATTTGTTTCACTCTTGCCAAATTGGATTATTTTAAGGTTTGATTTACGTGTAATACTAATAACAAGTTCAATATTTTTCTGGTGTAGTTGTTATTATTTGTACACATTGCACTATTGTACGATATAATATACCTTTTACTAACAGTACCTTTAAGTAATGTTTCAGAGTGGGGCTGCATGTTCTTCTTGAGAATGTTTAAAAAATTTTTTTTATTGCTGAAATTTCCTTTTAAACTGTTAATTTTATTAACTTGAATGTATAACCAATTATTGTTTAATAATAAATTTGTGTCAACAAGGCTTGGACCAAATAAATGTGCCTACACCTTCCCCATCCTGAATCTGCTACCGTCTGTACATCACAATACATTTATTCAGCTCATCAGGGATCCGACTGTTTGTTATATGACACTAGATGTCTACGTAAATAACGCGCCGCTGATTCAGGTAGGCGGTGATGGTGCCCGACAACGGCCCTGATGGATTCCATAGGATTTACATCAGGCGAATTTGGTCACCGAGACATCAACGTGACTTCCCTATAATGCTCCTCAAGCCACTGTAGCACGGTTCTGGCTCCGAGTCACGTACAATTATATTGGTGAAAGATGACATCACTGCTGAGGAAGGCATTAAACATGAAGGGATGCAGGGGGTCACAGCTGACATTGTGTCTTCGATTAGTACCACAGGTCCCATGCAAGTGCAGGAGAATGTCTCCCATAGCATAATACTGCTCCCAACAGCCAGCGGCCGTGACGTGCTGCACGTTTCCAGCCCCCGTGCCGGCCGCTGTGGCCGAGCGGTTCTAGGCGCTTCAGTCTGGAACCGTCCAATCGCTATGGTCACAGGTTCGAATCCTGCCTCGGGCATGGATGTGTGTGATGTCCTTAGGTTAGTCAGGTTTAAGTAGTTCTAAGTTCTAGGGGACTGATGACCTCAGAAGTTAAGTACCATAGTGCTCAGAGCCATTTAAATTTATGTCCAGGATTCTTCCATGTATACAACCTTCTTTCATGATTCTTGAACCAAGTGTTAACTATAATTAAGTTATGCTCTGTGCAAAATTCTACGAGACGGCTTCCTCTTTCACTTCTTACCCCCAATCCATATTCACCCACTATGTTTCCCTTTCTCCCTTTTCCTACTCTCGAATTCCAGTCATCCATGACTATTAAATTTTCGTCTCCCTTCACTACCTGAATAATTTCTTTTATCTCATCATTTTTTTTTGTCATCAGTCTACTGACTGGTTTGATGCGGCCCGCCACGAATTCCTTTCCTGTGCTAACCTCTTCATCTCAGAGTAGCACTTGCAACCTACGTCCTCAATTATTTGCTTGACGTATTCCAATCTCTGTCTTCCTCTACAGTTTTTGCCCTCTACAGCTCCCTGTAGTACCATGGAAGTCATTCCCTCATGTCTTAGCAGATGTCCTATCATCCTGTCCCCTATCCTTATCAGTGTTTTCCACATATTCCTTTCCTCTCCGATTCTGCGTGGAACCTCCTCATTCCTTACGTTATCAGTCCACCTAATTTTCAACATTCGTTTATAGCACCACATCTCAAATGCTTCGATTCTCTTCTGTTCCGGTTTTCCCACAGTCCATGTTTCACTACCATACAATGCTGTACTCCAGACGTACATCCTCAGAAATTTCTTCCTCAAATTAAGGCCGGTATTTGATATTAGTAGACTTCTCTTGGCCAGAAATTCCTTTTTTGCCATAGCGAGTCTGCATTTTATGTTCTCCTTGCTCCGTCCGTCATTGCTTATTTTACTGCCTAGGTAGCAGAATTACTCAACTTCATTGACTTCGTGACCATCAATCCTCGCTGTTCTCAATCCTACTACTTCTCATTACCTTCGTCTTTCTCCGATTTACTCTCAAACCATACTGTGTACTCATTAGACTGTTCATTCCGTTCAGCAGATCATTTAATTCTTCTTCACTTTCACTTAGGATAGCAATGTCATCAGCGAATCGTATCATTGATATCCTTTCACCTTGTATTTTAATTCGACTCCTGAACCTTTCTTTTATTTCCATCATTGCTTCCTCGATGTACAGATTGAAGAGTAGGGGCGAAAGGCTACAGCCTTGTCTTACACCCTTCTTAATACGAGCACTTCGTTCTTGATCGTAAGCGTACACCACCATTACTGTACCACGCAAATGTAGGGGTTACACTCGTCTAGTGTGAGACGTTCCCTGGGGAGTCCACCGGGGGCCGAACCGCACATAACCCTCGGTTCCCGACGGTCCCGTGCCTACTGCAATCGAAACTGATGATTTCGTTGAGGCGACATATGCGCACGTAGCGGTGGTCACCTGCAGACCTCCACGTTCAACAGTGTACGGTGACCGGTGTGCTCCGAAGCACTTGCGCGTGGACCAACATTGTGCTCTTTCGGCAGAGACTCCACAGGTCACCGTCTACCCTACCTCAGAGGTCAGACAAGCCTACGAATCCGTGGAGAGTCGAGAACGTCCAACCGTTTAGCGCCTACTGGTAGTTTCTCTCTCCTTCTACCTCTTTCCGTAGGTGCTCACGACAGTAGCACGTGAACATTCGACCAGCTTCGCCGTTTTCGAGATATTCGTTCACAATCTCTGCCTAATAAGAATCTGCCCTTTGTCAGAGTCGCTTGTGTAACTAACCTGCTTCTACGGGTTATTACGTTAAGATTAGTGTCGCCACCGACTCTAACCATACAACTTATCAAAGGTTTGGCCGAGTCGGAATATAAATTAATTTGATCACAGACCAAAAACTCATAAAAATGCATACGTCGTGATATCGCTCATAGGGGGATGCGATGTAATTGATTGTATTGCCCGTGCACTGTTCACGAGAATCAAACATTTAAAATACAATAGAAAATGCATGAACACTGTGCAGAGGATCAGCTCCCAGCAACACACCTGAAAATAAGACTTAATCTAAGGCGTTTGTTTTAAAATAAAAGGGGAAACTAATCACTGGACCTGTGCGTAAGGGAACGCATTGGATGTGCTAACGGGAAAGCTACGAGGTGAGTGGCTTAGGTGCAAAAACGTAATCTCGGAGTACAAGAGAAAATTGTGGATAAAATCGTTTATTCCTAAGACATAGATGTGAGGCATGTACAGAATTCCTGATAATATTAATTCCTAAAACTTTAAAGAAAAGCATCGATACATTCACCGTTATAATCTACACCTAAATTCATTGGTGTGAATCATTCATACAACTGCTGTTGCCTGATAACTGATCACAATAACTCGTGAAACGGTACACGTTTCGCAGTACACCCGCGTGCCCACGTGGTTTGTGGAGACGCAGTTTCTAGGCATCGTGGCCAAGTTGCAACAATACCACATCACACACTGATCAACAGCTAACATTCTTTAAAACAAACATGAGATCGGACAGTAGGCGAAGGTAGGTCGCTTGCCCGGCGAACCAGGCAGATCAAATGTGGCTAGATGCACTGGCCATTCTACAGCCATTGGAAACCTCATCCAACAGGGTCACATTCATCCACTACACTGGAGCAGCGAGTCCACTGGTAATCAGACGGACACCATGGTGATATGTTAAAAAAGTGGCCTATTATGACAATACAACGCAGTGTGCTTTTCAGCTACTTGATTTCTGTAGTTAATAATTTTTTTTGTACATATATGCATTAAAGAACTTTGTCAGCAAATACTTTTTATGAAAATGTAATGTATGTTGGTAGGACGAGTCAGAATTATCTTTGTAAAATCGCTCTAGTAAAAACTCTGGCCATGTCACGAAACGCTTTACTGAACAAACGACAGGGAATATCTTTCGTGTAACAGTAAGATCGGCGGGGCAAGGTGAAGGCAGAAATGTAGTTGCAAGGCATCTGGGGGGTGGAGCAGATGTATGAGTTGGCGCGAAAATTTCAAACTGTTTGGGTCGAAAATGTTGTATAATATCTGATCACGGCAAATTATACACTACTGGCCATTAAAATTGCTACACCACGAGGATGACGTGCTACAGACGCGAAATTTAACCGACACGAAGAATCTGCTTTGATATGCAAATGATTACCTTTTCAGAGCATTCATACAAAGTTGCCGCCGGTGGCGACACCTACGACGTGCTGATATAAGGAAAGATTCCAACCGATTTCTCATACACAAACAGCAGTTGACCGGCGTTGCCTGGTGAAACGTTGTTGTGATGCCTCGTGTAAGGAGGAGAAATGCGTACAATCACGTTTCAGACTTTGATAAAGGTCGGATTGTAGCCTATCGCGATTGCGGTTTATCGTATCGCGACATTGCTGCTCGCGTTGGTCGAGATCCAATGACTGTTAGCAGAATATGGAATCGGTGGGTTCAGGAGGGTAATACGGAACGCCGTGCTGGATCCCAACGGCCTCGTATCACTAGCAGTCGAGATGACAGGCATCTTATCCGCATGGCTGTAACGCATCGTGCAGCCACGTCTCGATCCCTGAGTCAACAGATGGGGACGTTTGCAAGACAACAACCATCTGCACGAACAGTTCGACGACGTTTGCAGCAGCATGGACTATCAGCTCAGAGACCGTGGCTGCGGTTACCCTTGACGCTGCATCACAGACAGGAGCGCCTGCGATGGTGTACTCGACGAGGAACCTGGGTGCAGGAATGGCAAAACGTCATTTTTTCGGACGAATCCAGGTTTGGCGACATCGTGGTGAACGCACATTGGAAGCGTGTATTCGTCGTCGCCATACTGGCGTATCACCCGGTGTGATGGTATGGGGTGCCATTGGTTACACGTCTCGGTCACCTCTTGTTCGGATTGGCGGCACTTTGAGCAGTTGACGTTACATTTCAGATGTGTTACGACCCGTGGCTCTACCCTTCATTCGATCCCTGCGAAACCCTACATTTCAGGAGGATAATGCACGGCCGCATGTTCCATGTCCCTGTACAGGCCTTTCTGGACTTTCTGGATACAGAAAATGTTCGACTGCTGCCCTGGCCAGCACATTCTCCAGATCTCACGCCAATTGAAAACGTCTGGTCAATGGTGCCCGAGCAACTGGCTCGTCACAATACGGCAGTCACTAGTCTTGATGAACTGCGGTATCGTGTTGAAGCTGCATGGGCAGCTGTACCTGTACACGCCATCCAAGATCTGTTTGACTCAATGCCCAGGCGTATCAAGGCCGTTATTACGGCCAGAGGTGGTTGTTCTGGGTACTGATTTCTCAGGATCTGTGCACCCAAACTGCGTGAAAATGTAATCACATGTCAGTTCTAGTATAATATATTTGTCCAATGAATACCCATTTATCATCTGCATTTCTTCTTGGTGTAGCAATTTTAATGGCCAGCAGTGTAAGTTGGTGGTCAAGGATGTGGGCACAGTATGTGGTCGCGAAAGGAATTTGAAACTAATGAAGAACACTATGGGGCCCATATTTAGTTAAGCCGCTCGCTAATGAAGAAGAGGCTCTTGCCAATAATGGGTTTCGTAATAATCACTACTTCGTACCACAAGCAACGTACCGCAATGTAAGATCCTGCCAGTATTTTCGAAAGCAGCAGTATTCAAAAGCAGCAGTAACTACAACTGTTGAAATGGTATTGTAATACTGCTGCAGACAATCAGCGTGTTAACATTGCAATGCATTACAAAGAATACTGCAAAATATAGAAGCGAGTAATTTAGAAATCGAAACAGCTTCATCATGAGAAAAAGATAATTACATCGTGCAGCTGTATGGGGTATAGTGAAGACAGAGACAGGTGGAGGCAAAAAGGAAGAGGAACAGATACCTGTAAAACTAAAATGAGAGTTTGGTAACAAGTACATGTAGTGTTGCAAAACTCTTAAACAACTAGTTCATTTCTGTTACTGGCAGTTTGGTGTTACCCTTTAAAAATAACTTCAGTAAAATGGAAATGAAACTCACGTCCACCAAAGAGGTAGCATCAATCATAAAATCCTTATAATCTAAGTATTCTAGTGAGTATGATAACATATCAACGAAGTTATTCAAAGAATGCTCATGCGAGTTGAGTTCTATCTTAAGCTGTTTCTGTAATCAATCTTATCAGTGGAACATTTGCAGACTGGCTAAAATATGCCGAATTTAAGCCTCTTTACTAGAAGGAGGATAAAGTGATACTATCAAACTATCGACCACTTTCACTTTTGCCAGCTTTTTCAAAAATATTTGAAAAGGTTGTGTTCAAGTGTCTACTTAAGTAATTGACTGCAAATAATATATAGTCCAAATCAGAGTTTGGGTTTCTTAAGTGTTCTGATATGAAAAAAGCTATTTACACTTACAGTGAGAATGTACTTAATTCATTACATAATAAATTAGAGGCTACTGGCATTTTCTGTGACCTGTCAAAAGCCTTTGACTGTGGGAAATACAGCATTCTCTTAAGTAAAGTAGAATATTATGGTGTCACCAGCAATGCTGCGAACTGGTTTGAGTCTTATCTGACTAACAGGAAACAAAGGGTGTCATTGCAAAATAACTGTGCAGTACACAGTCATCCGTCATCTGATTGGGAATTAATTACATGTGGTTTTCCTCAAGGTTCCTTATTGGGTCCATTGCTTTTTCTTGTGTGCATTAATAACCTCTTGTCTGTTACATTGCCAGATGTTAACTTTGTTTCGTTTACAGATGATACAAACATTGCAATGAGTAGCAAATCAAGTACAGATTTAGAAATAGCTGCTAATCAAATTTTTGTTGACATTAATAAATGGTTTAAAGCTAATACACTGTCATTAAACTTTGAAAAGACACACTATATGTAGTTCAGAACCTGTAAGAGATTTCCTTGCAGCATGTTTATAACATATGAAGACATCTAGACTGAAGAGGTTGAGGGTGTTAAATTTCTGGGATTATAATACGATAATAAATTCAGTTGGGAAGGGCATACCACAGATCTGCTTAACTGCCTAAACAAGTCTGTATCTGCAGTACAATGATGTCAGATGCAGGAGATATAAACAAAAAAAACCTTGCATACTTTGCTTACTTTCATTCTATTATATCATACGAGATCATATTCTTGGGTAAAGCATCAAACCAAGCAAAAATGGTTCAAATGGCTCTGAGCACTATGGGACTTAACATCTATGGTCATCAGTCCCCTAGAACTTAGAACTACTTAAACCTAACTAACCTAAGGACATCACACAACACCCAGTCATCACGAGGCAGAGCCAAACAAAAGTTTTTAACATGCAAAAGCGTGTAATAAGAATCATTTGCAGTGTAAATTCAGAGGATAATGTAGAAATTTGTTCAAGGAACTTTGTATTCTAACCACTGCTCCTCAGTATAATTATTCCTTAATGAAATTTGTTGCAAGTAATGTATCTCTATTTCCAACCAATAGCTCAATACAAAGTATCAATACTAGGAAAAAGAACAATCTATGTAAAGATCTAAAATCACTTACGTTGGTCCGAAAAGGGGTCCAGTATTCAGGAAAATACATTTTCAAGAAATTTCCAGCAACCATTAAAAACTTGGTTTCATATAAAGCGCGGTTTAAACAGAGTTTGAAATATTTTTTGAAAGAAAACTCGTTGTAATGTATAGACGAACTTACCAAGGATTGTTAGACCAGCTTAAGTGAAAATGTCTGTTAGATTTCAGTTTTGACAGCACTTTGTCCCAACAGTCAAGATTATGTATTTTGCATTTAAAAAATTTATTAAAAGTGCATAACAATGTTTCATTCTGACAGCGTATTAATTCTGTAAATATTAGCAGTTCCAGTTTACTATAATAAATTCACCTACTTTGACAATCTCCTGACAAATGACCAGGGTAGTAAGTATTATATTCAAATTTTTGTTTTTGTTTTTTATGTTATACCTTCTGACATGTTCCACACCCACGAGAAACATCTCTTTTTTTTTTTTGTTCTATGGAACGAAAACTGAATCTAATCTAATCTAATCAGTCCAAATTAAAAATGATTAAAAAGAGTTTCATATTCTATGACAAAAAGAAACTGGCTTTCTTCTGGTCAAAGTAGTTTTACAAATTCATGTTGTATTTTGTAAATGATACTATGTCCACATGTCTACGTCACAGTACTACTGAAAACAGTCGTTGTCCTGAATGAAAGTTTTTACTGCGTTAACCTGAAAAGCAACCATTTGCGTAGTAATATGTAAAAAATAACTCATTTTTTGCCACGATTAGGCGTATTTTCCGACAGACAGCGTTACCATGGGTTACATAACACACTACAGATTCCATAAACTGTTGCTAGTCATTCATTATTATTGACGGTCATTAACATAACTAACATCATTCCATGCCAACATAACATTTACAACGGAAGTAAAAAAGGACAAGAAACTGCCATTTCTAGATGTGCTGGTCACAAGGGACGGCGAAAACCTGGGACACAGCGTGTATCGAAAACCGACACACACGGACCGATACCTGCACAAACTGTCAAACCACAACCAGAGCCAGAAAAGAGGCATGATTAGTACGCTCGTAACGAGAGCAGGACGAATATGTGAGCCGCAACACCTCAAACGAGAAATGCAACACCCGGAAACTGTCCTGAGGAGCAATGGGTACTCCACAAATTATATTAGAAGTGTAACAGAGCCAAACACTCGGCGAAGTAAGGAACCAGAAAAAGAAATGTCGGGTACGGCCTTTCTGCCATACATTCCCAGATTGACGGACAGAATCGGCCGTATATTGCGCAAACATGGCGCAAAGACGATTTTCAAACCGACAAGGATGATCAAAGAGTGTCTTAGATCGGCGAAAGAGAAAAGAGACCCACTTCAAATGTCGGAAATATACCGTATACCATGCACATGCGGAAAAGTTTATGTCGGAATGACTGGACGATCCATCAACATCAGGATCAAAGAGCATAAGCAACATTGCAGGTTGGGGCAGGTGGAGAAATCGGCCGTGGCAGAGCACGCACTGAATGAGACCGACCACGTAATAAAATTCGCCGACACGGAAGTTCTGGCTGTAGAGAAGCACTATCACACGCGCTTGTTCAGAGAAGCTGTAGAAATACAAAAACACGCGAACAGTTTGAACAAGTAAGAGGAAAGCCTTAAGGTAAACGGATCCTGGCTTCCCGTACTGCAGGGAACGACCGTCACAGGTAGTAAGAGGAGAACCGCACCGGAAATGACCGCGGAGAAGCCCTCGGACGTTGGCGCGCCAGGAACATATAGTCTGCGGCTGCGAGCTCGGCTCCAGTTCACCACCGGCAATGGAGGGTGAAGCTTTGACAATGCCAGCCACTCGTGCTGGCGAAACGTCAGAAATATCATTATATGAACGTCGGCCGAAGAACCCGAGACAGAAGCCAATAGGCAGTTTGTCAATAAGTGGCCACGAAAGCCTTAACAATTTTGTAACATCATTCCATTTCAGTTTAATGTCTTTTGTGTTCACGTCACACATGTCTTTCACATGTAAGTCAGTGCGTATGCATTTCGTCCATTTACTGCTTTGCCTTTCTAATACGGTATTTATGTGATTTCAAAGTCATTAAAGTCATTTACCGAAATTAAGCCTCGCGCATTTCGAGCTGGCGGTCGTCTTATACTGCAATCTAAGTTCATTCAACGCAGATTTCGGCATTCAAAATTACGGCTAACTGCAGTGAACTTTAATTTATAATTACTGTTTGAATTTCGATCGTTGTTGTAGGTAGCAAAAAACACTCGTGCCATAGCGATCGAGTTGTAACTATACACATTCTGTCGGTAAGCACTGATCTTCGTATTCGATTCCTTGTTTGCACTAACAGCGCAACATTAGGTACACATGTCACAATGAAACCATATATACACCGTAGAGTATAGGTATGTTATAATATAACAAGGGACCTTCAAAATGAACATCTAGGCACTCTCGTGAGTTTTTCTCTGCTATCTAATCAGATTCCCACGTCTTCTCACTGAAAATGAACACCTTCCAACAATGTTGCATCATCGCCAACCCGACTCTTAACAATTATAATGTCCTTCCTCTAATTTCGATATCCAGTTCGCCACCTCTGCTGTACCGACACGTTCCACCAACCTTGCAGCTTAATCTTCCCGCAACGAAATTGCGACCGTCAGTCTCTCCGAGATATATAAATGTGCCCTAAAATTTACCCACCTTACCAATAATAATTCTACCCCAACCATTCCATCACATCATGACTCCCTTTTTTTTCCTCCCCTTTTCTCCCCACATCTTTTCCCCTTCGTACACCAACAGTAAAAAATCGCAAGACCAAAAAATAATTAATGTAGAGCAATAAAAGTTCAGGAATACATTTTTCTAGCTAACATATGCAAGTAATAACATTGCAAGATCACTGGTTAATATAAACGTGGAATAGGCCATTGCAAATGCGAAATGCTGGTAGATTGAGTCAATAATTAAATCATTGAAGATTAAGGACTCTCATGGTTATGACGGAGGGCCTAGTAGAATATTAAAGTACTGTGCTGCACATGTTAGCCCTGTATTTAGCTATATTTGTAATTTTCCTTTAGGGAAGGTTAGTTTCCTGAGCGATTAAAGTTCTCAGTAGCAAAGCTGCTTTATAAAAAGGGAGAAAGGTTTAATGTAGATAATTTTAGATCTATTTCTATGCCATCAGTGTTTCCAGAAGTTATTGAAAAGGCTGTGTATGTAAGGAAAATTGATCATTTTATGTCACACAATTTGCCATCAGATGTACAGTTCGGCTTTACAAGTCGTTTAACGACTGAAAATGCTATATTTTCTTTTCTCGGTGAGGTACTGGATGGGCTAAACAAAAGGTTTAGAATGCTTGGCATATTTTTGATTTAATTAAGGCATTTGATTGTGTTGATCACAAAATATTGCTTCAGAAGTTGAACCATTCCGGAATACGGGGTGCAGCTCACAACTGGTTCACCTCTTACTTTAGCAAGAGGCAGCAAAAGGTCATTATTCACAATGTTGATAACGGCTGTGATGTGGGCTCTGAGTGGGGTACGGTCAAGTGAGAGGTGCCCCAGGGATCAGTGTTGGGGCCACTCCTGTTCCTTATTTGTATAAATGATATGCCCTGTAGTATTACAGGTAACTCCAAAATATTTCTGTTTGGTGACACTAGCTTGGTAGTAAAGGATGTTGTGTGCAACATTGGCTCGGTTTCAAATAGTGCAGGACATGACCTAAGCTCACGGTTTGTAGAAAATAAACTAACGCTAAATCATAGTAAGACTCAGTTTTTACAGTTTCTAACACATAATTCAACAAAACCTGACGTTTTAATTTCACAATTGGGCATATGATTAGTGAAACTGAACAGTTCAAATTTCTAGGTGTTCAGATAGATAGTAAACTGTCGTGAAAAGACCACATTCAGGATCTTGTTCAAAGACTTAATACTGCCATTTTCACTATTACAATGGTATCAGAAGTGAGAGCTCGGTCGACACGAAAATCAGTCTAGTTTGCTTATTTTCATTCGCTTATGTCGAAGGGTATTATATTTTGGGGTAACTCTTCCCATTATAAAAGGATATTTTTGGCACAGAAACGGGTGGTTCGGGCAATAAATGGTGTTAAGTTCATGAACCTCTTGTCGACCCTTGTTCACGAGTCTGGGTATTTGGACATTGGCCTCTCAACGTATATATTCCTTACTGTCATTTCTTGTTAACAATATTAGCTTGTTCCAAAGAATAAGCAGCTTTCACTCTGTTAATACTCGGCAAAAATCAAACCTGCATTTGGATCGGACTTCCTTAACTCTTGTGCAAAAAGGTGTACAGTATACTGTTGGATCCATTTTCAATAAGCTACCACTCGGATTCAAAAATCTTAGCAGTAATCCACACGCTTTCAAATCGAAACTGAAGAGTGTCCTCATGGGTCATTCCTTCTGTTCTGTCGAGGAGTTCCTTGAAAAATTAAGCTGTTTCTTATTGTATTGCTGATAGCGTTTACTTAAACTTATGGACTGACTTATTTCGGGTTCATAAACACTTATTTTTATCTGTTATTACTTTTATGTTGTAGTTTCATGCACTGACACGTTCCATGACCTTGGACATTTGCTCCTCAGTTTGGTCCTATGGGACGTGATGTGTGTAAATAAAAAAAATAAAAATAATAACCGGTGTAGCTGGCAAATGTTGAATGCAAGCGTGTAAATGTGCATGCACTGCGTTGTCAGGAGCAGGATGTCAGTTCTTGGGATGGACTTCTATGCTTGTTGTACTTGGTCAGTCAATACAGGGGCGGTTAATGCCGTTTGTGGGTGATGTGCGATGATCTCCCATATGCGCTCGATGACGCACAGATCTGGTGATCGAGCAGGCCAAGGCAACGTGCCGACATACTGTAGAGCAGGGATTCCCAAAGTGGTCGATATCGACCCCTTGGGGTCGACATAAACGAAAACTGATTTGGGGGTCGACGAGGTCTAAAAATCGTCCCCTATTAAATTAAGACAAGTTCTTATTTAAAACTTTCAAGATAGGTAGGTACTGTATTGTTTATGTTGTGTTATGTGTACTAAAAATAATTAATATTTTTGTAGGAAATAGCATTGTTGTAGTAATGTAAAATCCCAAGTTCGTACAAGATGAAAAACTCGGCAAGTCTGTGGATAAGTTTGTGCAAGATAATGACTTCGAGCGTACGTCTTTCAGGCGCGTTTTGACTTGCTCCCTATTTGACGGTTACGCGATTTAACACGAACGAATTCATGATGAAGTCCAAACATGTTCCTGATATTTTACTATTTAACGAGCTTGTACTCAGATTGAAAGTTCATTTGCGTTTTGAAATTTGAAATTCATGGAGCTTGAACGATAATAACCCATATAAGTACTCATTTATTTCAAGAGATAACAAAGTTATTACATAGCTAAATTAAGTGAAGAAAACTAACTGAAAAAGTGGTAAACACAACATACAACATATTTTAAATATGTAGGTATAAAAGTATTTGTAAAAATTACTTACACTTAAGTTGTTAAGTAGGTAGGTACCTAAACTTCGAAGTGTTCAGTTTGCTTTGGTTTTCGTTCTTATGCTGATAGGTACCTACTTACCTAATACGAATTTTCTATACCTAATTACCTACTATAGTTACTTACCTAATATAGGTATCCAAGTTTATCAATGAGTAAGTCAGTATAATACCTAACAATAATCCATTAGCTGGGTGTGATAAAAATAAGATAGTATGCAAATTTAACAGTTTATTACTACCGCACGGCCACACAGGCCGGCCGAACTGTTTCTTTGGGATGGTTTATAGGTCTTTTAACTGTGCATTTTTAATCTCATCCATACTTGTAAAACCGCTGCCCTTTAAGACCTGCTTTGAAATGTTTATACCACTTGTATGCCCTTGGTTTACCCATAACAGGCTCACCAAAAGCAATATTTAACAATTCTAAAAATTTCATACACTTTATTCGATTCCTACAACAAAATTTAATACAGATTCTGTGGTGTGCGTACTGTAAGACGTTCGGTTCAAATGGCTCTGAGCACTATGCGAGTTAACTTCTCAGGTCATCAGTCGCCTACAACTTAGAACTAATTAAACCTAACTAACCTAAGGACATCACACACACCCATGCCCGAGGCAGGATTCCAACCTGCGACCGTAGCGGTCGCTCGGCTCCAGAGTGTAGCGCCTAGAACCGCACGGCCACTCCGGCCAGCAAGACCTTTGGTACACACACCATCAGATTATTTGACTTGTCGCTCTAGCGAAGTAGGCGAGTGTCAGTAATATGTCTCGTGGTCTTATCGTGGCGTGTTTATCTTCTGCTGTTAAGTGAGACGATAGAAATGCCACTTGCAGGCTTAGAGTAGCAGATTGACGGTGACCAACTTTAAACAGAACTTGATTAATTTTCACACACATTTATTAAAATAATAAAAAGCATAGACATTACGTAACTTGATTATGGATACTGTTTACAATTGACAATCTGAAGTTCCTTTGGTCTTGGTACGTTAATCTTATTCTCACATATCGCTGATACTTGACAAAAGTGTCTATACATTTCTCTTCATGGCTATGTACAGGAATATGGTAATCATATTAGGCGCAGACTGAAACTTGACTATAGACTGGTACAAACGAATGCAGACTGCTGCAGACTAATGCAGACTGACTAATCGGAGGTCTGTACACTCGTTATAATACCTCGAGCGTTCAGGTATCACTGCGCGAGTGTGATCCGCGAGGAGAAAAGGTTCTACATTAGCAGCAATCTCATTGGTTGCGTTACATATTAATACGCAGATCTGCGGAAGCAGAATTTGGTTCGTCTCTGTCGCAGCGCCATCTCGTAGTGCGGAGACGGACGAGCGCTGCGCCTGCGCTGTTGTGCTTAGCGGGGCGCGCTCTAGTGGGAAAGTTGCGTACGCGCTGACTACGCGGAACTATGTACACAACAGATTCTCTAATCTATTTTTACATAAAACAAATAATCGTTGATGCTAGCAAATCACATGTAATCTTTTTGACAGCTCACAACAGAGTGAATACCCAATATGCATAACATTTTACAAATACTTTTGAGACATGTTTACGAAGACAGTGACAAAAAAGTAGTGCAAATCGGACTACTACAACACACAAAATTATAAATTTCTGCTTACTTTTTAAACACTCTTCGTGTTGCAAGAATTGTTAAGTTTCGATACAGTCCTTCAAAGAAAACTTCTACCTTTCAATAGAATCACAAAGTAAGAACAAGCCTTAAATTCTACAGATTGATTGCATTACATGGAGTTCGTTTTACGAATAGCAATAGAGGAACATACATTCACATGAACAGGCATTCGGTTCTATATTTGCAGTAGAATCCCGATTTCCGTTCTTATGTTAATATTATTTACTCTACAATGTTGTGTTTCGGAAGAACCTATTGTTTTTTTGTATTCTCTATGGTCTTAATGCATTTGTCTAAAAATAAGCGCAGCCGAGAAGGACCTGTACACGGCGTCGCCACAGATTTAAAGCGCGCGCCGCGGCAGGCCCGGCACTACGCTGTGAAACAGCCTGTAGAGGCGCCCTGTGACGGAGCAGGTGGGCAGAGTGGGGACTCGCTCGCTCGTTCTTCAGTTTACTGACAGACAATAGCTTGCGTTCCACTGAACCCAAACCACCGCAATTTGCGACTTGAGTGATGTCAAACAAATGCTGACTGGGGCGGAGGGTGGCTGCCTGTTGTGTTTCCTGGTGAAAGCCGGTTCTGCCTCAGTGGAGTGCTGGCAGTCAACCTGTCTGTGCGCCAGACGTACTGGACCTACACCGGGAGCTGCGGTCTGGGCTGCGATTCCGTATGACGGGAGGGACACTCTCGTGGTTATCCTATCCTCCATGACTGCAAATCTGTGGTTATTCGAACTGTTGTGCTGCCATTAGTGAGCAGCATTCCAGGTGGTGTTTTCCAACACGATAACGCTCGCCCACATACCGCTCTTGTAACTCAGCATGCTCTACACTGTAGAGAGCAATGGCTTATAAGATAAGCTGCTCTCCAATTGTGTGGGGTTTCCCCGACTTTGCTATTAGTGAAGATATATTATAGGACGCTCGTAAACCATCATCGTCTTTAATAGATGATGACGCAAACATCGATCTTATGGATGGCCTTTTGTAATTCTTTAAGTGCTTGAAAAAATGACAAGGGCTTACTTTTTTTGTCAGCATGTACTCTTGATAAGTGGTCATCCATTATTGAAGGCTTCATGGCATCGTTACTGAATACTTTTTCACATATGAGACACACTGGCAAGTATTCATTTGATGGAGATGCAATAAATCCGAACTTCAAGTAGTCCAAACTGTATTGTCTGCATTTTTTTTCGTGTCCGTCATCATAAAATTCTCAGTAATTCCAGAATGAATTTTCACTCTGCAGCGGAGTGTGCACTGATATGAAACTTCCTGGCAGATTAAAACTGTGTGCCCGACAGAGACTCGAACTCGGGACCTTTGCCTTTCGCGGGCAAGTGCTCTACCAACTGAGCTACCCAAGCACGACTCACGCCCCATCTCCGCAATATCCTTTCTTTCAGGAGTGCTAGTTCTGCAAGGTTCGCAGGAGAGCTTCTGTAAAATTTGGAAGGTAGGAGACGAGATACTGGCAGAAGTAAAGCCGTGAGTACCGGGCGTGATTCGTGCTTCGGTAGCTCAGATGGTAGAGCACTTGCCCGCGAAAGGCAAAGGTCCCGAGTTGGAGTCTCGGTCGGGCACACAGTTTTAATCTGCCAGGAAGTTTCACTCTCAGTAATCCTGCAAATAAAAAACTACAGCGCACGGAAGAAAGTGTATTCCTGCAAACGAGGCTCCCTGGCTGGCAGTTGACTGTTCGCTACTTTGGACGAGAGTGTGTTAAATACGTGATATGAATTCCGTGGGCAATATGAATCCAACAAAACAAAGACACTAAACTTATTACAGTGAACAGAGATGTCAATGAACGAATGGACAGATCATAACTTTGCGAAAATAAAGAAAGTAAACTTTTCACTCGAGGGAACACTTGAACCAAGGACCTCTCGTGCCGTAGCTGCTCACGCTAACCACAGGAGCACGGCGCTCCTGAGCTCACACTATCCTTGATGTTGCCTATCTTGCGTATGGACTACTCAGTTTGTATATTTTGCTTTTTTTTCCATAGTTCCACACAGCTTCTTCCTGTTTTCTCGATTGATCTGTGTTCAGTTTTTCAAGGGCTATCCACTGTGGCAACTTATAACTAAATCTGAGGGGGGTGCGATGGGGAGGTTCCCATGTTAGAAGTCCACAATCGGGGTACGTGTTTCGAAGGATATTTCAAAAGTGCTTAGAATAGCTATTGCGCACATGTTTTAAGCAAAATGCCTTAGAATCAGGTGAATAGTGGCCGAGATAGAGATTTAGTGTTCCATAAGCATCAAAGGTTTTACGTGATCGCCGCGCGGGATTAGCCGAGCGGTCTGAGGCGCTGCAGTCATGGACTGTGCGGCTGGTCCCAGCGGAGGTTCGAGTCCTCCCTCGGGCATGCGTGTGTGTGTTTGTCCTTAGGATAATTTAGGTTAAGTAGTGTGTAAGCTTAGGGGCTGATGACCTTAGCAGTTAAGTCACATAAGATTTCACACACATTTGAACTTTTTTTTTTTTTTTACGTGATCTTAAAACTGTCTATAACGATGGGTTAAGCAGAAAGGTGGGAAAGCAGAAAGGTGGAAGGAGGATATAGAGGGTCTATACAAGGGCGATGTTGTTGAGGACAATATTATGGAAATGGAAGAGGATGTAGATGAGGATGAAATGGGAGATATGATACTGCGTGAAGAGTTTGACAGCACTGAAAGACCTGAGTCGCAAAAAAGCTGCAAGAGTGGGCAACATTCCATTAGAACTACTGACAGCCTTGGGAGAGCCAGTCCTGACAAAACTCTACCTTCTGGTGAGCAAGATGTATGAGACAGGCAAAATACCCTCGGACTTCAAGAAGAATATAATAATTCCAATCCCAAAGAAAGCAGGTGTTGACAGATGTGAAAATTACCGAACTATCAGTTTAATAAGTCACAGCTGGAAAATACTAACGCGAATTCTTTACAGACGAATGGAAAAACTAGTAGAAGCCGACCTGGCGGAAGATCAGTTTGGATTCCGTAGAAATATTGGAACACGTGAGGCAATACTGACCTTACGACTTATCTTAGAAGCTAGATTAAGGAAAGACAAACCTACGTTCCTAGCATTTGTAGACTTAGAGAAAGCGTTTGACAATGTTGAATGGAATACTCTCTTTCAAATTCTGAAGGTGGCAGGGGTATAATACAGGGAGCGAAAAGCTATTTACTATTTCTACAGAAACCAGATGGCAGTTATAAGAGTCGAGGGACATCAAAGGCAAGCAGTGGTTGGGAGGGGAGTGAGACAGGGTTGCAGCCTCTCCCCGATGTTGTTCAATCTGTATATTTAGCAAGTAGTAAAGGAAACAAAAGAAAAATTCGGAGTAGGTATTAAAATCCATGGAGAAGAAATAAAAACTTTGAGGTTCGCCGATGACATTGTAATTCTGTCAGAGACAGCAAAGGACTTGGAAGAGCAGTGGAATGGAATGGATAGTGTCTTGAAAGGAGGGTATAAGATGAACATCAACAAAAGCAAAACGAGGATAATGGAATGTAGTCGAATTAAGTCGGGTGATGCTGAGGGTATTAGATTAGGAAATGAGACACTTAAAGTAGTCAAGGAGTTTTGCTACTTGGGGAGCAAAATAACTGATGATAGTTGAAGTAAAGAGGATATACAAAAGACTGGCAATGGCAAGGAAAGCGTTTCTGAAGAAGAGAAATTTGTTAACATTGAGTATTGATTTAAGTGTCAGGAAGACGTTTCTGAGAGTATTTGTATGGAGTGTAGCCATGTATGGAAGTGAAACAAGGACGATAAATAGTTTGGACAAGAAGAGAATAGAAGCTTTGGAAATGTGGTGCTATAGAATAATGCTGAAGATTAGATGGGTAGATCACATAACTAATGAGGAAGTATTGAATAGGATTGGGGAGAAGAGAAGGTTGTGGCACAACTTGACCAGTAGAATAGATCGGTTGGTACGACATGTTCTGAGGCATCAAGGGATCAACAATTTAGTACTGGAGGGCAGCGTGGAGGGTAAAAATCGTAGAGGGAGACCAAGAGATGAATACACTAAGCAGATTCAGAAGGATGTAGGTTGCAGTAGGTACTGGGAGATGAAGAAGCTTGCACAGGATAGAGTAGCATGGAGAGCTGCATCAAACCAGTCTCAGGACTGAAGACCACAGCAACAACAACGATGGGTTTGCTCCCAAAATTATTAGATCTCCTTAGTGGCGATTCCAGTAAACCATGCGGCTTATTTTCGCGTTCCTTCCTTATGCGTTCTACTGGGCGAGGCTGAAGTTTGCATAAATTGCAGCCCTTTGACTGGGACTGGTAATATTAGCCAAGAGTTCTTTTTGCGTCGCCTCTTTAATACACGCTGTACTAACATTAGAGACGATCGAACGGTCTTTACTCCGCAAATACCTCCTCTTCCTCATATTCTGCACATTTCCTTGCAATGGTAGACGATTATCTATCACTTCCGGATGTCGAAGTATATCAGTAAGTATACAAAACTGACGGACACTGGCAACTAAGATCTCACGAACAGAAACGACGTATATCACTGCACGCCGATGTACACCGCTAGACGGCCAGCAGATTTTGGGTGCCCCTGTAATCCGGTGGCAGCGTTCTTCCGGGAAAGGCCACTTCCCCCACCAAAATCGCTGCTCGATCTTGAGTTTACAGACTATACAGAGCATCTAGTTCAGAGCTGTCCTTTAAGTAATCGATTTATAGTGACACTGTGGTGGCAACTGCTGCTGCAAATGTAATACGATGCGACAGAGCCATATGCCGAACACGATGTTCTTAACTCTCGGTAGTGCCACGTAGCCGTCCGGAGCACGGTCTTCTTGGGACCATACGTCCTCATGACCAGCGCTGCGAGAAATCTTGTACAGTGGCTACATTCCCGCCAAGTCTTCGTGCAGTATCGCAGAAGAAACATCCAGCTTCTCGTGGCCCTATTCCACTACCTCGTTCAAACTCAGTGAGCTCTTGATAACGGTGTCTATCTCACCTTAAAGGCATCCTTGTCTAACATCAACTGATCAGTCCAATTTCAAATGTAGCTAACGCTCACGACCGCTACAGTGTGTATTTAAGGCAAACATGATTTGCTTCCTCATAGCGCCACTCTTATGCGACTGGCGTGAAATTCGAACGTACACTACTGGCCATTAAAATTGCTACACCAAGAAGAAATGCAGATGATAAACGGGTATTCATTGGACAAATATATTATACTAGAACTGATACATGTGATTACATTTTCACGCTATTTGGGTGCATAGATCTTGAGAAATCAGTACCCAGAACAACCACCTCTGGCCGTAATAACGGCCTTGATACACCTGGGCATTGAGTCAAACAGAGCTTGGATGGCGAGTACAGGTACAGCTGCCCATGCAGCTTCAACACGATACCACAGTTCATCAACAGTAGTGACTGGCGTATTGTGACGTTGCTCGGCCACTACTGACCAGACGATTTCAATTCGTCATACATCTCCACAATCTGCTGGCCGGGGCAGCAGTCGAACATTTTCTGTATCCGGAAAGGCCCGTACAGTACCTGCAACATGCGGTCGTGCATTATCCTGCTGAAATGTAGGGTTTCCCAGGGATCGAATGAAGGGTAGAGAGCCGGCCGAAGTGGCCGTGCGGTTAAAGGCGCTACAGTCTGGAACCGCAAGACCGCTACGGTCGCAGGTTCGAATCCTGCCTCGGGTATGGATGTTTGTGATGTCCTTAGGTTAGTTAGGTTTAACTAGTTCTAAGTTCTAGAGGACTAGAGGACTAATGACCTCAGCAGTTGAGTCCCATAGTGCTCCGAGCCATTTGAACCATTTTTGAAGGGTAGAGCCACGGGTCGTAACACATCTGAAATGTAACGTCCACTGTTCAAAGTGGCGTCAATGCGAACAAGAGCTGACCAATGGCACCCCATACCATCACGCCGAGTGATACGCCAGTATGGCGATGACGAATACACGCTTCCAATCTGCGTTCACCGCGATGTCGCCAAACATGGATCCCACCATCACGATGCTGTAAACAGAACATGGATTCATCCGAAAAAACTACGTTTTGCCATTCGTGCAGCCAGGTTTGTCGTTGAGTACACTATCGCAGGCGCTCCTGCCTGTGATGCAGCGCCATGGGTAACCACAGCCATGGCCTCAGAGCTGATAGTCCATACTGCTGCAAACGTCGAACTGTTCGTGTAGATAGTTGTTGTCTTGCAAACGTCCCCATCTGTTGACTCAGGGGTCGAGACGTGGCTGCACCATCCGTTACAGCCATGCGGATAAGATGCCTGTCATCTCGACTGCTAGTGATACGATGCCGTTGGGATCCAGCACGGCGTTCCGTATTACCCTCCTGAACCCACCGAGTCCATATTCTGTTAACACTCATTGAATCTCGACCAACGCGAGCAGCAATGTCGCGATACGATAAACCGCTATCGCGATAGGCTACAATCCGACCTTTATCAAAGTCGGAAAGGTGATGGTACGCATTTCTCCTCCTTACACGAGGCATCACAACAACGTTTCACTAGGCAGCGCCCGTCAACTGCTGTTTGTGTATGAGAAATCGGTTGGAAACGTTCATTTCAGCACGTTGTAGGTGTCGCCACCGGCGCCAACCTTGTGTGAATGCTCTGAAAAGCTAACCATTTGCATATCACAGCATCTTCTTCCTGTGGGTTAAATTTCGCGTCTGTAGGACGTAATCTTCGTGGTGAACCAATTTTAATGGCCAGTAGTGTACATCCTCTTTCAGATGTAGAAACACACCTATCAATTTCCGCGTATGTCGCACTACTTCTTACTGGTGTTGCTATTATTTTCCGTTACTGTATTATGGCCTTATGAACACCTCCACAATCCCTTCCTTCCTATCTCCCCAATATCCACTTCTCCTCCACCGATACTGCCGATAACATCTTATACGTACACCGCATTGTCCTCGCCTATTAAATAGATAATTTTTTCCCTCTTCAACAGAAGAGATGTTTGCCAGAACAGGTCCTCCAACTTTCAATCACACTGTCGTGCTTCATTTTTAACATCGCAGTTTTCTACGTCGTATGTTAAAGGCATTCTTATTCTTTTCGTTTTAGCTTTTATTAATCCTGCTTTAACATCAACGAAGATGATGTTTCAATTATATAACAATCTTCATTAGAACTTGGAATGTAGAGCTTGGAGTGCAGAGGTTGGTATTCGCATACATACACTGGTGTCCAAAATTAAAGCAACAAACTGTTATTTCCCCGTCCTGTGTCTAATTCGCGATATAACCATACCAACTGTTAACACATATTGTTACGATCGTGTTCTGCACGGAAAATGGCATTCCGATCAACGAACAATCATGGCAGCAAAGACATCAGGGCATCTATCGACCAGGGTAGTGTTTGCAGGGTAGTCCCAGATCCGCAATACCTGTGTACGCCATCACAGACGGTGCTGTATGCCACAGAAAAGACGCTACCAGACTCTTTGCTGTGGAGGGCCTTAGGAGGAATGGAAGCAGGATTGTCGCAAACTGATACGGCCCAATGGTTTAATGTGAACCGCCCTTTGGTTTCTCAGATGAGGCGACAGTTCACAGAGACCGAAACTGTGTCCCGGAGACCTGGTTCAACATGGCTCTGAGCACTATGGGACTTAACATCTGTGGTCATCAGTCCCCTAGAACTTAGAACTACTTAAACCTAACTAACCTAAGGACATCACACACATCCATGGCCGAGGCAGGATTCGAACCTGCGACCGTAGCGGTCGCGCGGTTCCAGACCGGAGACCTAGATTGGGCTGATCACCTATGACATCAGAACCTGTGGACCATTATTTGGCTGTAAGGGCACGGCGGTACCGCCTTAAGACTGCGCAGCACCTGGTATTTGACTTCTTGTCACCTACTGGAAGTAGAGGCAAACGGTGTACATTGGGCTTCAGCAGTGTGGCCTTCATTGCTGGAGACCTGCTGTCTGTTTACCTCTGGCGTATCTGGACAGAAAGTACCGTCTAGAGTAGACCCGTCAACATGCCACCTGGACGGTCGAGCGGTGGGCTAATGTCCTTTTCACAGATGAGAGTCGATTTGGTCTGGAGAGTGATTCTCGACGGTTTCGCATCTGGAGGGCAAGCGGAACACGATTTCGGGAACCAAACATTGTGGAAAGATACTGGTGTCGAGCAGGATCCCTAATGGTGTGGACAGGGATTATTTTGACCACTCGAACATGTCTTCATGAAGCTGTACAGGTGAAGCAGCAAGATCTGCTGTCAGGTACCGTGAGGAGATGTTGGGATCTCAACGATAACGCTCGACCTCATAGGACACAGTTGGTTGACTTTTCTTTGGAAACGGAAGATACTGCACGTATGGCGAGGCCTGCTCGCTCTCTCTATTTGAATCCCATGAAGCATGTCTGGGATGCACTAGCGAGACGCCTTGCTTCACGTCAGCATCCACAGACCACTGCCCTAGACTGCGAGCAGCTCTGCAGGAAGAAAGGGCGTTACTGCCTTAACATGAGACTGATGACATCATACACAGCAAGCTCCGTCGTTGTCAGACCTCCTGTGTTGGTGCTGAGCACATAAACCAACGGTCAGTATATGTGTGCAAATCCGTTAAGCGGTGGTGCGTGAGACGGGCTTCCACAAAAATGTTCAAATGTGTGTGAAATCCTATGAGACTTAACTGCTGAGGTCATCAGTCCCTAAGCTTACACAGTACTTAACCTACATTATCCTAAGGACAAACACACACACCCATGCCCAAGGGTGAACTCGAACCTCCGCCGGGAACAGCCGCACAGTCCGTGACTGCAGCGCCTCAGACCGCTCGGCTAATCCCGCGCGACGACGGGCTCTCAGCCGATTTGAGTTTGAGTTGTTTTGCTCTTAAGGCCTTCAGCCTATATTAAAGAAATTTTTCACGTAAGGCCTTTGGAATTTAAAAAAAAATTAATGTTATGGAGTTTTAAGTGTTAGGCCTTCAGCCGATTTCAATTTAATTTGTTTTCTCTTGTAGTGTTTGCCTCTTTGGGCCTTCAGCCTAACTAAAGAACTGTTTTACGATAAGGCTTTGCCTTTAAAATTTCTTTCTTGCTTGAGTTTTTCCCAATTAAGAACTGTTTTACGTAAGGCCTTTGTTTTCTTTTCTTTAATTTAATGTTAAGTGTTCGGGTTTCAGTCGATTTTGAATTCAAATTGTTTGCTCTGAAAATCTCGGATTCCTTGGGCCTTCAGCCTAAGTAAAGAACTGTAGTACGATAAGACTTGCCTTATAAATTTCTGATTGTGCTTGCGTTTTAAGTTATTGCCCTTCAGCCGTTTTTAAATTAAAGTGGCTTTCAGCTGGTTATCAAGTCCCAAGGATTAAAGCTGTGTGTCATCATCATCATCATTTAGGACTGATTGTGCCTTTCAGCGTTCAGTCTGGAGCATAGTCCCCTTTTTGCTCTGATTGTTGGCAGCATCACATTTAAAGTACCAGGGAAGCAGGTTGCTAGCCTTACTTGCCCCGGGTCTCACTGAGTTTTACCCCTAACGGCTGAGGCACTAACCGGTGGATTTGGTAGTCTTTGCCGTCTGAGCACAAAGGTGACCACGACTCAGAATATGTCCGAGGTGCCCAGCCTTATTCCAAAGTAACTGGTATCCCGACTGTCGGGACCACTTACGTGGCCACTCATACGTTGCCCGTGGTTCATAAACTAGGGCATGACAACAGGAACCCTCACCATGAACCACTGTGTGTTTAAAGAAAAAATACCAAATGCCTTAACAGTTCTTCAATTTATACTGAAGGCCTTAAGAGCAAGACCACCCACACTCAAATCGGCTGAAAGCCCTTAAAATTCAATTACATTAAAACATTTAAAATGCCAAGGGTCTCATTTAAAATAGGTCGAAGATATAAAGAATCTTACGCCTCAAGGTAAAAACAACCATAATTTTAAAAAAAATTAAGTGTTGGGCTTTCAGCCGATTTTGAATCCAAATTATTTGCTCTGAACATCTCGGATTCTTTGGGCCTTCAGCATAAATAAAGAACTGTTGTAAGATAAAGCTTGCCTTTTAAATTTCTAATTATGCTTGTAATTTAAGTTATTGGCCTTCAGCGGTTTTTAAATGAAAGTGGCTTTCAGCCGGTAATTAAGTTCCAAGGATTAAAGCTTTGTGTTTTAAAAAAAAAATTTTGGGCTCCTGTAATGCTTGATGAAATAATAAAGTTTTATGTTCGAGTGTAACTGACAGCCCCTTATTTTGGCCCCTTTCCACAATTTAAACTGCCTGTCCTGTCCTGCGGGTCACTGGTAGCAGAGCATGGTTACGCTTGTTCTTGCCATTCTACTTGCTGTCACTTTCACTCTTGTTTCATTTGTGTTCTGTGGCACCATATTGTTTTGGTTGTTACTTGTTTCAGGTGCCTATCATAATGGCTGTCAGGCAGTGTCAGGGGATAGGCGTGCTCGGAAAGCACCATCTTGTTTACTTGTTGGCAATAAGGCGCCAACCGATTGAGGGCAGTGTTCTGCGATTGGTAGCCCGTTTGGGCGCTGCCGTTCTTCGGCCGGCTGAAGTCACGTCGGCGGTGTTGGATGAGACAGGAGCGGCCGTTCAAATTTTGTTTGAGGCTGCTATAGGCCTTGAGGACACTAGTTGTGTTTTGGGAAGAACGCAACCTACTGACAATTGGACAGGGTGCAGGCACTGTTAGTGCATTAGTCCAAGACATCACCTTCTGGTCGTAAGGTTCTGGTAGCTCTTTGGGTGTCAACTTCGAATAGGTCCTTCAACTTTGTCATCTTGTGAGGCTCAGCTCGGTGGCTTCTTCAGTGTAAGGATGTCGGCTTGCCTGGGGCATGTTTCCTCTGCACTATTCAAGTCCGAGCGGGTATCCCGCTATTTACGTTGCTGACTTAGCAATGGTTTTGTCTTGGTCGTCTTGCGGGACTTAGGTAGGTGCCTTCGTGGTGCAGGGATGTTCGGTAGCCAGTGGGTGTGTTCCCTCTGCGGGGGTGGGCCCGACTGAGCGTTTCGTTTGTGGCTCTTCTCGGCCATTGTCTTTTGCCTCCATTAAGAGTTGCTAATTAATTTCATTCCGACATGTGATGTCTGAGGATGAGCCGTGCGTGGCTCGTAAAAAAAATAAATAAATAAATAAAATGAAGAAACAAGTGAAACACCCTGCTAAAGCCGCAGGAGAGGACAGGCAGTTTAAATTGTGGAAAGGGGCCAAAATAAGGGGCTGTCAGTTACACTCGAACACACAACTTTAATATTTGATCAAACATTACAAGCGCCCAAAAAAGATTTTTTCTTTAAACACACAGTGGTTCATGGTGAGGGTTCCTGTTGTCATGCCCTAGTTTATGAACCACGGGCAACGTATGAGTGGCCACGTAAGTGGTCCCGACAGTCGGGATACCAGTTACTTTGGAATAAGGCTGGGCACCTCGGACATATTCTGAGTCGTGGTCACCTTTGTGCTCAGACGGCAAAGACTACCAAATCCACCGGTTAGTGCCTCAGCCGTTAGGGGTAAAACTCAGTGAGACCCGGGGCAAGTAAGGCTAGCAACCTGCTTCCCTGGTACTTTAAATGTTCTGGAGTTATAAGTGTTAGCCCTTCAGCCGATTTCAGTTTAACTTGTTTGCTCTTGAACTGTTTGATTCTTTGGGCTTTCAGCCTAACTATAGAACTGTTTTAAGATAAGGCTTTGCCTTTAAAATTTCTGTTTTGCTTGAGTTTTGCCTAATTAAGAATTAGGTTAGGAAATGAGACACTTACAGTAGGAAAGGAGTTTTGCTATTTGGGGAGCAAAATAACTGATGATGGTCGAAGTAGAGAGGATATAAAATGTAGACTGGCAATGGCAAGGAAAGCGTTTCTGAAGAAGAGAAATTTGTTAACATCGAGTACAGATTTAAGTATCAGGAAGTCGTTTCTAAAAGTATTTGTATGGAGTGTAGCCATGTATGGAAGTGAAACATGGACGATAAATAGTTTGGACAAGCTTTCGAAATGTGGTGTTACAGAAAAATGCTGAAGATTAGATGGGTAGATCACATAACTAATGAGGAGGTATTGAATAGAATTGGGGAGGAGTTTGTGGCACAACTTGACAAGAAGCAGGGACCGGTTGGTAGGCCATGTTCTGAGGCATCAAGGGATCACAAATTTAGCACTGGAGGGCAGTGTGGGGGGTAAATATCGTAGAGGGAGACCAAGAGATGAATACACTAGGCAGATTCAGAAGGATGTAGGTTGCAGTAAGTACTTGGAGATGAAGGAGCTTGCACAGGATAGAGTAGCATGGAGAGCTGCATCAAACCAGTCTCAGGACTGAAGACCACAACAACAACAAGAATTGTTTTACGTAAGGCCTTTGTTTTTTTTAATTTTTAATGTTAAGTGTCGGGCTTTCAGCCGATTCTGAATTCAAATTGTTTGCTCTGAAAATCTCGGATTCTTTGGGCCTTCAGCATAAATAAAGAACTATTTTAAGATAAGTCTTGCTTTTTAAATCTGTGATTATGCCGAGTTTTAAATCATTGGTCTTCAGCCATTTTTAAATTAAAATGTCTTTCAGCTGCTAATTAAGTCCCAAGGACTAAAGCTGTGTGTTTAAAAAAAATCTTTTTGGGCTCTTGTTATGTTTGATCAAATAATAATGTTGTATCTTCGAGTGTAACTGACAGCCTCTTATTCTGGCCCCTTTCCACAATTTAAACTGCCTGTCCTGTCCTGTGGGTTTAGCAGGGCGGTTCAATTTTGGTCTTCCGTCTGCATGTTGCAGCTGATTACGTTCTGTATTCTTTACATTGTTTCTTCTTTACTATCATCTATGTGTACTGTTCTGAGGCAAAATAAACGCAACTTTCCAAAAATTCCGTTTGTTGCTTTAATTTTGGACACCAGTGTTTATCCAGTGATCACAGGCCTGCAGAACATGGGCTGCTTCCACAAACTGCCTCCATTGCTTTCTGCTCAATGTTTCTGCACTGAACATGACTGCTGGGCATATCACAGATCATCATCTTAGTGTACGACTGTCAGTTGAAGATTCCATTTCCACTGCTATTCTTTCCTTCTTGTCCATTTCTATGCTGTTGTACATCAGGATCTCAAGTATCTGAACTGGAAAAATCTCTTGAACCACACACTACTCACATGAAATTCTTCCTGCTCCTCTGATCGACATGCGATCAGCGCCTTTGCAACACCGTTCCTGATCTGAAGCATGGATAAGCTCAAGTACTGTGGTATGAATGGGACACTGATGAAATGGTTTGAATCATACCTCACTGGAAGAGTGCAGAAAGTTAGCAGTTCACATAATATGCAAAAAACTGGTGATTTCTCAAACTGGGGAACAATCAAGAATGGCGTGACGCAAGGTTCGGTCTTGGGTCCTCTGCTGTTCTTAATATATATTAATGACTTCCCATTCTATAATCACGAAGATGCAAAGTGGTACTTTTTGCCGATGATACAAGTATAGCTATCACACCCAACAGACAATAATTAACAGGTGAAATTGTAAAAGATGTTTCTCAGATCATCATTAAGTGGTTCTCTGCAAATGGGCTCTCATTAAACTTTGACAAAACACAGTATATACAGTTCGACATAGTAAATGGAATGACACCATTAATAAATATAGACATCGATCAGAAACCGGTAGCTAAGGTAGAATTTTCAAAAAACTTTAGGTGTATGCATTGAAGAGGGGTTGAACTGGAAAAAACACACTGAGGATCTCCTGAAACTTTTGAGTTCAGCTACTTATGCTATTAGGGTCATTGCAAATTTTGGCGATATACATCTCGGTAAATTAGCTTACCACGCCTATTTTCATTGTCTGCTTTCGTATGGCATCATATTCCGGGTTAACTCATCATTCAGTAAAAGAGTGTTCATTGCACAAAAGCGTGTAATCAGAATAATTGCGGGAGCTCATCCAAGATCATCCTGCAGACACTTATTTAAAGGGCTAGAAATCTTCACTGTGGCCTCACAATATATATCTACATCTACATGTACATCCATACTCCGCAAGCCACCTGACGGTGTGTGGCGGAGGGTACCTTGAGTACCTCTATCGGTTCTCCCTCCTATTCCAGGTTCGTATTGTTCGTGGAAAGAAGGATTCTCGTTATGCCTCTGTGTGGGCTCTAATCTCTCTGATTTTATCCTCATGGTCTCTTCGCGAGATATACGTAGGAGGGAGTAATACACCACTTGACCCCTCGGTGAAGGTATGTTCTCGAAACTTCAACAAAAGCCCGTACCGAGCTACTGAGCGTCTCTCCTGCAGAGTCTTCCACTGGAGTTTATCCATCATCTCCGTAACGCTTTCGCGATTACTAAATGATCCTGTAACGAAGCGCGCTGCTCTCCGTTGGATCTTCTCTATCTCTTCTATGAACCCTATCTGGTACGGATCCCACACTGGTGAGCAGTATTCAAGCAGCGGGCGAACAAGCGTACTGTAACCTACTTCCTTTGTTTTCGGATTGCATTTCCTTAGGATTCTTCCAATGAATCTCAGTCTGGCATCTGATTTACCGACGATCAACTTTATATGATCATTCCATTTTAAATCACTCCTAATGCGTACTCCAAGATAATTTATGGAATTAACTGCTTCCAGTTGCTGACCTGCTATTTTGTAGCTAAATGATAAGGGATCTATCTTTCCTATGTATTCGCAGCACATTACACTTGTCTACATTGAGATTCAATTGCCATTCCCTGCATCATGCGTCAACTCGCTACAGATCCTCCTGCATTTCAGTACAATTTTCTATTGTTACAACCTCTCGATATACCACAGCATCATCCGCAAAAAGCCTCAGTGAACTTCTGATGTCATCCACAAGGTCATTTATGTATATTGTGAATAGCAACGGTCCTACGACACTCCCCTGCGGCACACCTGAAATCACTCTTACTTCGGAAGACTTCTCTCCATTGAGAATGACATACTCCGTTCTGTTATCTAGGAACTCTTCAATCCAATCACACAATTGGTCTGATAGTCCATATGCTCTTACTTTGTTCATTAAACGACTGTGGGGAACTGTATCGATTGCCTTGCGGAAGTCGAGAAACACGGCACCTACCTGGGAACCCGTGTCTATGGCCCTCTGAGTCTCGTGGACATTATATATTCACTTATTAAATTTGTTATTAACAATCGGAACGAATTCAAAAGTAATAGCAGTGTACATGGCTACAACACTAGGAGAAAGGATGATCTTCACTACTCAATATTAAATCTAACTTTGGCTCAGAAGAGGGTAAATTATGCTGCCACAAGGGTCTTTGGTCATTTACCTGATAGTATCAAAAGTCTGACAGATAGCCATATAGCATTTAAAAGGAAATTAAAAGAATTTCTTAATGGCAGCTCCTTCTACTCATCAGATGAATTTTTGGATATAGTAAGTAGGTAATTTCCCCAATGTCCACAAGAAAAAAATTAAGTGTCATGTAATATTTTGTGTCATGTAATATCTTTATAGACACCTTTTATTAACCAGACACCTTCTACATAATTGCGTATTCATGATGTATGGAACAAGTACTAATATAATCTAATCTAATCTAAAGCACGCACCTTCTTCTCGTCGTCGGGGAAGAGCCCGTCGAGGCGCATCTTCCTCTTGCGGATGCCGTCAGGGTTGGGCGCGCCGCAGCCCGGCTTTCCCCACGGCGAGTACTTGGCCAGCATGTCGCGCAGCTGAGGAAGGAAGCGCAGAATCAGTTGAAACGTCGGCGAGCGCTTCGAAAGAAAACGCCAGTCCCGAGTGGCAGCATGTATTGGATAAATTATAAGTTTGGGCCTTTGGTAAATAAAATGACTTTTATCTTAATAATATGAATATTTATATATGTGTTTGGAGATAGACATAGTGATTGATTTTCGATTGAGATTTTTACTTTAGGTCGCAACTGGTACCTGAATTTTGGTTGCTGCCTCCTTGAATGATCAGCTTCTGCACCAGTTGGTGACGTATTACAATTTGGAGGAAGTTATTGTTCTTTAAGGGGGGTGGGATGTCAAACGGGCCGACGTGGAGAAGGAGAGGCAGCACAGAACATTTTAATTTCCACTGTCTATATTTTTACAAATAAATTCATAAAACTTTGTCAGCATGACCAGGAAGGATACAGAATTCACACTCGTAGTAGTGGAAGTTCTAAAACATAAGGAAGTAATTTTTTTACGTGGGAAATGTCATCATTTTTTTCACTTACTAATGGCAGCATTTGTTGCCATAGGTCCACTTTCCTTCATAAGTAAGAGAGATTCGTCGATGAATTTTGCACAGCATACAAACAATACTTAAAGGTATACGAAACTCTACAATTTTCCAAATCTATTAAAAACTGTGGTAAAAATTGAGGTAATTAACTATAAAATTTGTGTTTTTTCTAAACATGAAGTTTAAAATATAACAGTTCATTCGTTTTTTCATAAATTAAATAAATTCTAGAGTTTCATACACCTGTGAATATGGTATGTATGCTGTGCAAAATTCATCGCAGAATCTCTCTAGCTTATGAAGAAAATTGTACCTATAGCAACAAATGCAGCCATCTCTAAGTGAAAAAATGATGAAATTTCGCACGTAAAAAAGAAAATTATTTTGTTATGTTTTCGAATTTCCACTGCAATGGCTGTGAATCCTGAATCCTTCCTGGTGATGCTGACAAAGTTTTATGAATTCATTTGTAAAAGTATAGACAGTGGAAATTAAAATGCCCTGTGATGCCTCTCCTGCTCCGAGTCGGCCCGTTTGACGTCCTGCCCCCCTTAAGGTTTAAAATACGACTCTGTTAGTTACTTGGCCGAATTGAGGATACCTTTGAGCCCAAGTTTTCGTAGCTCTTCATACCTAAGGGACCACTGTTGTAAGTAAATAAGATCAAACAGCAATCTGCTTTTCGTGAGAAGAGGAGATTGCTTAGCGCACAAACTTCCTTCAAACTACACGTCCTGCTAGAGCAAAATTGGTCAGTGGAGTTCAGCACCATACTACTGTACAAGAACATAATCCAATTACTGTAATTAAGAAATTATGAGAGGTTGTTACTTATTGATTGAAAACTACAGAGAATCCATTTCTTTTCCTGTATTTTAGTGAACTTTGTACACTTACAATTCTGTCGATTGTTAGATGGCAACGACAATGAAGTTCACCTCCTTTTCCAAAAACACGATATTTCTCTTCTTCACTTCCAGAAAATTTGTATACATAAATGTTTGGCAACTCTTACACATACGTTACTCGGTTTTATCACTAAAATATCAATTTCCATCAAATGTAACAATACGTTCTGAGTGACGGTCTAGCAACACGTCCTCTTAACACAAGATACAGATTAACAATTCTCTTTTTCTTTAATAATTCGATTGTCTTATTATATAAGAGTCCATACTGAAAGATTCACAACTACTATCGTTGCGGGGATGGCGCGCTAAAGAGTTTCTTGCTGCCCACCTGCTGTCCACCTTCAAGTACTTTTTGAATCACATTTACATCTACGGTACTTACATACATTACTGAGCTTCCCAGAATGAAATCACGCACAAATTAGTTACAAAAGAAAAGCAGTGAGGCACACATAACATTACAAGCACAATCACACGGGGAAAGCAGTGGCTTGTGTGAGAGACCTGCCAGTTAACACGAGGCACATTTAGCAGTTAAAGGGATAAACTGATGGAGAAAAAGTTGGCCTAGCGCCCGTACAACTCACGCACTCAACTACGCATGCAGGCAGTTCATCCATCCCGGGAGTTCAGTATCTACACTCCTGGAAATGGAAAAAAGAACACATTGACACCGGTGTGTCAGACCCACCATACTTGCTCCGGACACTGCGAGAGGGCTGTACAAGCAATGATCACACGCACGGCACAGCGGACACACCAGGAACCGCGGTGTTGGCCGTCGAATGGCGCTAGCTGCGCAGCATTTGTGCACCGCCGCCGTCAGTGTCAGCCAGTTTGCCGTGGCATACGGAGCTCCATCGCAGTCTTTAACACTGGTAGCATGCCGCGACAGCGTGGACGTGAACCGTATGTGCAGTTGACGGACTTTGAGCGAGGGCGTATAGTGGGCATGCGGGAGGCCGGGTGGACGTACCGCCGAATTGCTCAACACGTGGGGCGTGAGGTCTCCACAGTACATCGATGTTGTCGCCAGTGGTCGGTGGAAGGTGCACGTGCCCGTCGACCTGGGACCGGACCGCAGCGACGCACGGATGCACGCCAAGACCGTAGGATCCTACGCAGTGCCGTAGGGGACCGCTCCGCCACTTCCCAGCAAATTAGGGACACTGTTGATCCTGGGGTATCGGCGAGGACCATTCGCAACCGTCTCCATGAAGCTGGGCTACGGTCCCGCACACCGTTAGGCCGTCTTCCGCTCACGCCCCAACATCGTGCAGCCCGCCTCCAGTGGTGTCGCGACAGGCGTGAATGGAGGGACGAATGGAGACGTGTCGTCTTCAGCGATGAGAGTCGCTTCTGCCTTGGTGCCAATGATGGTCGTATGCGTGTTTGGCGCCGTGCAGGTGAGCGCCACAATCAGGACTGCATACGACCGAGGCACACAGGGCCAACACCCGGCATCATGGTGTGGGGAGCGATCTCCTACACTGGCCGTACACCACTGGTGATCGTCGAGGGGACACTGAATAGTGCACGGTACATCCAAACCGTCATCGAACCCATCGTTCTACCATTCCTAGACCGGCAAGGGAACTTGCTGTTCCAACAGGACAATGCACGTCCGCATGTATCCCGTGCCACCCAACGTGCTCTAGAAGGTGTAAGTCAACTACCCTGGCCAGCAAGATCTCCGGATCTGTCCCCCATTGAGCATGTTTGGGACTGGATGAAGCGTCGTCTCACGCGGTCTGCACGTCCAGCACGAACGCTGGTCCAACTGAGGCGCCAGGTGGAAATGGCATGGCAAGCCGTTCCACAGGACTACATCCAGCATCTCTACGATCGTCTCCATGGGAGAATAGCAGCCTGCATTGCTGCGAAAGGTGGATATACACTGTACTAGTGCCGACATTGTGCATGCTCTGTTGCCTGTGTCTACGTGCCTGTAGTTCTGTCAGTGTGATCATGTGATGTATCTGACCCCAGGAATGTGTCAATAAAGTTTCCCCTTCCTGGGACAATGAATTCACGGTGTTCTTATTTCAATTTCCAGGAGTGTATAACATTTTTGACTTTTAACAACGTTGATACTGGAAAGATATCAGTCCTGGGAATGTTTCAATTTGAAGTTGTAAGTCAGATAGTAAGTAACAAAAGATTTTTTTTCCATGTGACATAATTACAGTTTCACAATTTTCGGATTGTTTTGCCTTTACTTGTACCCTTGTTTCTTGCCAAATTTCATGACTACAGGTCAATGGGAAGCAGCCTATAGGGTTCGATGAGTACGTTTTTCGAGTATCAAAATACGTGACATAAATGGCCGCATCTTTTGATTGCATTGACTTTTTACACCACCAAAGGAACATCGACCTTAGTGTGTAACATAAATTTCAACTTGATACGCTCACCTGTTCCTGAGAAAAACGGGTCTTAACAGAGGGTCTGACGGACAGACAATGAGATAACGAAAGACAATTTTTTTTTCGTGTGATATAATTACAAATTCAAATTTTGGGATTTTTCCTTTAATTTCACAGTGAAACCTCGCTTATTGCCAAATTTTACGATTCTAGGTCAACGGGAAGAACCCTGCATGTTTTGGTGAGTGAGTTTTCGAGTTTCAAAATATGTGACATAAGTGGCCGTATTTGATTGCACTGATTTAGAAGCTTCAATCCTTTACACCCCCAAGGAACCGTAGACCTTTGCAAGTGACGTAAATTTCAACTTGATACGTATACCAGTGCATGAAAATAATGATTTTTATTATTCGGACAGGCAAACGGCCGTACGACAAGGTGATTCTATGAGGATTCCGTTTTTACTGACTGATATTCAAAATCCTTAAAAGCACTTCTTACGAAATGAGACTAGTACTACTTCTCAACATAATTCCCCCAATAATAATGCATTTGTCACGACGGCGAATTAGGTTTTTTAAATATTTGATGCACAAAAAATCTTTAGCTTGTTGTCTGAGTCATTTTCACACAAATTCTTGAACCACTTCTTTATAATCGAACTTTTTCCTCCTCTAGTGGACCAAACATATGGAAATCTGAGGGAACCAAATCTGGACCGAACGGAGGGAGACGTAGTATCTCCCAACTAATTTTTCCAATGCCGTCCTGGGTCATATCGGCAGTGCGATGGCGAGCATTGTCGTGTAGCGATATCGCTGCTTTTTCTCTGAGGTCCGCGACGTTTTTTTCTAACTGCTAGCTTCACATTGTTTATCGGCATGCCTGAGAGTAGTAGATGCTGTTTATTGTACGCCGATATTCCAAATAATCCCAAAAGACGACACCTTGAGCAGCCTAAAGTACGGTCAACATGACTTTTCCCACCGATGCTTGCGTTCTGAATTTCTTTTGGACACGTGAAATGGTGTTGTTCCACTCCATGCTTTGTCTTTTAGACTTTAGTTCATGGTGAACCTAATTTTCATTTCAGAATGTCAAATCAAATACCTCTCAACCGTCTAAATTTCCGAACTGTTATTTTATTTGGCTACCAGTATCGGCGACATATTACGCTGTCTATCCTCGACCTATTTTCAGTACAATGGTGAATTTTATGAACAGATTGATGGGGTAGCCATGGGAAGCCCCTTAAGCCCAGAAATTGCGAATTTATTCGTGGAATATTTTGAACATCAAGCACCGCAGTCGGCCAAAAAAGAGCCCCTCGAAGTGGTATCGGTATGTGGATGATACCTTTGTAATATGGAATCATGAGGAAGAAGACTTGAATGATTTCCTGGTACACTTAAATAGCATCAACCCAAAGACCAAATTTACTATGGAGAAAGAGAAGAATGGACAACTTAACTTTTTGGATGTATCAGTTATCAAACGGGCGGATGGGACCTTAGGCCATAAGGTCTATAGGAAAGGTACACATACTGATCGCTACCTCCATAAGAACTCAAACCACCACCCTAGGCAAAAGAGGGGGGTCATAAAAACACTAGTGGATAGGGCCAATAATTGTGAACCAGGCTACTTACAAGAAGAACTAAATCATTTACGAACGGCCTTTGCGAAAAATGGTTATACGAAAAACGAGATTAACCGAGCACTTCACCCAAATAGAAAAATGCCTAAAAATAGGAGACAGCAACAACCATCAGCTGGAAAAGTATTTCTTCCGTTCATCCATAACATCACGGATCGCATTGGGAAAGTACTAGCCAAGTTTCAGGTAGAGACCATTTTTAGACCCACTAGGAAAATTAGTGAACGCCTAAGATGAACAAAAGATGCTCGTCACCCCCTAACCACCCCAGGGGTATACAAAATTCCGTGTAGTTGTGGCAGGGTTTACATAGGAACTACAAAAAGAAGCATCAATACACGGCTGACGGAGCACAAAAGAAACTGTCGCTTGGGACATATCGACAAATCGGCAGTAGCGGAACATGTTTTTAAAGATGGAGATCACGAAATAAAATTTGGTGATACAAGCGTGCTAGCAAGGACGTCGCATTATCATACACGTATGTATAGAGGGGCAATTGAAATCCACAAACATCAATACAATTTTAATCGTAAAGAAGAAGGATTAAAATTGGACAAGATATGGCGGTCGACGTTGCATGAATCACGTGACAATCGATTGCCTGCAATCGAGAGAACAGACGATAGCCAGAGGTAGCTACGTGACGTGCGGTGGCGCCCTCTACGATCTCCACATAAGCGGCGGCCCCAGCTCCTAGCAGCCAGTCGTCGACTCACCTCGGAAGATGTTCTCCGTAGTTGAGAACGAAACGTCAGGGAGAAGAAGTTCTACAGATCGACCACGGCAACTTAGCCCGGAAGTGCTTACTGATGAAACACTTCCTAATTTCCTCTGACGCACTAAGCGCATTACAGTCACTGCAGAACCTGTACCCAGCGGAGAAGTTGGAACAGCTGATTTACGACCAACTGTACATCCTCCAACGACAGGGCGAGCAAGTGTCCTTTTGCTGGGTAGCAGAGCATCTGGGCATACGGGGAAATGAACAAGCTGATCGAGCTGCCAAGGACGCCTGCAGATTACCGGAGGTGACACAATGTTCTATTCCATTGCGAGGTGTCTTTTGTGTGCTGCGGCGGAAGTCTATGCAATTGTGCGAGGAGGAATGGCTGGCGGTGAGGGAAAATAAGCTGCGGTTGGTGAAACCCACCATCCAGCCGTGGTGGTCCTCCTGCCGGTCACGTAGGCGAGACGAAGTGACCCTTACACGTCTTCGCATAGGGCACTGTCCTCTTACGCATGCCTTCTTACTACGGCGAGAGGAACCCCCGCTGTGTGATGCCTGTGGCGTACGAATCACTGTACCCCACATTTTAGTCGAGTGTGATTTATATCGTTCTGTCAGGGCGGAAGTTAATATTAGTGGGGATCTGCCCTCGATTTTAGCCGATGACGAGGCGAGTGTCAAGAAAGTTCTACGGTACTGTGATGTTTCCGGGCTTCAGCCTAAAATTTTAGGTTGGAATTTTTAGTTTGTTGCCGGTTGGATGACCACTCCTTTTTATTCTTGTCATAGGCCAGTTCTAAAAATGTGCTATGTGTTTCATTTTAACCCCTTCCCCTACGTTCTCTTGCAGTTCTCCTCTTTACATGCTGCTTTCCACTTTGCTACTGTTGACGTGCACACTGCCTATGTAGACTGTCTCCTTTAATTTTAGTTTTATTTTTGCACTTTCTGCATTTTAGTGACACTCGTCCGTTATTGTTTCCGTTCGGGCGCTAAAGACTACACTGTTGAGTGCCCATTACACCGTATCCATCCACGCATGTTCTACGACCAGTGAGAGTTGTGGCGTGGTCTCCAGCAACGATCGGCCACAGGTTGCGCGCAGACCTCTGCAGGCTTCCTGGATGCGCAGAGCCAGCAGGGAGGGCGCAGGACCGCCACTCCTCGTTAGCGTCGAGAGTCCTCTACTGCAGAGGGGGGGGGGGGAGGCGGGGGGGGGCGGAGCGTGGAAGGAACCTCAGGGGGGGGGGGGGAGGGCTTCGTGCTGCTGGCTGCATCCGTGCGTGCGCGTGGGGCGGCAGCCGTCGCGGTGCATAACACGCGACATCAGCAATGTAGAGTACGAGGAAGAGACTAACAAATGCGTAGAGAGAAAAGGAGGAGGTGCATATGGATGTCATGATTGAGGAAGAACTAGAATAAAATGCAGCGAAAGAGTAAAATGAAGAGGTGAAAGAAAACAAGTATAACACGTACCCGACTCATACGATAATAGTTGGTGGTGACTTTAAGGGGTGTAGGACGTCAAACGGGCCGACTTGAAGCAGGAGAGGCATCACAGGACATTTTAATTTCCACTGTCTATACTTTTACAAATGAACTCATAAAACTGTCAGCATCATCAGAAAGGATTCAGGATTCATATCCATCGCAGTGGAAGTTCGAAACCATAAAAATTTTTTTTTTTTTTTTTACGTGCGAAATTTCATCATTTTTCCCACTAGCATTTGTTGCTATAGATACACTTTTCTTCATAAATTAGAGAGATTATTCGATGAATTTTGCACAGCATACATACCATACTCACAGGTGTATGAAACTCTAGAATTTATTTAATTTATGAAAAAACGAATGAACTATTATATTTTAAACTTATTGCTTAGAAAAAAACACAAATTCTATAATTAATTACCTCAATTTTTGCCACAGTTTCTAATAGATTTGGAAAATTCTAGTTTCATATACCTTTAAGTATTGTTTGTATGCTGTGCAAAATTCATCAAAGAATCTCTCTTACTTATGAAGAAAAGTGTACCTTTAGCAACAAATGCTGCCATTAGTAAGTGAAAAAATGATGAAATTTCACACGTAAAAAAAATTACTTGTTTATGTTTTAAAACTTCCACTGCTATGAGTGTGAATTCTGAATCCTGCCTGGTCATGCTGACAAAGTTTTATGAATTTATTTTAGTTCTTGGACCACGACCTCACATCCCGGAAAGTATATCAACAGCCATGTCACCCGGTCGTGAAAGCCTTCATTCTACAATTATTTTTAAAAGTATAGACAGTGGAAATTGAAATGTCCTGTGGTGCCTCTCCTGCTCCAAGTGGGCCCGTCTGACGTCCTACCCCCCCCCCCCCCCCATTAATTTACCCTCGATATGTTGGTGAAAATACGCGTTTAATTCCGGAGGTAGGCATAAAATATACGAAATATGCTAAACGGATTCTCTGAAAATTATTTCGAGCAGTTAGTTCATGAGCGAATAGTAAACGGTTGTGAAAACACACCTGACCTCTTAGCAACAAATAATCCTGAATTAATAACGAGCATCGAAACCGATAAAGGAATTAGTGAACGCAGGGTTGTCGTAGCGAGACTGAATATTGTAATTCCCAAATCCTAAAAAACAAAGAGAAAAATATACCTATTCAAAAAAGCAGATAAAAATTCACTTGACCTCTTCCTGAGAGACAATCTCCACTCATTCCAAATTAATAATGTAAGTGTAGACCAGATGTGGCCTGAATTCAAAGAAATAGTATCGGCAGCAATTGAGAGATTTGTACCAAATAAATTAACAAACGACGGAGCTGATCCTCCTTGGTACACAAAACGGGTTAGAGCACTGTTGCAGAAACAAAGAAAGAAACACGCCAAATCTAAACAGACGCAAAATTTCCAAGATTGGCGATCTTTTACAGAAGTGCGAAATTTAGCGCGGACTTCAATGCGAGAAGATTGTAACAGTTTCCACAACGAAACTTTATCTCGAAACCTGGCAGAAAATCAGAGATTCTGGTCGTATGTGAAGTATGTTAGCGGCAAGGAACAATCAATGCCTTCTCTGGGCGATAGCAAATGGAGATACTATCGAAGACAGTGCTGCCCAAGAACAGTTACTTATTACAGCCTTCCCAAATGCCTTCACAAAAGAAGACGAAGTAAACATTCCAGAATTCGAATCAAGAATAGCTGCCGACATGAGAAACGTAGAAGTAAATATCCTCGTAATAGGGAAGCAACTTAAATCACTTAATAAAAGCAAGTCTTCTGGTCCAGACTGTATACCAATTAGGTTCCTTTCGGTGTATGCTGATGCATTAGCTCCATACTTAACAATTATATACAATCGTTCGCTCTACCAAAGATCCGTACCCAAAAGACTGGACAGTTGCACAGGTCAGACCAATATTCAAGAAAGGTAGTAGGAGTAATCCACTAAATTACAGGCCCATATCGTTAAAATCAATATGCAGCAGGATTTTAGAACATATATTGTGTTCGAACATTATGAATTACCTCGAAGAACACTGTCTATTGACACACAGTCAACATGGGTTTAGAAAACATCGTTCCTGTGAGGCACAACTAGCTCTTTATTCACATGAAGTGTTGAGTGCTATTGACAAGGGATTTCTGATCGATTCCGTACTTCTGGATTTCCGGAAGGCTTTTGACACTGTTCCACATAAGCGGCTCGTAGGGAAATTGCATGCTCATGCAATATCGTCTCAGTTATGTGACTGGATTAGTGATTTCCTGTCAGACAGGTCACAGTTCGTAGTAACTGACGGAAAGTGATCGAGTAAAACAGAAGTGATTTCTGGCGTTCCCCAAGGTAGTGTTATAGGCCCTTTGCTGTTCCTTATCTATATAAACGATTTGGGAGACAATCGGAGCACCCGTCTTAGGTTTTTTGCAGATGACGCTGTCGTCCATCGACTAATAAAGTCATCAGAAGATCAAAACAAATGCAAAACGATTTATGAAAGGTATTTGTCTTAGGTTTTTTGCAGATGACGCTGTCGTCCATCGACTAATAAAGTCATCAGAAGATCAAAACAAATGCAAAACGATTTATGAAAGGTATTTTGAATGGTGCGAAAAGTGGCAGTTGACCCTAAATAACGAAAAGTGTGAGGTCATCCACATGAGTGCTAAAAGGAACTCGTTAAACTTCGGTTACACGATAAATCAGTGTAGTCTAAAAGCCGTAAATTCAGCTAAATATCTAGGTATTACAATTACGAACAACTTAAATTGGAAGGAACACACAGAAAATGTTGTGGGGGAGCCGGCGGGAGTGGCCGTGCGGTTCTAGGCGCTACAGTCTGGAGCCGAGCGACCACTACGGTCGCAGGTTCGAATACTGCCTCGGGCATGGATGTGTGTGATGTCCTTGGGTTAGTTAGGTTTGATTAGTTCAAAGTTGTAGGCGACTGATGACCTCAAAAGTTAAGTCGTATAGTGCTGGGAGCCATTTGAACCATTTTTTGTTGTGGGGGAAGGCTAACCAAAGACTGCGTTTTGTTGGCAGGACACTTAGAAAATGTAACAGAGCTACTAAGGAGATTGCCAACACTACGCTTGTCCGTCCTCTTTTAGAATACTGCTGCGCAGTGTGGGATCCTTACCAGATAGGACTGACGGAGTACATCGAAAAAGTTCAAAGAAGGGCAGCACATTTTGGATCATCGCGCAATATGGGAGAGAGTGTCACAGAAATGATGCAGGATTTGGGCTGGAAATCATTAAAAGAAAGGCGTTTTTCGTTGCGACGGGATCTTCTCACGAAATTCCAATCACCAACTTTCTCCTCAGAATGCGAAAATATTTTGTTGACACCGATCTATATACGGAGAAACGATCACCACGATAAAATAAGGGAAGTCAGTGCTCGTACGGAAAGATGGTGGTGTTGGTTCTTCCGGCGCGCTATACGAGATTGGAATAATAGAGTATTGTGAAGGTGGTTCGATGAACCCTCTGCCAGGCACTAAAATGTGATTTGCAGAGTATCCATGTAGATTTAGATATAATCTGGAGAGTAAGTGAGAGCAAAAGGAAGAATTAGAGCAAGAGATATCACAGACATGCCAGACACGAGGTCTAGAAAGCACGGCTACACTGATGATTGGACACTTGCAACAAGACGTAGCTCATTTGAAGGATTACAGGAGGACCTTACAGCCGACCTCCCAATTTCTCCAGAACGGACTTTCGAAAATGGCGTCTCCAACCAAACGTCAGCAAAACAGAAGTTACATGCTTTCATCTGAACAACGAACTTGCCAAAAGGGAGCTTAGTACACAGTATGAGAACACATGGCTTGCTAACAATAAAACACAAAAATATCTGGGTGTGACACTCGATCGAATTCTCAGATTTGAAGAGCATATAACAAAAACAGCAGAAAAATTAAACTCGAGGAACAACATTACACAAAGACTCTGTGCGACTAAACGGGGGTCACTGGCCTCTGCCCCACGCTCATCTGCGCTGAGCCTCGTCTTTCCAGCTGCTGAGTACTGAGCGCCGGTGTGGCTCAACAGTCCTCACACTCACAGAGTTGGCGTTCACCTCAATAACACAATCAGATTGATCGCAGGAGTCATCACATCCACCCCTGCGAAATGGCTCCCAGTACTGAGCCATATATCACCGGCAAAGCCGGCCGTGGTGGTCTAGCGGTTCTAGGCGCTCAGTCCGGAACCGCGGGACTGCTACGGTCGCAGGTTCGAATCCTGCCTCGGGCATGGATGTGTGTGATGTCCTTAGGTTAGTTAGGTTTAAGTAGTTCTAAGTTCTAGGGGACTGATGACCACAGATGTTAAGTCCCATACTGCTCAGAGCCATTTGAACCATTTGAATCACCGGCAAATCTGCGTCGTATGAACGCACTCACGGGAGAGTACAAGAAGATCTCGAGCAACAAGAACTTAACCAATACATGAGGACATCGAATACGCCATCGATAGCCGCCTCCGATCCACAGAGCCAACTATGGAAATGCAATGACAGCCACAGAAGAAAAATTCACCTTCACTAAAACCTGACATCAACAATGGATCACAAACTAGAGCAACGAAATTCCGTGTATCAGTCAAAAGCCTCCGGGTTTTGAGTTGCCATGTAAAACCTGGTCAAATCTGTACACAATACGGACGCAGCATGGTGTATGTCCCCATTTCCTGCATAAATGGGGCAAGAAATCGACGTCCTTCTGTGACTGTGATGAAATCCAAACCATAAAACACATCATAGAAGAATGCTTTCGAACAGCTGATGAAGGGAAACCTGAAGATTTCCGGACGCAGACTCCAGAAGCTGTAGCCTACATAAATATGTGACATGTTTGTTTATAACTACAATTACTTCAGTTTAACTAGTCATTTGTGGGCTACTGCCATACGCTAAATAAATAAATAAGAGGAAGGAGAAGAGTAAGACGAAAAAGTGTTAGATCGGGAGTCCTGAACGAAACCTGTAAGAGGTTTCGGTCTTACGTAAAATCAGGAAGTGATTGGGAAGCCTCTATTCATTCACTCAGTAACGACAGGTAACAGACAGAAACGACAGATAACAGAGAGAAGGCCGAAGTACTGAATTCGATCTTGAAAAGGTCTCTGTTCGATTCCTTTCATGTTAATTTCTTAAATCTGTTGTCATTAACTGCATACATTCCACTACTGAATTTACTGTGGTGTTTTTGACTCCATCTGGGAGGAGACTGAGTAGTGGAAAGTGTTACTTTTACACATAAACAAAAACGATCTGTCACACTACTACACTTTAAAACACAGTTTATATGTAACTCATGTCACACAGTCTCATATGGAACCTACATCCGTTTTTTTATGTAGTGTATATGATAAGATACTGTCATCCCCCTTCCCTTCTGTGTGAGAGGATGAATGAGCAAATGTGTTTCTAGTTGCATGCTGGATGGTAGCAGACAAGCCTGTGTGCTAGAGAACAGTAGGACCAACGTCGGGACAGGTAGCAACGCTTTCTAAAAGCAAAGAGGTTTCTATTCTTAGTATGGTCCTGTCCATCCCTTGTCATGTTGGTATAGGAAGCTGCCCCTCTGGCCACTTCCGTTTGTATCTGTGAGCCACCCTCAGAAAGGGACCAGGTCAGTCTGTCCGTGGCGAGCGTCTGAAATGGTAAGATCTCCGGCTAAGCGCGTCTCTGCTAAGTCCGTAGGACAATGGGTTTCTTAAGTTCAGCCTAACTGAAAATTTAATCACCTTTATTTCAGGATTAGATCTAAAATATCCGATGTTATCTTAAATTGCAATGCAGTGTAATTCGCGTGTGAAGTTCAGAATATCATCCGGTAGTTGCTTTGTCACTACTTTGTGAGTAAAGTGGAACCACCTGTTGATCAGTAACTCTAACTAAGATCATCAATCTTAAATGCGAATGTGTGTGAGATTATAACGTTTCGTCTTGACAATATTTTTCAATATAGCAACTTTTCTTTATGTTCAACCCACGTGGTGTGTACTTTGTGAGACCAGTACCACGTGCTTATACAGTTGTTTGACCCATCAGGTTAGTAGTAAGACGATAGTAAACAGTTCGAGGTTTTTCTTTAGTAAATTGCGTTTCGATGTAATTTATTTTAGTTATCAAAATTATTGTGGAGTTACACTCTTTGTGTAAACCAAGTGCATGTGGTGTAAGCATCAAATAGCCCTCAGCTATTCTTTCTGGCAAGAGTCCACAGAGAGTTAGTATGAATTTAGTATACCAGTGTGTGGTAATTTCATGACGGACAGGATTGCGCTACGAACGTAACTTCTTTGGGTGAAAATTGAATCGGTTGGTTGTGGTTAATTTCCTCTTGCATATGTTTCAACGTTCTTCGTGTGTTATTTTATGAATGCAGTGTTGTATGCAGTTTCGCAATCTTGGCTCCATATTTGATGTGTTCCGTAAGATTACAAACTCACATTGTCACAATCTCAAATAAGGCACCAGTTCAGTTATGAATCAAGTTTAATACGCTGAGATTTTAACGGAACAATGATCAATGTTAAAATAAATGTCCGATTTTAACGGAACAATGATCAATGTTAAAATAAATGTCCAAACATAAACTGATTTATTTCTTTTTACTTAAATTCTCTTTTTATACATATATCACCGGTTGTCGTAATATGACTATTAAAATATTATAAGTAATATTAGTCTGGTTGGGAATTTGGTAAACTAGACTGGAGACCTGGTGAAACAATTGCTCAGTAATGCAAGGTTAACTTCCCCAGATAGCTCACAGCTTTTAACCCGCTTTTATTGCCTTGAATATCAGCACCGCTTTCAGAACAACTTAATGCATCGACTTTACAATCTTTCCAAACGGTTTCACCGCGGAAGATCGTAATAAGGGCCCTCGCGTCACCGTCGACACGGCACATATTGAGATAACGGATCGCGAAACAGATAAGCAAACACATCACTTAGTAGAGGAAACACGTAAGTACAAGATGAGTTGCCTACAACATTCTACACAGGTTACGCGAAACAGCTTGCTTCCGTTGTAGCAGTACTTTATCGTACATCTCTGAAGCAACGAAGGTACATAGAGAGGGGATAAAAGCGCAGGTCATTCCCGTCTTCAAGAAGGGCGGTAGGGTAGATGCACATAATTGTATAATCTGTTATGAAATTATGCGACAAGTTTTGTGCTCACGTATCGTGATGGTTTTGAAGAACGAAAATCTCTTCTATAAAAATCAACATGAGTTCCTGCGACATGTTTTGTGCTCACGTATCGTGGTGGTTTTGAAGAACGAAAATCTCTTCTATAAAAATCAACATGAGTTCCAGCAGAAATTTGCGACACTCAGCTCGCTGTGTTTCATCAGCAGGTCCACAGTGGTGTAGACACCGGCGCTCAGGTTGACGCCGTGTTTCTTGAACTCAGGAAGGCATCTCATACCGTCCCGCACTGCAGTTTAGAGAAAACATTACAAGCTTCCCGAGTATGGGACCAGATGTGAGACTGCGTTGAAGACTTACTTGCTGACAGAACTCTACTCGTTGCTCTTAACGGAACAAGATCGCCAGGTGTAAAGCTAAGTGCCAGAGTAACCCAAGGACGTGTCGTAGGACCGTCACTGTTTAATATGTATGTAAATTATCTGCCACAAAGCGACGGAAGCTCTGTAAGTCTGTTCGCAGATGATGCGGTTGTCTATAAGAAAGTAGTAAAACCAGAAGAAAGTATGGATTTTCAGAATGATCTTGTGGGCTTTCAAATAATTTAATGGTGGCCCTTAACTACGTACCCTGAGACTCAGAGTTGAAATATTAAAAGTTTTGACTGGTTTCGTTGTCTAGGGGCTGCCATACGTAGTTGCCGCATTACAAGCCAAATATTGCTGAGTCTACAGTATACAATATGAATATACACATGCATCGAATGGTCGAAGGTTCCTACACTCGGCAGTCGCTAATTTTGAATGTAACATATAAATTTATAAATGAAAGATTGCAATTAAATAAAATTTGCAGGTACTATTTTTCACGACTTTAAATGATGAGCACTATAGCACAAGTACCTTTAAGAATGTACTTTATTACTGAAAAGCACTTACTGGTGTCGATGGTCCAGCAATTAAATAAAATGTAAGTTGAAACTTCCTGGCAGATTAAAACTGTGTGCCCGACCGAGACTCGAACTCGGGACCTTTGCCTTTCGCGGGCAAGCGCTCTACCATCTGAGTTACCGAAGCACGACTCACGCCCGGTCCTCACAGCTTTACTTCTGCCAGTATCTCGTCTCCTACCTTCCAAACTTTACAGAAGCTCTCCTGCGAACCTTGCAGAAGTAGCACTCCTGAAAGAAAGGATATTGCGGAGACATGGCTTAGCCACAGCCTGGGGGATGTTTCCAGAATGAGATTTTCACTCTTCAGCGGAGTGTGCGCTGATATGAAACTTCCTGGCAGATTAAAACTGTGTGAAAACCGAGTTCGAGTCTCGGTCGGGCACACAGTTTTAATCTGCCAGGAAGTTTCATATCAGCGCACACTCCGCTGCAGAGTGAAAATCTCATTCTAAAATGTAAGTTGAATAACAGGGAAACAATAGATTCCTACTTCACGTAATTAGTTATGAGCAACAACACAGCTCACGAGATATTCACTTCTAAACGCATACTACGTCTACACTACAGAAGCCACGGAAATCTCACAAGTGCACAAGTCGGCACTACGAAATATTTCTGTGTCCGGCGACCACGAGCAAACTGCTCAGCAATCTCCAAGTATTTCCTGCGTCCGTCAGTCACGCCTTCGCGTCCAGCACTCCCCCGTCCCGTGCCACCCGAAGCTCCTCCCCCACCTCCATACAGTCTCTCCATTCACTTATGTAGTCGCCTACCGTAGTAACGAGCGCTGTGATTGGCTAGAGCGCTCCCGCCATGTCTCCAAGCCAACGCACACTCACAAACATATTGAAACACATACAAAATACTGGATTTACATTTAAATAACTTGAAATTAAATAAATATTCCTACGTCTGGACCATAAACACGCTCTAACACACATTATTAAATACGTATACATATCAAATAAACATGTATCAAAGGAATAGAAACAAAAGTAGGCCAGTAGCCTAATGTCTCTGTGCTCTCTAAAACACAGCAAATACAGGATTATTACAAATGATTGAAGCGATTTCACAGCTCTACAATAACTTTATTATTTGAGATATTTTCACAATGCTTTGCACACACATACAAAAAAAAATTTTTTTAGGCGTTCTCAAATGTTCGATATGTGCCCCTTTGGTGATTCGGCAGACATCAAGCCGATAATCAAGTTCCTCCCACACTCGGCGCAGCATGTCCCCATCAATGAGTTCGAAAGCATCGTTGATGCGAGCTCGCAGTTCTGGCACGTTACTTGGTAGAGCAGGTTTAAACACTGAATCTTTCACATAACCCGACAGAAAGAAATCGCATGGGGTTAAGTCGGGAGAGCGTGGAGGCCATGACATGAATTGCTGATCGTGATCTCCACCACGACCGATCCATCGGTTTTCCAATCTCCTGTTTAAGAAATGCCGAACATCGTGATGGAAGTGCGGTGGAGCACCATCCTCTTGAAAGATGAAGTCGGCGCTGTCGGTCTCCAGTTTAGGCATGAGCCAATTTTCCAGCATGTCCAGATACACGTGTCCTGTAACGTTTTTTTCGCAGAAGAAAAAGGGGCCGTAAACTTTAAACCGTGAGACTTGAAACTTCCTGGCAGATTAAAACTGTGTGCCCGACCGAGACTCGAACTCGGGACCTTTGCCTTTCGCGGGCAAGCGCTCTACCATCTGAGCTACCGAAGCACGACTCACGCCCGGTACTCACAGCTTTACTTCTGCCAGTACCTCGTCTCCTACCTTCCAAACATTAAACCGTGAGATTGCACGAAACACGTTAAGTTTTGGTGAATTGCGAATTTGCTGCACGAATGCGTGAGGATTCTCTATCGCCCAGATTCGCACATTGTGTCTGTTCACTTCACCATTAAGAAAAAATGTTGCTTCATCACTGAAAACAAGTTTCGCACTGAACGCATCCTCTTCCATGAGCTGTTGCAACCGCGCCGAAAATTCAAAGCGTTTGACTTTGTCATCGGGTGTCAGGGCTTGTAGCAATTGTAAACGGTAAGGCTTCTGCTTTAGCCTTTTCCGTAAGATTTTCCAAACCGTCGGCTGTGGTACGTTTAGCTCCCTGCTTGCTTTATTCGTCGACTTCCGCGGGCTGCGCGTGAAACTTGCCCGCACGCGTTCAACCGTTTCTTCGCTCACTGCAGGCCGACCCGTTGATTTCCCCTTACAAAGGCATCCAGAAGCTTTAAACTGCGCATGCCATCGCCGAATGGAGTTAGCAGTTGGTGGATCTTTGTTGAACTTCGTCCTGAAGTGTCGTTGCACTGTTATGACTGACTGATGTGAGTGCATTTCAAGCACGACATACGCTTTCTCGGCTCCTGTCGCCATTTTGTCTCACTGCGCTCTGGAACGCTCTGGCGGCAGAAACCTGAAGCGCGGCTTCAGCCGAACAAAACTTTATGAGTTTTTCTACGTATCTGTAGTGTGTCGTGACCATATGTCAATGAATGGAGCTACAGTGAATTTATGAAATCGCTTCAATCATTTGTAATAGCCCTGTATTTGACCAATTTCTTCATGAATAGAATATATCGGATATAAACAAAGACATAGACAAATATGTATATTTATAAGCATGCTGCTAACGTTTTTTCGTGTAACTGTGGAGTACTTATGGCCTGACGCGATCAAAACTAATCAGCCACTTTGACTTACAATAACTCATACTCTGGTCAAGTTACATGCCTGTAATTCATACCAATTTAGGTTTACACTAATAGCTTTCTGAAGACATGTTGATCGACAAAATCGGATGAACCATTTAGATTTTGGAAATTCGTTGCTGAATGTTATTTGTATAATTTACAGTCAGATACTAAACTTCAAACTAACAAAGATATTGAAAATCTCAATACACCGTCAGAATCGTCGTGCAAATAATGGTAATGCACATGTTCCTTTTTAAGGTATCATGATTCCTCTGGCTATTATTAATTTCTAAATGAACTATGAAATGTCTGCCATTATGGCACTGGCCGGCGTACAAATCCCCTTCATCGACACAGAGCACCGTCCTCGACACAGCGTCAACATGGAACTCCCAGCCACGCGGTCAGCCTGGACCACGCGTTGGGGCCGCCCCTCCCGCTACGAGTAACGTTCGCCACCACACGTTTGTTGACGAGCCATGGCTTGCCGAGAGGCCCGTGCGACCATACCACCTCCGAACTTAGAATATTTTCAGAGGGCCATAACTCACCTGTTACCTGACAATTTGCAGACGACCAATAAATAGTGCAGCCTCTGGCACTTTGTCCTGAACCAAAACGAATATAACATATTGTACACACACAAGAAAAGAAATCGTCTACTTACAACTACACTACCGATGAAAAATTTCTGGAAACCATATCTACCGTTAAATATGTAGGAGTAGCTATCCAGAGCGACGTTAACCACATAAATTAAATAGTAGGAAAAGCAGATGCCAGACAGATTCATAGGTACAATCTTAAGATAATGTAACTCATCAAGCAAAGAAGTGGCGCTTTTATTCGACCGATTCTTGAGTATTGCTCATCAATCTTGGATCCTTATCAGGTAGGAGTGGGAAGAGAGACGGAGAGAAGATGCAACGAAGGGCGGAGCATTTCGTCACGGCGTGACAGCGTTACACAGATGCTCAACAAGCTCCAGCGGTAGACAATGCAAGAGAGGCGTCGAGCATTATGGAAAGGTTTACTACTGAAATTCCGAGAGCACACATTCCGTTAAGAGTCGGACAACATGTTACTTCCTTCCACAGACGTCTCACGAAATGAGCATGACGTGAAAATTCGAGAAATTAGAGCTAATACGGAGACTTACCGACAGTCGTTCTTACCACGCACCATTCACGACGGCAACAGAGAAGGGGAATCAGTCAGTACTGCCAGACGTACCCTCAGCCACACACCGTTAGGTGGACTGCGGAGTATGGTGTAGATGTAGTTGGAAAGAAACAGAAGAGTAAGGTGCCGCAGTAAAGGAATTGGTAGATGTAATGAAAGAAAAAGAACTAGTGTTAGAGGAAGTGTGAGAAACAGAGGAAGAGGAAAGTCAAGTTGAACACAAAGAGGAAAGCTTTCTTAAGAGGGAGCTAAGGATCTACAGATAGAGAAAAAGGAAGTCACAGACGAATATCTAGAGAAAAATGAAGCAGAGTGGAATAGGTACAGGAATGGAAAGAAGAAAATATAAACGATGAAGAGGAAGATGTTGGCTGATGAGAGGAACATAGGAGAAGAATAATCGTAGGTCTTACAACATATGATTGCCTCCTCCAAAAATATTTAAATAAAAAAAAGGAATTTTAGGGAATAATATATCGCTGACTTCCATATCAATGAAGACTTGCTTATTATTTGCTTCATGTGATTCCGGACACACGCAGAGTAGTGAAGTAAATCACTTCGAATCTTTCGAAATTTTTGGCAACAACGTTTCCCCTGTATATACTGTATTTAAATTTATATTCTATGTTTTGTTTTCAGTCCGAAGACTAGTTTGATGGGTCAGATTGTGTCCTGTCAATCGATCCCTTCTTCTAGTCCGGACGTGCTACAAATTTCTTTTCTTCCCAAATATATTCAGTACCTTTTCATTAGTTATATGATCAACCGATCTAATGTTCAGCATTGTTCTGCAGCACCACATTTCGCTGTTTGTCGATCATGTTTCACTTCCATACATGGCAGCACTCCACACAAATACTTTCAGAAAAGACTACCGAACATTCAATCTGTGTTCGATCTTAACAACTTTCTCCCCTTCAGGAAGCTCTCCTGACCATTGCCAGTCTACATTTTACATCCTCTCTACTTCGGCCATCTCATCAGTTATTTTACTGCGCAAAAAGCAAAACTCATCTATTATTTTAAGCGTATCGTTTCCCAATCAAATGCCTTCAGCATCGCCTGATTTAATTCGACTACATTCTATCATCCCTGTTAAGTCCATCCGAGTATTTATTAGACCATCATGCAAAAATTTGAATTGGGTGGGTCAAGAACTTTTCGAGATTTTTTGTAATAACGCCCAAGCATTCGTCAGGTTGTCTTCACACCCGTACACGTCCATCGGCTCGATACAATTTGAAATGAGACTCGTCCGACCGGGCAACATGTTTCCATTCATCAAAATATAAACTTTGAAGGGCCCAGACGAGGCGTAAAGCTTTGTGTCGTGCAGTCATCAAACGTACACGGTCCTGAAAGCACGTATCGATGATGTTTCGGTGAATTGTACGCACGCTGACACTTCTTGGTAGCCCAGTTTTGAAATCTGCAGCAATTTGCGGAAGGGTTGCACTTCTGTCAAGCTGAACGATTCGCTTCAGTCGTCGTTGGTCTCGTTCTTGCAGGAAGTTTTTCCGGCCGCAGTGATGTCGGAGATTTGATGTTTTACCGCATTTCTGATATTCACGGTACACTCGTGTAGTGGTCATAAGGGAAAACCTCCACTTAATCGCTACCTCGGAGATGCTGGGTCCCGTCGCTCATGCGCCGGCTGTAACACCACGTTCGAACTCGCTTAAATCTTGATAAGCTGCCAATGTAGGAGCAATAACCAATCTAAGAACTGCGGCAGACACTTGTTGTCTTATACAGGGTGTTACAAAAAGGTACGGCCAAACTTTCAGGAAACATTCCTCACACGCAAAGAAAGAAAATATGTTATGTGGACATGTGTCCGGAAACGCTTACTTTCCATGTTAGAGCTCATCTTATTACTTATCTTCAAATCACATTAATCATGGAATGGAAACACACAGCAACAGAACGTGCCAGCGTGACTTCAAACACTTTGTTACAGTAAATGTTCAAAATGTCCTCCGTTGGCGAGGATACATGCATCCACCCTCCATCGCATGGAATCCTTGATGCGCTGATGCAGCCCTGGAGAATGGCGTATTGTATCACAGCCTTCCACAATACGAGCACGAAGAGTCTCTACATTTGGTACCGGGGTTGCGTAGACAAGAGCTTTCAAATGCCCCCATAAATGAAAGTCAAGAGGGTTGAGGTCAGGAGAGCGTGGAGGCCACGGAATTGGTCCGCCTCTACCAATCCATCGGTCACCGAATCTGTTGTTGAGAAGCATAGGAACACTTCGACTGAAATGTGCAGGAGCTCCATCGTGCACGAACCACATGTTGTGTCGCACTTGTAAAGGCACATGTTCTAGCAGCACAGGTAGAGTATCCCGTATGAAATCATGATAACGTGCTCCATTGAGCGTAGCTGGAAGAACGAAACTAAAATGAGCTCTAACATGGAAATTAAGCGTTTCCGGACACATGTTCACATAACATCTTTTTTTTATTTGTGTGTGAGGAATGTTTCCTGAAAGTTTGGCCGTACCTTTTTGTAACACCCTGTATAGGCGTTGCCGACCGCTGCGCCGTATTCTGCCTGTTTACATATCTATTTGAATTCGCATGACTATACCAATTTCTCTGGCGCTTCGGTGTATAAGCTACTCAGCGCCTAGCCAGATTTGTTTAAGACAGCTTCCTAATGAACTTACATGGTTTAGTGATAGCGAGGGACTGAGATGGCGCTATATCCGTTTGAAATTCGAACAATACACGTATTAGTGTTACAGTTGCAATTTGCGAGTCGTGATTGGTAGACTGCCGTCTCTAAAGTGACTTTATTATAGTGTAATCTGCGTAGACGTTTGGGGCTTAGCAGTACATTTGTGACTATGAATCCTGACGAAGATGTGACAGAGTACTTAGTGCTAGAAAACCCTAGATACTTTGTGCAAATTGTGATAAATCGATGTAGTTGCGATTTCTCTCCTCACTGATTGTCGTAGTGAGATACTTACATAATTCCGGGCTTAACAGCTACTCCACAATACCGATTTATAACGGAAATTAGTTAAGCTCCCTCTTGTGCGAGATCTTCTTGGATCGATCGGATCAGCTACATGCCTCCAACATCGTGTAGCTCTTTCGGTGGACTTGAGACCGATCTCCAAACAGTAGTAAGAGCAAAATATGAAACTTCCTGGCAGATTAAAACTGTGTGCCGGACCGAGACTCGAACTCGGGACCTTTGCCTTTCGCGGACAAGTGATCCACCAACTGAGCTACCCAAGCACGACTCTCCCGTCCTCACAGCTTTACTTCTGCCAGTATCTCGTCTTCTACCTTCCAAACTTTACAGAAGCTCCCCTGCGAACCTTGTAGGACTAGCACTCCTGAAATAAAGGATATTGCGGAGACATGGCTTAGCCACAGCTTGGGGGATGTTTCCAGAATGAGATTTTCACTCTGCAGCAGAGTGTGCGCTGATATGAAACTTCCTAGCAGATTAAAACTGTGTGCTGGACCGAGACTCGAACTCGGGAGTTTTCCCTTTGGCGGGCAAGTGCAAAGTGAAAATCTGTGTGGCTAAGCCATGTCTCCGAAATATCCTTTCTTCCAGGAGTGCTACTTCTGCAAGGTTCGCAAGAGAGCTTCTGTGAAGTCTGGAACGTAGGAGATGAGGTACTGGCAGAAGTAAAGCTGTGAGGACGGGGCGTGAGTCGTATTTGGGTAGCTCAGTTGGAGCCGGCACGGTAACTCAGCGTGTTCGGTCGGAGGGTTAGCTGCCTTTTGTAACCAAAAAAAAACTGAGTTAGTGGATCAACGACGAACTGAAGCGTGTGTCTTGCGACGTCCGCCCCGAGCAGAAAACGAACAAAATGAGATAAAGAAAAGGTTGGCCGAGCACTTGCCCGCAAAAGGCAAAGGTCGCGAGTTCGAGTCTCGGTCCAGGAAGTTTCATATCAGCGCACACTCCGCTGCAGAGTTAAAATCTCATTGCAGTAGTAAGAGCAACTTGATGCAAGATTCGCCATAACCTATGTAGAATACAATTAGGACTGATTACTGTAAACCTCCCACTACGACTGTAGTAGCGAGAACACAATTGGTCTGATAGTCCATATGGTCTTACTTTGTTCATCAAACGACTGTGGGGAACTGTATCGAACGCCTTGCGGAAGTCGAGAAACACGGCATCTACCTGGGAACCCGTGTCTGTGGCCCTCTGAGTATCGTGGACTAATAGCGCGAGCTGGGTTTCACACGGTCTTTTCGAAATCGGCGTCGTCTTTGCAGTCGTACTATTTTTTTTTATGGCAATGTATTACTTTCTCTGTACATAGCTCTGGTCGTAGATGTACGCATCACATTTATGGCATTCGAATATGTCTCGTTTTCCTGTCGACAATGAACATAGCGGATGCCTGTGCGCATGCGTCTAATTTTTGAAACTGAGGCACCCTTCAGAGTGCAGGCAGTTTTTTGAGGCCGTCTTTGCTATTTACGGCTGCTGCCGAGTCTAAGTAGCCGAGACGAAACTTTTTCCTTAATTCCAGTTCCCGGTATAAGTGGCGCACTGCCGGCATTTCTCACAAGGGATTTCGGGCAGCATGCGGAAGCCGACGGAAGCGTCGCGCACGTATCGGCTCGGAGTAATTCTCGCAGCAAGCAGTTCTGCGCGTTTTGGGGCAATTAAGAGCGGCAGTTAAGTCGGCGAAAAGTTTCCTCCTCTCGCCGTGGCGTCTCGCGTGACGGGCCTAAATGCTCGCCTCCCTCCTCCCCCCCCCCCCCCTAGCGCCATGCCGATCCAATTACTGCTGCCCCAGAGCAAACACACCAGACCAGACCGGGGCTCTGCGCTGCCTTCGCCCATGCTGGGATTGGGTGTCCGGAAACGGCCAGTCTATTTCCGTTTCTCCGCTCTGCTTCGGTCAGCCCAAACGAACGGCACACAGAAACATTCGCTTTCAAACACGAGACACGAGGAGAAACCCAGCCACACTAATTCTTTCTATAGCTCTGTCCACCAAGTGCCACGAAACTGTGACGCCACAAGCTCCAGGGGTGGCAAACTATTGTCACCGCATCGGAATTTAATTAATTAGAGTTTAACAAGCCTCTGATGCTAGCGCTAATATCCTTATGTCAATTAATTAGGACTTCAGTCTGGTTCCTGATTTTATGTGCGTTGCCAACCTTCACGAAACAAAAAACACCTGTCAAGGACACAGAACATTTACTTTCTGAACATGTTTCGTAGCTTTATTCGGAATAAATTGCACACAGTATCAACAAACGCTGCTACAGTCACCTAAAAAAGTAGGTCATAGTACCACACACACATGGTGACTCACGAAGATATGCAAATATTTTTATATGTTTTCTACAAGTAAAACTAAAGAAAAAAGTTCGTGTAAACATAGGTCCGCAAATGCTTAGTTACGGACTTATGGCTAATAAAAGATTTTGCCAGAAATTTAGCAACTTCGCTAACATGAAGCACGATTTCCATTAATTTTGTTCTTATTGGTCTGTTGAAGCTAATAAAACATGTCCCAGACGTGTATCTGCAGTAGTTTTTCGGAACATCCAGAGAGGCAAAGATTGTTATATAAGTAAATTTGTTTACTTTCCATTAAGAATGTAGAAACGTTTAGGTCATTGTTGGCAACCGATAGTGAGTTGTTTCAGTCGTTTCCTAACATTGAAACGAGAAAGTTTGTTGTTCAGTGGAAGAACATAACAACAACAGTTTATGTCAGTGAAACGACATAGTGACTGATGTAGTTTGTAGATTATTTATGAAACAGGAGTGCCTTTCCAATTTACGACAGAGAAATACGCCGATATGGTATTCCAAAATTAAATCCTCTACAACTTCTGTTAAAAACTTTGTGCAATTCTCTGGAATTTAAAAACAAATGGGGACAATTAGTTAATAAATTAAAATTTTTACGAAATTACGTCTTTGCTTCTCTGCATGTTCTGGAAAGCTACTGCAGACACACGTCTCTGACATCTTTTATTAGATTCACCAGATAAATAACAACAAAATAAATGGAAATCGTGCTTTACTTTAACCTCGTACAGTTTTGCGATGGCTTCATATTAGCAAAGTTGCTAAATTTCACACAATATCTTTCTTTAGCCATAACTCCGTAACGAAACATTTGCGGGCCTATGTTTACAGGAACTTTTTTCTTTAGTTTTACTTGTAGAATAACATATTAAACTATTTCCATGTCTTCGTGAATCACACTGTAGTTCAGGTCATATGACGTAATCAATACTGCAGCCGGCCGGTGTGGCTGAGCGGTTCTAGGCGCTTCAGTCTGGAACCGCGCGACTGCTACGGTCGCAGGTTCGAATCCTGCCTCGGGCGTGGATGTGTGTGATGTCCTTAGGTTAGTCAGGTTTAAGTAGTTCTATGTCTAGGGTACTGATGACCTCAGATGTTAAGTCCCATAGGGCTGACAGCCCTTTGCACCATCAATACTGCAATGCGTGAAAAACTGCCGCATCACATATGACGTTTACATTTATCACTTCTTTTGCTGCTTACCCTATTCGTAAGATATTTCGGTGACGGTGCCCACATACGCCGCTGTGTGTACCTACACAAATACTTCAATGTCCGACACAAAGTTCAAGAGATAAGACGTAATTTAACATTGCAACACATGAAAAATTGCCGCGTCATGCATGAAGTTTTAGAACGTTTATTCTTTACTACTAAGGCACTCCTAGAGTGGAATCAACTTAAGGAAATGCCTGACACTTGGCAGCGCTTTTGACACCTTCAGCTGCAAAGCGCAAACGGCTGTAGGCGGAAACGATGCCCGTCTATAGGGCTATGAAGAGGCGTTGTCACAGGGACGTGCAGAAAATCGCGTTGTAGATAGGCGGAGCAGCTGCACCCAGCGGTCAGAAATACTATGTATCTTTATCTGAATACTGTACACTAGGCATATTTATGTTCCATAAATTCAACGCATTTTCCCTGTAATCTACCCTCTCCTTCCTACGTGCAGCCACTGTCCACATTAGCCTTTTATGAAGATTTGATAGGAGCGAAGGTTACAATAGTTTACTTGTTGTTTCATGTAGAGTTCGCTCAAATTCTTTTTGTCTAGGACTCTGATTCTTGAAGCTTAAATTCTCACAGTTTAGGTCCTCATGGTTAAATTGATCTAAATAAATTAGAAGCTTGTTGCAGCTGTATTTTTGTTGTTACCTTAATATATTTTGTCACACTTTTATATATCATACAGTCTTTTTATTTTCACATTAACAAAGCCGAAATTACATTGTTCGCACAACATACAAAAACATGTCCGATCACATCATAGGCATTGTATTGTACTGTACGATAACCGGGCACCTAGGAACGACGGAGAGGCTCCATCCCCGTCGCAGCCGCAGTGGTCCGCAACCCCACGACGGCTACCGCAGTCCACTTCACCCCTCCGCCGCCCCACACCGAACCCAGGGTAATTGTGCGGTTCGGCCCCCGGTGGACCCCCCCCCCCCCACCCCACCCCAGGGAACGTCTCACACCAGACGAGTGTAGCCCCTATGTTTGCGTGGTAGAGTAATGGTGGTGTACGCGTACGTGGAGAACTTGTTTGCGCAGCAATCGCCTACATAGTGTAACTGAGGCGGAATAAGGGGAACCAGCCCGCATTCGCGGAGGCAAATGGAAAACCGCCTAAAAACCATCCACAGACTGGCCGGTTCGCCGGACCTCGATACAAATCCGCCGGGCGGATTCGTACCGGGGACCAGGCGCGCCTTCCCGTCTGGAAGCACGGCCAACCGGGCGGGCCTACATCAGAGGCATACTTACAACTGTCTCACTCAGCGGAGAAAACAATTTGCCGAAGGATTTACAATTTTTCTTAAAAAATGAATTTCTATTAGTTTCGATTATTATTTCATAAATGAATCCAGAAAGAAACATAGTAAACTGTACTAGATTCCATAATTAATAATACACATTTTAAGTGTGCCAAACAATTCGTAATTTCAAATGTTTATTAAAAATGATTTTAACCGTACATTCAGAACTAGTACTTATCGATTATAACCTCCAAATAAAGTAATTCCCTTCCACAAATTTCAGCTTGAAGTATAACATACTGTGCATAAAATTATATGAAAGTTTTCGGAAAAGGAGCTGAGATAATATTGACCTGTCTAAAATTCGAAAAATAATGCTGGTATCGACAACTACTGTTGAGGAAAAGTAATTCAGGAGGAGGATGTCCCGTTACATCACCAATACATGAACACGATATATTTTCGATGTTACACTACAAACGCAGTTCACTTGTTTGTGGAAAAGTCGCGGAATGAATATCCGCGCAAAGCCGGTTTTGTCAGCTACTATCACTGATGTAAGTTGTTTCTTACTCAGTAGCATTAATCCGCCACACTTTGCGGTGGCTGTTACATGTTCCTCACACAGTACGAAAATTAAAACGAGGAGTGAATGGGCCCGCATCTCGTGGTCGTGCGGTAGCGTTCTCGCTTCCCACACCCGGGTTCCCGGGTTCGATTCCCGGCGGGGTCAGGGATTTTCTCTGCCTCGTGATGGGTGGGTGTTGTGTGCTGTGCTTAGGTTAGTTAGGTTTCAGTAGTTTTAAGTTCTAGGGGACTGATGACCATAGATGTTAAGTCCCATAGTGCTCAGAGCCATTTGAACCATTTTTGGAGTGAATGGATTTGCAGCATGATTTCTGCTGAGCACTGACTGAGAAAAAATGAAATGAAAAGAAGGCTTTTAGATATGCACTGTGCGAGTTGTCTCACTAACTCATTAGTTCGTGGCTTAATAAAACATCCACAAAAACTAAATGTCAGTCATCTTTCATCATTTTAAAAAAAGTACCCAAAGAATTCCTCATTTTAAAGTTGAGTTAGGTGCTAAAGGGGGTAGCAGGGTGTTAGGTAATATCTGATTGCACTGGGGGATTGTGGACAGGCAAACAAAGATTCGGAACCACTGAAATAGACAGTAATAATGCCAAGGTGTAGAGGTCTTGTCTTTTTGCTGATCGTAATTGTGTTTAATTCAGAAGTCGGTAATTTTTGGGCAAGATGTCGTTTCCCGCTGTGAGGAAGCCCTTCTCAACCTGCAGAGCTTAGACAAAACTCGCAAACGGCTCACCTGCAGCCCCCTCTCTGCGTCGCTCCTCGTATCCTTTCACGCATGTCAGATGATGCCAGGAAATTGCATCCTGGGACTGTCTCGGCTGCAACGAACCGGAAAAGCGATCTCCACAAAGACAATATCGCGGTTCCCGTAGCTACGACTAGCATTGGAAGGCGAGCGGGTTACGCTTGACGGGCGCGCCAGCTTTCCGCCCAGCCGGTGTAACTAACTGTACGCGTGTACCGCTGCCCCCTGCATTGTCTGCACCGCCATGCGGGCGTATGCCACAGCGCGCTCCACCTTGTCAATGGAAACGGCTGACACCTTTCTGTTACGGACATGGGCCGTATCCCAACCGGGGTAGCTCTCGAAAATCCCTCATGTGGGATTGGCCACCGGTCCCACCATCAAGTGAAGATGGAGAAGAAATAGCCTACAGTGTAAAAGCCCACGGATTCTTAAAAATTGTGTACAGGCAGTTCTCCCGTCTTCCGTCACTGGTGCAGCAGACATGTGATGGTCGCTTTTGAATACATTATGGGAGTGACCGTGATCAATATGTTACAAATATTTACTATTAAAAACAGTCTTGATTACAATTTATTTAGTACGGTGACCGGTTTCGACCACTACTGTGGTCACCTTCAGACCGATGAGTAAGAACCTCCTTCTGCTAGAGAGTCACTATTGTTAATTCCCGTTAATCCTTCATTCCATAGCCAAGTTGGCTCTCTGGTGCGTTCACTTTCCTTAAAGCCAAACTATTCGACATCCAACAGACGTTCAGCTCTCATTCCCAGTCTTCTGTATACCACTCTTGCCAGGAAGTGATTCTCTAGCAGTAGTGATTGTCTAGCAGGAGGAGGTTCTTACTCATTGGTCTGAAGATGACCACAGTAGTGGTCGAAACCGGTCACCGTACTAAATAAATTGTGATCAAGACTGTTTTTAATAGTAAATATGTGACGGTCGATTTCCTTTAGAGACGCACAGCTTTGTATTTGTCGCATCTTGGCTCTCCACATATCGCACTGGGAGCATTGTATCTCTCGTACGACTTTAATTTTTTGCGCAGTTCTTGAGCACCACCTGCATATTTCTTGTCTGGTTCAGGGTCGAGAAATTTTCCCATTTCAGGCGACGTATCATTTGATTCCCACACCCCTCCCTCTACTGCATTATTTGGTTTTCCTTTTCTTTTCATCCGACTGGTTTGGTGCAACACGCCACGAGTTCTTGTCCCACGCCGATCTCATCATCTTAAAGTAGCAATTGCTATCTATGTCTTCAATTGTATGTCGGATTTATTCCAATCTCTGCCTTCCCCTACAATCTTTCCCTCTACTGCTCCCTTCAGCACCACAGAAGTTACTCCCTAACGTCTTAACATGTGCTGTCACCCTCTCCCTTCTTCAATTTTCCGCTTTTTCTACCAGTCCATCATTCTCTTCGATACAATGCTGTGCTCAAGACGTCCATTCTCAGACGTTTCTTCCTGAAATCGACTTACGTGTGGTACTAGTAGTTTTGTTTTGGCCAGAAATGCCCTCTACTTTTTATGTCCCCCTTGCTTCGTTTCATGTATTTTTTGGCCACCAGTTTTGATGTTACGTTCATGGCTAAGCTCATTTCTGCTACTACACTTCACTTTCGTCTTTCTCTGGGATACTGTCAATCTATGCTCTGTACTCATTGCATTGTTCGTCCCATTGAAAAAGTTCTACCATTCTTCCTCACTTTCACTGACGATAGCAATGTCGTCAGAGAATCTTATCACTGACGTCCTTTCCTCCTGAATTTTAATCACATCCCTGGACCTTTATTTGATTTCGGTTATTGCATCTTCGATGTACACATTGAAGCCTAGTTGCGAAAGACTGCAGATATACTTTATAGGCTTCCTAATCCAAACGTTCTTGGTCTCGCTTTGTCATTTTCTGATCTTTGTTGCTCTGGCTATCGTATATTACTCACCTTTCCTTGTACGTTACCCATATTTTGATGAAAATTTCGAACATGTTGAACCAGTTTCCACTGTGGATCGCTTTTCCCGCGTCGATGAGTTCTATGGACGTGTCTTAATTCTCGTTAATCCTTAATTCCATTGCCAAGCTGGCTCTCTGCTGCGTTCACTTTCCTTAAAGCCGAACTATTCGACATCTAACCGACGTTCAGCACTCATTCCCAATCTTCTGTATACCACTCGTGTCAGGAACTTCGGTGCACGAGTTGTTCAGTTGATTGTGGAGCAGTTCTGACACTCATCTACCCTTGCCATCTTCAAAATTATGTGGATGGTATGTCTCCACACGGGATGTAAATGCCAACGTCAATTGTCACACGTTTGTCATAGGGCCATATTTTTTCGAAGAGACGGGTGCTTCCGGTCCTGTTACCTGTACCGTCACTGGCAAGCGCTATGAGTGCCTTTTACGCAACCACGTCATTCCAGCTCTCCAACAGCGTGGATGTGTGGATGGGATGATTTTTATGCAAGATGGCGCACCTCCGCGCATTGCAAATCCAGTTCAGCAGCTACTAAAGCGCTATTCCGGAAATGATAGAATTATCAGCCGCCATTTCCCTACAGCCTGGCCGTCCCGATCACCTGATCTCAATGCGTGTGATTCTTTCTATGGGGCTGTCTGAAAGATGTGTCCAGTGTTCCGACTGCAAACTTAGCTGCATTCAAACCACACACTGACCAGCACATTCTGAACGTGACCCCGGAAACACTTCGCTCAGTTGTGGAAGATGCTGTTTCCCGATTTCAACTTGTTGCAGAAAACGGTGGGCAGCATATTGAACATGTTTTGCACCAGTCACATGGAAATTAATAATCCGATTTGATTCTGATTTACGCTTTTTATCCGGTTTTAGACCTCAGGGCAATTAAAAACCGATGTGACTTATGCTTGGCCTCGGGACAGTTAAAAACCGATTTTTCTCGTCCGATGTGATGTGACCGTGCCGTGGTGGATGGGATTACGTAACTAACAGTATCACACCTGTACACCCATGCGCACTGAGCAGCACAGTTTGTTTAACGTCTAACGTGCACCTTAGGCATTGTTGTATGATTCATTTGTCATTTGTAGTCGACTACTATGAACTTATGATGCTTACAGCGTCATCTATTGCTACATTTTGTAACTATCTATTTCTCTTCTGCCATACGTTTTCCCTCTTCTCCCATAATATTCCGTTGCAATTTGATGTCATTCTGACCAGTTGAGTTATTTCTACAGCGGTTTGAAAGTTTAACTTTAATCACTGTATACAGGGTGTTACAAAAAGGCACGGCCAAACTTTCAAGAAACATTCCTCGGCCGGCGGTTCTAGGCGCTTCAGTCTGCAACCGCGTGACCGCTACGGTCGCAGGTTCGATCCTGCCTCGGGCATGGATGTGTGTGATGTCCTTAGGTTAGTTAGGTTTAAGTAGTTCCAAGTTCTAGGGGACTGATGACCATAGATGTTAAGTCCCATAGTGCTCAGAGCCATTTGAATTCTTTGAAACATTCCTCACACACAAATAAAGAAAAGATGTTAAGTGGACATGTGTCTGGAAATCTTAATTTCCATGTTAGAGCTCATTTTAGTTTCGTCAGTATGTACTGTACTTTCTCGATTCACCGCCAGTTGGCCCAATTGAAGGAAGGTAATGTTGACTTCGGTGCTCGTGTTGACATGCCACTCATTGCTCTACACTACTAGCATCAAGCACATCAGTACGTAGCATCAACAGGTTAGTGTTCATCACGAACGTGGTTTTGCAGTCAGTGTAATGTTTACAAATGCGGAGTTGGCAGATGCCCATTTGATGTACGGATTAGCACGGGGCAATAGCCGTGGCGCGGTACGTTCGTATCGAGACAGATTTCCAGAACGAAGGTGTCCCGACAGGAAGACGTTCGAAGCAATTGATCAGCGTCTTAGGGAGCACGGAACATTCCAGCCTATGACTCGCGACTGGGGAAGACCTAGAACGACGAGGACACCTGCAATGGACGAGGCAATTCTTCGTGCAGTTGACGATAACCCTGTCAGCGTCAGAGAAGTTGCTGCTGTACAAGGTAACGTTGACCACGCCACTGTATGGAGAGTGCTACGGGAGAACCAGTTGTTTCCGTACCGTGTACAGCGTGTGCAGGCACTATCAGCAGCTGATTGGCTTCCACGGGTACACTTCTGCGAATGGTTCATCCGACAATGTGTCAATCCTCATTTCAGTGCAAATGTTCTCTTTACGGATGAGGCTTCATTCCAACGTAATCAAACTGTAAATTTTCACAATCGATATGCGTGGGCTGACGAGAATCCGCACGCAATTGTGCATCACGTCATCAACACAGATTTTCTGTGGACTTTTGGGCAGGCATTGTTGGTGATGTCTTGATTGGGCCCCACGTTCTTCCACCTACGCTCAATGGAGCACGTTATCACGATTTCATACGGGATACTCTACCTGTGCTGCTAGAACATGTGCCTTTACAAGTACGACACAACATGTGGTTCATGCACGATGGAGCTCCTGCACATTTCAGTCCAAGTGTTCGTACGCTTCTCAACAACAGATTCGGTGACCGACGGATTGGTAGAGGCGGACCAATTGCGTGGCCTCCACGCTCTCCTGACCTCAACCCTCTTGACTTTCATTTATGGGGGCATTTGAAAGCTCTTGTCAACGCGACCCCGGTACCAAATGTAGAGACTCTTCGTGCTCGGATTGTGGACGGCTGTGATACAATACGCCATTCTCCAGGGCTGCATCAGCGCATCAGGGATTCCATGCGACGGAGGGTGGATGCATGTATCCTCGCTAACGGAGGACATTTTGAACATTTCCTGTAAAAAAGTGTTTGAAGTCACGCTGGTACGTTATGTTTGTGGTGTCACCGCCATACACCACACTTGCTAGGTGGTAGCTTTAAATCGGCCGCGGTCCATTAGTACATGTCGGACCCGCGTGTCGCCATTGTCAGTACTTGCAGACCTAGCGCCACCACATGGCAGGTCTAGAGAGGCGGACTAGCACTCGCCCCAGTTGTACGACGACTTTGCTAGCAACTACAAGTACGAAGCCTTTCTCTCATTTGCCGAGAGACAGTTAGAATAGCCTTCAGCTAAGTCCATGACTACGACCTAGCAAGGCGCCATTAACCATATCTGGAGAGAGTCTCATTTGTATCGTCAATAGCGATGTACCACAAGGATGCATTAAAGTTAAGTAAACAGACGATACGTTCTTTTCTTATAGCATTAATTAAGTATCCTGTTCCAGACTTCACGCCAGCCGGCGTGTGTGTACGCGTGCCTTTCGGTAACCTCACCCTGTGTCTAGACTGTCTTGTCTAGACACAACAATGTTGCTGTGTGTTTCCACTCCATGATTAATGTGATTTGAAGAGAAGTAATAAAATGAGCTCTGACATGGAAAGTAAGCGTTTCCGGACTCATGTCCACACAACATATTTTCTTTCTTTGTGTGTGAGGAATGTCTTCCTGAAAGTTTGGCCGTACCTTTTTGTAACACCCTGTATATAAAAGTTTTCCTTTATCTCTGATATTGCTACCAACTTCTATCACGCGCAACGCTCAGGTACTGATGGTAGAAACGACGCACGAAAGTAAAAACGTTTCGTGAAGTTGTATTCTAGAGACGCTCATGTTTAAATGTTGCAGATGGTTCTGCATACTGCATACACCTGACAGTTACAATGGCGCAACTGCTACGTCGTTGATGTCGACAGTGGAAAACGAAACGTAGTAGCGAAGCCGTCGGGGTCAACAAATGTTGTTTATTTGCGTCGTCTTTCCACTTAATCTAGTCCAAGGGTAAACGGAACTGTGTGTTCGTTTGCCGGCGTCACCACAAAATTTGGTGTGTTCCTGATTTCCAGTATATTTATTTTGAGTAGGCACAGCATCCCTTATTACAAGGAAACTTTTTTTTTAGGCTGTGCATTGAAGAAGAATATTAACTGGTTGGACTGAAACACGAAGAGTTATAGAGAGACGATTTTTGCGTAGAAAAAGTAATAGGAATAATGCACATGTTGATAATGGTAGGTCTATTGTCGTTCTGAAAGATACATTTAAATGTGCACTGAACATAATTCCAAATAATTTTGAGAACTGTAATTGCAGTTTGATGATTTTACTGTGCAGATTTTGTAATGCAAAATCATTTCACGTCTGAGGCGACTTGACACGAAACAACGGCATTCACATTGTGTTATCATAAGGGAAAAGTTAATTTGCCGCCACTAACTAGGAGTTTATTTTTCAACGCAGTGTATCAAAGACTTCCTTCAAATGATCTAACAATTAAAGAGAGTTCAAAGAACAATTTCAAGAATACGCACAGCTACAATACCGCGTTTGGCACAAATCAGTTCTGCGACTAAAATTTCAGACGCTTTAAGATAGACGACATCTTCCGTCAAAGATCAGTTGAGATCAGTTCCACTGACGCAACTGGTCGAATTTCGACCACAGGCGATACTAGCAGTAATTAAAGCGCCCAGGACTTGGTACTCCGTTAGTTTGATTTTGACCTCGGAGGAGCCCCAGCACCTGAGCGCGAACAGTACGTTCCCCTGATTTTATGACGAGTATCATCGCGGCACATGTAAATCATCAACTGTAAAATAATAAAAGAATCTAATTTAATATACGAAGCTGTCGTGTATGCCTTACAGCCCCTTCCTCGAAATTTATTTTCACTCGTAAATTATTCTTTGCTTTTGCTTTTGCTTTTGCTTTTGCTGCAGTCCATGAAAATATTCGTAAATACAATCTGTTGACTATTATTTCAGTTTATTTACAGCATAAGCGTAAAAAGTGGAAATAGAGAACAGAAAATAGTTTCCACACAGGTACGCGACTCCACGACCGTGAGATTACCATTCTGCAGTCTTCCCGCTGCGCCAGACGCTACCTAGACATTCCGATAACATGAACGGCCAATGCCTCACCAGACCCGGGACAAAACTGCCAGTCCTCCGGAACGCTTGGCCATTTGGAGCTGTCGCATTTCTGGTCAAGCCCTGCGTAGACCATAAATCTGGGCGAAATCTGCGATGACAAGCAGGTGCAGTCCCCTTGTAAGGTGGATAGTAGTTTGGTTGTCAATTCCTCCTATGATTTTAGAAATTTGGAATGAACCGCATCTATTGCTAATGTTAACTTTAAAATTTTTGCAGTCAGCTTGGCGCCCCAAAGCGGCCGTTTGTGTCGCTTGGGCTTCAAACAGGCCCTGGACAAGTTGCTTACGCTCAAACGTACAGAATACACAACACAACAACGAGCTCTCCTTTGCAGCGAAGGTGTTCTGTCTGACTGTCACCTCGTATGATACATTTTAACTCACAAAAAACGACGCACCGCGAAGGAATGGGGACGGATATTGGTATAAGTGATGTACATATATAACAATATTTATTTACGGTTCATTTAAATTTTATTTATCTATTAATTTTTTTGCTTTAAAAATTTTAGCATATTGGTACTAAATTTTCTTTATATGTAAAGTAAAGTGTGCTACACTGGAGGTTGAAGTTCTTTGCATTGTATGTGAGTGATGTAAGCAAAATACTCTGTGTATTGTTTATTATGTTAAACAATTTTCTGACGACCTTTAGTATTTAAAAATATTTGTGTGTATAAATTGTTCATGTTAATGTAAATTTGACAAACGGTCACGCTTAGCAACGATATAAGAAATAGTTGTTATATACAGGGTGAAAAGTATTTAAACCGACAAACTCTGGGAGGTTGTACGGGACATCAAAACAAATATTTTTTCCCTAAGTCATTTTTTCCTATGAGGAGTATTTAAACCGGTAGAGGAAGATTTCTCTAGCGGCAAATTAATTAAACCAACAAACACTTTTCCATTTTTTTATGACCAAGAGACAATAACTAGGTAGCAGATACAGCCCAATTAAACAGTCCCCAGCAACACCGACCCACACATTAACGAAGAACCGCACTTGATGAGCGCTAGTAACTGTGGCATGTGGGTTATCCTCACACCAAACATGCGAATTGTGCATGTTGAAGACTCCATCATGCCCGAATGTTGCTTCATCGGTAAACAACACAGAGGATGGAAATGTCGGATACATTTCACACTGTTCCAGGTACCACTGCGAAAACTGTGCTCTGGGTGGATAATCAACTGGTTCCAGGTTGTGGACACGCTGTAAGTGAAATGGACGTAACAACTACTCTCGAAGGACTGTTCTTACATTCGTCTGATTCGTCCCCATGTTACGTGCAATTGCACGAGTGCTGATTGAATGGTCCCGCTCCACACGCTGCAAGACAGCTTCCTCAAATTGCAGCGTTCTTACCGTGCGACGACGTCCCTGTCCAGGTAATCTGCTAAATGACCCGGTCTCACGCAGACGTTGGTACACAGCAGCAAAGGTCGTATGACGCGGGATACGGCGATTAGGATATTGCTGTTGATAAACCCGCTGTGCAGCTCGTCCGTTGTGGTGCGCTACGTTGTACGCACCAACCATACCAGTGTACTCACTCCAGGTGTTTGGCTCCATTAGTAAACAGAGACAGTGCACTACTACACCGGTGGACAGCAGTTGCCTACAACTGAAGAGGGTAACACGCCCTCTAACAACTGAAGATCGTAATATGGACTCTAACAACTGAAGAGCGTAATACGGCCTACACCGGTTTAAATAATCCTCATAGGAAAAAATTACATTAGGGAAAATATTTGTTTTGATGTCCCCTGCAACGTCCCAGAGTTTGTCGGTTTAAATACTTTTCATCCTGCATAAGCCAGTGTGCTGAAAGTGGCGTCGGGGGAGTGGAGAATGTGGCAAGGGCGAATTGGCGCGCTACCAAGAGCAAGCGCGGGAAGCAAGTCACACAGTCTGTAGCCACCAGTGGTTGAGGAAACACCCTTGTGGAGCAGGAGAAGCTTTGCCTGAAAAATTTGCACAAAAACGCGTCGGATGAAGACTGCAAACGGCTTACGGCACAGCTAGGAGTTGTTGCGCCACTGTATGTAGATTTGACCGACGCCAAGAAGAGAAATGGATCCCATACAGCAAGAAACTTGCAGCCCGTACTATGGGCAGTGTAGCTACCGTAATTGTTCCCCACACCTAATCCTACAGCTAGCAGACAAGACTTTTATAGTCAATTTACTTTCGCATAGCGTGAACCACTAATTTAAACTATGTTTTAATAATGATTCTTGAACTTTAAAGAAAGTGGTTCACCCTGTTATTTCATCCTAATAATATACCTATATGAGGTTCCTTCCTGGTGTTTGATGAATCAGAGTATCCTATTTCAAAGACTTATGAAGTGCCAAGTTAACATAAAGAGACACCATTTAAATTTTTTTGTGTTTTCTCAACAATTGCAAAGTTTTATAGTAAAAGTTTGCATACGTAAAATTCAGTCAGAGAGTAGCCAAGTTACTAGAATCTGGTAAATCAATTAGTTCGAAGAATAATACCTTTTGAAAGTAAATTCCAGTAAGAAAGAGGTTTTCTTGAAGTCAAATGATCAGTACAAAAAGTGTGTGCTTTAGTATGTAAGTATTTTAATATTTAAGTTTGTTTATCATAGAAAATGCTTTTCTATATGTCCCCTCCCCCAGGCAAATTTTTTTTATATTCCATGAAATTATGTACTTTTAAAAACGTAATGTATAAGGGTGTAGTAGTAAAAAACAAATTCCAGTGTCTCTACCAACATTGTTTACGTGGAGTAATATTTATTTGAAGAACCAAATTAAACAGCAGGAAGGAAGTAGGCATAATTCATACTTCTGCTTTCCAATACATCACTGTTCCATTGCCTGGGTAGGGTGGCGACTATCAGTACATGTTTTAAACCACTAAATGAACTTTGAACTGAGATGTCCTAGCTTCGGTATAATATTATTCATACTCCGTTTCTATTTAACCGCTGGGTAAGATCTTAGGAAAAGAACTGAATAGTCCTATTTACTTACTCATTAGATACATCAAACGCTCAAATTCTGTAAAAAGGGTAAGTCAATTGATTAGCTTTTCCTATTAAGAGAACTATCCTCGATAATGTGTACTTTAGTTGGAAACTTAACTAAATTTTAGTAACGGGGTTATACGTGGCTGTTTCCGTTACAGGACTATTTGTTCTGTTGGGGTATACTATACGTGAAAACATACAGAAAGGTTTTTCTGTTATTTATACTAAATTGTACTAAATTACTATTATAATTTATACTAAGTTACAATAGTAGATTCCTCCGCGAATGCGGGCTGCTTCCCCTTATTCCGCCTCAGCTACACTATGTCGGCGATTGCTGAGGAAACAAGTTCTCCACGTACGCGTACACCACCATTACTCTACCACGTAAACACAGGGGTTACACTCGTCTGGTGTGAGACGTTCCCTGGGGGGGTCCACCGGGGGCCGAACCGCACAATAACCCTGGGTTCGGTGTGGGGCGGCGGAGGGGTGAAGTGGACTGCGGTAGTCGTCGTGGGGTTGTGGACCACTGCGGCTGCGGCGGGGACGGAGCCTCTCCGTCGTTTCTAGGTCCCCGATTAACATACAATAGTGGAGTTACGGTTATACATGTACAGACAAACAAATGACTCAGTTTCAGAAAAAAATGGATGACTGATTCAAGAGAAAGAGCTTCACAACTGGGCAAGTCAAAAACGCGTTGATCCACCTCTGGCCCTTACGCAGTTATTTGGCTTTGCGTTGATCGACGGAGTTGTTGGACGTCCTCCTGAGGGATATCACCCCAAATTCTGTCCAAATGGCACGTCATATGGTCAAAAACCAGTCTGGTTGGAGCGCCCAACTCGTAATGCTCCAAAGGTTCTGAATTCGGAGAGAGAACCAGCGACGTTGCTGGCCAACGTAGGGTTTGGCAGCACAAAAGCAGAAGGCGTTATGTTGCTGAAATGTAAACTCAGGACGCCTTCTCGTGAAGGGCAACAAAACGGGGCTTAGAATATCGTCGACGTACTGCTCTGCTGTGAGGGGTCGAGGATAACAACGAATGAAATGGCACCGCCAACCATCACTCCAGGCTGTTAGGCTGTATGGTGGGCGACCATCAGGCTGCTATCCCAACGCTGTCCGGGGCGTCTCCAGCCTCGTCTTCGGCCTGGAATCCCAGTGCCTAGAGTAGAATTCTCTTCAGCGATGAGTCCCGCTTCGAGCTGAGCCCCGATGACCAATGAAGATGTGTCTGCAGGCGTAAAAACAGTACTGGGATACCAACCTGACTGACGCACGCCGTACAGTGCGACAACGAGGAGTGATGGTCTGGGGTGTCACTTATTTTCAAATCATCCACGGCACCCTCACAGCACAGCGGGTACTTGCCTTGTTTTGTTGGCCTTCACGGCAAGTCCCACTGGGCTAACATTCCAGCAAGATAACGGCCGCACGCGCACGACTAGAGTTGCCACTGCTCATCTTCGTGCTTCCCATACCCTGACTTGGCCAGCCCGGTCGCCAGATCTCTCCCCAAACGAGAACGTTCGAGGACTATGGGCAGAACCTTCCAGGCACGTGGGCATTTTGACGGTCCAACGCGCCAATTTGACAGGATTTGGCACGATACCCCTCAGGACATCTACCAATCTCTCAATCAATGCCAAGGCGAATAACTGCTTGCATAAGGGACGGAGCTGGACCAATGCGTTACTGACACGCTCAATTTATGAAGCTTTTTCTCTTGAATAAATGTTTCAGTTTTTTCTGGATCATTTGTTTGACTGTATACAGGGTCGTCCATTCATCGCGACCGGGCCAAATAGCTCACGAAATAAGCGTCAAACGAAAAAACTACAAAGAACGAAACTCGTCTAGCTTGAAGGGGGAAACCACATGGCGCTATGGTTGCCCCGCTAGATAGCGCTGCCATAGGTCAAACGGATATCAACTGCGTTTTTTTAAATAGGAACCCTCATTTTTTATTACATATTCGTGTAGTACGTAAAGAAATATGAATGTTTCAGTTGCACCACTTTTTTCGCTTTGTGATAGATGGCGCTGTAATAGTCACAAACATAAGACTCATCATTTTAGACGAACAGTTGGTAACGGGTAGGTTTTTAAAATTAAAATACAGAACGTAAGTACGTTTGAACATTTTATTTCACTTCTTCCAATATGATACATATACCTTTGTGCACTTATCATTTCCGAGAACGTATGCTGTTACAGCGTGATTACCTATAAATACCACACTAATGTAATAAATCCTCAAAATGATGTCCGTCAACCTCACTGCATTTGGCAATACGTGTAACGGCTTTCCTCTCAACAGCGAGTAGTTCGCCTTCCGTAATGTTCGCACATGCATTGACAATGCGCTGACGCATGTTGTCAAGCGTTGTCGGTGGATCACGATAGCAAATATCCTTCAACTTTTCCCACAGAAAGAAATCAGGGGACGTCAGATCCGGTGAACGTGCTTCGACGACCAATCCACCTGTGATGAAATATGCTATTCAATACCGCTTCAACCGCACGCGAGCTATGTGCCGGACATCCATCATGTTGGAAGTACATCGCCATTCTGTCATACAGTAAAACATCTTGTAGTAATATCGGTAGAACATTACCTAGGAAATCAGCATACATTACACCATTAAGATTGTCATCGATAAATGGGGGCCAATTATCCTTCCTCCCATAATGCCGCACCATACATTAACCCGCCAAGGTCGCTGATGTTCCACTTGTCGCTGCCATCGTCGATTTTCCGTTCCCCAATAGTGCATAATATACCGGTTTACGTCACCGCTGTTGGTGAATAACGCTTCGTCGCTAAATAGCACGCGTGCAAAAAATCTGTCATCGTCCAGTAATTTCTCTTGTGCCCAGTGGCAGAACCGTACACGACGTTCAAAGCCGTCGCCACGCAACTCCTGGTGCATAGAAATATTGTACGGGTGCATGGATGTTGATGTGCCATTCTCAACACCGACGTTTTTGAGATTCCCGATTCTCGCGCAATTTGTCTGCTACTGATGTGCGGATACGCGCGACAGCAGCTAAAACACCTACTTGGGCATCATCATCACCTTCAAGCTAGACGAGTTTCGTTCTTTGTAGTTTTTTCGTTTGACGCTTATTTCGTGAGATATTTGGCCCGGTCACTGTCAATCGACCACCCTGTATGTAAAGTCGTGGACAAAACGAGCGAGACCCCTCCCCTTTTAGTTATGCTGAACCGCACAGCTGTAAAGTCTGTTACACAGCATAACAGGCAAGGCGACGAAGTGCTACCAACATACTATGCATAGGCGTGAAATTGAAACACTTTCCGAACTTTTTCAGACTGTTTTCAATCATGTGTAAGACTATATTAATGCTGATTGGTGTGTTAAATATAACACGTAAATATAAGATATAAATGAAAGAAGAAACGCTAATGAGTATGAACTGTACTAATAAAAATGAATTTCAGCTTATCGAGATAACATAACTGTTTTAGTAAGACAAAGTCCCCTAGATCGTTACGAATTAGCAAAATATTATGTGCATTCGGACGCGAAACGGTCTGTGTCAACATTCAGACCAGTCATACTGGATTATCGTTGCTGACCTACCATGAAAGTGTGCAAATTTAGCAACGCGTGAAGATACATAACGAAATTCAGTTAAAAATCATTCAGTGCCACACTTAAGTTAATTCAATTATTGACAGAAGAAGCGGAAAATGTAGGCAGTAACAAGTACAAAGTTTTAGAAGAGTTTCATATTGACATCCAGAGGGCGCCGATACAGAACAAAGGTAGCAATAAATCGTATTGTGGTACGAGAATTTCTTAAAATTTCTTTACTGATAGCCTATCTGCCTCCATCGAGATTAAAACCGAAAACAAACCAGACCTTCTTTGCAGTAGCAAACACCTTTCACTACGCTAGCAGACAATCCAGGCAAACAGCCCTCTATTATTACCGCAGACAGGAGAAAGCCGGCAATTTCGCAATGAAAATGGCAAAATATTCTGCAGTTTCTGTTGCGTAGAGCTTTGTAGACTCAAAAACATGAATTTTCTACCTTTATGTCACCGCTTATGTGACAATCATTCGGGATGTTTATCGAAATAACAAAATACTCTTATTAGCGAGTAAATTTAGTAGGATAATTCTGCACCACCCCAGGAAATAAAGGGCTACATAGCTGCCAAACGTATTCTACAATGTTTCGAATTCTCCATTAGACTCGCCACAGCCAGAAAACGTTCATTAGCCGAAGTGGGGAATGCTCGCACTTCTAAAACGCGGTTGCATTAATACTGGGATCTGAATTACCACGTGTATAGGCAAATGTATTTTATTTGCATTCCTGTATGCGTGATTTAGAAGGAAAGGTTAGCTACCATTAATATGCTGATGTATCGACTGTAACTAGAACGTTTCGAATAAAGAGTAGGGGAAATTATTTATGCGGCCCTCATCTTCAGTAACGGTCGTAGCTATTTTCGTTGTTAGGATTTCGTCACCTAAATCGGTAAAAATGGAGCCCTATTATTCTCACTTTCTTGACCGTCATCTGTCTACCTGTGGTGTGCGTACTGTAAGACCTTCAGTACACACACCATCAGATTATTTGACTTGTCGCTCTAACGAAGTAGGCGAGTGTCAGCAATATGTCTCGTGGTCTTATCGTGGCGTGTTTATCTTCTGTCGTTAGGTCAGACGATAGAAATGCCACTTGCACGCTTAGAGTAGCAGATTGAGGGTGACCAACTTTAAACAAAATTTGATTAATTTTCACACACATTTATTAAAATAATAAAAAGCATAGACATTACGTGACTTGATTCTGGATGCTGTTTACAATTGACAATCTGAAGTTCCTTTGGTCATGGTACGTTAATCTTATTCTCGTATATCTCTGATATTTGACAAAGTATCTATAGATTTCTCTTCATGGCTATGTACAGAAATACGATAATCTTCTTAGGTGCAGACTGAAACTTGACAAATGTAGAACTCGTACAGACTAATGCAGACTGGTGCAGACAAACGCAGACTGACTAATCGGAGGTCTGTACACTCATTATAGTACCTCGAGCGTTCAGGTATCACTCTGCGAGTGTGATCCGCGAGGAGCAAAGTTTCTACGTTAGCAGCAATCTCATTGGCTGCGTTACATATTAATATGCGGATCGGCGGAAGCAGAATTTGGTCCGTCTCTAAGGCAGCACCATCTCGTAGTGCGGAGACGGACGAGTGCTGCACCTGCACTGCTGTGCTTAGCGGGGCGCGCTCTAGTGGGAAAGTTGTGTACGCGCTGACTACGCGGAACTATGTACACAACACTACCCAACCTGTAAAACCTGTTTACGTCGAGTACGGGTAGACATAATAAACGGAAATGTATCGCACTTCGGTATACAGTCCCTCGGTGGTGTAAAAAATTGAGCTTCTTTCATTTGTATCTTATATTTACGTGTTGTGTTTAACACAGTAATCAGCATTAATATACTCTTACACGTGATTGAAAACAGTCTGACAAAGTTCGGATGGTTTTTCAATTTCACGCCTGTGCATAGATAGTATGTTGGTAGCACATCTTCTCCTTGCTGTGTAGCAGACGTTAAAGCTGTGCGGATCAGCATAACTAAAAGGCGAGGGGTCTCGCTCGTTTTGTCCACGACTGTGCATAAAATCCACCAATTTCAGTCCCATTCGGACAATTCCTGAGTGGTGTGTCGTTTTTGTCTTACGGTGTACGAGACGGCTCTCCGGGACTGCCCGCACGGCCATTAGACGGGACGGGCGCCCCTGCGGCTGCTGGGACAGCTCGGCTCGTGTCCTCGGGTCGTGGGCCCCGGTGGCAGGCGCCGCGGGAATCCGGCTCCGCATTAAAAACGAGCGAAAGCGGAACAGCGGGGGCCGGCTGTGGAGGCACGCGACTCGAGGATGCGGTCGATGGCGCGCGAGATGTGTCCCCGCGGCGAGCCGGAGGCGGAGGAGGCGGAGGCGGCGTCGCGACGCCGGGGCCAGCCGCCGCCTGACGCCGCCTCCCACGGCGCCGCTGCGGCCGTTCTCTCCGTGGCAGCTCCAGTGTTCCGCATGGGTCTGTTTCTGGGCCACTACAGTCAATAGCCTTTTCGCTGGACCATGTAATGGTACTTGAATTACGTAACCATTACGGCACCTTTCGATACTGTGTTTCTGTAAAATAGTTAACATATTTCTCTGACAACATTCAGATTTGATTTCATTAATGTAGAGGTACTTCGATACATCGATATGTATATATTGCAATGGTATTATTCTTATGTGTATTCTTTCTTTTGTCACTATGATCATTGACGTACTTGTAACTCTGATTTTTGGGCGCGTAAGCGATCATTAGAGAGTCAAGTTTTGGTCGTCATGTTAAAAAGACGCAAATTGTAGTCAGTTTATGAAACACATCTATAAAACTTGTGAATATCGCAGAATAACACCTAGGACGATTTGCATCCGAGCTTGGAATCATCACTACCTAGATTTTCGACGACTGAGCCATGAGTTCACAACGAGACCAGCGTGGGAAACACGAAAAGATGAGTGCCTAGTTTATCCATTATTTCAAGAAATGTGCTCTAATGACACATGCCACATAATATAACTTTGTTGTTGCCCGAAAATGCAATATTTAGCAGCGTGAGCAACACTACGATCTTAATTAATTTTTGACCTTTGTTATGGTAGGGTTGTTAGAACCACAACATACACTATGTGTGTTATGGTAGGGTTGTTAGAACCACAACATACACTATGTGATCAAAAGTATCCGGACACCCTCAAAACATACGTTTTTCATACAAGGTGCATTGTGCTGCCAGGTACTGCATATCACAGACCTGACTAGTCATTACACATCGTGAGAGAGCAGAATGGGGCGCTCTGCGCAACTCACGGATTTCGAACGTGGTCAGGTGATTGGGTGTCACTTGTGTCATACGCCTCTACAAGAGATTTCCACACTGCTAAACATTCCTAGGTCTACTGTTTCCGTTGTGATAGTGAAGTGGAAACGTGAAGGGACACGTACAGCACAAAATCGTACACACCAGTCTCGTCTGTTGACTGACAGAGACCACCGACAGCTCAAGTGGGTCGTAGTGTGTAATAGGCAGACATCTATCCACACCATCACATGGAATTCCAAACTGTATCAGGATCCACTGCAAGTACTATGACAGTTAGGTGGGAGGTGAGAAAACTTGGATTTCATGGTCGAGCAGCTGCTCTTAAGCCACACATCACACCAGTAAATGCCAAATAACTCCTTGCTTGGTGCAAGGAGCGTAAATATTGGACGCTTGAACAGTGCAAAAACGTTGTCTGGAGTGACTAATCACGGTACACAATTTGGCGATCCGATGGCAGGGTGTGGGTACGGCGAATGCCCCGTGAACGTCATCTGCCAGCGTGTGTAGTGCCAACAGTAAAATTCGGAGGCGGTGGTGTTATGGAGTGGTCGTGTTTTTCGTGGAGGGGGCTTGCACCCCTCGTTGTTTTGTGTGGCACTATCGCAGCACAGGCCTACATTGATGTTTTAAACACCTTCTCGCTTCCCACTGTTGAACAGCAATTCGGGGATGCCGATTGCATCTTTCAACACGATCGATCACCTGTTCATAACGCATGGCCTGTGGCGGAGTGGTTACATGACAATAGCATCCCTGTAATGGACTGGCCTGCACAGAGTCCTGACCTGAATGCTATAGAACATCTTTGGGATGTTTTGTAATGCCGACTTCCTGCCAGACCTCACCGACCGACATCGATACCTCTCCTCAGTGCAGTACTCCGTGAAGAATGGGTTGCCATTCCCCAAGAAACCTTCCAGCACCTGATTGGACGCATTCCTTCTGTCACCACGGCTAAGGGTGGGCCAACACCATACTGAATTCCAGCATTACCGATAGAGGGCGCCATGAACTTGTCATTTTCAGGCAGGTATCGGGATACTTTTGAACACATAGTGTAGTCTCACCGTCGTACCGTTGTTTATGGTGCTTTCAGTTATGTTGTCAGACTTGGACACACGAGAAGGCAAGATTTACACCAAAAAAACTCCAGCAAGATTCACTTTCGGAGAACAACAGCCTCAAGGACTGTGTTCACTGGCACCAGGTTGCGTACTGAGGGGATGAATCATTAGTGATTCACTCGTTGTGGTCATTGGCGATCAGATGGCGCTCAGGATGCTGATGCTGATGCTGATGCTGATGCTGATGCTGATGCTGCTGCTGCTGCTGATGATGATGATTGGTTTGTGGGGCACTCAACTGAGTGCTCATCACAGCCTGTACAAAATACCAATTTTGACACAATCCAATTTTTTACACAAACCAATCCAGCCACAGTCACGAATGATCATGATGATGATGATGATGATGATGATGGACACAACCACCCAGTCCCTGGCTAGGACGCTCAGGCAGCCTGCCTGTTCATCCTCTGTTTTGACTCTGCAGGCAATAACTAAGGTGAATTTAGAGGTGAACAGCGGTTGCAACATTCATTGTAGGGTGCATTCACACCCTGCCACCACTCCTGTAGAACAACATCAGGTGTCTAACCAGGTTCACATTGTGGACTTGTGGGAAGTTTGACTGAAGTATTGTGGGTTGCTGTACATGTTTGGCCAGTGTATCAGTGGTGTGTCGCTATTTTCAGTACTGGCCTGTGCAGTATTCCCACATTCCAGAACAGGTTCTGGACATGCATGTAGTACAGACACACGTCAAGATCGGTGCATTGAGCAAGCACTGATGGACGACCGAACATCATCCAGAGACGACACAAGTTTTACCTGCTGTGTGATCAGGGACCACTGGGAACCCTCTGCTTGGAGTAGGACTACGAGGTGCATTCAAGTTCTAAGGCCTCCGATTTTTTTTCTCCGGACTGGAGAGAGATAGAAACATGCGCATTGTTTTAAAATGAGGCCGCGTTCATTGTCAATACGTCCCAGAGATGGCAGCACCGTACGGCAGATGGAATTTTACCGCCAGCGGCGAGAATGAGAACTGTTTTAAATACTTAAAATGGCGACGTTTTCCTTACTTGAACAGCGTGCAATCATTCGTTTTCTGCATTTGCGTGGTGTGAAACCAATTGAAATTCATCGACAGTTGAAGGAGACATGTGGTGATGGAGTTATGGATGTGTCGAAAGTGCGTTCGTGGGTGCGACAGTTTAAGATCGAGAAAGTGGAGAGAATTGTTTTGGGGGATCGCCGAATGACTGTTGAACAGATCGCCTCCAGAGTTGGCATTTCTGTGGGTTCTGTGCACACAATCCTGCATGACGACCTGAAAATGCGAAAAGTGTCATCCAGGTGGGTGCCACGAATGCTGACGGACGACCACACGGCTGCCCGTGTGGCATGTTGCCGAGCAATGTTGACGCGCAACGACAGCACGAATGGGACTTTCTTTTAGGCGGTTGTGACAATAGATGAGACGCGGATGCCATTTTTCAATCCAGAAACAAAGTGCCAGTCAGCACACAGATTCAGCGCCACCGGAAAAATTTCGGGTAACCGCCAGTGTTGGAAAAATGATGGTGTCCATGTTCTGGGACAGCGAGGGCATAATCCTTACCCATTGCGTTCCAAAGAGCACTACGGTAACAGGTGCATCCTACGAAAATGTTTTGAACAACAAATTCCTTCCTGCACTGCAACAAAAACGTCTGGGAAGGGCTGCGCGTGGGCTGTTTCACCAAGACAACGCACCCGCACATCGAGCTAACGTTACGCAACAGTTTCTTCGTGATAACAACTTTGAAGTGATTCCTCATGCTCCCTACTCACCTGACCTGGCTCCTAGTGACTTTTGGCTTTTTCCAACAATGAAAGACATTCTCCGTGGCCACACATTCACCAGCCGTGCTGCTATTGCCTCAGCGATTTTCCAGTGGTCAAAACAGACTCCTAAAGAAGCCTTCGCCGCTGCCATGGAATCATGGCGTCAGAGTTGTGAAAAATGCGTACGTCTGCAGGGCGATTACGTCGAGAAGTAACGCCAGTTTCATCGATTTCGGGTGAGTAGTTAATTAGGAAAAAAAATCGGAGGCCTTAGAACTTGAATGCATCTCTTAAAATCATGATGCCTCTGCTCAGGCTGCCACTGACACCACAACAGTGCCAGGCGCAGCTACTGTGGCGTCATAAAGGAGTTGACTGGAGAGTATAATGGTGCTCTGTTGTCTTCAGTAATGAGTCTCGTTCTGTCTGTACACCTATATGGCGCAGACCTGGGGAACTTTCTACTTCAGACTGCATTTGTCCATGGCAGACAGGTCCCAACCCAGGCTTCATGGTGTGGGCGGTATTAGTTACAATTACCTATCAGATTTCATGTTCCTGCAGAGTAAAGTAACCAGTGTCCACTACATTCCACAGACTGTTATCCCCATCCTATTGCCATTTTTTCGGCAGAAAGCTGATGTCCTTTTCCAGCAGGACAATGCGCGTTCATACAGCAGCTGCGTAGAGGACTACAACTGCTCTGGCCAGCAAGATCACACGTCCCTCTCCAGATGAACATGTGTGGATCATGATGAAGTGGGAACTTACTCATTCTCCAGGTCTTCCGAAATCCACTGCCGAGTAGCAACAAAAAATAAAGGCGTCAAATGTTTGGGACAGTCTGTAGCAGGATGCCATTCGCCACCTTTATGATCGTGTGCATGCAATAACACGAGCCTGCGTTCCCACCAGAGGGGCTATACAGTGTGTTGATGCAATGCTTGAGCACCGTTTACTGTGACACGTGTGTTTCACTTGGTCTGAATTTGTTATCGTGTAGGCCTACACAGATGAACTAGAGCCCGCACAGGGGGTAGTGGCCTACGCACAATGACCAGGGTCCGTCCAAAGTGCTGGGCCAGTTCATTCGTTTGTTCAGAAGGGGAAGCCGACACTGCCCGATTTTGGCTGGCTGCGAAGAAAGAATCGAGCCGCACAGCCTGCAGTTTTCTCAGTCGATTTTACAGGAACTGTTCGATAGAAAATTAATTTTTGCTTTACTTGTAGCTTTATATGTCAGCTTCTTGATGAAGATCCCATTATTTCGTTTATGGCCATACTTATTATGATATCTACATGGAGGTAAGACACAGCGAGAAATTTGAGAATGTTTCCAATGAAAAATAGGAGTCTCTGTGATTTTGCATTTGATGCAAGCTACATATGTTATTGCATAAGAAATTTAGCAATTCTTTAGACTTCGTTGGAGGTGAGGTCTATCTGTGACCAATCTCGAGAAAACTGATCGTATGTAGCTCACTCATTCCCGATCGCGATATCCAAACATTTCTCATATCTCATAAACAGTTTGAGATATTATAACGCGATTTTTGGCAGATGATAGCATGCAAAGAGGAGAATATTTCGTCATATGGTTACTGTACCTAACTTTCTTATCTGCCGTGTTATTCCACTAGCTACAGACTTTTTCGATGAAAGAATGTAATTTTTAAGGGCTATCGATAACTAGTCAAACAGAAATGCTTTCGGTTTTGGAGCAAAATATATGAAGACATTGCACGTTTCTTTTATACTGAGGATGTGCTTTTTCCTTAAGCTACTGACCTTAGTTTCCCTCGGTTCCTCACTTGATAAATTTAATAAACCTCTCGCAACTGCGTGTGCACAACATATTAGTGAAACGACACCGTGTAAATTCCTCTGTGTTATGGCAAAAGAAGCAAATTTTAAAATGGCAGCAAGAGATGTGTATAGGTTTTACTCAAAATTCCCCACTCATGACGCTCCTGCGAAAGTTGGAAATCGTTAACAAGGCAGTCTAAAATAAAATGATGTCTCTGTTACATTTTCAGAGGAATTCATTTTGGAACGAAACCAAAACAGAGATGACAGTAAATCTTTTTGTATGGTCTGGACGCAAATACGGGCAAGGAAGGGCTCCACGTAATATTTGCAAAAAATGTGAGCATAGGCACTTCCCCTCCAGTGCTCGGCATTTCCCCTACAGCGTCTGCCTGCAACGCCAACCACTGCTGCTCTCTCCACACATGTCCTGCTGGCTGTGCAATTTACAGGTCATGTTATTCTGAGCGCACTCCACCGTTACCTCACTTCTAAAAAAAAATGGCTTTGTCCTTGAGGGTGCTGCATTTTCTGTTTCCGGCTGTGTACTAGGTACAAGGAGGAGCGGGCAGCAAAGAGTGAGATGGATCTATGGCAAGGTATGAGTAATGTATTCCAACATGGAAAGACAGAAGAAATGCTTTAGTCATGGAATCACAGAAAGGTGGTGTTGTGTACATAGTTCCGCGTAGTCAGCGCGTACACAACTTTCCCACTAGAGCGCGCCGCGCTAAGCACAACAACGCAGGCGCAGCGCTCGTCCGTCTCCGCACTACGAGATGGCGCTGCCTTAGAGACGGACCAAATTCTGCTTCCGCCGATCCGCGTATTAATATGTATCGCAGCCAAAGAGATTGCTGCTAATGTAGAACCGTTTCTCCTCACGGATCACACTCACGCAGTGATACCTGAACGCGCGAGATATTATAACGAGTGTACAGACCTCCGATTAGTCAGTCTGCGTTTCTCTGCACCAGTCTGTACCAGTGTGCATTAGTCTGTACCCGTCTGAACGAGTTCTACATTTGTCTGTACCAGTCTATAGTCAAGTTTCAGTGTGCGCCTAATAAGATTACCATATTTCTGTACATAGCTATGAAGATAAATGTATAGACACTTTTGTCAAGTATCAGAGATATATGTGAGAATAAGATTAACGTACCAATACCAAAGGAACTTCAGATTGTCAATTGTAAATAGCAGCGAGAACCAAGTTAAGTAATTTTTATGCTTGTTATTATTTTCATAAATGTGTGTGAAAATTAATCAAGTTCTGTTTGAAGTTGGTTACCGTCAATCTGCTACTCTAAGCGTGCAAGTGGCATTCCTATCGTCTGACCTAACGGCAGAAGATAAACACGCCACGATAAGACCACGAGACATATTGCTGACACTCGCCTACTTCGATAGAGCGACAAGTCAAATAATCTGATGGTTTGTGTACCGAAGGTCTTACAGTATGCACAGCACAGGTGGAATCACCTAATCTACAGGGAGAGAGAGAGGGAGGGGAGAGGAAGAGAGAGAGAGAGAGAGAGAGAGAGAGAGAGAGAGAGAGAGATTCTCGTTGTATAAAACACTCTCACACGTCTCGCCAAGCCAGTTCCGGGTAAAACCTCAAGCTTTCGGCGATTGGCATCGTCAGGAGCAAGTGACTGTCACGGCTGGTGCTGTGGCAACCTCGTATATGGACAATTTCTGATTTGGTTATCACTATGTCACGCTGCCACACAAATGTGTCAAAGTCTGCATCGGTGGCGCCGCCACTCCTGTAGGAGTCTAAAACAATGTGGCTATTTGCTCTGCATCGTCTCAGAGTCGAGAACAGGCTTCCCACACACCACTAAGGTGGCAGCCACTCACCACGCTTCCACTGTCGCTGTTTCTGCATCTGCTGGTTTTTGTATTTTGTTGCTCTAGGCCGTGGATCAAAGCCATGTTTACCTGTGTAACGCTTCGTCTCCCAATGCTTCAGACATAATCAGATGGCATTTCCTGAAATACCTCTGCGAGCAGACATTAGGCATAGTGATGTGGAGGCACTCCAGTTAGATTTAGGTGGGCACCGGCAAGTCACGTGGCATTACTCACTGGCGATCAGAGACCGAGCCCTTGCCTATCTAGGGTCACACCTCTGCGTTAGATAGATTGCGCCCCATTATGAGTCGTGCTGCGATTTTCTCTACGTGCAAGCCACCTATCTTTCGAAAACCGGGCTCATTTCGTACGAGAACAATGTAAGGACGTCACGCAGCCTGCTTCTTGACTGGTGCTTACTTCTACTGTCGGTTTCTTGAACTACAGTATTTAGAAAGAAACATCAGCTGTCGTAACAGCTGTTGTTGTGAACGGCTGAGCCACTTTGAACGCAGTGACGTAGTTTCGTGTTTCTAGTCCTTTGCTCTCGCTGTAATTCTGCTGCAAATACACTCCTGGAAATTGAAATAAGAACACCGTGAATTCATTGTCCCAGGAAGGGGAAACTTTATTGACACATTCCTGGGGTCAGATACATCACATGATCACACTGACAGAACCACAGGCACATAGACACAGGCAACAGAGCATGCACAATGTCGGCACTAGTACAGTGTATATCCACCTTTCGCAGCAATGCAGGCTGCTATTCTCCCATGGAGACGATCGTAGAGATGCTGGATGTAGTCCTGTGGAACGGCTTGCCATGCCATTTCCACCTGGCGCCTCAGTTGGACCAGCGTTCGTGCTGGACGTGCAGACCGCGTGAGACGATGCTTCATCCAGTCCCAAACATGCTCAATGGGGGACAGATCCGGAGATCTTGCTGGCCAGGGTAGTTGACTTACACCTTCTAGAGCACGTTGGGTGGCACGGGATACATGCGGACGTGCATTGTCCTGTTGGAACAGCAAGTTCCCTTGGCGGTCTAGGAATGGTAGAACGATGGGTTCGATGACGGTTTGGATGTACCGTGCACTATTCAGTGTCCCCTTGACGATCACGGCCAGTGTAGGAGATCGCTCCCCACACCATGATGCCGGGTGTTGGCCCTGTGTGCCTCGGTCGTATGCAGTCCTGATTGTGGCGCTCACCTGCACGGCGCCAAACACGCATACGACCATCATTGGCACCAAGGCAGAAGCGACTCTCATCGCTGAAGACGACACGTCTCCATTCGTCCCTCCATTCACGCCTGTCGCGACACCACTGGAGGCGGGCTGCACGATGTTGGGGCGTGAGCGGAAGACGGCCTAACGGTGTGCGGGACCGTAGCCCAGCTTCATGGAGACGGTTGCGAATGGTCCTCGCCGATACCCCAGGAGCAACAGTGTCCCTAATGTGCTGGGAAGTGGCGGTGCGGTGCCCTACGGCACTGCGTAGGATCCTACGGTCTTGGCGTGCATCCGTGCGTCGCTGCGGTCCGGTCCCAGGTCGACGGGCACGTGCACCTTCTGCCGACCACTGGCGACAACATCGATGTACTGTGGAGACCTCACGCCCCACGTGTTGAGCAATTCGGCGGTACGTCCACCCGGCCTCCCGCATGCCCACTATACGCCCTCGCTCAAAGTCCGTCAACTGCACATACGGTTCACGTCCACGCTGTCGCGGTATGCTACCAGTGTTAAAGACTGCGATGGAGCTCCGTATGCCACGGCGAACTGGCTGACACTGACGGCGGCGGTGCACAAATGCTGCGCAGCTAGCGCCATTCGACGGCCAACACCGCGGTTCCTGGTGTGTCCGCTGTGCCGTGCGTGTGATCATCGCTTGTACAGCCCTCTCGCAGTGTCCGGAGCAAGTATGGTGGGTCTGACACACCGGTGTCAATGTGTTCTTTTTTCCATTTCCAGGAGTGTACGTCACGTATGTTCAATGACCACGAAATTTTGGAATCTCAATAGGAGAAAATTTTTGTGAGGATAATTATACTTTCTGTGATCATTATTTTTAAATAGATAATCTATCAAAGAACGTAAATATGCAAAATAAATCTTCAAGCTTAGCCCCTTTTTTGCATTCCGTACTCTTGAAGATACACCAAATACATATGTGGCAGTAACGCTTTAAATTACACCTTAAATGGGCGTTTTCCTAGGCCCAGTACGTATCTAAGTTCAACTGGTTAAGATGGCTGTGAGCACTATGGAACTTAACATCTGAGGTCATCAGTCCCCTAGAACTTAGAACTACTTAAACCTAACTAACCTAAGGACATCACACACATCCATGCCCGAGGCAGGATTCGAACCTGCGACCGCAGCGGTCGCGCGGTTCCAGACTGAAGCGCCTAGAACCGCTCGGCACTGCGGCCGGCCGTATCTAAGTGGCCGGTCTCGAAAGTGTTAAGCGAGGCGCAGTCAGGTCCAGTATACCACACTACATGAGAAACGTATGTTGAGAATTCACGACGTCCAGCAACAGATTTTCGAAATATGCCACAATGATAGTTTTTTTAGAAGTGCGTATCGAGAGAAGTACTTGAGAACTCAGAACATCCAGAAGCTGATGGCCCCTTATTTCGATATCGATGCTTTTTGGGACGTGAACTTCGAAAGAAGCACTTGAGAATTCACGATATCCGGAAACTGATGGACCCAGTATGCCAATCTCGGTAGTTAATGAGTGGTGCATATCCAAGGAAGCTCTTCGAGTAGATTTCCGCACCATGTTATAGTTCTGGGTGGAGATTTTAATTTGCCGGATATAGACTGGGAGACTCAAACGTTCATAACGGGTGGCAGCAACAAAGAATCCAGTGAAATTTTTTTAAGTGGTTCATCTTAAAACAACCTTGAGCAGTTAAACAGAGAACCGACTCGTGACGATAACATATTAGACCTTCTGGTGACAAACAGACCCGAACTATTTGAAACAGTTAACGCAGAACAGGGAGTCAGCGATCATAAAGCGGTTACGGCATCGATGATTTCAGCCGTAAATAGAAATATTAAAAAACGTAGGAAGATTTTTCTGTTTAGCAAAAGTGACAAAAAGCAGATTACAGAGTACCTGACGGCTCAACACAAAAGTTTTGTCTCAAGTACAGATAGTGTTGAGGATCAGTGGACAAAGTTCAAAACCATCGTTCAATATGCGTTAGATGAGTATGTGCCAAGCAAGATCGTAAGAGATGGAAAAGAGCCAACGTGGTACAACAACCGAGTTAGAAAACTGCTGCGGAAGCAAAGGGAACTTCACAGCAAACATAAACATAGCCAAAGCCTTGCACACAAACAAAAATTACGCGAAGCGAAATGTAGTGTGAGGAGGGCTATGCGAGAGGAGTTCAATGAATTCGAAAGTAAAGTTCTATGCACTGACTTGACAGAAAATCCTAAGAAATTTTGGTCTTATGTCAAAACAGTAGGTGCATCAAAACAAAATTTCCAGATACTCTGTGACCAAAATGGTACTGAAACAGAGGATAGACTAAAGGCCGAAATACTAAATGTCTTTTTCCAAAGCTGTTTCACAGAGGAAGACTGCACTGTAGTTCCTTAATTAGATTGTCGTACAGATGACAAAATGGTAGATGTTGTGGATTGGCAAGACAGCCAACCCACTATGAGGAAGCCGAAAGGCACGCGTTTAAGCTCACGCAGGCTGGCGTGAGGTATAGAACAGGACAAGGAATTTAGACTTCAGAAAAAAGGAGGTAACTGGTAGAATATTTAACTTTAATCCATTAATGTTGAATGTAGCTCTTGTCTGTACATTATTTACAATATCAATAGCAACTGATAATGGCGCCTTGCTAGGTCGTAGCAAATGACGTAGCTGAAGGCTATGCTAACTATCGTCTCGGTAAATGAGAGCGTTTTTGTCAGTGAACCATAGCTAGCAAAGTCGGCTGTACAACTGGGGCGAGTGCTAGGAAGTCTCTCTCTAGACCTGCCGTGTGGTGGCGCTCGGTCTGCAATCACTGATAGTGGCGACACGCGGGTCCGACGTATACTAACGGACCGCGGCCGATTTAAAGGCTACCACCTAGCAAGTGTGGTGTCTGGCGGTGACACCACAGTAGATATCGAAATAGACGACAGAGGGATAGAGAAACAATTAAAATCGCTCAAAAGAGGAAAGGCCGCTGGACCTGATGGGATACCAGTTCGATTTTACACAGAATACGCGAAGGAACTTGCCCCCCTTCTTGCAGCGGTGTACCGTAGGTCTCTAGAAGAGCGTAGCGTTCCAAAGGATTGGAAAAGGGCACAGGTCATCCCCGTTTTCAAGAAGGGACGTCGAACAGATGTGCAGAACTATAGACCTATATCTCTAACGTCGATCAGTTGTAGAATTTTGGAACACGTATTATGTTCGAGTATAATGACTTTTCTGGAGACTAGAAATCTGCTCTGTAGGAATCAGCATGGGTTTCTAAAAAGACGGTCGTCTGAAACCCAGCTCGCGCTATTCGTCCACGAGACTCAGAGGGCCATAGACACGGGTTCCCAGGTAGATGCCGTGTTTCTTGACTTCCGCAAGGCGTTCGATACAGTTCCCCACAGTCGTTTAATGAACAAACTAAGAGCATATGGACTATCAGACCAATTGTGTGATTGGATTGAAGAGTTCCTAGATAACAGAACGCAGCATGTCATTCTCAATGGAGAGAAGTCTTCCAAAGTAAGAGTGATTTCAGGTGTGCCGCAGGGGAGTGTCATAGGACCGTTGCTATTCACAATACACATAAATGACCTTGTGGATGACATCGGAATTTCACTGAGGCTTTTTGCAGATGATGCTGTGGTGTATCGAGAGGTTGTAACAATGGAAAATTGTACTGAAATGCAGGAGGATCTGCAGCGAATTGACGCATGGTGCAGGGAATGGCAATTGAATCTCAATGTAGACAAGTGTAATGTGCTGCGAATACATAGAAAGATAGATCCCTTATCATTTAGCTACCAAATAGCAGGTCAGCAACTGGAAGCAGTTAATTCCATAAATTATCTGGGAGTATACATTAGGAGTGATTTAAAATGGAATGATCATATAAAGTTAATCGTCGGTAAAGCAGATGCCAGATTGAGATTCATTGGAAGAATCCTAAGGAAATGCAATCCGAAAACAAAGGAAGTAGGTTACAAAACGCTTGTTCGCCCACTGTTTGAATATTACTCAGCAGTGTGGGATCCGTACCAGATAGGGTTGATAGAAGAGATAGAGAAGATCCAACGGACAGCAGCGCGCTTCGTTACAGGATCATTTAGTAATCGCGGAAGCGTTACGGAGATGATAGATGAACTCCAGTGGAAGACTCTGCAGGAGAGACGCTCAGTAGCTCGGTACGGGCTTTTGTTGAAGTTTCGAGAACATACCTTCACCGAAGAATCAAGCAGTATATTGCTTCCTCCTACGTATATATCGCGAAGAGACCATGAGGATAAAATCAGAGAGATTAGAGCCCACACAGAGGCATACCGACAATCCTTCTTTCCACGAACAATACGAGACTGGAATAGAAGGGAGAACCAATAGAGGTACTCAAGGTACCCTCCGCCACACACCGTCAGGAGGCTTGCGGAGTATGGATGTAGATGTAGATGTAGAATTCACGTCATCTAGGAAACGATGGCCACAGTGTGCTCATATCGATAGTTTCTGAAAGGTGCATATTGAAAGAAGTACTTCAGAATTCAGGACATCCAGAAAAAGGTTTCCCCTTATGCCAGTATCGAACGTTTCTGAAACTTGCACATAGAAGTAAGCAGTTGAGAATTCGCGACACCCAGAACAAAATGGCCAGAGTATGTCAATATCGATAGTTTCTGAAAGATGCATATTCACGGACGTTCTTGAGATTTCACGACATACAGAAGCAGATCTCGCCACTAAGCCATATTGATAACTTCTGAGAGGTATATATTGAATTAAGTACCTGAGAATTCACGACGCCAGGAAACAGATGGCTCCAGTATGCCAATATTGATAGCATTTGAGAGCATATCGAAGGAACCATTCGAGGCCTTATGACGGCCAGCAAAAGATATCTCCAGCATGTGAATATCCATTGTTTTTGAAACGTGCTTATCGAAGGCAGCAGTTGAGAACCAGAGGTTGTACAGAGTTTCAGGGAGAGTATAAGGGAACAACTGACAGGAAAGGGGGAAAGAAATACAGTAGAAGAAGAATGGGTAGCTTTGAGGAATGAAATAGTGAAGGCAGCATAGGATCAAGTAGGTAAAAAGACGAGGGCTAATAGAAATCCTTGGGTAACAGAAGAGATACTGAAGTTATTTCATGAAAAGAGAAAATACATAAATGCAGTAAGTGAAGCAGGCAAAAAGAAATACAAACGTCTCAAAAATGAGATCGACAGGAAGTGCAAAATGGCTAAGCAGGGATGGCTAGTGGCCAAATGTAAGGATGTAGAAGCTTATCTCACGAGGGGTAAGATAGATACTAGCTACAGGAAAGTTACAGAATCCTTTGGAGAAAAGAGAACCACTTGTATGAATATCAAGAGCTCATATGGAAACCCAGTTCTAAGCAAAGAAGGGAAAGCAGAAAGGTGGAAGGAGTATATAGAGTGTGTATACAGGGGCGATGTTCTTGATGACAATATTATGGAAATGGAAGAGGATGAAGATGAAGATTAAATGGGAGATAGGATACTGCGTGAAGAGTTTGACACAGCACTGAAAGATCTGAGTCGAAACAAGGCCCTGGGAGTAGACAACACTCCATTAGAACTACTGACGGCCTTTGGAGAGCCAGTCTTGACAAAAGTCTATCATCTGGTGAACAAGAAGTACGAGACAGGCGAAATACCCTCAGACTTCAAGAAGTATAAAATAATTCCAATCCCAAAGAAAGCAGGTGTTGACAGATGTGAAAATTACCGAACTATCAGTTTAATAAGTCACAGCTACAAAATACTAACGCGAATTCCTTACAGACGCATGGAAAAACTGGTTGAAGCCGACCTCGGGGAAGATCAGTTTAGATTCCGTAGAAATGTTGGAACACGTGAGGCAATACTCACCCTACGACTTATCTTAGAAGAAAGATTAAGGAAAGGCAAACCTACGTTTCTAGCATTTGTAGACTTAGAGAAAGCTTTTGACAATGTTGACTGGAATACTCTCTTTCAAATTCTGAAGGTGGCAGGGGTAAAATACAGGGAGCGAAAGGTTATTTACAACTTATACAGAAAGCAGCTGGCAGTTATAAGAGTCGAGGGGTATGAAAGGGAAGCAGTGGTTGGGAAGGGAGTGAGACAGGGTTGTAGCCTCTCCCTGATGCTGTTCAATATATACATTGAGCAAGCAATAAAGGAAAGAAAAGAAAAGTTCGGAGTAGGTGTTAAAATCCACGAAGAAGAAATAAAAACTTGGAGGTTCGCCGATGACATTGTAATTCCGTCAGAGACAGCAAAGGATTTGGAAGAGCAGTTGAACGGAATGGACAGTGTCTTGAAAGGAGGGTATAAGTTGAACATCAACAAAAGCAAAACGAGGATAATGGAATGTAGTCGAATTAAGTCGGGTGATGCTGAGGGAATTAGATTAGGAAATGAGACACTTAAAGTAGTAAAGGAATTTTGCTATTTGGGGAGCAAAATAACTGATGATGGTCGAAGTAGAGAGGATATCAAATGTAGACTGGCAATGGCAAGGAAAGCGTTTCTGGAGTAGAGAAATTTGTTAACATGGAGTACAGATTTAAGTGTCAGGAAGTCGTTTCTGAAAGTATTTGTATTGAGTGTAGTCATGTATGGAAGTGAAACATGGACGATAAATAGTTTGGACAAGAAGAGAATAGAAGCTTTCGAAATGTGGTGCTACAGAAGAACGCTGAAGATTAGATGGGTAGATCATATAACTAATGAGGTATTGAATAGGATTGGGGAGAAGAGAAGTTTGTGGCACAACTTGACCAGAAGAAGGGATCGGTTGGTAGGACTTGTTCTGAGGCATCAAGGGATCACCAATTTAGTATTGGACGGCAGCGTTGATGGTAAAAATCGTAGAGAGAGACCAAGAGACAAAACACTAAGCAGATTCAGAAGGATGTAGGTTGCAGTAGGTACTGGGAGATGAAGAAGCTTGCACAGGATAGAGTAGCATGGAGAGCTGCATCAAACCAGTCTCAGGAATGAAGACCACAACAACAACGATAGCCAGGAACAGGTGTATGCTGATATCAATAGCATTGAGAGGTGCAAAAAGAAGGAATCCCTTATGAATTAACGACATCCAGAAACAGATGGGGTCAGTATTACGATAGCAGTAGTTTTTCAGAGGCGCATATGGAAGGAAACGCGAAAGAATTCTGAACATCCAGAAAGCGATGTCCCCACTATGTCAATATAGATAGGTGCATGTCAAGGATGCACTTGGGAATTCACGACATGCAGAAAGAAGTTCCAGCTGTATTCCAGTATCGACAGTTTTTAAGGGGGCATATAGAAGGAAACGATCGAGAAATCAAGACATACAGAAACATATGGTTCCCATGTGCCAATATCGATTGTACTAGAGATATGGATATAGAAAAAGGCGCTCGAGAATACAAGACATCGAGAAACATATTTCCCCAATATGACACTATCGATAGTTTATGTGCAGCACAGGAGAAAATGGTTCAAATGGCTCTGAGCACTATGGGACTCAACTGCTGAGGTCATTAGTCCCCTAGAACTTAGAACTAGTTAAACCTAACTAACCTAAGGACATCAGAAACATCCATGCCCGAGGCAGGATTCGAACCTGCGACAGTAGCGGTCTTGCGGTTCCAGACTGCAGCGCCTTTAATGCACGGCCACTTCGGCCGGCGGAGAAAATGGTTCAAATGGCTCTGAGCACTAGGGGACTTAACTTCTGAGGTCATCAGTCCCCTAGACTTAGGACTACTTAAACGTAACTAACCTAAGGACATCACACAAATCCATGCCCGAGGAAAGATTCGAACCTGCGACCGCAGCAGCAGCAGCGCGGCTCTGAAGCGCCTAGAACCACTCGGCCACAGAGGCCGGCTCAGCACAAGAGAATTCATGACATCCAGAAACAGATGGTCCGAGTATGCCAATACCGAAAGTTTTTCATAAGCGCAGATTCAAGGAACCTCTTCAAAATCCACGACATCCAAAGCAGATCTCCGCACTTTGCCAATACTTATAGTTTCTGAGAATTCACGACATGTACCAACATGGTAGTTTTTAGAGGTGCATATCGAAGAAGCACTTGCGAATTCACGATACCCAGAAAAAGATCCCCTAGTATACCAAAATCAATAGTTTTCCAGAGGCGTAGATCGAAGAACCGCTTGAGAATTCACGACATCCTGAAACGGATGACCCAGTATGGAAATATCGATAGTATTCAGAGACACATAGCGAAGAAAGCATTCAGAAATTCACGATATCTAGAGACTGATCTCACCAACATCGATAGTCTTTTATAGGTGCATATCGTGGGAAGCAATTGAGAAATCACGGCATCCGCAAAAAGATGGTTCCAGTATGCCAATCATGATTTCAGAGGTGAATATCGAACGAAGCACATGGGAATTCACGACATCCAGAAATATATGGGAGCAGTATGAGAACTTCGATAGTATTTTGAGGGATGGAAATCGAAGGAAGGACTTTCAAAATACGACATACAAGAACAGATGGCCCCAGAATGCACAATAAAGATGGTATTTGAGCAGTGCATATCGAATGAAGCACTTGAGAATTCGTCACATCCAGAGGTAGATGGCCCCAGTATGCCAATATCGATAGTAATTGAGATGTGCATATCGAAGAAAGTACTCGATAATTCACAACATCCAGAGGCAGCCTGACACAGTATAAAAATACCAATATCTTTTGAGAGGCGCAAACCTAAGAAAGCACTCGACAATCCACGACATGCAGAAACTAATTTCACCAGTATTGCCAAATCAATGACGCATATCGTAGGAAACATTTGTGAATTCACGACATTCAGAGGCATATGGCCAGGTATCACAATGTCTCTCAGACGTGCATATCGAAGGGAACACCAGTGAACTGACGACAGCCACTCACATGGGCTCAAGTCTGCCAACACTGATAATTTTTTAGAGGTGCTTATTGAAGAAGTACTTGATAATTCACCACATGCAAACACATAATGCACGGATACGCCAATATCGATAGTTTTGTCGAGGTGAATCAACGACACCCAGAAAAAGATCACCCAGTATGCCACTATAAATAGATTTTCAATGGTGCATACCGAAGACGCACGAGTATTCTCGACATCCAGAAGAAGACCACCCAGGACGCCAATATCAACAGCTTTCCAGCTGTGCATAGCGAGGAAGCACCTGAGAATTCACAATATCCAGAAAAAGATCACAAAGTATGCCTATATCTATAGTTCTACATAGGTGTATATCGAAGTAGCACATGAGAACTCACGACATCCAGAAACTGATCAGCCAGCATACAAATATCGACATTATTGAGAGGTGCCTATCGAAGGAAGCAAACAAGAATTCACGACATCTAGAAACAGATTTCCCCACTATGCCAATAACGATATTTGTTTGGAGGTGTACATCAAAGAAAGCACTAGAGTATTCCAGACATCCAGAAACAAATGGCACCAGGATGCCAGTATCGATAGGTTTTGGGAGATTCATATCGAAGGAAGCACTCGAGAATTGACGACAACGAGAAACACATACTACCGGTATGATAATACCGGCAGTTTTTTAGAGTAACTTTTATGACATCCGGAACCAGTAGCACCAGTATTAGAATATCTTTATTTTTTGGGAGATGTATATTGAAAGGTCTAAGGGTTTGAACGTATAGCGCAGTCGTTCTCGTAATGGACTCTGAATCAAGTGTCGTTATTCGTGCGTTAGTTCAAATCTCGGCACGGTAGCTCAGCGTGTTCGGTCAGAGGGTTATAAGGCCCCTGTAATAAAAAAAAAACTGAGTTATTCGCTCAACGATGAACTTGAACAAGAGTCATATGACATCCGCCCCGAACAAAAAAAATGAACGAAAACGAACAAAGTGAGATCACAAAAAAATGGGGGTAGCGTCTTTGGTTCATAATCAAAACGTCTTCGGTCCCGGGTTCAAATCACGCCGCTGCTTAAATTTTGATTAACTATCAGCATTGGCAACCCAAGACTTCCGGCATAAGAAGTCACCTCTCACTCTGCCAACGGCCTTGTCAGACAGGGCCTGTCTTGTCCTAGGGGTGGGAAATTGCCCCTAAAGGCGGAAGAATCAGCAATGATCAACGACATGAGAATGCAGAAGGCAATGGAAACCACTGCATTAAAGACACGTAACGTGTATCCACAGGGCATGTCGCCTGTAATTGAAGAAGTGTCATGATGATCTCTCCATTGGCAAAAGATTCCGGAATAGTCCCCCATTCGGATCTCCGGGAGGGGACTGCCAAGGGGGAGGTTACCATGAGAAAAAGATTGAATAATCTACGAAAGGATAACGTTCTGCGAGTCGGGGCCTTGAATGTCAGAATCTGGCAGGGAAATTAGAAAATCTGAAAAGGGAAATACAAAGGCTCAATATAGATATAGTAGGGCTCAGTGAAGTAAAGTCGAAAGAAGGCTTTCTGGTAAGATGAGCATACGGTAACACCAACAGCACAAGAAAATTGTATAATGGGAGTAGGATTCATTATGAATAGGACGGTAGGGCATTGAGTGTGTTATTGTGAACACTTCAGTGACAGGGTTGTTCTAATCAGAATCGACAGCAAACCAACACCGCTAACGATAGTGCCAACGTCACAGGCAGAAAACGAAGAGATAGAGAAAGTGTATGAGGATATTGAAAGGGTAATACAGAATGTAAAGAGGGATGAAAATCTAATAGTCATGGGGGATTGGAATGCAGTTGTAGGGGAAGGAGTAGAAGAAAAGGTTACAGGAGAATATGGGCTTGAGACAAGGAATGAGAGAGGAGTTTTGTAACAAGATTCAGCTAGTAATAGGGAATACTCTGTTCAAGAATCAGAAGAGGAGGAGGTTTACTTGGAAGAGGCCGGGTGGTGCGGGAAGATTTCAGTGAGACTGCATCGTGATGAGACAGAGATTCCGAAATCAGATACTGGATTGTAAGGCGCACACAGGAGCAGACATAGACTCAGGTCACAATATAGTAGTGATGAAGAGTAGGCTGAAGTTTAAGACATTAGTCAGGAAGACTCAATACGGAAAGACGTGGGATACGGAAGTACTAAGGAATGACGAGATACGCTTGAAGTTCTCTAAGGCTATAAATACAGCAATAACGAATAGTTGAGGAGGCAGTACAGTTGAAGAGGAATGGGCATCTCTAAAAAGGGGCACCACAGAAGTTAGGAAGGAAAACACAGGTACAAATAAGATAACTGTGAAGAATGCGTGAGTAACAGAAGAAATGCTTCCGTGGTGTCACCGCGAGACACCACACTTGCTAGGTGGTAGCCTTTAAATCGGCCGCGGTCCGTTAGTATACGTCGGACCCGCGTGTCGACACTATCAGTGATTGCAGACCGAGCGCCGCCACACGGCAGGTCTAGTCTAGAGAGACTCCCTAGCACTCGCCCCAGTTGGACAGCCGACTTTCCTAGCGATGGTTCACTGACTAAATACGCTCTCATTTGCCGAGACGACAGTTTAGCAAGGCCTTCAGCTACGTCATTTGCTACGAACTAGCAAGGCGCCATATTCAGTTACTATTAATATTGATATTGTGAATCATGTACCTGTCAAGAGCGACGTTTATCATTAATTGATTAAAGTTAAGTATGAAACTAATTACGTCCGGTTTCTGAATTCTAATTCCTTGCAATTTTCCACACCTCACGTCAGTACAGTCCTTCCCTCCTCACGCCAGCCTGCGTGAGATAAAACGCGTGCAATTCGGCCTCCACTCGTAACACGGTGTTGGCTCTTCAGCCAATACAACTTCAATTGATACATGATAGGAGGAAGTACAAAAATTTTCCGGGAAATTCAGGAATATAGAAATACATGTCGCCGAGGAATGAAATAAATAGGAAGTGCAGGGAAGCTACGACGAAATGGCTGCAGGGGAAAATGTGAGGACATCGAGAATGCATACAGGAAAGTCAAAATAACCTTCGGTGACATAAGGGCAAGTAAAGTAAGTAAAAGATAAGCGTAGAAAAATTTTGTGGACGAAGTACCGAAATTTGTTGAACAGAACTCGTACTCTGTTGCTCGTTCGTTATATCAGAGAGCTTGCCGCAGCAGAGATGTGTCACGTAGTAGTGAATACGAAGAGGTACTCATGTCTCCCAGGTTATGTAGTTTAGAGCCCGAATTTATTGAGCTTTTTTTTCCTTATTTTGGTCCGTACTACCGCCTCTCATATTACGGAGCACTTTTTTCAACGCCCTATACACAACGCCAAAAGCATTGGTGCAAGGACTGAACCGTGGGGGAAATGCGGAGCGCCACGTATTCCCGGGCGCGGTTCAGAGCTCAAGGCGTGCCTGCGACGTGCAAGGCCGCCGCTGGCCTGCATTATTAAGGGCCCGCCTCCTCCGGTCTGCTACGCACAGCCAGGGCGCGCGTTTACGCACGTCGCACGCCACGCAGGCGGGCCGCTGTGTTTGCGCTGTGCACCTGCTGGTGCGTGCAGTGCGGCGCCGAAACCGTCGCCTACAACGCTGCCGGGGCTCCCGTGCCCACTCGCTGACCTACTCCCTGTTGGATCTCAGCTCCGCATACTACAATTAAGATACAGATAATTCACGAAGCATTCTACTGGCGTCCGCAAATGGACACGGCCGTCACTTAGCCAGCGGAGATGTTGGTTTCAATGTTACACTACTGCCCATTAAAACTGCTACACCGAGAAGAAATGCAGATGATAAATGCGTATTCATTGGACAAATATATTACACTACAACCGACATATGATTACATTTTCACGCAATTTCGGTGCATAGATCCTGAGAAATCAGTACACAGAACACACACCTCTGGCCGTAATAACGACCTTGATACACCTGGGCATTGAGTCAGAGCTTGGATGGCGTGTACAGGTACAGCTGCCAAGGCACCTTCAACACGATACCACAGTTCATCAAGAGTAGTGACTGGCGTATTGTCACGAGCCAGTTGCTCGGCCACCATTGACCAGACGTTTTCAATTGGTGAGAGATCTGGAGAATGTGCTGGCTAGGGCAGCAGTCGAACATTTTCTGTATCCGGAAAGGACCGTACAGAACCTGCAACATTTGGTCGTGCGTTATCCTGCTGAAATGTAGGATTTCGCAGGGATCGAATAAAGGGTAGAGCCACGGGTGGTAACACATCTGAAATGTAACGTCCACTGTTCAAAGTGCCGTCAATGCGAACAAGAGGTGACCCAGACGTGTAACTAATGGCACCCCATACCATCACGCCGGGTAATACGCCAGTATGGCGATGACGAATACACACTTCCAATGTGCGTTCACCGCGATGTCGCCAAACACGGATGCGACCATCCTGATGCTCTAAACAGAACCTGGATTCATCGGAAAAAATGACGTTTTGCCATTAGTGCACCCAGGTTCGTTGTCGAGTACACCATCGCAGGCGCTCCTGTGATGCAGCGCCAAGGGTAACCGCAGCCACTGTCTCCGAGCTGATAGTCCCTGCTGCTGTAAACGTCGTCCAAATGTTCGTGCAGACGGTTCTTGTCTTACAAACGTCCCCATCTGTTGACTCAGGGATCGAGACGTGACTGCACGATCCGTTACAGCCATTCGCATAAGATGCCTGTCATCTCCACTACTAGTGATACGTGGCCGTTGCGTATTACCCTCCTGAACGCATCGATTCCATATTCTGCTAACAGTCATTGGATCTCGACCAACGCGAGCAGCAATGTCGCGATACGATAAGCCGCAATCGCGATAGGCTACAATCCGACCTTTATCAAAGTCGGAAACGTGATGGTAGGCATTTCTCCTCCTTACACGAGGCATCACAACAACGTTTCACCAGGTAACGCCGGTCAACTGCTGTTTGTATATGAGAAGTCGGTTGGAAACTTTCCTCATGTCAGCACGTTGTAGGCGTCGCCACCGGCGCCAACCTCATGTGAATGCTCTGAAAAGATAATCATTTGCATATCACAGCGTCGTCTTCCTGTCGGTTAAATTTCGCGTCTGTAGCACGTCATCTTCGTAGTGTAGCAATTTTAATAGACAGTAGTGTATTACGTCATACACGGTCTACATCGTATCTGAACTAGCGTCGACCTGTTCTGTCGATCTTAGCTTAATTGTAGTATTCTGAGTAAAGGTTCATTTACTACGACGGCGAAATTTCGTGCAGCGCTTGGTTGCGGCGAAAAATATGCGAAAGGAAATTCCGTTCCACAGGTAAAATTGTTTCAAAAACATGAAAATTTCAGAATAATTTTTCGACATTAAGCCAGTTGTAACGGGCATGCCCCTCTAGGATTACTTTTCCACAATAGAAGTTGTCGATACCAGTATTATTTTTCGATTTTTGGACAGGTCAATATTATCTCAGTTGCTTTTCTCAAAACTTCCATGTAATTTTATACACAGTATACTATATTTCATGCTAAAATTTATGAAATGGAATTACTTTATAACATATTTTAGTTTCGATGTTGTAATCGATAAGCACTAGTTCTGAATGCACAGTTAAAATTACTTTTTAGAAACATTTGAAATTATTTGCACACTTAAAATTTCTATTCTTAATTACGCAATACTGTTCTGTTTACTATGTTTATTTCTGGATTCATTTATGAAGTAATAATCGAAATTAATAATGTAACAAAAACTAGTTGCAATTCATTTTTTAAGAGCAATTGTAAACTCTTTGGAATATTTTTATTCCCGCAGAGTGTGAGTCGTAAGCTTGCCTCTGATGTGATCGGACGTATTTTTGTATAATAAAAAAATGCAATTACAATTAAATCAATAGCATTAGCTGCTGTCGGGCGTTGATATACATCAACGGGGATGTACTTCAACCGAGACTCGAACCCGGGATCTGCTGCTTAGATGGCAAACGCTCTATCCACCTTTTTTTATCTCATTTTGTTCGTTTTCGTTCGTTACATCTGCTCGTGGCGGACGTCGCAAGACATCCGTTTCAATTCGTCGTTGATGCATTAACGCAGTTTCTTTGTCACAGAGGGCAGCTCACCCTCCCTGAGGCACCGAGGGCACAGGGGACGGGGCGGCTGCAGGGACTTTCCCGCCGGCACGCTCCCCGTCACAACACATTCTCAACTCTCCCCGTTGATGTATATCGACGCCCGTCAGCAGCTAATGGTATTGATTTAATTGTAATTGCATTCTAGAGAGCTGCACGGCCACCAATGGCCATCTTCATTTTGTATAATAGGTGCGAATAATGTAATTTCAGCTTTGTTAATGTGAAAAATCAGAATACTATATGATAGTTTTGTTGATGTGAAAAATCAAAACACTGTATGATATACTAAAATGGGAGAAAACCAGTTGAAAATATATTTACGTAAAAAAATTCTGCAACAACAATCTTCCAATTTCTTTAGTTCTAACCTACCGTGAAGACCGGATGCTAGATTTTCAACTTCAAGAATCAGACCCCTAGACAAGAAAAATTGGAGCCATCTCACCATGACAAGCTACGTAAACTTGAAAGTTTATTGTAATCTTCGCCCCTCTCAAATCTCCATGAAAGACTTTGCTTATTAATTACTTGGACTGGGCACTGTTTAATGTGGACAACTGACTGAAGAAGGAAAGGGGGGGGGGGGGACAGATTACACAGTGAAGCAAAGTATTTATTTGGATCTAAATATTATGAACTGAATGATCTACATGTACATATATACTCAGCTAGCCACCAAGCGGTGTGTGGTGGAGGGCACAATTCAAGCCAAAATCATATTCCCCCCCCCCCCCCCCCGTTCCACTCGCGGATCGCGCGAGGGAAAAACGACTGTCTGAACGCCTCAGTACGAGCTCTTATTTCCCTTATCTTAGGATGGTGTGTGTGTCATTATACAGAGTCAACATTAATAACACCGATAAACTGCAGGAAGGGATTTCTGACTGGAAGTGGAGGAGAACAGGCTCAGCGAACATGTGTTCAGGAGTGCATTGTTGGCGCTGACGAATGAAAGTTTCTCTGACCACGTGCCGCGTCTGTAGCCCACAGATGACGATTACGAGGGCTGATGATGGCAGTTATGCTAACGGTTGGTTCGTCACTAAAGCCAACCGATCACAGAAATTCCGTAACTGTGATGGTGTGGTGCAAAAAGCATCAACAAGATCCTTGCCGTAGAACAAAGGGCGCTGCTAATAAGGTTGCACTTGTTTGCAGGTGGTGAGGATAGCAGCGGCTGTGATGCGGGATTTTCCAAATTAAAGTTTCAATTTCAGAATGATTTTATCAAGGTGGCAAATATTGAAAAAGTACACTACTGGCTATTAAAATTGCTACACCACGAAGATGACGTGCTACAGACGCAAAATTTAACCGACAGGAAGAAGATGCTGTGATATGCAAATGATTATCTTTTCAGAGCATTCACATGAGGTTGGCGCCGGTGGCGACACCTACAACCTGCTGAGATGAGGAAAGTTTCCAACCCTTTTCTCAAATACAAACAGCAGTTGACCGGCGTTGCCTGGTGAAACGTTGTTGTGATGTCTCGTGTGACGAGGAGAAATGCGTACCATCACGTTTCCGACTATGGTAAAGGTCGGATTGTAGCCTATCGCGGTTGCGGTTTATCGTATCGCGACACTGCTGCACGCGTTGGTCGAGATCCAATGAGTCTTAGGAGAATATGGAATCGGTGGGTTCAGTAGGGTAATACGGAACGCCGTGCTGGATCCCAACGGCCTCGTATCACTAGCAGTCGAGATGACAGGCATCTAAACAGCACGGCTGCAACGGATCGCGCAGCCACGTCTCGATCGCTGAGTCAACAGATGGGGACGTTTGCAAGACAACAACCATCTGCACAGACAGTTCGACGACGTTTGCAGCAGCACGGACTATCCGCTCGGACACCATTGCTGCGGTTACCCTTGACGCTGCATCACAGACAGGAGCGCCTGCGATGATGTACTCGACAACGAACCTGGGTGCACGAATGGCAAAACGTCATTTTTTTTTCGGATGAATCCAGGTTCTGTACAGCATCAGGATGGTCGCATCCGCGTTTGGCGACATCGGGGTGAACGCACATTGGAAGCGTGTATTCGTCATCGCCATACTGGCGCGTCACCCGGCGTGATGGTATGGGCTGCCATTGGTTACACGTCTCGGTCACCTGTAGTTCGCATTGACGGCACTTTGAACAGTGGACGTTACATTTCAGATGTGTAATGACCCGTGGCTCTACCGTTCATTCCATCCCTGCGAAACCCTACATTTCAGCAGGATAATGCACGACCGCATGTTGCAGGTCCTGTACGGGCCTTTCAGGGTACAGAAAGTGTTCGACTGCTGCCCTGGCCAGCACATTCTCCAGATCTCTCACCAATTGAAAACGTCTGGTCAATGGTGCCCGAGCAACTGGCTCGTCACAATACGCCAGTCACTACTCTCGATGACCTGTGGTATCGTGTTGTAGCTGCATGGGCAGCTGTACCTGTACACGCCATCCAAGCTCTGTTTGACTCAATGCCCAGGCGTAACAAGGCCGTTATTACGGCCAGAGGTGGTTGTTCTGGGTAGTGATTTCTGAGGATCTATGCACCCAAATTGCGTGAATATGTCAGTTGTAGTATAATATATTAGTCCAATGAATACCCGTTTACCATTTGCATTTCTTCTTGGTGTAGCAATTGTAATGGCCAGTAGTGTACAAAAAGTCACTACGAGAACACATTCAATCAGGTGAGAATGAAAAACGTGAAATATCACACAGAAGTTGTCAACATGACACTGGAAGATGGCTTTGATATGCCACACGCCAATGTTTTCTACATTCTACGAGGTTTCCTGCGGCATATACGTCCCACTGAATACAAATTATGTACAAAACAGCAGAATTACTAAAATGTGTAGTGATGTTTATAAACAATCTCTGTGATGTATGCGAGAAAAGACAGTTAGCTGTTCCAGACATTTTCTGAATGGAGAAGGTGGTGATGTGAACTGATTTTCGTGAGACAGACGCACTGTGCCGCTTATAAAGGCTCGTCGTCCGATGTATCCACTCACAGCCTTCTATGCAGGGTGAAGATTAATTAAACCGACAAACAGCAGGGGCGTACTCCTGACTGGAAAAGGAGGAACCAATGTCGTATGACCGTGTGTCCGGAAATGGACGGTGTGCGTGCAACGACAACAAGTCGTCCCGGAGCACAGGACAGAGCTGCATCGCATCCGCGTCATTACACACGCCCAGTGTGGCCTCCACTGGACTGCAGATGATAGGTTGACATGCAGGATACACATAATCGCACTTTGGCTTTTAACATGTGTGGGCACACCACTGAATTTCAATCAAGAACAATTGCCAATATGAGAAACATAGAGGTAGATGTCCTACGTGTAACAAAGCAGCTTAAATCACTTAATAAATGCAAGGCCTCGGGTCCAGACTGTATACCAGTCAGGTTCCTCTCAGAGTATGCTGATAAAATAGCTCCATCTTTAGCAATTACATACAACCACTCGCTCACACAAAGATCCGTATCTAAAGACTGGAGAACTGTTCAAGTCACACCAATACCCAAAAAGGGAAGTAGGAGTAATCCGCTGAATTACAGGCCTATATCACTAACGTCGATTTGCGGTAGGGTTTTGGACCATACACTGTATTCGAACATTATGAGGTGCCTCGAAGAAAACGATTTATTAACACATAGCACGGATTCAGAAAATATCGTTCTTGTGAAACACAACTAGCTCTTCGTACTCATGACGTAATAAGTGCTATCGAGAGGGGGTGAGCCGGCCGGAGTGGCCGAGCGGTTCTAGGCGCTACAGTCTGGAGACGCGCGACCGCTACGGTTGCAGGTTCGAATCCTGTCTCGGGCATGGATGTGTGTGATGTCCTTAGGTTAGTTAGGCTTAAGTAGTTCTAAGTATAGGGGACTGATGACCTCAGAAGTTAAGTCCCATAGTGCTCACAGCCATTTTTTGAGAGGGGATGTAAAATCGATTCCATACTTTTAGATTTCCAGAACGCTTTCGACACCTTTCCTCACAAGCGTCTTCTAATCAAACTGCGTGCCTACGGAGTATCGCCTCGGTTGTGAAACTGGACTCGTGATTTCCTGTCGGGAAGGTAATAGACGGAAAGTCATCGAGTAAAACAGAAGTAATATCCGGCGTTCCCCAAGGAAGTCTTAAAGGTCCTCTATTGTTCCTGATCTATATTAACGGCATAGGAGACAATCTGAGTAGCCGTCTTGGATTGTTTGCTGTCATTTACCGTCTTGTAAAGTCATCAGATGATCAAAACGACTTGCAAAATGATTTAGATATGTGTGTGGTGCGAAAGGTGGCAGTTGATCCTGAATAAAGAAAAGTGTCAAGTTATTCACATGATCACTAAAAAAAAAAATCAGCTAAATTTCGATTACGCGATAAGTCACACAAATCTGAAGGCTGTGAATTCAGCTAAATACTTAGGGATTACTATTACAAATGACGGAAATTGCAACGATCACATACATAATATTGTCGATAGAGCAAACCAAAGACTGCGATTCATTGGCAGAACACTTAGAAGGTCTACCAAAGAGACTGCTTACACTACGCTTGTCCGCCCTATTCTGGAGTAGATTAGATTAGATTAGATTAATACTTGTTCCATAGTTCATCAATACGACATTTCGTAATGATGTGGAATGTGTCAGGTTAATAAAAGATGTCTGTACAAGATATTACATTACACAAAATATTGCATGACACTAATGTTTAAGTTAGGTTTTTTTTCCCTCCGTTAATTTATATCTAAAAATTCAGCCAATGAGTAGAAGGAGTTGTCATCTAGAAATCCTTTTAATTTATTTTTAAATGTTGGTTGACAATCTGTCAGGCTTTTGATGCTGTTTGGTAGGTGACCAAAGACTTTTGTGGCAGCATAATTTACCCCTTTCTGTGCCAAAGTCAGATTTAACCCTGCATAGTGAAGATCATCCTTTCTCCTGGTGTTATAGCTATGGACACTGCTATCACTTTTGAACTGGGTTGGATTATTAACAACAAATTTCATAAGTGAATATACACTCCTGGAAATGGAAAAAAGAACACATTGACACCGGTGTGTCAGACCCACCATACTTCTCCGGACACTGCGAGAGGGCTGTACAAGCAATGATCACACGCACGGCACAGCGGACACACCAGAAACCGCGGTGTTGGCCGTCGAATGGCGCTAGCTGCACAGCATTTGTGCACCGCCACCGTCAGTGTCAGCCAGTTTGCCGTGGCATACGGAGCTCCATCGCAGTCTTTAACACTGGTAGCATGCCGCGACAGCGTGGACGAGAACCGTATGTGCAGTTGACGGACATTGAGCGAGGGCGTATAGTGGGCATGCGGGAGGCCGGGTGGACGTACCGCCGAATTGCTCAACACGTGGGGCGTGAGGTCTCCACAGTACATCGATGTTGTCGCCAGTGGTCGGCGGAAGGTGCACGTGCCCGTCGACCTGGGACCGGACCGCAGCGACGCACGGATGCACGCCAAGACCGTAGGATCCTACGCAGTGCCGTAGGGGACCGCACTGCCACTTCCCAGCAAATTAGGGACACTGTTGCTCCTGGGGTATCGGCGAGGACCATTCGCAACCGTCTCCATGAAGCTGGGCTACGGTCCCGCACACCGTTGGGCCGTCTTCCGCTCACGCCCCAACATCGTGCAGCCCGCCTCCAGTGGTGTCGCGACAGGCGTGAATGGAGGGACGAATGGAGACGTGTCGTCTTCAGCGATGAGAGTCGCTTCTGCCTTGGTGCCAATGATGGTCGTATGCGTGTTTGGCGCCGTGCAGGTGAGCGCCACAATCAGGACTGCATACGACCGAGGCACACAGGGCCAACACCCGGCATCATGGTGTGGGGAGCGATCTCCTACACTGGCCGTACAGCACTGGTGATCGTCGAGGGGACACTGAATAGTGCACGGTACATCCAAACCGTCATCGAACCCATCGTTCTACCATTCCTAGACCGGCAAGGGAACTTGCTGTTCCAACAGGACAATGCACGTCCGCATGTATCCCGTGCCACCCAACGTGCTCTAGAAGGTGTAAGTCAACTACCCTGGCCAGCAAGATCTCCGGATCTGTCCCCCATTGAGCATGTTTGGGACTGGATGAAGCGTCGTCTCACGCGGTCTGCACGTCCAGCACGAACGCTGGTCCAACTGAGGCGCCAGGTGGAAATGGCATGGCAAGCCGTTCCACAGGACTACATCCAGCATCTCTACGATCGTCTCCATGGGAGAATAGCAGCCTGCATTGCTGCGAAAGGTGGATATACACTGTACTAATGCCGACATTGTGCATGCTCTGTTGCCTGTGTCTATGTGCCTGTGGTTCTGTCAGTGTGATCATGTGATGTATCTGACCCCAGGAATGTGTCAATAAAGTTTCCCCTTCCTGGCACAATGAATTCACGGTGTTCTTATTTCAATTTCCAGGAGTGTATATACTGTGAGGTTACTGTGAGGATCCCTAGATGCTTAAATAGATGTCTGCAGGATGACCGTGGGTGGGCTCCAGCAATTATTCTGATTACACGTTTTTGAGCAATGAATACTTTTCTACTCAACGATGAATTACCCCAAAATATGATGCCATACGAAAGCAGTGAATGAAAGTAGGCATAGTAAGCTAATTTACTGAGATTCTTATCACCAAAATTTGCAATAACCCTAATAGCATACGTAGCTGAGCTCAGACGTTTCAGCAGACAATCAATGTGTTGCTTCCAGTTTAACCTCTCATCAATGGACACACCTAAAAATTTTGAAAATTCTACTTTAGCTACAGACTTCTGTTCAAAGTCTATATTTATTACTGGAGTTGTGCCATTTACCGTACGGAACTGTATATACTGCGTTTTATCAAAAATTAAAGAGAGTCTGTTTGCTGAGAACCACTTAATAATTTTGTGAAAAACATCATTTACAATTACATCACTTAGTTCTTGGTTTTTGGATGTTATTACTATACTTGCATCATCAGCAAAAAGAACTAACTTTGCATCTTCATCAATGTGGAATGGTAAGTCATTAATGTATATCAAGAACAGTAAAGGACCTAAGACCGAACCCTGTGGGACCCCGTACTTGATAGCCCCCGAGTTTGAGGAATCAGCTGTCGTGCGCTGTGGGATCCGCATCAGGTAGGATTGACGGATGAAATCGAAAAAGTACAAAGAAGGGCAGCTCGTTTTGTATTATCACGAAGTAGGGGAGATAGTGTCACAGACACGTTACGTGAATTGGAGTGGCAATCGTTAAAACAATGGCGTTTTTCGTTTCGACGGGATCTTCTCTTGAAATTTCAATCACCAGTTTTCTCCTCCGATTGCGAAAGCATTCTGTTGCCACTCACCTACATAGGGAGAAACGATCATCACACGATAAAATAAGAGAAATCAGGTCTCGCACGGAAAAATTTAAGTGCTCGTTGTTCTCGCTTGCAGTTCTAGAGTGGAATGGTAGGGAGACAGCATGAAGTTGGTTCATTGAACCCTCTGCCAGGCACTTTATTGTGAATAGCAGGGTAATCACTTAGATGTAGATGTAGATGCCTGGAGTTTGTGCTAAGGTTCATCCCAATATCATGTAGAACCCGGTCCTCCGGATCTGGTGTAAGCACGGTCCTGCACCTCCCTGCACTTTGGTCTGTCTGAAAGGTCCCACGATCACACAAGCGCCCAAAAAGGGCTCGAAATGTTGTGTGATGTGGCTGGAGGTCTGTGAGGGTGCTTGTTTCAGTATAGCCGTGCTGCCTCTCGACCGTTTACATCTGCCTGGCCATACACAAACACCATCTCGGCTTTTTAGCGACACGAATACCGGATCATCCTGCTTCTTACAGTACGCTGCGTCAATCAGACAGCCTGCAACACACATGCAGCACACGGCATGGGGTCAGAGGAACTCATTCGTCGACGTGTCGACGATGCATTCCCGGATACATGTTGTTATGACCTTTTTCCCTGCAATTCCAGTCAGGAATCCGTTCCTGCAGTTTGTCGGTTTCATTAATGTTCGTCCTATATACAGGGGGTAGATTACAACTGAAGAAACTGCAAAAAGGTGGGAATTTAAGGAGATGGGACCTGGATAAACTGATTAAACCAGAGGTAGTACAGAGTTTCAGGGAGAGCATAAGGGAACAATTGACAGGAATGGGGAAAGAAATACAGTAAAAGAAGAATGGCTGGCTTTGAGGGATGAAATAGTGAAGGCAGCAGAGGATCAAATAGTTAAAAAGACGAGGGCTAGTAGAAACCCTTCGATAACAGAAGAAATATTGGATTTAATTGATGAAAGGAGAAAATATAAAAATGTAGTAAATGAAGCAGGCAAAAAGGAATACAGACGTCTCAAAAATGGGATCGACAGGAAGTGCAAAATAGCTAAGCAGGCATGGCTACAGGACAAATGTAAGGATGTAGAGGCTTATCTCACTACGGGTAAGATAGATACTGCGTACAGGAAAATTAAAGAGACCTTTGGAGAAAGGAGAACCACTTGCATGAATATCAAGAGCTCATATGGAAACCCAGTTCTAAGCAAAGAAGGGAAAGCAGAAAGGTGGAAGGAGTATATAGAGGGTCTATACAGGGGCGATGTATGTGAGGACAATATTATGGAAATGGAAGAGGATGTAGATGAAGATTAAATGGGAGATATGATACTGCGTTAAGAGTTTGACACAGCACTGAAAGACCTGAGCCGAAACAAGGCCCCGGAGGTATACAACATCCCATTAGAACTACTGACGGCCTTGGGAGCGCCAGTCCTGACAAAACTCTACCATCTGGTGAGCAAGATGTATGAGACAGGCGAAATACCCTCAGACTTCAAGAAGAATATAATAATTCCAATCCCAAAGAAAGCAGGTGTTGACATATGTGAAAATTACCGAACTATCAGTTTAATAAGTCACAGCTGCAAAAATACTAACGCGAATTCTTTACAGACGAATGGAAAAACTGATAGAAGCCGACCTCGGGGAAGATCAGTTTGGATTCCGTATAAATGTTGGAACACGTGAGGCAATACTGACCTTACGACTTATCTTAGAAGAAAGATTAAGAAAAGGCAAACCTACGTTTCTAGCATTTGAGGACTTAGAGAAAGCTTCTGACAATGTTGATTGGAACACTCTCTTTCAAATTCTGAAGGTGGCAGGGGTAAAATACAGGGAGCGAAAGGCTATTTACAATTTCTACAGAAAGCAGATGGCAGTTATAAGAGTCAAAGGGCATGAAAGGGAAGCAGTGGTTGGGAAGGGAGTGAGACAGGGTTGTAGCCTCTCCGTGATGCTGTTCAATATATACATTGAGCAAGCAAAAGGGGAAGAAAAGAAAAGTTCGGAGTAGGTATTAAAATCCATGGAGAAGAAATAAAAACTTTGAGGTTCGCCGATGACATTGTAATTCTGTCAGAGACAGCAAAGGACTTGGAAGAGTAGTTGAACGGAATGGACAGTGTCTTGAAAGGAGGGAATAAGATGAACATCAAAAAAAGCAAAACGAGGATAATGGAATGTAGTCGAATTAAGTCGGGTGATGCTGAGGGAATTAGATTAGGAAAGGAGACACTTAAAGTAGTAAAGGAGTTTTGCTATTTGGGGATCAAAATAACTGATCATGGTCGAAGTAGAGAGGATATCAAATGTAGACTGGCAATAGCAAGGAAAGCGTTTCTGAAGAAGAGAAATTTGTTAACATCGAGTATAGATTTAAGTGTCAGGAAGTCATTTCTGAAAGTATTTGTATGGAGTGTAGCCATGTATGGAACTGAAACATGGACGACAAATAGTTTGGACAAGAAGAGAATAGAAGCTTTCGAAATGTGGTGCTACAGAAGAATGCTGAAGATTAGATGGGTAGATCACATACCTAATGAGGAGGTACTGAATAGAACTGGGGAGAAGAGGAGCTTGTGGCACAACTTGACTAAAAGAAGGGATCGGTTGGTAGGACATGTTCTGAGACATCGAGGGATCACCAATTTAGTATTGGAGGGCAGCGTGGAGGGTAAAAATCGTAGAGGGAGACCAAGAGATGAATACACTAAGCAGATTCAGAAGGATGTAGACTGTAGTAGGTACTGGGAGATGAAGAAGCTTGCACAGGATAGAGTAGCATGGAGAGCTGCATCAAACCAGTCTCAGGACTGAAGACCACAACAACAACAACAACAACAACAACAACAACATATACAGGGAGTCCATGATTAAAGTTCCAGTTTCAAAATGCTGCTGAAAGAGAACCACTTTTCAGAAGGACGCCAAATATGAACAGCATATTATTGAGGCAGGGGAAAATGTCATCGAACAAATATATATAATGTATACAGGGTGTTTCGGAAGTTATGGTCGATAGTCAAGGACTTGTAAACAACAGATTTTAGCTATCAGTAGTCCTTTTGAAATTTTATTGGCAGACCTAGATTTCAGCTAGAAACTAGCCATTCTCAATGCACTATCATTTTTTATCACTGTGTGTAATGCCTGTTGGTCGGGCTTCATCCACATTTCATATTCAATAAACTGTGGATGAAGCCCGACCAATAGGCATTACACACAGTGATAAAAAATGATAGTGCATTGAGAATGGCTAGTTTCTAGCTGAAATCTAGGTCTGCCAATAAAATTTCAAAAGGACTACTGATAGCTAAAATCTGTTGTTTACAAGTCCATATAGCAGTCGCTGCGCGCAACAGCCTCTGAATGAAGGGTAACCTGATGAATATTCAGGGATATGACGGGAATGATCATTCGAAACAGAGTCAAGTAAACATGACCTCTGGAACGTATACCTTACGAGCTATGAGCAATGCTGGATCCTCGATACTGTGAGACGAATCTCTTCTACCGTAAGCTCTTTGCTTTCAATATTTTGGGAAGTAGTAGTATTGACAAAAAAACTAGTAAACATGTGCTCTAAAATACATACCTTAAAAGTTATGAGCACTTGTTCGTTGGAAGAGTTGCGTTTGACAGCAGCTCGGAGGCGTCACAGAGAATGGGGGATAGGTGACCGCCCACATCCCCCGCTCCCACCAGCCAGACGGTCGGCCAGTTCATTACCCGGGATACCTACGTGGCCAGGAACTCAAAGGAAGTCGACCGAACAAGGAGCATCAACGAAATCAGCGAGAAAGTCGTGGATGGCAGAGACCAAAATGGGGGGGCGGAGAGGGGGGGGGCGGGGGCGTGAAAAACACCGAGTGATATCCTGAAGGCCACTCGTTGAGTCTGTACATAACCAAACTCAGGTGAGGGAGGACTGTTTAATAAAACAGAGAGCCCCATACATTGCCATCAATACTGCAGTAAACACCCCATACGTGGCCCACAGAAGGCGCGAAGACACGGCCCACGTGGTCGGTGGACTTAGAGCCATCAATGCAAAACATAGTGGCATTCTGAAACTCCGACCAGTGCTCTCGGAACAAACAATGGAATACTATTGGACCATTGAAGGTTTTCGGTCTGCGGAAGAGATTCATGCCGAGAAACTAACCGAGGGTGACTCATCGGGAGAGACTGTGGGGAAGGAGAGGAGGAGGGGAGATGGAAGTCACGGCGGGGAGGAGGCAGAGAGCAACCAGTAATCCCACCTGAGATTGGGCGGCGGGTGGGCTGCGGCCGAAAGCAGTGGAATAGAAGAGAATAGGAGGGGTGAGCAGGGGAAGAGTGGATGGTGGTGCCATAGGTAACCAGGAGCTGGGAACACCGAATCGAAAGGGAGAGATCCCAGCGCCAAGCAGAAGACTATCGACAGGGCTAGTGCAAAAGCCACCAATGGTGAATTGGGTCCAAGAGGAGCAGTGTGGAAGGCGCAGTTGCCCTATAAACTTCACAATCACAGTCCAGGCGTGACAACAAGTAATGCCCGGTAAAGGTGGAGAAAGGTCGAACGATCCGCACCCCAAGAGGTGACGGCAAGGAAGGGAAGAACAGGAGATACTGGTGCACACGGTCCGTGTGTAGGATCAAGCCTCGTTTACATGGGTGTACTGATCTGCGAAAGTCGTTTCTTGAAACCAGCGTTGCGGAACTTTTTTCATAAATTGCTGTCTACACTGCAATAGCAGTGTACAGTTAAGTTTTGACGCTGCCGGCACCGAATCACCAGTTTCCTCTTTGAAAGGAAACTTAAGGAAGTTAAACTGGTAGCGCTGGAGTTCAGGATTGTCCACTTGAAATTCTGTTTATAAGAAAACAAAGAAACTTGCATAATTTCGTGACTAGATAATCGAATGGTCAGCAATAATATTTTCACAGGCTACTACAGAACAGCGGCCTTACACTGTTTGCCGATGGTGCTGTAGTCTACAGGAAAGTAGTACCACACAAAAGTTGTGAACGAATCATCCGCAGCTCGTGGTCGCTTCCCGCGCACGGGGTCCCGGGTGCGATTCCCGGCAGGGTCAGGGATTTTCTCTGCCTTGTGATGACTGGCTGTTGTGTGTTCTTCATCCTCATTTCATCATCATTGACTCGCAAGTCGCCGAAGTGGCGTCAACTAAGAAGTACTTGCAATACGGCGGCCGAACTTCCCCGCATGGCGCCTCCCGGCCAACAATGCCATACGATCATTTCATTTTTCATTTCTGAACAAATCAATGAGGATTTGCAGAAAACAAATGCGTGGTGTAATGACTGGCAGTTATCTCTCAATATTAGTAAGTATAACTTACTGCGTATAACAAGGCGAAAATCCCCAATAATGTACGAGTACAAAATAAATGATCAGTCTTTGGAAGCGGTAAAATCAGTCAAGTATCTGGGTGTGACTATTCGAAATGATCTCAAATAGAATGATCAGCTTACTCAAGTAACGGCTACGGCGAACTCTAGATTGCGGTTTATTGGTAGAATCCTGAAGCGATGCATGCCTTCAACAAAGGAAATAGCTTACAATACGTTTGTTCGTCCAGTCTTTGAGTATTGTTCGTCTGTATGGGACCCTTACCAGTTGGGTGTGATTCAAGAGATTGAGAAGGTCCAAAGAAGAGCGGCAAGATTCGTGAGTGCTACATTTAGCCATCGCGAGAGCGTTACAAATCTCACAAAAAATTTGAAGTGGGACACACTTGCAGATAGACGACGCGCTAAACAGAAGGGGCTGCTCTCTAAATTCCGAAATCCAATCTTCACCGAGGATGTAGAGCATATGCTATTACCACAAACTTTCAAATCGCGTAATGATCATCAGTCAAAGATAAGGGAAATAAGATCTCGTACTGAGGCGTTCAGACAGTCGTTTCTTCCTCGCGCCATCCGCGAGTGGAACAGTGATTGGGTCGGGAGGGGGGGGGGGGGGAAATATGCCCTCCGCCATACACCACTTGATGGTTAGCGGAGTATATAAGTAGACGTAGAAGCTGACTGGCAACAACTTGTGGATCTTAACAGGGTTCCAGATGTTATAATGATAGAAGATACTGTAACGCGTGAAACATTACCGTCGAAACTGAAGCTATAGAACATACAGCGTATTTTTGACGCGTGGAGATTTCAATTCCTCGTCTCTATAGCACTCACATCGCTTTCTAAACTCCACAATTGTGATATTTCATATTCGTGTTTATGATTCCACTTACATGGAGACTTTCTTGTCTACTGAAATTAAGCTTATCGATTGGTAAATGTTAAATTTTATTACTTTCCACATTGCACTTTTTGGCTATCTTCCGCATTAGTACAGCTGTGATTTACTGAAGTCAGTCTCTTCACGATGGCTTCTTGTTCACTTCAGAGAATGTAGAGACGCTTCTCCGTCCTCTGTTAGAATACTGCTGCGCGGTGTGGGATCCTTACCAGATAGGACTGACAAAGTACACCGAAAAAGTTCAAAGAAAGGCAGCTCGTTTTGTATTATTGCGAAACAGGGGAGATAATGTCAATGAAAAGATACAGGATTTGGGATGGATATCATTAAAAGAAAGGCTTTTTCGTTAAGGAGGAATCTTCTCACAAAATTCCCATCACCAACTTTCTCCTCGGAATGCGAAAATATTTTTTTGACGCCGACCTACATAGGGAGAAGCGATCACCATGATAAAATGAGGGAAATCAGAGCTCGTACGGAAAGGTATGTGCATTCGTTCTTTCCGCGCGCTATACGAGATTGGAATAATAGAGAATTGTGAAGGTGGTTCGATGAACCGTCTGCCAGGCACTTGAATGTGATTTGCAGAGTATCCACATACGGGGTGCGTCAAAAAAGTGGACACACACTTTGAACTGTCATAGACAATTTATTTCCCGCTCTACAAGGTTAAGTATCTGTGAGAAAATAATGTTATGTTTCTTCAGCAGGTGGCAGCAGTGGCAAGGAAGTAACTGCAACATGGCAGACGTGCGTTTGAGCTTTGAAGCGCGGAAGCAGATAATTATGTGGTACAGGAAGTTTGAGAATGTAGCTGCGGTTCGAAGACAGTGGAGAAGTGAGTATGGTACAGAACCACCTTCAAGGTTAACAATTACACGTCTACGAGACAAATTCGAAATTCGTGGAACAGTGTGTGATGTGTAGAAAGGTCGATCAGGGCGGCCTCGTACAGCTACAAGTGACGATTCCCCACAACTGCGGTCTTGGAACTGTTTCAGCGTTCGCCTCAAAAATCTTCAAGGCAAGCGCCGTGTGAGAATAATGCAAGTGCTAGTAGTGTGCTATGCATTCTCAAGACAGGCAAGTTTCCTGTGAACATTCCAAGGCTGGTGCAACAGCTAAGTGACGACGATCCAGATCGAAGGTTAGAATTTTGTGAATGGGTTCAGGAGATGGTGAGACGTGAACCGGGATTTATGGGTAGCATAATCTGGTCGGATGAAGCCGAATCCAAACTCAATGGAACTGTCAATAGGCACAATTGTGTGTACTGGGCTGAAGACAATCCTCACATTACAGTTGAAAAGGCTGTGAATTTGCCTGGTGTAAATGTGTGGTGTGGTTTGTCTGCAAGGGGACTGGAGAAATGTACCAAACAATGCTTGCTGACTCGATATTCCCTGCCATTCGTGCATTATACGGTAATGGTGAGTTTTATTTCCAACTAGATGGCGCCCCGCCGCAGTATCATAGGGACGTACGAGCGTACGTGGATCACAATGTGCCAGGCCAGTGGGTAGGACGCAGGGGACCAATCGAGTTTCCTGCACGCTCTCCAGACCTCACGCCGCTGGATTTCTTCTAATGGGGCACAGTAAAAGATGAGGTGTACAAACGTAAACCACGTAACCTGGACACACTTTGGAATGAGATCCAGGCGGTGCGCGCAGAAATCTCACTGGACACTTTGGTGCGATGTACGGAATCAGTGGTGACTCTACTCAGAAATGTATTGACGCTGAAGGCCACCAGTTTGAACATTAATCACATTTGCGAAGTACATTTATTTTTCCAATCGGACTTTACGTTTTCCATTTCCAGAAATTTAACATTGTAGAACGGGAAATAAATTTTATTTGACGCTTCAAAGTGTGTATATATTTTTTTGACGCACCCTGTAGATCTAGATATGGCAAGGTTGATGACATCATACTGCCTACAGGAAAATTAAAGAGACCTTTGGAGAAAAGAGAACCACTTGCATGAATATCAAGAGCTCAGATGGAAACCCAGTTCTAAGCAAAAAAGGGAAAACTGAAAGGTGGAAGAAGTATATAGATGGTCTATACAGGGGCGATGTTCTTGAGGACAATATTATGGAAATGGAAGAGGAGGTAGATGAAGAGGAAATAGGAGATATGATACTGCTTGAAGAGTTTGACAGAGCACTGAAAGACCTAAGTCGAAACAAGGCCCCGGGAGTAGACAACATTTCATTAGAACTACTGATAACCTTGGGAGAGCCAGGCCTAACAAAACTCTACCATCTGGTTAGCACGTTGTATGAGACAGGCGAAATTCCCTCAGACTCCAAAAAGAATATAGTAATTCCAACCCCAAAGAAAGCAGGTGTTAACAGATGTGAAAATTACCGAACTATCAGTTTAATAAGTCACAGCTGCAAAATACTAATGCGAATTCTTTACAGACGAAAGGAAAAACTGATAGAAGCCGACCTCGGAAAAGATCAGTTTGGATTCTGTAGAAATATTGGAACACGTGAGGCAATACTGACCCTACGACTTATCTTAGAAGAAAGATTAAGGAAAGGCAAACCTACATATCTAGCATTTGTAGACTTAGAGAATGCTTTTGACAATGTTGACTGGAATACTCCCTTTCAAATCTTTACAATTTGTACAGAAACCAGATGGCAGTTATAAGAGTCGAGGGACATGAGAGAGAAGCAGTGGTTGGGAAGGGAGTGAGACAGGGTTGTAGCCTATCCCCGATGTTATTCAATTTGTATATTGAGCAAGCAGTAAAGGAAACAAAAGAAAATTTCGGAGTAGGTATTAAAATCCACGGAGAAGAAATAAAAACTTTGAGGTTTGCCGATGACATTGTAATTCTATCAGAGACAGCAAAGGACCTGAAAGAGCAGTTGAACGGAATGGACAGTGTCTTGAAATGAGGGTATAAGATGAACCTCAACAAAAGCAAAACGAGGATAGTCGAATGTAGTCGAATTAAATCGGGTGATGCTGAGGGAATTAGATTAGGAAATGAGACACTTAAAGTAGTAAAGGAGTTTTGCTATTTGGGGACCAAAATAACTAATCATGGTCGAAGTAGAGAGGATATAAAATGTAGACTGGCAATGGCAAGGAAAGCGTTTCTGAAGAAGAGAAATTTGTTAACATCGAGTATTGATTTAAGTGTTAGGAAGTTGTTTCTGAAAGTATTTGTATGGAGTGTAGCCACGTATGGAAGTGAAACATGGACGTTAAATAGTTTGCACAAGAAGAGAATAGAAGCTTTCGAAACGTGGTGCTACAGAAGAATGCTGAAGATTAGATGGGTAGATCACATAACTAATGAGGAGGTATTGAAAACATTTTGGGAGGAGTTTGTGGCACAACTTGACCAGAAGAAATGATCGGTTGGTAGGACATGTTCTAAGCCATCAAGGGATCACCAGTTTGATACTGGAGGGCAGCGTGGAGGGTAAAAATCATAGAGGGAGACCGAGAGATGAATACACTAAGCAGATTCAGAAGGATGTAGGCTGCAGTAGGTACTGGGAGATGAAGAAGCTTGCACAGGATAGATTAGCATGGAGAGCTGCATCAAACCAGTCTCAGGACTGAAGACCACAACAACGACAACAACAACAACAACGATGACATCATCATCATCTTTTGTTTCGACGACTTTCCTACTGGTCGTCTTCAGGAGAAGTGTCGTGTTCTCGTCCGGTTCAAAACGAACATAAACACGACACTTTTCCTGAAGATGACCAGTAGGAAAGTCGTCGAAACGTCGCGACAACACGACTGATAACCCGGAATGATGTCACCAAAGAAATGCGCCGACAAGGCCTGCATTCCCGTATGTGGGTGAGACTGTCCCTGTTGCCCGCCCTGCCCCCCACGCACAGTGACCGGAGACAGCTTCCGCTTTAAGGCGGGGGCGGCGGCGGGGGCTGCGGGGGCGGCGAGTGAATGCCGCTGCGTGCACCGCGAATCGATGCGCCGCGACGCGACGCGCCACGCACCCCGCCTGCCTCCAGCGGCCGTCTGGAGCGGCTTCCGGAGCGCCGACGCCTGGAGACCGCGCGCCTATCGACTAAACTGCTGGAGATGGCTGGAGCTGCGACTACTGCGCGAAAAACCGCGGCGCGTGCCGGCAGTAGCTGCGGGGGGAAGCAGGCGGTAGTAGGGGAGGGGGCGGGTCAAGGGGCTGGAGGAGGTACCTGCCTGCTCCAGGAATCTGGGTACAGCCCATTTATTCATTACAGAATTCTCTCCAATTTTCGGCAATCACTGTCTGTGACTCCACTATATCTTACACATTATATACGAGGATCGTTTAATAAGTAATTCCCTGCATTTTTTCTCAGAACATATTTATTGTTAAGAGTCAAAATTTGGTGACAATATACATGAACATGTCTTGACCGTGTCATATTTTTCTACGTAGTCTCCATCACGTTGTATGGCCGTACGCCAACGTTGTGGAAGAGCATGTATTCCCTGCTGGTAAAAGCCATGTTTTCACTGTATTACTGACAGCCTCGTCATCTGCAAAGTGTGTTCCCCGTAGAGAATCTTTAAGAGGCCCAAAGAGATGGAAGTCCGAGGGTGGCGGTTCTGGACTGTGGGATGGATGACGCAACGATGTCCAGCAAAATTTGGCGATGTGTTCCAGGGCGTGCGTTATCGTGTTGGAGCAAGATTTCTGCTAGATTGTCGTCCGATGGAACACGTCGGAAACGGTTCTTGAGTTTATTCAGAGTCTTCACGTATGCCTCTCAATTGATGGTTGACCGTCTCGGCATCACAACCACGAGAATGACGCCATCACAATCCTAGAACACTGTCACCATGACTTTTCGGGCAGAGGGGGTTGTCTTGAATTTCTTCCTTTGTGGTGAATGAGGATTGTTACTCCATGGGCTACCTTTTTGCTTCCAGCACAAAGTGGTGCACCCAGGTTTCGTCCCCTGTAACGATCCGTGACAGAAAGACCTCTCTGTCGGTCTCAAAGCGCTCCAACAACTCAGATGAAATGGTCTTTCTTTGAATATTGGGTCCGCTGTGAGCATTCGTGGAACCCATCGTGAGCACCTCTTTGAATATCCGAGAGTCGATTATTGCAGACGCACTTCCATTGCTGAGCGACAACTGTAGATCCAATTGTCGAGTTGTGATGCTCCGCCGACATGAATAATGGCGTCCGCACGGTTCAGCATGTCTGGAGTATTGGCTGTGACAGGACGTCCCGAGCGTGGCTGATCATTCTGCACTTCCTGAGGCTGTGACTTTCTTTACCCATCGCACAACTTTACTCCCATCAACTGCAGCATCGCCATACACTGCACACAAACGTTTATGGATGTTCACTACGGTTTCTTTTTATGTACATAGGAATTCAGTAACAGCACGAGTGTCGTATGTAGATGCCACTTTGACGCTGTATTACGGCTCTGCCATCTGCTAGAACGGTTCGAAACTACACCGATGCTCATAAGAAACATCAAATGTGAAGCACCATCAAGGACATTTGTCTGTGAATGTTAATGGCTTTTTTAAAAAAACGTGGTGTATTATTTATCGAACGATCCTCGTATACGAGAAAGCCTTCAATTTCCATTTCTGAAAGGAGGTTGGTTTTATTCATGAGTCCAATATATGAAACTTCCTGGCAGATTAAAACTGTGTGCCCGACCGAGTCTCGAACTCGGGACGTTTGCCTTTCGCGGACAAGTGCTCTATCATCTGAGCTACCGAAGCACGACTCACGCCCGGTACTCACAGCTTTACTTCTGCCAGTACTTCGTCTCCTACCTTCCAAACTTTACAGAAGCTCTCCTGCGAACCATGCAGAACTAGCACTCCTGAAAGAAAGGATACTGCGGAGACATGGCCTAGCCACAGCCTGGGGAGGTTTCCAGAATGAGATTTTCACTCTGCAGCGGAGTGTGCGCTGATATGAAACTTCCTGGCAGATTAAAACTGTGTCCCGGACCGAGACTCGAACTCGGGACCTTTGCCTTTCGCGGGCAAGTGCTATACCGATTGAGCTACCCAAGCACGATTCACGACCTGTCCTCACAGCTTTAATTCCGCCAGTACCTCGTCTCCTACCTTCCAAACTTTACAGAAGCTCTTCTGCGAACCTTGCAGAACTAGCACTCCTGAAATCTCATTCTAGAAACATCCCCCAGGCTGTAGCTAAGCCATGTCTCCGCAGTATCCTTTCTTTCAGGAGTGCTAGTTCTGCATGGTTCGCAGGAGAGCTTCTGTCAAGTTTGGAAGGTAGGAGACGAGGTACTGGCAGAAGTAAAGCTGTGAGTACCGGGCGTGAGGCGTGATTCGGTAGCTCAGTTGGTAGAGCACTTGCCTGCGAAAGGCAAAGGTCCCAAGTTCGAGTCTCGGTCGGGCACACAGTTTTAATCTGCCAGGAAGTTTCATATCAGCGCACACTCCGCTGCAGAGTGAAAATCTCATTCTGGAGTGGAATATATGATATTATTCGTTACTGTTTTGGCTACAAAACACTGTTTTTCCACAGATCGGCGCGACTGCCTTACCCCTGTGTGCCTGCAGTGTACCTCCTTACTGGCAGACGTCGGAGCCAGCCCCTCGCTGCATCAGTAACCACCCCATCATCCGCGTATTGCTTCCTGTAGGATGCCACTTTGATTCAGCCAAGGTGCGCAAGGTGCGAGTTCCGGACTGTAAGGCGCATGAAGAAGAACAACGAAGATTTTTCAGCTGCTCTCGGAGGCATAGCCTCGGATGAGGCATTGTGACGTGGAGAAGGAGAAGTTCGTTTGCATTTTTGTGCCGACGACCACGCTGAAGCCGTTACTTCAGTTCTGAGGGCAGCACAATACACTTCGGCGTTGATCGGAGCACCCTGAGGGATGACATCAGACAGAATAACCCGTTCAGGGTCCCATAAGACCGTCGCCATGCCTTCTCTGGCTGAGCGTGCAGCTTCGAACTTTTTGTGCGTTTTCAACTTCTCAAATGGTTCAAATGGTTCTGAGCACTATGGGACTTAACTTCTGAGGTCATCAGTCCCCTAGAACTCAGAACTACTTAAACCTAACTAACCTAAGGACATGACACACATCCATGCCCGAGGCAGGATTCGAACCTGCGACGGTAGCGGCCACGCGGTTCCAAACTGAAGCGCTTAGATCCGCACGGCCACTCCGGCCGGCTTCAACTTCTCGCGGCGTAATGAATAGTCCATTAAATTTCGGACATGCAGCCGTGCATATAAAATTTCCTCCACTGACATTTCGGCCGCGTATCGTCCGGCCATCCTCAGAGTGAGTCACAAAACTGACAACAAGATGTTAAGCGCGGCCTTATACGCTACACCGCGGCGGTACTGTGCGGGTCACAGATGCTGGTCGGCGGCAAAGAAATACGCTTACACATACGCCGCCTAAATAACTGTTTGTCCAGATGCAAATTACAAAATGTTTCAAGCAAATGTTCTTTAGCCGTCAGGGGGACATCAATCAGCGTGAATGCCTTCGTTGTAGCTTTGTTTTTTACAACCATATGAACAGCCGTACGACTTTTTTAAATGGCACCCTGTATTTTTTATTCGGTAATTTATTTTCTCTCTTAAAACCTATCAAAAATGTATCACAGTGCACCATACACTGAAACACAACGTTATTAATCAGATAACACAACACTGACGTTGACGCTCCCAGCGCATAGTGCAGGTACTCGGTGCAATGGAACACATCCACGTGCTGACGTTGACAGAGGACAAACGTAAACATAAGTAGAATGCACATCCGTCAACCATCGTCAGTTGAAGAGTTGTGTGAGTAGAATGTGCACCAACGAAGAGAAGGCAGAAATACTACTCATCTATGGGGAATGTAAGTTAGCAGAACAGTAATTGCAATACTGTTTTCTTACGTACCGGTATTTTTAGTACAGTAGTTAAATACTGTTGTGAAGAGCAGACATACAGTAAAGGCTGTCCTTCCTACAAACTGCATTGGCATAACGTTTCTTTTATTGTTGTTGTTGTTGAAGGTAGGCGAAATGCTACGCAGGCAGCTGAACTGTACAGAGACCGATATCCTGACAAGAACCCACCTTCCCAATAGAGGTTTTTCTCGTGTTGTTACGACATTTCAGGAAACGGGAAGTTTCAACCCACGACAACGCAATCGTCGTAGCACTGGCACAGACGAAGCTGCCGAGGTTTCTGTTCTCGCTTCCGTTGCTATGAATCCACATGTGAGCACACGACAGCTTGAACACGAGATCCTAAAACCAGTGCACATCGTATTCTTACACGTCACCGGTTCCATCCTTACCATGTACACGTACATCAAGAATTGCATGCGAATGATTTCCAGAATCGTGTACCATTCTGTCAGTGGGCACAGCAGTAAATCCTCGCCGACCCGAACTTCTTCTCCTATGTGCTATTTACTGATGAACGTTCCTTCTCAAGCAAAGGACATGTAAGTACAAGGAACATACATTATTGGTCCAGCGACAACATACGATGGCTTAGACATGTGGAACATCAGCGTCAATGGAGAGTTAACGTCTGGTGTGGGATGCCTGGTACTACAATTATTGGCTCTTATTTCATCATTGGTTGTCTAACTATTGACGAAACTTCCTCAGACGAATTCTTCCTCTTCTTCTGGATGAAGTCCCGCTAAGAACCAGAATGCTTATCTGGTATCAACACGATGGATGTCCAGCACATAATACCTTGCGTGCACGTCGTGTTCTGAACCGAAAGCATCCTGCCAGATGGATTGGTCGAAAAGGAACAGTTACTTGGCCTACTAGGTCTCCTGATTCAAATGTGCTGGAATATTTTCTCTGGAGATGCATTAAAAACGTTATCTATCGCGATATTTAAAACAACTGCAGAGGACACGAAGGAACGTATTGTACTGCTTGTAATTCTCTTCAGCAGGCAACACTGGAAGCAGGAAATAATTCTTTCATCCAATGAGTGCACCATTGAATCTGCGTCCAGGGTCACCACTTTGAGCACCTTTGAATGTCCTACACCTCGGCAATGGTACAGGACGATCAAAGTCAATTTTGTGTCATGTTTTTATTTGGTTTTAATTTGTTTCGTGACAACACCAGCAAGTGGACGAGTTTTTCATCCCGGGCTCAAAGTCATTGTTGTGTTATGTAATTAGTAACGTTGTGTTTCAGTGAATGGTACATTGTGACACATTTTTGAATAGGTCTTTGGGAGAGGAAATGAATTACCGAAAAAATACAGTGTGCCATTTAAAAAAGTAATTCCGTTGTTTATATCTTTGTAAAAAACAAAGCTACAATGAAGGCAATCATGCTGATTGATGTTCCCCTGACGGTTAAAGAACAAAATTTGCTTCAAACATTTTGTAATTTGTACCTGGGAAAACAGTTGTAGTGTTACCTTATCCTCGGGGTTCTGCGGTGAAAAATATAAAATAGAAATCTGATTGATGTCTTGAATTTTGGTGGTTTCAGTTACGGATAAGGCGGACTTATTATTATACATTGAGATCGTGCTGTAATTTGACCGTGCATGGCAGACCGGGTCGGCAACACTACAAAAAGCGACTGTACGGAAATAGCATCAGAAAACTAATTGAAATTTACCTTATAATCTTGTTAGATACGCAGTATTAATTACAATATAGTCTTCATGGCTGTCCTCCTAATTTCTCTTGTAGGACGACCCGTCTTTCACTTTTCTCCGTCTGTTGAAAACTTCTTCAAGTTGTCACTGTCATGATCAAGTTACAAATTTGGCGATCACCACCTCGAATCACTATTGAAACAACCTCGCTTTGTAATGTAATTTTAATTTCCACCCAAAAGCACATTCAACACAGCGCCGAAAAATACATGTCTTCCGTATGAAGACAAGAGAGAAAGAGTCTTCTCAATTAGTTGTTAAAAACAAAAAACCTACGCAAAAGTAAAAAGACGAACAAAATTATTTATAAAAATCGGTCGCTGGCGCAGCGCTCTTCTGCGTGCGCGATCGTAAATTATATCTTTGTATTGGCGGAGGCGTGGAAGTCAAAGTACCATTACATGGTCAAGATAAATGGGACGTATATAATGGGAAGTCTCTCATCATCGTCGTCGTCGTCATTATCATGATCATCATCATGTCACACACACACACGCACGCGCGCGCGCACCATCACAAATATTTTAATGAAGCATGTTGTACTCATAAGTAAATAAAGAAACAAAAATGTCTGGTACAGTGGGAAGTGCGCTTTGCCACGCACTTCACGGTAGTTTGCAGAGTATGGATGTACATGTAGATGTAGGCATTTGAAAACAACAACAGATCCGTGCACCTCCGGGCTACGCACCAACTTTTACCCGGCGCTGTACGATTGCAAGAGGACATGACATCGCAGTGCGTTTAGCCAGCTCTTACGACATTTCCCCACCCGCCACCTTATTTCCCGAAGGAAAAGCTCGATGAAGAAGTTGGTGAGAGGGTGGGCCCTCACAACAGTGAGGTGGGATACGGCCCCCTCTCACCACAGCGGGCCACTGCGTCCACCCACACACTCACCCCGATGAGAACTCTGGCTCCGCCCACACAGCAGCTCTGTGGCTCCACCTCCCCCCACCCTCTCTGCGTCTGCTCTTCCCCTTCCTCCTCCTCAACCTCCCAGCAACTCTTTCGCAACGCTGCTGTGATTGCAGACGTCTTACGGCGCGGTTCCCCCTGAGGCGAACCGATGTGTGATACGAGACGCCGCAGAGAAGGCAGCGCGACACGACTCTTACAGGTGCGACTCTCGTGTTCCCGCTGAGGGGATGAGACAAGCAACACGACGAAACGGAACACTTTTCTGTCTCACTTGCATTAATGAGCTCATCTGAAGGAGGCATTTTCTGGCTTATCTATATACCGGGTGATCAAGAAGTCAGTATAAATTGGAAAACTGAATAAATCACGGAATAATGGTGATAGAGAGGTACAAATTGACACACATGCTTGAAATGACATTGGGGTTTTACTAGAACCAAAAAAAAAATACAAAAGTTCAAAAAAGTCCGACAGATGACGTTTCATCTGATCAGAATAGCAATAATTAGCATAACAAAGTAAGACAAAGCAAAGGATATGCTCAATATGTCCACCATCATTCCTCAACAATAGCTGTAGTCGAGGAATAATGTTGTGAACAGCATGTCCGGAGTTATGGTGAGGCATTGGTGTCAGATGTTGTCTTTCAGTATCCCTAGAGATGTCGGTCGATCACGATACACTTGCGACTTCAGGTAACCCCAAAGCCAATAATCGCACGGACTGAGGTCTGGGGACCTGGGAGGCCAAGCATGGCGAAAGTGGCGGCTGAGCACACGATCATCACCAAACGACGTGCGTAAGAGATCTTTCACGCGTCTAGCTATATGGGGTGAAGCGCCATCCTGCATAAACATCGTACGTTCCAGCAGGTGTTAATCAGCCAGGCTGGGGATGATGCGATTCTGTAACATATCGGCGTACCTCTCACCCGTCACGGTAGCAGTTACAAAACCAGAATCAAGCATTTCCTCGAAGAAAAAAGACTCGATAACGGTAGACGTGGTAAATCCAACCCATACCGTGAGTTCGTGCAATGGCGTTTCCTCGACAGTTCTAGGGTTTTCGGTAGCCCAAATTCTGGAGTTGTGGGCGTTGAAAGACCCTTGGAGCGTGAAAAGAGCTTCGTTGGTCCACAACACGTTACTCGACCAATCGTCATCTTCCGCCATCTTTCGAAACGCCCACACCGCAAATGCCCTCCGCTTCACTAAATCGCCAGGTAACAGTTCACGATGCCGATGGATTTTGTACGGATAGCATCGGAGGGTACGCCTAAGTGTCAACCAAACAGTAGTGTATGGAATGCCCGTGCGACGTGCGACTGCACGAGCGCTGACTTCCCCGTGCATAGACGAACCCGCTACAGTCTCCATTTCTTCCTGAACTGTCTCAGCAGCATTACGCCTCGTGCTCGGGCGGCCACTACAGGCTCTATCGTCAAAACGACCCGTGGCTTCGAACTTCGAAATCATTCTCGCCACAGCTGCATTTGTCAACGGACCTTTACCCGTTCGAATCCCCTTCCTACGGCGATAGGATCGTAACGCTGAACTAGCACATTCCCCACTCTGATAATACAGCTTCACTAAAAGCCCCTTTTCAGGTAACGTCAACATGCTGCGACTGCTGGCGCATCTGACTCTCTCTCTCATTACAGCTCCTTTTATACGCCATTGTCATGCGCAGTCACACGTTTTGTTGTCCATCGCCATCTGTCAGACATTTTGTGAACCTTGTTTTTTTTTTGTTCTAATAAAACGTCATGTCATTTCAAGCATGTGTGTCAATTTTTACCTCTCTATGTACATTATTCCGTGGTTCATTAACTTTTCAAATTTATACTGACTTTTTGATCATCCGGTATATAAAAGGCAATGCCCTGGCTGAGTCACTGACTCATCATGGCTCAGCCCCAACTGCTAAGGCTCGAAACTCGAAAGTTGGAGAACCCATTATTCTTAATTTCACTAACGATAATTTTGTGACGTCGGTCATCTTTGGTTTGTGTTAGCGCTAGTGTTTGCAGTGTGTGTGTGTGTGTGTGTGTGTGTGTGTGTGTGATCTTAAAGGAGTTTGAAAGCCGAGGTTTTTAACTCTCACGAAGAGAGCTTTCTTGGTGCAGTTTTGCCTTGAACTTGAAAATGACAAGGTGTACTCCTGTCCAAAATCGGTGCTTCTCGAGGACGTCGCCCAGCCAAGTTTTTCCACCAGTGAAATGTCCGCCCCCGGTAGCTGAGTGGTCAGCGCAACAGACCGTCAATCCTAAGGGCCCGGGTTCAGTTCCCGATTAGGTCGGAGATTTTCTCCACTCAGGGACTGTGTGTCGGGTTGTCCTATCATGATCTTCATTTCATCCCCATCGACGCCAAATTCGCCGAAGTGGCTTCAGATCGAAAGACTTGCACCCGGCGAGCGGTCTACCCGACGGGAGGCCCTCGTCACACGACATTATTATTATACGAGTGAAATGCATGCCCGAGAGCCTGCTGTGTATAGCGAACAAAGTACGCCACCTGCAAGTGACTGGAATAAATGCACCCAAGGCAATCGGTATAGCGATGTGTATTCAGATACAGAGATACTCGTATGTAAACAGATTGAGTACGGCGCGGCGGTCGGCAACGCCTATACAACACAAGTGTCTGGCGCAGTTCTTAGATCGGGTACTGCTGCTACAATGGCAGGTTATCAAGATTTAACTGAGTTCGAACGTCGCGTTATAGTCGGCGCACGAACGATGGGACACAGCATCTCCGAGGTAGCGATGAAGTGGGATTTTCCCGTACGACCACGAGTGTACCGTAAATATCAGAAATCCCGTCAAAAATTAAATCTCCGACATCGCTAAGGTCGGTAAAAGATCCTGCAACGACGACAGAAAAGCATCGTTCAACATGACAGAAGTGCACCCCTTCCGCAAACTGATGTGGATTTCAATGCTGGACCATCAACAGGTGTCAGCGTGTCGACCATTCAACGAAACCTCATCGATATGGGCTTTCCAAACCGAAGACCTACTCGTGTACCCTTGATGAATGCAGGAGACAAAGCCTTATGCCACGCCTCGGCCCGTCAACACCGACAATGGAATGTTGATGACTGGAATCATATTGCCTGGTGGGACGAGTCTCGTTTCAAATTGTTTCGAGCGGATGGACGCTTATGAGTATGGAGACAACCTAATGAATGCATGGACCCTGCATGCAGCATGGGACTGTTCAAGCTAATGGAAGCTCTGTAATGGTGTGGGGCGTATGCATTTGGAGTGATATGGGACCCCTGACACTGTAAGTAGGCTGTTTAGGTTTCCATATTGGTAACGCCACGTAGCGCTCTGTATGAAAATCACTGGCTGTGCTGTGTGCAGTCTGTGGCTGGTTTGCATTGTTGTTTGCTATTGTAGTGTTGGGCAGCTGGATGTTAACAGCGCGTAGCGTTGCGCAGTTGAAGGTGAGCCGCCAGCAGTGGTGGATGTCGGGAGAGAAATGGTGGAGTTTTGAGAGCGGATGATCTGGACGTGTGTCCATCAGAGACAGTAAATTTGTAAGACTGGATGTCATGAACTGATTATACATATAATGACTTTTGAACACTACCAAGGTAAATACAATGTTTGTTCTTTATCAAAATCTTTCATTTGCTAACTATGCCTATCAGTAGTTAGTGACTTCAGTAGTTAGAGTCTTTCATTTAGCTGGGAGTATTGGCGCTCGCTGTATTGCAGTAGTTTGAGTAACGAAGATTTTTGTGAGGTTAAGTGATTCATGAAAGGTATAGGTTATTGTTACTCAGGGCCATTCTTTTGTAGGGATTTTTGAAAGTCAGATTGCGTTGCGCTAAAAATATTGTGTGTCAGTTTAGTGTTGATCAGAATAGGTAAAGAGCGAAATGTCTGATTACGTTCAGTTCTGCTCAGCTGTTTGAAAATCAAATAATGTAAGAGGTTTATCAGCACAGTCATTCATTAATTTTTCTAATGGGACGTTTCAATACGTCTTCATACGACTCTGACAGGTGACACGTACCTAAGCATCCTGTCTGATCACATGCAGCCATTCATGTCCATTGTGCATTCCGGCTGACTGGGGCAATTCCAGCACGACAATGCCATACCCCGTACGTCCAGAACTGCTACAGAGTGCCTCCGAAACTCTCTTCTGAGTTTGAACACTTCCACGGGCCACCAAACTCCCCAGACATGAACACTGTAGAGCACATCTGGGATGCCTTCCAACGTGCTATTCATAAGAGATCTCCATCCTCTCACACTCTTACGGATTTATGGGCAGCCCTGCGGGATTCGTGGTGTCAGTTCCCTCCAGCACTGCTTCAGACGTTACTCGAGTCCATGCCGCGTCGTGTTGCGGCACTTCTGCGTGCACTACACGACATTAAGCAGGTGGAGAAACCTCTTTGGCTCTTCAGTGTATTTGAGGTGACTTGATGATGGGTCGAACTGAGAACAGCCAGTACTAGTCGACAGAGGGTGAACTTACATAAAACGTTCATATCGAAATAAATAAATAAGCGCGAAATACACCGAATAGGAAAAAATGTTACACAAAATCACCATTTTCTGGCCTGCAGTTACCCAAAATGAATATATATTTTACTGATCCTCACCTTGTGATATTCGGGAAAAAAATAATTCTCATCAACTTTGGAACCATACTCATAACACAACAATGAACCGTACACAACCAACCGCTACTTAGGGTAGCAGAGCGGGAAGAGGCGTAGCCTGTTCGGATTGGACGTCGCCTGGCTTGAATGGCTGCAGCCTGCCCGTTCTGTTGCTAACGACATCATGATGAAGAATATCGTTTCCTGTCCCATAACGCCGCGGCAGTTGAAACATGGCGTCACCACTTTAAGCTGGTGAGCGAGCGTCAGAGGCAACAATGGAAGCACTTGGCCCCACCCGCAGCCAAAGAATTCAAAGCCATGCACACGAGCTCTTTGACAGCAAGGGTACGCTGCTCATTGACTTTCTAGAACACGGCGCCTCAATTGATTCCCACCAGTACGCGGACACTTTGCGAAAACTTAAGTGCACCGGCAAGTCTAAACGCCCACGAATGTTGACGGGCGGCATCGTTCTGTTGCAGTATAATTCCCATCCACATCTTGCAAAGCTTATCTCGACTATGTTGAGGCAGTTTCCCTGGGAAAACCTTACACATCCTGCACAGTGTCCCGATCGCCACCTTTTTTCCCCCCTGTTCATCAGTCTTCTGACTGGTTTGATGCGGCCCGCCACGACTCCTTTCCTGTGCCAATCTCTTCATCCCATAGTAACACTTGCGACCTACGTCCTCAAATATTTGCCGAATGTATTCCAATCTCTGTCTTCATCTACAGTTTTTGCCCTCTACAGCTCCCTCTAGTACCATGGGAGTTATTCCCTGATGTCTTAACAGATGTCCTATCATTCTCTCTTCATCTCGTCACTGTTTTCCTACGCTCCTTCCTTCCCTGATTCTGCGAAGAACCTCCTCATTCTTTTCCTTATCAGTTTACCTAATTTTCAACAGTCCTCTGTTGTACCACATCTAAATTGCTGCTCTTCTGTTCCGGTTTTCCCACAGTCCATGTTTCACTACCATACAATGCTGTACTCCAGACGTACATTATCAGAAATTTCTTCCTCAAATTAAGGCCTATGTTTGATACTAGTAGACTTCTCTTGGCCAGGAAAGCCGTTTTGGCCATTATTAGTCTCTTTTTTATGTACTCCTTGCTCCGCCCGCCACTGGTTATTTTGCTGCCTAATTACACTACTGGCCATTAAAATTGCTACACTACGAAGATGACGTGCAACAGACGCGTAGTTTAACCGACAGGAAGAAGATGCTGTGATATGCAAATGATTAGCTTTACAGAGCATTCACACAAGGTTGGCGCCGGTGGCGACACCTACAACGTGCTGACATGAGGAAACTTTCCAACCGATTTCTCAAACACGAACAGCAGTTGACCGGCGTTGCCTGGTGAAACGTTGTTGTGATGCCTCGTGTAAGGAGGAGAAATGCGTAACATCACGTTTCCGGTCGGATTGTAGCCTATCGCGATTGCTGTTTATCGTATCGCGACATTGCTGCTCGCGTTCGTCGAGATCGAATGACTGTTGGCAGAATATGGAATCGGTGGGTTCAGGAGGGTAATACAGAACGCTGTGCTGGATCCCAACGGCCTCGTATCACTAGCAGTCGAGATGACAGGAATCTTATCCGCACGGCTGTAACGGGTCGTGCAGCCACGTCTCGATCCCTGAGTCAACAGATGGAGACGTTTGCAAGACAACAACCATCTGCACGAACAGTTCGACGACGTTTCCAGCAGCACGGAGTATCAGCTCGGAGACCATGGCTGCGGTTACCCTTGACGCTGCATCACAGACAGGAGCGCCTGCGATGGTGTACTCGACGACGAATCTGGGTGCACAAATGGCAAAACGTCATTTTTTTCGGATGAATCCAGGTTCTGTTTACAGCATCATGATGGTCGCATCCGTGTTTGGCGACATCGCGGTGAACGCACACTGGAAGCGTGTATTCGTCATCGCCATACTGGCGTATCACCGGCCGGATTTCAGATGTGTTACGACCCGTGGCTCTACCCTTCATTCGATCCCTGCGAAACCGTACATTTCAGCAGGATAATGCACGACCGCATGTTGCAGGTCCTGTACGGGCCTTTCTGGATACAGAAAATGTTCGACTGCTGCCCTGGCCCGTACATTCTCCAGATCTCTCACCAATTGAAAACGTCTGGTCAGTGTTGGCCGAGCAACTGGCTCGTCACAATACGCCAGTCACTACTCTTGATGAACTGAGGTACCGTGTTGAAGCTGCATGGGCAGCTGTACCTGTACACGCCATCCAAGCTCTGTTTGACTCAATGCCCAGGCGTATCAAGGCCGTTATTACGGCCAGAGGTGGTTGTTCTGTCTACTGATTTCTCAGGATCTATGCACTCAAATTGCGTGAAAATGTAATCACATGTCAATGCTAGTATAATATAATTGTCCAATGAATACCCGTTTATCATCTGCATTTCTTCTTGGTGTAGCAATTTTAATGGCCAGTAGTGTAATAGACTTCGTGACCACCAAGTATGATGTTAAAGTTCTCGCTATTCTCATTTCTGCTAATTCTCATTACTTTCGTCTTTCTTCGATTTACTCTAAATCCATATTCTGTACTCATTGTTCATTCCATTTAGCATATCCTTTAATTCTACTTCTCTTTGCCGGCCGGAGTGGCTGAGCGGTTCTAGGCGCTACAGTCTGGAACCGCGCGACCGCTGCGATGACACGTTCGAATCCTGCGTCGGGCATGAACGTGTGTGATGTCCCTAGGTTAGTTAGGTTTAAGTAATTCTAAGTCTAGGGGACTGATGACCTAAGAAGTTAAGTCCCATAGTGCTCAGAGCCATTTGAACCATTCTACTTTTCTTTCACTCAGGATAGCAATGTCGTCAGCGAATCGTATCACTGATAGCCTTCCACCTTGAATTTTAATTCTCTCCACAACCTTTCTTTTATTTCCATCATTGCTTTTTCGATATGCATAATGAACAGTAGGGGGCGAAAACTACATAACTGTCTTACACCCTTTTTAATCCGGGCACTTCGTTCTTGGTCGTCCACTCTTACTACCCCCTATTAGCTGTTGAACATATTGTACATTACTCGTCTCTCCCTATAGCTTACCACTATTTTTCACAGAATTTCGAACATCTTCCACCATTTTACATTGCGGAACGCTTTTGCCAGGTCGACAAATCCTACGAACGTGTCTTGATTTTTCTTTAGTCTTGCTTTCATTATCAATCGCGACCTCTTAATATCCTCTCTCTTGCCTTTATCTTTACTAAACCCATACTAATCATCTAACACATCCTCAGCTTTCTTTTCCATTCTTCTGTATATTATTCTTGGATGCATGAGCTGTTAATCTGATTCTGCGATAATTCTCTCACTTTTCAGCTCTTTCATTCTTCGGAATTGTGTAGATGATGCTTTTCCGATGGTATGTAGCCAGACTCGCACATTCTACACAACAACGTGAACAGTCGTTTCTTTGCCACTTCCCCCCAATGATTTTAGAAATTCTAATGGAATGTTATCTATCCCTTCTGCCTTATTTGATCTTAAGTTCTCCAAAGCTCTTTTAAATTCTGATTCTAATACTGGATCCCCTATCTCTTCTAAATCGACTCGTGTTTCTTCTTCTACCACATGAGACAAATCTTCCCGTCACGGAGGCCTTCAAGTACAATGTGCGCTCTCTGCTCTGCATTTAGCAGTGCAATTCCTTTTACACTGTTAATGTTACCGTTCTTGCTTTTAATTTCACCGAAGGTTGTTTTGACCTTCCTGTATACTGAGTCAGTCCTTCAGACAATCATTTCTTTTTCGATTTTTTCACGTTTTTCATGCAGCCATTTCGTCTTAGCTTCCCTGCACTTCCTATTTACTTCATTCCTCAGCAACTTGTCTTTCTGTATTCCAGAATTTTCCTGAACATTTTTGTACTTCCTTCCTTCATCGATTGACTTAAGTATTTCTTCTGTTATCCATGGTTTCTTTGCAGTTACTTTCTTTGTACCTATGTTTTTCTTTCTAACTTCTGTGACTGACTTTTTTTTAGGTATGTCCACTGCTCTTCAAATGTACTGCCTACTGAGCTATTCCTGATCGCTGTGTCTATAGCCTTAGAGAACTTCAACTCTATCTCGTCATTCCTTAGTACTTCTGTATCCCACTTCTCTGTCTATAAATTCTTTCTGGCTAATCGCTCAAACTTCAGTCTACCCTTTATCGCTACTACATTGTGATCTATGTTGCACCTGGGTACGCCTTACAGTCCAGTATCTGATTTCGGAATCTCTGTCTGACCATGATGTAATCTAACTGAAATCTTCCCGTGTCATCTGGCCTTTACCAAGTATGCCTCCTCCTCTTGTGATTCTTGAATAGTACTCGCTATTACTACCTGAAATTGTTTAAATTCTGATTCTATTACTAGATCCACTATCTCTTATAAATCGACTCCTGTTTCTTGTTCTATCACATCAGAAAAATCTTCCTCCTCATAGAGGCTTTAAATGTATTCTTTCTACCTATCCACTCTCTCCTTTGCATTTAAAAGTGGAGTTCCCGTTGCGCTCTTAACGTTATCACCGTTGCTCTTAATGTCACCGAACGTTATTTTGACTTTCCTGTATGCTTTTTCGATGTTTTCACTTTCCTGCAGCCATCGCGTCTTAGCTTCCCTGCACGTCCTATTTATTCCATTCCTCAGCGACTTGTATTTATCTATTCCTGAATTTCGCGGAACATTTTTGTACTTCCTCCTTTCATCGATGAATTGAAGTATTTCTTCTGGTTTCTTCCCAGTTACCTTCTTAGTACCTGTGTTTTCCTTCCCAACTTCTGTGGTGGCCCTTTTTTGAGATGGCCATTAGTCTTCAACTATACTGCCTACCGTGCTATTCCTTATTGCTGTATCTATAGCCTTAGAGAACTTCAAGAGTATCCCGTCATTCCTTAGTACTTCCGTATCCCATTTCTTTGCGTATTGATTCTTCCTGACTAATGTCTTGAACTTCAGCCTTTTCTTCATCACTACTATCTGCATTTGTGTATGCTTTACAATCCAGTATCTGATTTCGGAATCTCTGTCTATCCATGATGTAATCCAACTGAAATCTTCCCGTATCACCCGGCTTTTTCCAAATATACCTTCGCATATTGTGATTCTTGAACAGAGTATTCGCTATTACTAGCTAAAAGTTGTTACGGAACTCAATTAGTCTTTCTCCTCCCTCATTCCTTTTCTCCTGTAACCTTTTCTTCTACTCCTTCCCATACAACTGCATTCCAGTCTCCCATCACTATTAGATTTTCATCCCCTTTACATACTGTATTACCCTTTCAGTGTCCTCGTACACTTTCTCTGTCTTTTCATCTTCAGCTTGCGACTTCGGCATGTATACCTGAGCTATCGTTGTCGCTGTTGGTTTGCTATCGATTCTGATAACAACCACCCCGTCGCTGAACTGTTCACAGTAACACTCTCTCTGTCCTACCTTCCTATTCATAACGAATCCTACTCCCGTTATACTATTTTCTACTGCTGTTGATATTACGCTATACTCATCTGACCTGAAATCCTTGTCTTCCTTCCACTTCACTTCACTGACCCCTACTATATCTAGATTGAGCCTTTGCATTTCCCTTTTCAGATTTTCTAGTTTCCCTACCACGTTCAAGCTTTGACATTCCACGCCCCGACTCGTAGAACGTTATTCTTTCGTTGATTATTCAATCTTTTTCTCATGGTAACCTCCCCCTTGGCAGTCCCCTCCCGGAGATCCGAATGGGGGACTATTCCGGAATCTTTTGCCAATGGAGAGATCATCATGACACTTCTTCCACATGTCCTGTGGATACACGTTACATGTCTTTAATGCAGTGGTTTCCATTGCCTTCTGCATCCTCATGTCGTAGATCATTGCTGATTCTTCCGCCTTTAGGGGCAATTTCCCACCCCTAGGACAAGAGAGTGCCCTGAACCTCTATCCGCTCCTCCGCCCTCTTTGATAAGGCCGTTGGCAGAATGAGAGTGACTTCTTATGCCGGAAGTCTTTGGCCGCCAGTGCTGATAATTAATCAAAATTCAAGCAGTGGCGGGGTTTGAACCCTACACCGAGGACATTCTGATTACTTGAAGAAGACTCTGGTCCTAGACCACGGATACCACTTTATCGTAACACTGAAGAATTAGCAGCTAACGAGAGACGTCGTATATTCGACACAAGCAGCTTAACCTTTGCTGCGCGGCTTTTCCGCTGAGACTGTGCGGAACTACCACGGAATCCACTTTGTGGACAAGAGGAAGTGAACCGAACAAACATAACCCGCTTTACCGCAAAGTGATTGGAGTCCTCGTAAGTGGGGAGGTTGTAAGGTATCAGACAAGAGAACGCATGGGAGAGCTTTCTCGTGAACATCGCACGGCAGCGGAGTAAGGCTTCCCGGGAAGTGCCGTCTACAAATCATGTGCTGGTCTTCAGGACAAAAGCGTCGCAAGGGCGGATTTTGGCAAGTCTCAGGTATCGCAAAATCTTGTACATGGCTGCACGTTCAGAGACCGTGAATAGTTACAACTGAAAGAAAATCAGCCCTCGGTCACTATTTTTAACAAATTAACCTGGTTTCGACACTGCTAGGAGTGTCTTCCTCAGAATTTAAGTCAAAGTCCGTTTTGCAACCTGCACCACGCAAGTAACGAGCAGCCCTTAGTGGCTCGAGATCACAGTTTTCTTTATCTTAAATATCTTTGTGACTAATGCCCTTTTGACGTATTTATTATTTTATAAATTACATATAACTACTGCCAGTCTTTCCGTACTTATACTCTATCATACATTTTTAGTCATAATTCTGTGACCATGTTATAGAATATAGACCATTCTTTGTTCTACATTCTGAGGAAGACACTCCTAGCAGTGTCGAAACCAGGTTAATTTGTTAAAAATAGTGACCGAGGTCTGATTTTCTTTCAATTGTGGTCTCAGGCAGGTTGTAAAGCAACCTGCAGTGAGCACCTGGCTAGCTGCATTTCAAGCGATGGCTCCTAGTTTTCAGGAAAATCGATCTTGGAGTTTTCTGCGTTCCTGTTCTTAAAAGTATCATTGGTTTTCTGCGATTATGAAACTACCTCTTTAATTATTATTGTTATTAAACAGTAACCTAAAGAATTTTCCCTAACAAAGACTAACCTATTTATTTATTACCCGCAATATACAAGCCCAACACAATCAGACTGTGGTGTCACCGCCAGACACCACACTTGCTAGGTGGTAGCCTTTAAATCGGCCGCGGTCCGTTAGTATACGTCGGACCCGCGTGTCGCCACTATCAGTGATTGCAGACCGAGCGCGGCCACACGGCAGGTCTAGAGAGACTCCCTAGCACTCGCCCCAGTTGTACAGCCGACTTTGCTAGCGATGGTTCACTGTATACATACGCTCTCATTTGCAGAGACGACAGTTTAGCATAGCCTTCAGCTACGTCATTTGCTACGACCTAGCAAGGCGCCACATTCAGTTACTATGAATGTATTTTGAACAGATAATATTGTGAATCATGTACCTGTCAAGAGCGACGTTCATCATTAATGGATTGAAGTTAAGTATGAAACTAATTACGTCCGCTTTCTGAATTCTCATTCCTCGTCATGTTCCAGACCTCACGTCAGTATAGTCCTTCCCTCGTCACGCCAACCTGCGTGAGCTAAAACTCGTGCATTTCGGCCACCACTAGTAACACCGTGTTGGCTCTTCTGCCAACACAAAACTGACTGTTATACATTCACAACTTGCCTTCCAATAATGGCCCTGAATTGCAAGAAATCCTAACAATAATACAAATCCAAAAAACATGAAATTAAATAAACATGAAACTACCACCAACGCTGTTAATTGCCTAAACTCATTTCAATCACGAATCCCAACAGTGACACCCGCATTCTTTTTCATAAGTCACTTACCTCACAGAAAATCTTCATAAAACGAACTACAGCAATTACAGGAAGGAGTAGCAACAGCCAGCTCAATAAAAAGATTTTAACTACTATAGACTTTAACTACTAGGAGGCATATAGTAAGAAAAAGATAGATTTTGTTGTAGAGAAAACAATGTATTTAGAAAATTTTACCTTATCATGTGACATCCACTACCAAAAATTATATAGTTGTCAATAATTCCACCGCGCAAACATTATCAAAATGGTTCAAATGGCTCTGAGCACTATGGGACTCAACTTCTGAGGTCATCAGTCCCCTAGAACTTAGAACTATTTAAACCTAACTAACCTAAGGACATCACACACATCCATGCCCGAGGCAGGATTCGAGCCTGCGACCGTAGCGGTCGCGCGGTTCCAGACTGAAGCGTCTAGAAGCGCTCGGCCACTCCGGCCGGCCAAACATTATCAACCAAACATCCATCATCATATATTTCCTTGCGTACTTTATCATTTCATCTCACTTTATAACTCCAGAGTCTCCGCTAAGAATATCATGTCCATGCACTTCCCTATCCTCTCGATAACTGCTAGTCCGTCCAACCACAGACTCTCTTGCCGAGGGCGCAGAGCCGTGTCAGCGATATCAACACAGTCTACAGTGCTGCCAACATACAGGCAGCCTACTTACAAATGGTCTCACCCTCAATTTTAAAAAGGCACAACATATTCTGTGGATCTAGGGGTACTGTAGCAATGATAAGTGTAACTCACGGCGAGGAAATAATAATAAGTAGCGTGGAAACTTCAAAATTCTTAGGAGTCCATATTGATGAGAATTTCATGTGGGAAAATTACATTTTCGAAGTCCTAAAACAACTTATTTCAGCCAAGTTTGCACTTAGAATCATTGCAAATCTCGGTGAGAGAGAAATCAGTAAGTACACATGTTGTTGTTGTTGTTGTTGTGGTCTTCAGTCCTGAGACTGGTTTGATGCAGCTCTCCATGCTACTCTGTCCTGTGCAAGCTTCTTCATTTCCCAGTACCTACTGCAGCCTACATCCTTCAGAATCTGCTTAGTGTATTCATCTCTTGGTCTCCCTCTACGATTTTTACCCTCCACGCTGCCCTCCAGTACCAAATTGGTCATCCCTTGATGCCTCAGAACATGTCCTATCAACCGATCCCTTCTTCTAGTCAAGTTGTGCCACAAACTTCTCTTCTCCCCAAATCTATTCAATACCTCCTTGTTATGTGATCCACCCATCTAATCTTCAGCATTCTTCTGTAGCACCACATTTCGAAAGCTTCTATTCTCTTCTTGTCTAAACTATTTATTGTCCACGTTTCACTTCCATACATGGCTACACTACATACAAATACTTTCAGAAACGAGTTCCTGACATTCAAATATATACTCAATGTTAACAAATTTCTCTTCTTCAGAGACGCTTTCCTTGTCATTGCCAGTCTACATTTTATATCCTCTCTACTTCGACCATCATCAGTTATTTTGCTCCCCAAATAGCAAAACTCCTTTACTACTTTAAGCATCTCATTTTCTAATCTAATTCCCTCAGCATCACCGAACTTAATTCGACTACATTCCATTATCCTCGTTTTGCTTTTGTTGATGTTCATCTTATATCCTCCTTTCAAGACACTGTCCATTCCGTTCAACTACTCTTCCAAGTCCTTTGCTGTCTCTGACAGAATTACAATGTCATCGGCGAACCTCAAAGTTTTTATTTCTTCTCCATGGATTTTAATACCTACTCCGAATTTTTCCTTTCTTCCCTTTACTGCTTGCTCAATATACAGACAGAATAGCATCGGGGAGAGGCTACAACCCTGTCTAACTCTGCTTCCCTTTCATACCCCTCCTTCAGTAATGTCACATGGAATAATGTTCTGGGATGATTCACCTTTAAGAAAAGACATCTATATAATTAAAAAACGAGTTATAAGAATAACTTTGGTGCTCACCAACGATTATCTCGTGCACATGTGTTAAGGAGTTGGGCATTCTGACTACTGCTTCACAGTATATTTATTTACTCATGAAGTTAGTTGTAAATAATCTGCTGCAGTTCAAAGAAACAATGATGTACATAATTACAAAACCAGAAGAAAAAATGACATACCGTGCGGAGTGGCCGCTCGGTTTAAGGCGTAATGTCAAGGACTGCGCGGCCCCTCCCACCGGAGGTTCGAGTCCTCCCTCGGCCATGGGTGTGTGTGTTATTCTTAGCATAAGTTAGTTTAAGTAAGTAGTGTGTAAGACAAGGAATTCACACACATTTGAACATTATGAAAAATGACATTCATTAGTCCACATTAAGATTGTCTTCAGCACAAAAATCATGATACAAAATGTTTAACAGTCAGCAAAATCAAATTTCAAAACAAACTGGAATAACTCTCTCCTTGACAACTTCTGTTCTGTAGAAGAATTTCGATTACTGTAATTGTAAGTAGGCTGTTTAGGTATTTATGTTAGTAACGCCAGGTAGCGCTCCGTATAAAAATCACTGACTGTGCTGTGTGCAGTCTGTGGCTGGTTTGCATTGTATATATATATATATATATATATATATATATATATATATATATATATATATATATATATATATATAATGACTTTTGAATACTACCAAGGTAAATACAATGTTTGTTCTCTATCAAAATCTTTCATTTGGTAACTATGCCTATCAGTAGTTAGTGACTTCAGTAGTTAGAATCTTTTATTTAGCTGGCAGTATTGGCGCTCGCTGTATTGCAGTAGTTTGAGTAACGAAGATTTTTGTGAGGTAAGTGATTCATGAAAGGTATAGGTTATTGTTAGTGAGGGCCATTCTTTTGTAGGGATTATTGAAAGTCAGATTGCGTTGCTCTAAAAATATTGTATGTCAGTTTAGTGTTGATCAGAATAGGAAAAGAGCGAAATGTCTGAGTACGTTCAGTTCTGCTCAGCTGTTTGAAAATCAAATAACGTAAGGGGTTTACCAGCACAGTAATTCACTAATTTTCCACGGGGACGTTTCATAATGAATAAAAGGGGGTGCGGAGGATTTACAACTCATAACATAAGTACAGGGTGATTATATTAAAGTCAAACTTTCAAAACGCTGTAGAAATAACACCACTGGTCAGAATGACGTCAAATTGCAACGAAATATTATCGGAGAAGGGGGCAAACGTACGGCAGAAGAAAAAAGTGTGAAAATTGATCAGTAGATGGCGCTGTATGTGTCAGAATACGTAAATGGAAACACCTGTCATGCGCAGGACCCACTGAAGCTGGTACAAACACGCCGTGTACACGGCTTTTCCTCCTTTCGCGTCTGCGACGTTCGCCATGATTTTCTCAATGCAGGATCGCGCTCTGATTGTAAAGTATTACAAGAGTGATGACTGTGCACACATCGCTCTGCAGAAGTTCAGGACACTGAAGGGCTTGAAAAAAGGCGTTGGTCCGAAGACTGCCGTGGGTCTGGAGAAATTATTCGGAAATTCGAAAAGAGGGGTTCTTTTGGTGGGCAACCAGGTAGAGGGAGGAAACGAATTGATTCGACGTCGGTGGAAGCAGTGCAGGAGGAGACGAGTGGTGGTGTGCAAACGTGCAGTGCACGGAGAACTGCCCGAACACTGGACATACACGTGAGGACAGTGCGTAAAATCCTACGAAACATCCTTGTTTACTATCCATTCAAAATTACCCACGTGCACGAGTTGCTTCCTGTTGACCGGCCAGCGAGAGAGCTTTAGAATTTCTTGCTCGCATGCAAGTTGACAAGGATTGGCCGTGGAAGATTTTGTGGGCAGACGAAGTCCATTTCCATCTGACAGGATATGTCAATACACAGAATTGTCGAATATGGACAGCGGAAAATCCACACGCAAAGCAACCTGTACCACTTCATCCTCAAAAGGTCACTGTTTGGTGCGGGTTTACGGCACCATTTATCACAGGGCCACAATTTTTCGAAGAGACAAGTGCTTCCGGTTCTGTTACCTGTACTGGCAAGCGCTATGAGTGTGTTTTGCGCAACCACGTCATTCCGCCTCTCCAACAGTGAGGATGTCTGGATGGGATCATTTTTATGCAAGATGGCGCATCTCCGCACATTGCAAATCCAGTTAAGCAGCTGCTGAAGCGCTATTTCGGAAATGCTAGAATTATCAGCTGCCATTTCCGTACAGCCTGGCCGTCCCGATCACCTGATCTTAATCCGTGTGACTTCTGGCTGTGGGTCAATGTGAAAGGCGTTGTGTTCAGTGTTCCGATTTCAAACATGGCTGCACTGAAGGCAAACATTGCGCAACACATTCTGAAACACTTCGATGAGTTGTGGAACATGCTGTTTCTCGATTTCAGCTTGTTGCAGAAAACTATGGACAGCATATTGAACATGTTGTGCGCCAGGCACACGGAAATTAATAATATGATTTGATTCTGATTCATGCTTTTTATGCGGTTTTTGGCCTCAGGACAATTAAAAGCAGATTTTTCGCATCCGATATGATATGACCTTGCCGTGGTCGATGGGCTTATGTAACTAACAGTACACTCATGCTCATTGAGTAGTACAGTTTGTTTAGCGTCAAACGTACTCCTTAGGCATTGGTGTTCGATTCATTTGTCATTTGTAGTCGAGCACTATTAAATTATGATGGTTACAGCACCATCTATTGCTACATTTTGTAACTATTTATTTTTCTTCTGCGATACGTTTTCCACCTTCCCCAATAATATTCTGTTGCAATTTGAAGTCATTCCGGCCAGTGGTGTTATTTCTACAGCGTTTTTAAAGTTTAACTCTAATTTGAAACGTCTCTGTGAAGTCGTGTCATAATACGCTTGTCGAATTCGGTACAACTTATTCACTTCAATGCCTGATTTTAGCTCCATTCATGAACTCTTCCAGAAATACTGAGCACTCAAATAAGGCCTATTTAATGTAATACGTGTGTTTTAATGTGGGGTTTCGGTTTTGTTTTGTGGGAATCGCTGACTTGGTCATCGTCTGCTGGGAGCAGACGATGTTGCTTCTCGTTCAAAGGAGAGCACAGAGTGATCAACTTAGGCTTCCAATACCTGAACAGAGAGGTTTACCCATCTCAGTCGAAGGCTGTTTTTGTGTGTGAGGTTGGTCACGGAGGGCTGCTACCCCTCTGGTAGCTTCCGCTGCACGGGCAGCTAGGCAATCTGGAAAGAGATAGGGGCACTCTAAGGTGAACACGTGGTGAGTACGGATCGTAGCTCTTAAGGGGGGTTTCAGGTGATAGGAAGCAGGTTGAGTTAGGACTTCGTTATGTTTAACTGGTGAAATACTTAAGAACTTCAGCTTAACTGAAGCGAGTTATTTTTCCGAAGGCGCCATAATTATATTGCTTTAAATAGGCGATTTTTGGATGTTTGTGTTAAAAGTGTGGAAGTTACTTCGTTCATTTTGAACAACGATGAAGTAGAATTTCAAACGGTAAATCTGACTAGGAAAATCATCACTTCAACCGTATGTCAGTACTACTATGTCGAGGCGAGTAGGATTTTTAATGATTTTTAATCTTATATTTTGTGGAAGTTACTTTTGTCTTTGTGTGTCGATTTTGTGCCACGTGTTTGGTAATCAATGACCGTTCTGGTTCACCACGGCACCGCAATAGGCTTTATTTCAACAGTTTGCTTGTTTAATGAGCTACAGTTTTTGCGAGAATATCTGTTATTCCGTGCGCTTTCTACAAAGCAGCACAACAGTTTGAGTCAGAATGCACCACGTGCTCTAGCTCGGCCGTGTGCAAGCAGCAGATGCAGTTAGTATGTTGAATAATTACCGCACAGCCTTGTGTATTGCTTAAACCTCTGTCCAGAATAGTGAACGCGTAGAATCGTAATGCGAATCTCACTGAGATATTTTTATGGCATGACTACAAAGGAGATGATAGTATCATTGTCTCCCAACCCCGTCTTCTGTGTTTCTTCTTGCTGTAGTTGAATTGTGCTCTGTTACATTCTCACGAAATTCTTACTTAAATATTTCTAGTCAGGCACGAGTTATGTGTAGTTAGGATGTGCAACCAAATATTTAGTTAGAATAAATAGTTTACGTGAAATATAAATTCTGTGGTGTTCATCTTACCCACTTACTCCGATTTCCAATCCTGTATTAATCAAGTTGCTTCATGCACATGGAGTGCTATTTATCTGGCTACTTAAAGAAATTTTCGTACTTGCAATTAAATTATTAAAGTAATTAAACTAATAATTTTGCAGCTCGGTTTGTTTAATGTTTAAGAAGGACTTGGGCTGGTGGGGACCCTGAATTTCTGAATTTATATCATTTGTGTGAGAGAAGAAGCTAGAAATGCGAGATAACGTATATAGCTCCATGAGAAACGTCGTAAAGATAGTAATACGTTACAAATTGTAATGACACTGTATAGCTTTCTCAAAAAACTTGGGAGTGTTCAGAATGTAGAGATATATACAAATTTGCGATGTGAACGTAAAATGACTCATTCCACAACATTACTATCTATGGTGTAAAATTATCCATGGAACATGGAAATAAGTGGCTAATCAACCTGTATCGGCGATCTCAGTCATGTTTCGACAAAGCGTGGGTAACGGTTACCGCTCTGGCGGGACGGATTGATACGATACCCGCGTAACATCAATGTGCAGATTATTCTTAAATAGTACACGTCATTAGTCAAATATACTCATTTTCACATAAGTGATTTCATTTGTAATTCAGTAATTCCAACACATTTTCATCAAATGTGCTGCATTCCGTTTGTGGCTTGTAGCTGGAACTCCAAGCATGTGGAGCACGTTGGCTTGTTGCGTTTCGTAGACTACCACCTACACCAGGGCTGGCCACGGCGCGCCAGACTGCAGCGTCTGGTTCTTGCACGCTTTTTCTTGGGAGTACAGCGCGACACTTGATTTACCACTGCGGTGCGGGATTTTCCGGTCGGCGCAACTCTCCCAAATGGTTCAAATGGCACTGAGCACTATGGGAGTTAACATCTGAGGTCATCAGTCCCCTAGAACTTAGAACTACTTAAGCCCAACTAACCTAAGGGCATCACACACATCGATGCCCGAGGCAGGATTCGAACCTGCGACCACAGCAGTCGCGCGGTTCCGGACATAAGCGCCTAGAACCGCTCGGCAACTAAGGCCGGCGCCCGAGGCAGGATTCGAACCTGCGACCATAGCGGTTGCGCGGTCCCAGACTGAAGCGCCTAGAACCGCTCGCCTACAGCGGCCGACTGCAGCTCTCCCATTTCGGCAGATCAGTGATGTCAGCGCTGTTTATCCTTCGCTATTACACTGAAGCGCCAAAGGAAACTGGTGTACTCATGCGTATTTAACTACAGAAATATGTGAACAGGCAGAATACGGCAATGAGGTCGGCAACGCCTATATAAGACACTTGTTCCGTATATACATGTAAAATTTCATCAGAATCGATCTAGCCATTTCGGAGGAGTATGGCAACAAACACCGTGACAAGAAAATTTTAAATGTAATGATTGAGCAACCAAATACACTGAAGCGCCAATGAAACTGTTATAGGCACGCGTATTCAAATACAGAGATCTGTAAACAGGCAGAAAACGGCGTTGCGGTCGGCAATGCCTATGTAAGACAAGTGTCTTGCCAGTTGTTAGATCGGTTACTGCTGCTACAATGGCAGGTTATCAAGATTTAACTGACTTTGAACGTAGGGTTATAGGCGGCGCACGAGCGATGGGACCTGGCGAGATAGCGATCAAGTGGGGATTTTCCCGTACGACCATTTCAAGTGTCTACCGTGAATATGAGAAAGCCGGTAACACATTAAATCTCCGACACTGCCGCGGCCGGAGAAAGATCCTGCAACAACGGGACCAACGGCGACTGAAGAGAATCTTTCAGCGTGACAGAAGTGCAAACCTTCAGAAAATTGCTGCAGATTTCAGTGCTGGGCCACCAACAGGTGTCAGCGTGCGAACCAGTCAACAAAACATCATCGAAATGAGCATTCGGAGCGGAAGGCCCACTCGTGTACCCTTGATGACTGCACGACAGAAAGCTTTACGCCTCACCTGGCCCCTTCGACACTGACTGTTGATGACTGGAAACATGTTGCCTGGTTGGACGAGTTGCGTTTCAGATTGTGTCGACCGAATGGACGAGTATGGGTATGCAGACAACCTGACGAATCCGTGGACCCTGCATGTCAGCACAGGACTGTTCAAGCTGGTGCAGCCTCTGTAATTGCGTGGGGCGTGAGGAGTTGGGGTGATATGGGACCCCTGATACGTCTAGATACGACTCTGACATGTGACACGTCCGTAAGCATCTTCTCTGACCACCTGCATCCATTCATGTTCATTGTGCATTCCGACGGACTTGGGTAATTCCAGCAGGACAATGCGACAACCCACACGTCCAGAATTGTTACAGAGTTGCTCCAGGAACACTCTTCTGAGTATAAACACTTTCGCTGGCCACCAGACTCACCAGACATGAACATTATTGAACGTATCTGGGACGCCTTTAAACGTGCTCTCCAGAAGACATCTCCACTCCGTCGTTCTCTTACGGATTTCTGGACAGCCGTGCGGTATTCATGGTGTCAATTCCCTGCAGCACCACTTCAGACATTAGTCGAATCCATGCCACGTCGTGCTCCGCCACTTCTGCGTATTTGTGGGGGCCCTATATGATATTAGGCAGGTACACCAGTTTCTTTGGATCTTCAGTGTATATTAGTTTTGAGCCAGATCATGTCTGTGCATCATAGACGAACAATGTGTTTTCGGTATTTATGGCCTTCAGTGAAGGGAAAAGCCGGCAGTAGCGAACACTATGGGAGTCATCTGGGGGGACTTAACATCTGAGGTCATCAGTCCCCTAGAACTTAGAACTACTTAAACCTAACTAACCTAAGGACATCACACACAGCTATGCCCGAGTCAGGATTCGAACCTGCGACCGTAGCGGTCGCGCGGTTCCAGACTGTAGCGCCTAGAACCGCTCGGCGACACCGGCCGGCCCAATCACATGTCCTCAACATAGTCGCGTCGGATCTCTATCACCTTCCCCTACCCAGATGCATCCATCTCCGTCGATGTCTCGGAAGGATCACTCCCTGGCACGGATGGTGTACTCTCTTGTGTTGTAGCGCCTGCCACGACGAGGTGAACAGGTCGCAATCACCCCCCCCCCCCCTTCCCACCCACCACGTACGCAGCAACTCCTACACGCAGTTCACCGGGATGCGGTGCCTGATGGAAGCATTTTATGCGCTCTAACCACGTGCTACTTCAATCTTGATCCACCCATGTTGTTCACGTTTCCTAAACATGGTGTCAGGGCACTAACTGGCCTCCCGCACTTTCAGACAATACAGCAGCTGAGTCAAGCACAGTTGACGCCGCTCGCTGCACTGTTTCAACTGACCTTTCGCTATCAGCTACGGAGAGTGGGCGTACGATGTGATGCATGTCCTTCATACACTGAAGAGGCAAAGAAACAGCGAGCAAGCAGAAGTGCCGCAACATGTCGTGGCATGGACTCGACTAATGACTGAAGTAGTGCTGGAGGGAACTGACAGCGTGAATCCTGCAGGGCTGCCCATCAAGTCCGTAACAGTACGAGGGGATGGAGATCTCTTATGAACAGCACATTACAAGACAGCCCAGATATGCCCAATAATGTTCATGTCTGGGGAGTTTGGTGGTCAGTGGAAATGTTTAAACTGAGAAGGGTGTTCCTCGCGCCACTCTGTAGCAATTATGGACGTGTGGGTTGTCGCATTGTCCTGCTGGAATTGCCATGTCTGTCGGAATGCACAATGGACACGAACGGACGCAGGTGATCAGACAGGATGCACATGTACGTGTCACCTGTCAGAGTCGTATCTAGACGTATCAAGGGTCCCATATCACTCCAAATGCACACGCCCCACCCCATCATAGAGCCTCCACCAGCTTGAACAGTCCCCTGGTGACATGCAGGGTCCATGGAGTTTTCTCCATACCAGGACACGTCCATCCGATCGATTCAATTTGAAACGAGACTCGTCCGACCAGGCAACATGTTTCCACTCCTCAACAGTCCAATGTCGGTGTTGACGGGTCCAAGCGAGGTGTAAAGCCTTGTCTCCGTGCATTCATCAAGGGTACACGAGTGGGCCTTCGGTTCCGAATGCCCATATCTATGATGGTTAACACGCTGACACTTGTTGATGACCCAGCATTGAAATCTGCAGAAATTTGCGGAAGGTTTTCAGTTCTGTCACATTGAAGGCTTCTCTTCAGCCACCATTGGTCCCGTTCTTGTAGGACCATTTTCCGGCCGCAGCTATGTCGGAGATTTGATGTTTTACCGAATTCCTGATATTCACGGTACACTCGTGAAATGCTCGTACGAGAAAATCCCCACTTCATCGCCACCTCCCATCGCTCGTGCCCCCACTATAACACCTCGTTCAAACTCACTTAAATCTTGACAACCTGCCATTGTAGCAGTAGTAACCAATCAAACAACTGCGCCACACACTTGTCCTATATAGGCGTTCACACATCTCTGTGTTTGAATACGCATGCCTATACCGGTTTCTTTGGCGTTTCAGAGTATTATGGCTGTGTTGCCACTACTTTTTATCTAACCCATGTAGATACAGGGTGATTGCGTTGTAATGTTACAAAGTTTCTAGAATGATTGAGAAGGATAGATGCATCAATTTGAGGTAAGGGTCCCTGAACCGCAAACGAACGAGTCGAAAGTCTGGCGGAAATCGTTCTGACAGTGTACTGGTATTGTTGTTGCTAAGATCGTAGGGTAGATAATTTTCAGAGGTGGTAGTACGAACTAAGACAACTAAATAATGTCCATTAGACTTGGGCTTTAAAATGTATACCTTAAGAGAGTTGAGGACTTGTTGAATGGATGAGTTTGTAGCGAAGATGAACAAATGCTCATATTTTCTCAGGTATGCATTTTAATGCCCATGTTAACCGGGCATTTTTTTTCTTGTTTTGGTCCATACTTCCACCTCGGAAAGTTGAATACGCTACGTTCTTAACAACAATACCAGTATGTGCATCGCACTGTGAGAGGTTTGTTGGTTGGTTGGTTGGTTGGTTTGTTTGGGGAAGGAGACCAGACAGCGTGGTCATCGGTCTCATCGGATTAGGGAAGGATGGGGAAGGAAGTCGGCCATGCCCTTTCAAAGGAACCATCCCGGCATTGGCCTGGAGTGATTTAGGGAAATCACGGAAAACCTAAATCAGGATGGCCGGACGCGGGATTTGAACCGTCGTCCTCCCGAATGCGAGTCCAGTGTCTAACCACTGCGCCACCTCGTTCGACTGTGAGAGGTATCACAATAATTTCAGCTTATAACTTTCCACTTGTTCGTATTCGAACTAGGGTTCCTATCTCAAATTGATACGTCTGTCCTTGTTAATCATCCTAGAAAGTTTGTAACTTCATCGCGCAATCAGTTTGTATACGGAAACATTTACAGGCACCGCCACCTCTAACTTTGAGGCTCTGTAGCGTCGTTGGATGACGTTTCTGCACATCGGTTCCAATACAAAATACGGGGTGTACATAAAGTCCGGGAATACTTTCAATTATTTATTGCACAAGAACCAAATATTGTACAGATATCATACATATGCCATTTTCAAGAGAAACCCCGAAACTTCGAATTTTTTTTCTTGAATGCCGCAACAGCCTAGTTCGGTAATTTGCCGATAGTCAGCGCTAGTGGAAAACATGGCGAGTTCAGGTACAGAGCGAGCTGTTTCATGACATGACCTCCCCGATCACCAAATCTCACTCCGTGTGACTTTTTTCCGTGGGGACACATTGAAGGCCTGGTGTATGTAACGCCTCTACCACGTGATGTAGCAAAGCTCCGGGAGAGAATACGGGAAGCGACTGCCACAGTCGACGATGGCGTGCTGGGACGGGTATGGCAAGAATTCAAATGGCTCTAAGCACTACGGAACTTAACATCTGAGGTCATCAGTCCCCTAGAACTTAGAACTACTTAAACCTAACTAACCTAAGGATATCACACACATCCATGCCCGAGGCAGGATTTGAACCTGCGACCGTAGCGGTCGCGCGGCTCCACACTGTAGCGCCTAGAACCGCTCGGCCATTCTGGCCGGCCCTGCGGGGTCACCTGATCTCAATCCCCTTCCTTATTTCCAATGGGGGTATGCAAAGTCACTAGTGTATGAGACCCCAGTGGACACGGAGCTGTAGTTAGTTGCCAGAATTGTAGCAGTCTGTGGTGTGATTCGAAACACACCGGGGATATTTGTCATGGTGCGTTAGAATCTTGTTGGCTGATGTCACGCTTGCGCTGAGGTTGATGGCCGTCAGTTTCAACACATCTCGTAAGGTACGGCACAAATGGTACGTTCACCAATTCAGTGAAGGTATTTGCAGTTAACTGTAACTAACGTAAATAAAAAAGTACACACTAATGCTATCAACTCCTTAACCTGTTTTCTCCCACCTCAGGTTCCCTACCTCAAACTGTCCAGTGAAGCACCCTCTACGTCGTGTTAAATTTTTGCAAGCTCTTACGGAAACACCCTGTATTTTTACACCAGCAGCAGCAGCAGCAGCAGCAGCAGCAGCAGAAGCAGAAACAACATCTAGACGACAGCTAAATTCGTCATAAACTTCACACAACGTATCTACTTTTACGGAAAGTAGTTTATGCGGCGGCTGTTCTGTTCTTTACTCCTTCTACGTGACGAGGTAAAAGGGAAGTGCACCTGCACTACTGACGATTAAAACTGCTACAACAAGAAGAAATGCAGATGATAAACGGGCATTCATTGGACAAATATATTATACTAGAACTGACATGTGATTACATTTTCACGCAATTTGGGTGCACAGATCCTGAGAAATCAGTACCCAGAACAACCACCTCTGGCCGTAATAACGGCCTCGATACGCCTGGGCATTGAGTCAAACACAGCTTGGATGCCGTGTACACGTACAACTGCCCGTGCAGTTTCAAAACGATACCACAGTTCATCAAGAGTAGTGACTGGCGTATTGTGACGAGACAGTTGCTCGGCCACCATTGACCAGACGTTTTCAGTTGATGAGAGATCTGGAGAATGTGCTGGCCAGGGCATCAATCGAACATTTGCTGTATCCAGAAAGGCCCGTACAGGACCTGCAACATGCGGTCGTGCATTATCCTGCTGAAATGTGGGGTTTCACAGGGATCGAATGAATGGTAGAGCCATGGGTCGTAACACACCTGAAATGTAATGTCCACTGTTCAAAGTGCCGTCAATGCGGTGACCGAGACGTGTAACAAATGCCACCTCATACCATCACGCCGGGTGATACGCCAGTATGGCGATGGCGAATACACGCTTCCAATGTGCGTTCGCCGCGATGTCGCCAAACACGGATGCGACCATGATGATGCTGTAAACAGAACCTGGATTCATCCGAAAAAATGTCGTTTTGCCATTCGTGCACCCAGGTTCGTCGTCGAGTACACCATCGCAGGCGCTCCTGTCTGTGATGCAGCGTCAAGGGTAACCGCAGCCATGGTCTCCGAGCTGATAGTCCATGCTGCCACGAACGTCGTCGAAATGTTCGTGGAGATGGTTGTTGTCTTGCAAACGTCCTCATCTGTTGACTCAGGGATCGAGACGTGGCTGCACGATCCGTTACAGCCGTGCGGATAAGATGCCTGTCATCTCGACTGCTAGTGATACGAGGCCGTTGGGATCCAACACGGCATTCCGTATTACCCTCCTGCAGCCACCGATTCCATATTCTGCTAACAGTCATTGGATCTCGACCAACGCGAGCAGCATTCTCGCGATACGATAAACCGCAATCGCGATAGGCTACAATCCGACCTTTATCAAAGTCGGAAACGTGACGGTACGCATTTCTTCTCCTTACACGACGCATCACAACGTTTCACCAGGCAACACCGATCAACTGCTGTTTGTGTATGAGAAATCGGTTGGAAACTTTCTTCATTGCAGCCTGTTGTAGGTGTCGCCACCGCCGCTAACCTTGTGTGAATGCTCTGAAAAGCTAATCTTTTGCATATCACAGCATCTTCTTCCTGTCGGGTAAATTTCGCGTCTGTAGCACGCCATTTTTGTGGTGCAGCAATTTTAATGGCCAGTAGTGTACTTTCCTTCACGTATTCCCGTAAGACAAAAACCCATGTGTCATGTCTGGTGGTCTTGGAGGCCCAGAATGCAGGGTAATGTCTCGGGGTCGCGTGCGCCCTATCGACCATCGAGGCAGAATGTCGCTGTGAGGAACTGATGTATACTGTCGTGTCAGCGTGGCGGAGCTCCAACGTGTTGGAAAATGAAGCCCTCCTGAAGTTGCGGAAAAGCCAGTTCTGCAGTATTTGGAGAGAACTCATTCCAGCCATTGAGTTTTCTTAAAAAGGAAGAGTCCGTACACTTTTTCACGAGAAATGGCACAGAAACGTTCACTTTAGGTGAGTCTTTTTCGTGATCAGCAACGTCATGAGGATTCTGGATTCTCCCACATACATACGGTATGGCGATTTACTTTACCGCTAACATGAAATGTTGCTTCATTACTGAAAATTAATCGTGGTAGAAACGTGTCGACTTCTAAGTGTTGTAGCAGAGCACGGCTGAAATCAACCAGTCTCCTTTTATCGCCAACCCGAAGAACTTGCAACACAGATCAGTGCCAAAATGCCCACGAAAAGCAAGCTGGACGGAAATCGCCGACACATTCTTTGCAAACTGCAGCACACGACACTCCTTCTCCCGAGAGGACGGAATTATCTGACTGACTGCAAACGCACTGATTGACATCCGAAACTCTAGCTCATGCTCATTTCAACAACACTTATTTCCTTGCCGGCACATCACATGTTACGTAATTATTATCGTCCAAAATTATATCAATCTTTCTGAAACAGCCCATAGTGCCATCTTTCTGCCGCTAGTCTACTGGGGACTCAAAACATTCTAATATATGTGTTATGTCTGCGTAATCAGAAGAAACTAACGATCAAAGTCCGTAAACAATTTATTGGACTGTTCAATTAACCAAAACAAATTCTCCAAGTACACTCCTGGAAATGGAAAAAAGAACACATTGACACCGGTGTGTCAGACCCACCATACTTGCTCCGGACACTGCGAGAGGGCTGTACAAGCAATGATCACACGCACGGCACAGCGGACACACCAGGAACCGCGGTGTTGGCCGTCGAATGGCGCTAGCTGCGCAGCATTTGTGCACCGCCGCCGTCAGTGTCAGCCAGTTTGCCGTGGCATACGGAGCTCCATCGCAGTCTTTAACACTGGTAGCATGCCGCGACAGCGTGGACGTGAACCGTATGTGCAGTTGACGGACTTTGAGCGAGGGCGTATAGTGGGCATGCGGGAGGCCGGGTGGACGTACCGCCGAATTGCTCAACACGTGGGGCGTGAGGTCTCCACAGTACATCGATGTTGTCGCCAGTGGTCGGCGGAAGGTGCACGTGCCCGTCGACCTGGGACCGGACCGCAGCGACGCACGGATGTACGCCAAGACCGTAGGATCCTACGCAGTGCCGTAGGGGACCGCACCGCCACTTCCCAGCAAATTAGGGACACTGTTGCTCCTGGGGTATCGGCGAGGACCATTCGCAACCGTCTCCATGAAGCTGGGCACGGTCCCGCACACCGTTAGGCCGTCTTCCGCTCACGCCCCAACATCGTGCAGCCCGCCTCCAGTGGTGTCGCGACAGGCGTGAATGGAGGGCCGGATGGAGACGTGTCGTCTTCAGCGATGAGAGTCGCTTCTGCCTTGGTGCCAATGATGGTCGTATGCGTGTTTGGCGCCGTACAGGCGAGCGCTACAATCAGGGCTGCATACGACCGAGGCACACAGGGCCAACACCCGGCATCATGGTGTGGGGAGCGATCTCCTACACTGGCCGTACACCACTGGTGATCGTCGAGGGGACACTGAATAGTGCACGGTACATCCAAACCGTCATCGAACCCATCGTTCTACCATTCCTAGACCGGCAAGGTAACTTGCTGTTCCAACAGGACAATGCACGTCCGCATGTATCCCGTGCCACCCAACGTGCTCTAGAAGGTGTAAGTCAACTACCCTGGCCAGCAAGATCTCCGGATCTGTCCCCCATTGAGCATGTTTGGGACTGGATGAAGCGTCGTCTCACGCCGTCTGCACGTCCAGCACGAACGCTGGTCCAACTGAGGCGCCAGGTGGAAATGGCATGGCAAGCCGTTCCACAGGACTACATCCAGCATCTCTACGATCGTCTCCATGGGAGAATAGCAGCCTGCATTGCTGCGAAAGGTGGATATACACTGTACTAGTGCCGACATTGTGCATGCTCTGTTGCCTGTGTCTATGTGCCTGTGGTTCTGTCAGTGTGATCATGTGATGTATCTGACCCCAGGAATGTGTCAATAAATTTTCCCCTTCCTGGGACAATGAATTCACGATGTTCTTATTTCAATTTCCAGGAGTGTATAACGCCAACACAAAACAGTGATCCATCATCGAATCACAACTACATACTAGAATAAGATAGAAAACTACTGAAATAAATTCCTACTAGTCCCCGCCAGAGACTTCTCTGATATACCAATCCTAATCCAGAGATCGGCGAGAAGATCCAAGCCGGGCTGCCGGGGCGGCGGCTATCCACGTCTGCTGACGGTCGATGAACTGCCGATGTGCGGCCGAGCGCTTCAACGGACGAGTAGGCCTACCTCGGAACTATTTTCCATCACACGGTTTGACGTGTGAAATTAGTTCTGGGATCTGCAGCGACCTCTCTTATGTTTATGTGGGCCAGTAGCGGCCCTGTGGCCGCTGGTTCCTTTGCTGTGTTGTTGTTGTTGTTGTTGTTGTTGTGGCCGTTCATCAATATTGCCTGTAGGTTGTGTAGTGCTTCGGTGTGCCTGCGAGGCGGGCAACCCGCGGCTGCAGGCTGTCAGTTTGGTTGCTGATACTCTAGGGGCTGTGATGTCTGGTGGAGAAGGACACAGCAATATGCATGTTACAAAATACTAGTAGCATCGGTGTGTATGTGGATCGAGGTTCTTCCTTACAATGTCAGTATTGGTCCTTGACCAGCAAGTTTGAAGACCGCTGATCTAGGGAACGCGACGAAAACATTCCCAGGACTATAAACACTACGCTGGCCTTAGTGGTGGAGCAGTTCTAGGCGCTACAGTCTGGAACCGCGCGACCGCCACGGTCGCAGGTTCGAATCCTGCCTCGGCTATGGTTGTGTCTGATGTCCTTAGGTTAGTTAGGTTTAAGTAGGTCTAAGTTCTAGGGGACTGATGACCTCAGATGTTGAGTCCCATAGTGCTCATAGCCATTTGATCCATTTTTTATAAACACTACTTCCCCCGGCACAGACCCTTCTGACGACTGTTGTAGGGTGACTGTTTTCACGTGTTGCACGCCGATGCAGCATAAAACGTGGCTCATCTGAAAGGCCACCTGCTGCATCTCAGTGGACGTGCAGTTGCCATACTGGTGTGCAGATTCCAGCCTTCGTCAGCAGCGAACAACACTCAGTTTTGGTGCATGAGCCAGGCGCTTGCAGGAACGTCCGCTAAAGTTATTGAGGAGGCACTCTAGGTACCCCTTGCTTCTTCTGGAAGTTCAGTTGCTCAACAGTTCCACGTCTGTTCGCATGTAGACATCCCCACAGCCGGCGTTCATCCCTGTCACCTACGGTCCGTGGTGTTCCACAGTTGCCTGTTGTTGTTGTTGTTCTCAGTCCTGAGACTGGTTTGATGCAGCTGTCCATGCTACTCTATCCTGTGCAACCTTCTTCCTCTCCCAGTACTTACTGCAACCTACATCCTTCTGAATCTGCTTAGTGTATTCATCTCTTGGTCTCCCTCTACGATTTTTACCCTCCACGCTGCCCTCCAATGCTAAATTGGTGATCCCTCGATGCCTCAGAATATGTCCTACCAACCAGTCCCTTCTTCTATTCAAGTTGTGCCACAAACTCCTCTTCTCCCCAATTCTATTCAATACCTCCTCATTAGTTATGTGATCTACCCATCTAATCTTCAGCATTCTTCTGTAGCACCACATTTCGAAAGCTTCTATTCTCTTCTTGTCCAAACTATTTATCGTCCATGTTTCACTTCCATACATGGCTACACTCCTTACATATACTTTCAGAAACGACTTCCTGACACTTAAATCAATACTCGATGTTATTAAATTTCTCTTCTTCAGAAACGCTTTCCTTCCCATTGCCAGTCTACATTTTATATCTTCTCTACTTCGACCATAATCAGTTATTTTGCTCCCCAAATAGCAAAACTCCTTTACTACTTTAAGTGTCATTTCCTAATACAATTCCCTCAGTATCACCCGACTTAATTCGACTACATTCCATTATCATCTTTTGCTTTTGTTGATGTTCGTCTTATATCCTCCTTTCAAGACACTGTCCATTCCGTTCAACTGCTCTTCCAAGTGCTTTGCTGTCTCTGACAGAGTTACAATATCATCGGCGAACCTCAAAGTTTTTATTTCTTCTCTGTGGATTTTAATACCTACTCCGAATTTTTCTTTTCTTTCCTTTACTGCTTGCTCAATATACAAAACATCAGGGAGAGGCTACAACCCTGTCTCACTCCCTTCCCAACCACTGCTTCCCTTTCATGCCCCCTCGACTATTATAACTGCCATCTGGTTTCTGTACAAATTGTAAATAGCCTTTCGCTCCCTGTATTTTACCCCTGCCACCTTCAGAATTTGAAAGAGAGTATTCCAGTTAACATTGTCAAAAACTTTCTATAAGTCTACAACTGCTAGAAACGTAGGGTAACCAAACATTTGCAGACCTATGTTCATATGAACTTTTTTCTTTACTTTCACTTGTAGAATAACATCTTAAAATATTCATGAAGATATGCAAATATTTTAATATGTTATTCTACAAGAGAAACTAAAGAAAAAAGTTCGGATAAACATAGGTCCGCAAATATTTAGTTACGGTATTACGGCTAATAAAAGATTTTGCCTCAAATTCAGCAAAAAAAATGGTTCAAATAGCTCTGAGCACTATGGGAGTTAACATCTGGGTTCATCAGTCCCCTAGAACTTAGAACTACTTAATCCTAACTAAACTAAGGACATCGCACACAGCCATGCCCGAGGCAGGATTCGAACCTGCGACTGTAGCGGTCGCGCGGTTCCAGACTGTAACGCCTAGAACCGCTCGGCCACCCTGGCCGGCCAAATTCAGCATCTTCGCTAACATGAAGCCATCGCAAAACTGTACGAGGTTAAAGTAAAGCACGATTTCCATTCATTTTGTTGTTAATGATTTGGTGAATCTAATAAAACATGTCCCAGATGTGTGTCTGCAGTAGTCTTCCAGAACATCCAGAGAAGAAAAGATTATTATACAACTAATTTGTTTAGTTTCCGTTAAGAATGTAGAACGTTTACGTCATTGTTATTGAGCTGTTTCAGTCGTTTCATAACCTTGAAAAGAGTTAGTTTTGTGTATTGTTCAGTGAACTAACATAATTACAACAGTGTATTTATGTGAAAGCACTTAGTAACTGCTGTAGTTTGTAGATTATGCCTTTCAAATTTACGACAGAGGGATACTCCGATATGGTGTTTATTTTTGTGTATGGGGGTGCAGTAAAAGACATAGTTTATGAATGCAATAGGCGAAATTAAGAACAACCCTGTGAAATTGAAACGAGCAACAAAATCTGTTCATACACGTGCAGCTAAAGGCATTGAACTCGGTGGAGACGTTTTTGAACAATCATTGTGAATGTATTGTGAAACTGTATGTACACTGCACAACTTCCTTAACACCGAGCTTTGTTTTTTTCCGGTTCAACATGAATTCACGTGAGCTGTGGTATTAATAAAAGCAGACTATCTCACACATTCATTCAGTTTCAGTTAACGTTATTACCATCATTTTTCTGCAACTCCTGCTGGCAACTTTGTACAATTGTCTGGATTAAAAAAAAAATTGGGTCAAGTAGTTAATAAATTAAAAATTTTACGAAATTACGTCTTTTCTTAGGGCTTGGTGCTGTGTTAGCCATAACACCGTAATGTTATGGTGTGTATACCTAGTAAACAGGAGCCCCAGGTTCAAGTTCTGGCCATGGCAAAAATTACAATTCATTGCTTCCGCTTCTATTTATCAAAAATGAAGTTGAGACTCATATGTCTCCATGAAAATGTAATTCCATCAGATCAAATTATGAAATGCATTATTTCATTGGTAGCATGTCCATTTAACATTCATAAGTAAAGTTAATTAATACTGTTGTTTGTAGCACAGATACTGCAGTGAATATCCTTACAAGCACCAAAAGTTTTCACGAAGTGAGAAACATTGTCGTTTTCCAGCAACGGCAAGCTTTTGCCCTGTCCCGTGCCTAAGGGAATAGCCGTTCAGAAGGGACAGTAGAAGCTGCTATTCCCAGAAATATACGAGCAACACTGGCCCGGCTGTCTTTCCAAAATTGCAGAGGAGGCGGTTTTCCATTGATTATTGGTTGGTGTAAATAGGGTCGAACTTCAGAAACTAAATTCTGGCTATTTACTGTTGGTAGACCTCTTGCGGTATTGAAAGTAATGTCTCATGAATGCTCCACAGATCTGTCTAGTACTGATTCTTTGGCTATTTTGTCTGCTTCTTGTGAAGACTTAATGTGGTATCGCCACACGTAAGCACTATGGTACAGTTGGAATTCTTTCCTTCAGCAAGCTATCGACAGCGAGTCAACGCTAAACACATCTTTAAAAAAAAACTGAAATAATCTTAAGCATTCACGAAACTTTTTGTAGCTAATTATTCACGACTAGTAACTGTTTGAAGAAATGCATTTTGAGCCACCAGCTGGACTACACACCTTTGTTCTCAACCAGATTCAGTTTTACCAACCATCATTAGAGAGGAAAAGCTGTACATCGATGAAGCAAAAATACATTACATTCAAGCAGAGTACAGATGCAACTGTATTACAAATTTGCCTAGCCAGGCACGCAAGATGAAATTTTTGTATCAAAGTTCAAAGCTCAAAATAATGAGGTGAACACAAGAGTTAATTTCATTGAAGGGAAGTTTGTACTGGACACGCAACTGTATCCTGTTTGATCGTGATGTACACTGCAAGATAAAAGAAAGACACAGCACGCACTATTTATCTAAATGCAACGGAAATTGGTAGATATGAAGTACATGTACAGACAAAAAAATGATTACAATTTCAGAAAAAAGCAGGATGATTTATTCAAGGGAAAGGACAGTTTTGTTGCAACCCGTGTTCACTCAGGTACGAGCAGCCCTTAGCGGCTTGCCATCTTATCTTACTTACAGCTTTTCATGACGTCGCCCTTCCGGCTTAAGATTTTTTTTAGAATGTAACTTGTAAGTACTGCATCTCTTTCCAGTCAGTACACAGTTTAGTTAACGTCCTATATACCTATTATGTTTTAAAATAGTTAGTTTAATTCTGAAGACGACGCTCATAGTAGCGTCGAAACCTAGTCAATTTTCATTTAATATTTGTGACCAAGGGCTTATCTGTTCTAATATAACCAAGGGAAAGAGCTTTACAAACTGAGTAATACAATAACGGGTTGTTCCACCTCTAACCCTGATGTAAGGAGTTATTCGGTTTGGCACTGATGGAAAATTGGAAATTTGTGGGAAGTTCCTATGGGACCGAACGTCATCGCACTACTTAATCTAACGCTAAAGACAACACACACACCCATGTCCGAGGGAGAACTCGAATCTCCTGTAAGGTGCCACGACATGGGTACTTACACGTTAGTTTACCAACATTAGTATTATTAAAGGGAGTGGCAAGGCCATCAGATAATGACTCTGTTGAATTATGATAAATATGAGGCGCTCTCGAGCAGTCGAATTAAGTCGGGTGACGCTGAGGGAATTAGATCAGGAAATTAGACGCTTAAAGTAGTAAATGAGTTTTGCTATTTCGGGAGCAAAATAAGTGATGGTGGTCGAAGTAGAGAGGATATAAAATGTAGACTGGCAATGGCAAGGAAAGTGTTTCTGAAGAAGAGAAATTTGTTAACATCTAGTATAGATATAAATGTCAGGAAGTCGTTTCTGAAAGTATTTGTATAGAGTGTAGCCATGTATGGGAGTGAAACATGGACGATAAACAGTTTGGACACGAAGAGAACAGAAGCTTTCGAAATGTGGTGCTACAGAAGAATGCTGGAGATTAGATGGGTAGATCACATAACTAATGAGGAGGTATTGAATAGAATTGGGGAGAAGAGGAGTTTGTGGTGCAACTTGACAAGAAGGGACCAGTTGGTAGGACATGTTCTGAGGCATCAAGGGATCACCAGTTTAGTGCTGGAGGGCAGCGTGGAGGGTAAAAATCGTAGAGGGAGACACAGAGATGAATACACTACGCAGATTCAGAAGGATGTAGGTTGCAGTAGGTACTGGGAGATGAAGAGGCTTGCACAGGATAAAGTAGCATGGGGAGCTGCATCAAACCAGTTTCAGGACTGAAGATCACAACAACAACAACTCGAGCAGTATTCCCTGCATGTCTGCATCATTAAGCCACTAACTTAAAGGCTTGGTGAAAAGCGTCGCAAGTTGAGGATTGTGGAATGTAGAGTCTGCAGATGGCCGTAGCTCGCCTGGCCGCCGTGGGCGGCAGGTAGCGGTCTCCGGGAACGCGGGACAGTACGGCGCTTTTGGGGGAAGCCCGGCATCCGGAGCCACCTGTGCTCGGTAACACGAGGCGAAGACGGGAATTTCGTTTGGCTAGGGGCGTTATGACCATCATTGGGTAGGTCTCAGAAATGCCGCTGGTGGGATTTCGGCGATGATGGAGCGCTCGACATTGGCCGAAACTGAGTATTCTTCCGCCGCGTTTTGGTACGCGTGGGAGACGAGAGAATTGTGGAGGGACTTCAGCAGTCGAGCGGTACGGACTTGGAGACGGCGTCTTGGCCATCGTCTTCGAAGGGAGATATACTGTCTGCATCGCAGCACTGCACCAACGCGTGTTCCGTGCAGAGTTCTGCGGTTAGAGCTCTTTGTGTGCTCAGAAGCGATATTTTCACCAACGCCTAACCATTTCCAACAACTTACCCAATATTCTCGATCTGGTAGTTATCCTTGCGAGGTGCCGAGTATTTATCAACGTAGCTGCAGGTAATAGGGGCGCGTAATTGCAAATTGTTAATGTGCCATTCTCAGGAGTGTGTGGGTGGACAAAGAAATTAATATTTTTTTTGTAAATTTTGTCAGTTGTGGGGGATATCAAATTAAAATGCCAGTATTACAATCGACCTCATTGTAGCTAGCATTTACCCTGTCCCAGTACATGTACTCTAGTCACTGCACAGCTTGCCCAGACGGGAAGGAAAGAAGGTTTGCGGTCTTCTACGTCAGTAACGGACAAATAAGCTTACACTCCGACGGGGGCAGCAGTGCGAACCGTGGCAAGACCGCGCGGCTGGCATTGTTGAGCTCCGGAGGGAGATAGGTATCTTTATGTTTTATGCATTTTTTTACGCAGATATTCAAGAGGTGTTTAAGAAAAAAATATATTTTGCTTTTTAAATTTATCTATTTCATTGTCTTTAAATTGTACAAGCTAATACACACTGTTTAACACAAGCTGCATATGTTTGGCAATTATGGCCCTGATGCTTCATGCCATAGTATTGGAGGCAAATAGCACGAACCAATTTCTTTTTACGAACATGTGCATCACGTCTATCGATTTGCGTCCCTTTCGGCTAATTCGTTCGTGGTGCATTGTTTTGAGTGTGAGCCATGGCTGGCTCATGCTATGCGCAGTTATCGCGATTATGCTCTCCTTCCGCGAGTGGCAGCAGCAGTGTGTATTGATATTCGCACCTCGGACTCTCTTTGACCTGGGGCTTATAGTTTCCTGCTGGCCGGTATGCGGGGAGTCGGTGGGTCGGCGTGGAGCAGTGAGGAATTCGCGGCGGGGCGTGGTTTGGCCGGGGCCCGCTGGCGCTCTCTACGCGGTGTCGGACGGTGTGGCGCTGTTCCCATTGCTACCAGGTTCTCGGATCACCGACCCTAGACATGAAAGTTGAATTTTGATTTAACCTACCAGCAGGTCAAAGCTGTTCACATTGTGTCTTTTGGAGTCCATTGTCGGCTGTCAGGATATTCGCGCGAGCAACAATGTGGTTTTCAAGTTGGAAAATTGTAGCCACCCTCCAGTGGAGTTTCCCTGTATTTGGTTATTTTAGTTGAAGTGCACCAGCGGAATCTTCTGCCTTGTGGCCGTTAACGTTCCGGTTACCTGCCCTGGCAACTGACGTAAATTTCAGCCAGTGTAGTTTCCCCATCGTGTTGTCACTGTCCAGCACGGTGTGTAGTTTGACAGCTCCGTGTATGATTGGTTGTGGGCGCCAATATCTTGTACGTTCTTCCGTTCAAGTCCCTGTTGTGCCCTAGTCGGGTGAAGTGGCAGCGTCCGCTGACACTCGGCCGGTTGGGCTGTCGTCAGATCGTGAATGGTTGGCCCGGCTGCCTGCCTCTCACCTAAGGGAGCGTCAGTGTTTGAATTCCAGGCCGACCCTCGAACATCTGGGCTCCCTTTTGTGGACTGCCTTGTTTTTTTAAAATTTGTTCTTGTTGTTGGTACTCGTATGGCTTCTAGCCGACTTTGTGTTTTAAATTAGAGTTGCTTTACTCTTAAGGTCTCTAGCCTAGTTTAAAGTACTGTTTCACGTAAGACCTTTGGCATTTTGAAAATTTTTTGAATTTTTTAGTCTTAGGACTTCAGCCGATTTGAATTTAACTTGTTTACTTCAGCCTAACTAAATAACTGTTTTCAGATAAGGCTTGCCTTTTAAATTTCTGATTATGCTTGCGTTCTTGGCCTTCAGCTGTTTTTAAGTTAAAGTGGCTTTCAGCCGGTAATTATGGTCTCAAAGATTAAAGCTGTGTATTTAAAAAACTTTTTTGGGCTCTTGTACTGTTTGATCAAATAATACAGTTGTATGTTCGAGTGCAACTGACAGCCCCTTATTTTGGCCCCTTTCCAAAATTTATTCTATCTGTCCTGTCCTGCGGGGTAAGCAGGGCATTTCAGAGTGTATTTTTGGTCCATCAATATGATGATGGCAGCTAAGACAAACTGTTTGGGACTAAGGTGTATAACTAGTGGCTGAAAATACTTTTCTTTTGCATAATCGACAATCGAATATTTAATAGACATGAAAGAAAGATCGGTATATCAGTAAACGACTTGCAGGGTAATTATGATTTACGGGCCAACTGGAGCAGTGGCGGCCAGACTGACCTCGCGCTGCTCGTGCGCCCTCTGCAGGCGCTGCTGGTGCCGGCGCTGCTGCAGCTCCTGCAGCTCCTGGTGGACGCGCGACCGCCGCTCCTCCACAGACGCCTTCCGGCCGTCGCCCGCCGCCGCCACCGACATCCCGGGCTGCCCTCACCACCGGTCACCACTCACTCACCAGTCGGCCGGCATCCTGCAACAGGCCGGCCGCCAGCTGCCCTCAGCACCACACCGCTCCAGCTGCACCGCGTGCGCCTGCCCACGACCCCCACCACTACCACTCTCCCGACGGCGCATCTACTGGCCACATTATTCTGCGCAGACATCTGGCACAGTGTGGCAGCACCACCACTGCCGAGCTGTGAGCAGCCTCGACTGGAGACATTGGTCAGTCTGCGGAGAGCGAATGAGAAAGGACTACGAGGGAGCAATGGAGGCAGGCGTCTGGAATACACGTGACCAGGATGTGGGGCAGCCTGGTGCAGTCGGGCCTGACCTCGTGGCTAGTGCAACATCATTGCTGTGTGTCATCAGTTCTTGTTCCAGTAGAAGAAGACAGTGCCTGGTGTCTTGACTCCATTGGATGTCATGTGTGAGCGCGCACATGTGTGTGTGTGTGTGTGTGTGTGTGTGTATGTGTGTGTGCCCAGGACTTCCACCACTACCACTCTCCCAACGCATGCCCTGCCGACGGCGCATCCAAAGGCCACATTATTCTTCGCAGACATCTGGCACAGTGTGGCAGCACCACAACTGCCGAGCTGTGAGCAGCCTTGACTGGAGACATTGGTCAGTCTGCGGAGAGTGATTGAGAAAGGACAACAAGGGAGCAATGGAGGTAGGCGTCAGGGGTACACGTGGCCGGGCAGTCAGGGCCTGACCTTGCGGCCAGTGCAAAATGTTGTCATTGCTGCGTGTCATCAGTTCTTGTTCCAGCTGAGGAAGACAGTGCCTGGTGTCTTGACTCCATTGGATGTCACGTGTGTGCACGCGTGTGTGTGTGTGTGTGTGTGTGTGTGTGTGTGTGTGTGCCTGCCCGTGATCCCCACCACTACCACTCTCCCAACGCACACCCTGCCTACGGCACATCTACTGGCCACGTTATTCTGCGTAGACATCTGGCACACTACGGGAGCACCACCACTGCCCAACTGTGAGCAGCCTCGACTGGAGACATTGGTCACTCTGTGAAGAGCGATTGAGAAAGGACAGCAAGTGAGCAGTGGAGGCAGGTGTGAGGAACACGCGTGGCCGGGCAATGGAGCAGCCTGGTGCAGTCCGGGTCTGACCTCGCAGCCAGAGCAACATGTTGTCATTGCTGCGTGTCATCAGTTCTTGTTCCAGCTGAGGAAGACAGTGCCTGGTGTCTTGACTCCAGTGGATGCCATGTTTGGTGATGACGGTGAGGAAGAAGAGATTAGTGTCGACAACGAGGTCTGTAGAGACGCAGTACAAGCTCGGATTAGGGGAGGATGGAAAGGGAATCGGCCATATCCTTTCAAAGGAACCATCCCAGCATTTGCCTGAAGCAATTTATGAAAGTCACAGAAAACCTAAATCAGGATGGCGAGACACAGGTTTGAATGTCATCCATACGAATGTCAGTCCAGTTAGCTGGATTAGATTAGATTCAGTTTTCATTCTATAGACCCAAAGAATGAGATGATTCTCCTATGTGTGGAACTGGTCGGAAAGTGAAACTTCCTGGCAGATTAAAACTGTGTGCTGGACCCAGAACCGAACTCGGGACCTTTGCCTTTCGTGAGCAAGTGCTCTACCAACTGAGCTACCTAAGCACGACTCACGCCCCGTCCTCGCAGCTTTACTTCTGCCAGTACCTCGTCTCCTACCTTCCAAACAACAGAATCTCTCCTGCGAACCTCCCGAGTTCGAGTCTCGGTCCGGCACACAGTTTTAATCTGCCAGAAAGTCCCATATCAGCGCACACTCCGCTGCAGAGTGATAATCTCATTATGTCGGAAAGTATAACACAAAAAACATAAAACATAATACTTACTACCCTGATAATTTGTCAGGAGATTGTCAAAATAGGTTAATACAATAGAGTAAACTGGAACAGCTAATATTTACAGAAGTAATACGCTGTCAGAATGGAACATCGTTATGCACTATTAATAAATTTCTCATACACAAAATACCTAATCCTGACTGTTGTGACCAACTGCTGTCAAAACTGAGCATAAAATGGTTCAAATGGCTCTGAGCACTATGGGACTTAACATCTGAGGTCATCAGTCCCCTAGAACTTAGAACTACTTAAACCTACCTAACCTAAGGACATCACACACATCCATGCCCGAGGCAGGATTCGAACCTGCGACCGTACCGGTCGCGCGGTTCCTGACTGAAGCGCCTAGAACCGCTCGGCCACACCGGCCGGCACAGTTTAATACAGAATACAACACATACACACCCTCTAGGTTTTAAAGAGTGACTTTGCGACTATGAAAATACGTGACATAACTTTTGGTAACTTTTGGTTGCGTTGACTTCGAAGGTAACGTTAGTAACACTGCCAAGGGAGCAGACACCTCAGTATGTTACATTAATTGCAACGTGATACGTCTATACGTTCCTGACAAAAAGGGTTTTTAACAGTCGGACAGACAGGCAAATGAATAACAAAGTGATGCTATGACGATTCCGTTTTTACAAATTGCGGTACTGTAGGTACTATATCGTCTCTCTCTCATATATATATATATATATATATATATATATATATATATATATATAGGGTGTCCCAGCTATCTTGTCCACCCAAAATATCTCTGGAACAATAACAGCAATTGGAAAACGACTTTCACCGGTATCAATGTAGGGCTGGGGCCCATGAATGTACATGTTTGGAAACATTCTAAAACTAAGGCATATGTGTTTTTTAACACAAACTTATGTTTTTTTAAATGGACCTCCTATATTTTTTTCTTCAGCAATCCGTAGCATGAGAAAGCACATACACAATGGCGTTGATTGCATCGCAATATTCCCATTACATCCCGAGATATTGAGACGCGAAGTTGACGCTTGAAACACCCGACATGCGCTGCTAGCGCACGTCCTGAGGCAGGCGTGAACCCCATGCTGCCCGTAATCGCGATGTGATTGACATGTGTAATCACACCACCATACTTATCAAGAGGTCCGAAACAACGGTAAAACTTTTAGTCCACTTGCTCGTTTCAGTAAAACCATCAACATGAATTTTACTATTACGAGTGAATGATTAACTGTCACTTGCGCTAGATCTACAGTAAAGTAAAGTTTTAACGTTGAACGGCTCTACCTTTTTAGTAACGGATTAACGATAAGCGAAGTTAACTTTGTGACTAACGTTGCGGTACACAGATATGTTACAGAACCGCATCACCCCTACCCTATGGAATAAATACCTGCTGGAATGTACGACGTTAATGCATGATGGCAGCATACCGTATTATTCGTTTAAGACCTCTTCATAAGTATGGAAGTGTGATTACGCATGTCAATCACATCGCGATTACGGGCAGCATGGGGTTCACGCCTGAGCCTCAGGACGTGCGCTAGCAGCGCATGTCGGCTGTTTCAAGCGTCAACTTCGCGTCTCAATATCTCGGGATGTAATGGGAATATTGCGATGCACTCAACGCCATTGTGTATGTGCTTTGTCATGCTATGGATTGCTGAAGAAAAAATATAGGAGGTCCATTTAAAAAAACATAAGTGTGTTAAAAAACACATATGCTTTCGTTTTAGAATGTTTCCAAATATGTACATTCATGGGCCCCAGCCCTACATTGATACCGGTGAAGGTTTTCCAATAGCTGTTATTGTTCCAGAGATATTCTGAGTGGACAAGATAACTGGGACACCCTGTATATATATACAATCCTGGAAATGGAAAAAAGAACACATTGACACCGGTGTGTCAGACCCACCATACTTGCTCCGGACACTGCGAGAGGGCTGTACAAGCAATGATCACACGCACGGCACAGCGGACACACCACGAACCGCGGTGTTGGCCGTCGAATGGCGCTAGCTGCGCAGCATTTGTGCACCGCCGCCGTCAGTGTCAGCCAGTTTGCAGTGGCATACGGAGCTCCATCGCAGTCTTTAACACTGGTAGCATGCCGCGACAGCGTGGACGTGAACCGTATGTGCAGTTGACGGACTTTGAGCGACGGCGTATAGTGGGCATGCGGGAGGCCGGGTGGACGTACCGCCGAATTGCTCAACACGTGGGGCGTGAGGTCTCCACAGTACATCGATGTTGTCGCCAGTAGTCGGCGGAAGGTGCACGTGCCCGTCGACCTGGGACCGGACCGCAGCGACGCACGGATGCACGCCAAGACCGTAGGATCCTACGCAGTGCCGTAGGGGACCGCACCGCCACTTCCCAGCATATTAGGGACACTGTTGCTCTTGGGGTATCGGCGAGGACCATTCGCAACCGTCTCCATGAAGCTAGGCTACGGTCCCGCACACCGTTATGCCGTCTTCCGCTCACGCCCCAACATCGTGCAGCCCGCCTCCAGTCGTGTCGCGACAGGCGTGAATGGAGGGACGAATGGAGACGTGTCGTCTTCAGCGATGAGAGTCGCTTCTGCCTTGGTGCCAATGATGGTCGTATGCGTGTTTGGCGCCGTGCAGGTGAGCGCCACAATCAGGACTGCATACGACCGAGGCACACAGGGCCAACACCCGGCATCATGGTGTGGGGAGCGATCTCCTACACTGGCCGTACACCACTGGTGATCGTCGAGGGGACACTGAATAGTGCACGGTACATCCAAACCGTCATCGGACCCCAACGTTCTACCATTCCTAGACCGGCAAGGGAACTTGCTGTTCCAACAGGACAATGCACGTCCGCATGTATCCCGTGCCACCCAACGTGCTCTAGAAGGTGTAAGTCAACTACCCTGGCCAGCAAGATCTCCGGATCTGTCCTCCATTGAGCATGTTTGGGACTGGATGAAGCGTCGTCTCACGCGGTCTGCACGTCCAGCACGAACGCTAGTCCAACTGAGGCGCCAGGTGGAAATGGCATGGCAAGCCGTTCCACAGGACTACATCCAGCATCTCTACGATCGTCTCCATGGGAGAATAGCAGCCTGCATTGCTGCGAAAGGTGGATATACACTGTACTAGTGCCGACATTGTGCATGCTCTGTTGCCTGTGTCAATGTGCCTGTGGTTCTGTCAGTGTGATCATGTGATGTATCTGACCCCAGGAATGTGTCAATAAAGTTTCCCCTTCCTGGGACAATGAATTCACGGTGTTCTTATTTCAATTTCCAGGAGTGTGTATATCTCTTACTCTTCCTCTTTTATAAAAGGTATTGGTCTGTTACTATTGGGATTGCAGATGAAAATATTTATAAGTCGTGACGTCGCGTATATTGTGCACACTCGTAGAAACAGCTAAAATATACGCTAAGAATCATCAATGTCGCTACGTAGGGAATTAATCCTGAGTAATGGAACTAGTTTGGGTTGTAACAATTTACTTCTGTTGTCAACACACTTGGCTACCTCAAAAATATGCATGTTTTGTTTAAAACTGTAGTAACCAATGTACGATAAATAAATATTGACACGATATAATCACCTACACTGGTATCCAAAATCAAAGCAACAAACGGTAGTTTTCAAGGTTGCTTTTATTTTGCCATGCAACATTAAAACATTTGTCAGTAAATTAAAAACAATGTATAGAATATAGAACATTAACAACTACAACACGCATAACCGTAGACAAAAATGTTGTTCGTTTTTTCCAAGTTAACGGATTTGCGTACACAATGAGACAAATGGTTAAAGTGCTCAGTACGGGGAGCGACCCCCTCTGGCAGCAGTACAGGCCGGACGAGGGGGCTTGGTGTGAATGACGTCACCCGTCTCATGTTGAGGCAGTAACGCACTTTCTGCCTGCACAGCTGCTCACAATCTTGGGGAGTGGTTAGTGGATGTGCTGACATCATGCTAGCCGTGCCCTTAGTGCATCCCACAAATACGCTGTGGGAGTCAGATTGGGAGAGAGAGCAGGTAACACCATGTGTGCAGTATCTTCCATTTCCAAAGAAACATCAACCCCCCGTGATCTATTAGGTCGAGCATTATCGTCCATCAATACAGCAGGAAATTGGTTCGCAGGTCGATTTCGTAAACAATAGCTTCCTGTTGGTGGTCTTGGAATACAAAACCTCAGAACCAGGAATAGACTGAGCTGCAAATTTCACAAGGACAAGTAAGAGGCCTAAAATGGAGCATTGCGGGATGTGCCACGTAATTAATTCCCAGAATCAAACTTCCTGGCACATTAAAACTTTTGTGTTAGCAGAAGAGCCAACACCGTGTTACGAGTGGAGGCCGAAATGCACGCGTTTTAGCTCACGCAGACTGGCGTGAGGAGGGAAGGACTGTACTGACGTGAGGTGTGGAACATGACAAGGAATGAGAACTCAGAAAGCGGACGTAATTAGTTTCATACTTAACTTTAATCCATTAATGATGAACGTCGCTCTTGACAGATACATGATTCACAATATTATCTGTTCAGAATGCATTCTTGAACTAATTTACTAACTGAATATGGCGCCTTGCTAGGTCGTAGCAAATGACGTAGCTGAAGGCTATGCTTTATATCGTCTCTGCAAATGAGAGCGAATGTAGACAGTGAACCATCGCTAGCAAAGTCGGCTGTACAACTGGGGCGAGTGCTATGGAGTCTCTCTAGACTAGACCTGCCGTGTGGCGGCGCTCGGTCTGCAATCACTGATAGTGGCGACACGCGGGTCCGACGTATACTAACGGATCGCGGCCGATTTAAAGGCTACGACCTAGCAAGTGTGGTTGTTGGCGGCGACACCACAAAAACTGTGTGCCGGACCGAGACTCGAACTCGGGACCTTTGCCTTTCGCAGGCAAGTGCTCTAGCAACTGAGTTACCCAAGCATAACCCGCCCTCACAATTTCACTTCCGCCAGTACCTCGTCTCCTACCTCAAAATCAGCGCACACTCCGCTGCAGAGTGAAAATCTCATTCTGGAATTCCCGGACTGACAGCATAGTAAACGATGGTTTCCTATTGATGGAGGCATTTCTTTAAACGTTGCTGTTGGTGTACATCGTCTTGTAAGATTTACAAAAAAAAGTAAGGCTTCTAAGATGGAGGCCTGTAGGACACAGCATGTAATTACTTCTGAGAAAGAGAGCTTAGCACAGGATAGCTACATACTAACGGTTTTACTTACCTAAACGTTTTCATGAGGTTTAGACTGTGTTGCAAGATTCACACCAAAAGTATAGGCCCTAAGGTGGAACCCTGTGGGACACATCACGTAATTAGTTTCCAGACTGACATCTCAGCACAGGAGTGCTTTCTGCTGATGGTGTTGGTCTGCTACACGTCAGGTTCAGGCCGTATTGTAGCCTGACTAAACGCGAATGGGAAAAGTCGACCAGTTAGTTCCGAAAAACCGATACTTTCGGTATTTGTTTGGTCTCTGTTGTAACACATCCTTATTTTAATTTTTACTACTAACTGAGAAAATAATCGACATATCAATTGGCAATAGTAAGAGTGCTAAAATTTTGCGTCTTTAAATAGACCTTCCTTTAAAAAAGTAATTTATATGTAAAATTTGTTTTATTGTAGAAAATGAGAAAACCGATCAGTGCTATTTTAATAACACTGGCGATAGAAACGATGAACGTACGCCAGGCGTGAGAATTGGTACAGCGTTTCTGAGACAATGATGTTCCTGTTGCTGTGTGTCGTGGCTTAACTTGCGTGTGTATGCGAGGTGTTCAAAACTTCCCCCCACCTGCTCTATATCGTTGTTTCTGGTTGTCGTTGCTGGATATCCGCCGTACTGCAGAATGGCACCAACCCTACTCTGGAAGTACAGCGTGTATTAAAAAAAAATCTGATCTGGCATGTCTACACTCCTGGAAATTCAAATAAGAACACCGTGAATTCATTGTCCCAGGAAGGGGAAACTTTATTGACACGTTCCTGGGGTCAGATACATCACATGACCACACTGACAGAACCACAGGCACATAGACACAGGCAACAGAGCATGCACAATGTCGGCACTAGTACAGTGTATATCCACCTTTCGCAGCAATGCAGGCTGCTATTCTCCCATGGAGACGATCGTAGAGATGCTGGATGTAGTCCTGTGGAACGGCTTGCTATGCCATTTCCACCTGGCGCCTCAGTTGGACCAGCGTTCGTGCTGGACGTGCAGACCGCGTGAGACGACGCTTCATCCAGTCCCAAACATGATCAATGGGGGACAGATCCGGAGATCTTGCTGGCCAGGGTAGTTGACTTACACCTTCTAGAGCACGTTGGGTGGCACGGGATACATGCGGACGTGCATTGTCCTGTTGGAACAGCAAGTTCCCTTGCCGGTCTAGGAATGGTAGAACGATGGGTTCGATGACGGTTTGGATGTACCGTGCACTATTCAGTGTCCCCTCGACGATCACCAGTGGTGTACGGCCAGTGTAGGAGATCGCTCCCCACACCATGATGCCGGGTGTTGGCCCTGTGTGCCTCGGTCGTATGCAGTCCTGATTGTGGCGCTCACCTGCACGGCGCCAAACACGCATACGACCATCATTGGCACCAAGGCAGAAGCGACTATCATCGCTGAAGACGACACGTCTCCATTCGTGCCTCTATTCACGCCTGTCGCGACACCACTGGAGGCGGTCTGCACGATGTTGGGGCGTGAGCGGAAGACGGCATAACGGTGTGCAGGACCGTAGCCCAGCTTCATGGAGACGTTTGCGAATGGTCCTCGCCGATACCCCAGGAGCAACAGTGTCCCTAATTTGCTGGGAAGTGGCGGTGCGGTCCCCTACGGCACTGCGTAGGATCCTACGGTCTTGGCGTGCAGCCGTGCGTCGCTGCGGTCCGGTCCCAGGTCGACGGGCACGTGCACCTTCCGCCGACCACTGGCGACAACATCGATGTACTGTGGAGACCTCACGCTCCACGTGTTGAGCAATTCGGCGGTACGTCCACCCGGCCTCCCGCATGCCCACTATACGCCCTCGCTCAAAGTCCGTCAACTGCACATACGGTTCACGTCCACGCTGTCGCGGCATGCTACCAGTGTTAAAGACTGCGATGGAGCTCCGTATGCCACTGCAAACTGGCTGACACTGACGGCGGCGGTGCACAAATGCTGCGCAGCTAGCGCCATTCGACGGCCAACACCGCGGTTCGTGGTGTGTCCGCTGTGCCGTGCGTGTGATCATTGCTTGTACAGCCCTCTCGCAGTGTCCGGAGCAAGTATGGTGGGTCTGACACACCGGTGTCAATGTGTTCTTTTTTCCATTTCCAGGAGTGTATATATATATATATACGTTTCTAGCATTTGTAGACTTAGAGAAAGCTTTAGACAATGTTAACTGGAATACTCTCAAATTCTGAAGGTGGCAGGGGTAAAATACTGGGAGCGAAAGGCTATTTACAGTTTGTACAGAAACCAGATGGCAGTTATAAGAATCGAGGGGCATGAAAGGGAAGCAGTGGTTGGGAAAGGAGTAAGACACGGTTGTAGCCTCTCCCCGATGTTATTCAATCTGTATATTGAGCAAGCAGTAAAGGAAACAAAAGAAAAATTCGGAGTAGGTATCAAAATTCATGGAGAAGAAGTAAAAACTTTGAGGTTTGCCGATGACATTGTAATTCTGTCAGAGACAGCAAAGGACTTGGAAGAGCAGTTGAACGGAATGGACAGTGTCTTGAAAGGAGGATATAAGATGAACATCAACAAAAGCAAAACGAGGATAATGGAATGTAGTCAAATTAAGTCGGGTGATGCTGAGGGAATTAGATTAGGAAATGAGAAACTTAAAGTAGTAAAGGATTTTTGCTATTTAGGGAGTAAAATAACCGATGATGGTCGAAGTAGAGAGGATATAAAATGTAGACTGGCAATGGCAAGAAAAGCGTTTCTCAAGAAGAGGAATTTGTTAACATCGAGTATAGATTTAAGTGTCAGGAAGTCGTTTCTGAAAGTATTTGTATGGAGTGTAGACATGTATGGAAGTGAAACAAGGATGGTAACTAGTTTGGACAAGAAGAGAATAGAAGCATTCGAAATGTGGTGCTACAGAAGAATGCTGAAGATCAGGTGGGTAGATCACGTATCTAATGAGGAGGTATTGAATAGGATTGGGGAGAAGAGAAGTTTGTGGCACAACTTGACTAGAAGCAGGGATCGGTTGGTAGGACATGTTTTGAGGCATCAAGGGATCACAAATTTAGCATTGGAGGGCAGTGTGGAGGGTAAAAATCGTAGACGGAGACCAAGAGATGAATACACTAAGCAGATTCAGAAGGATGTAGGTTGCAGTAGATACTGGGAGATGAAGAAGCTTGCACAGGATAGAGTAGCATGGAGAGCTGCATCAAACCAGTCTCAGGACTGAAGACCACAACAACAACATATATATATATATATATATATATATATATATATATATATATATATATATACTCTTTTATAAAAGGTATTGGTCTGTTACGATTGGAATTGTGGATGAAAATATTTATAAGTCGTGACGTCACGTATATTGTGCACACTCGTAGAAACAGCTAAAATATACGCTAAGAATCATCAATGTCGCTACGGAGGGAATTAATTCTGAGTAATGGTACTAGTTTGGGTTGTAACAATTTACTTCTGTTTTCAACACACTTGGCTACCTCAAAAATACGCATGTTTTGTTTAAAACTGTAGTAACGAATGTACGATAAATAAATATTGACACGATATAATCACCTACACTGGTATCCAAAATTAAAGCAACAAACGGTAGTTTTCAAGGTTGCTTTTATTTTGCCATGAAACATTAAAACATTTGTCAGTAAATTAAAAACAATGTATAGAATATAGAACATTAACAACTACAACATGCATAACCGTAGACAAAAATGTTGTTCGTTTTTTCCAAGTTAACGGATTTGCGTACACAATGAGACAAATGGTTAATGTGCTCAGTATGGGGAGAGACCCCCTCTGGCAGCAGTACAGGCCGGACAACGAGGGGCTTGGTGTGAATGACGTCACCCGTCTCATGTTGAGGCAGTAACGCATTTCCTGCCTGCACAGCTGCCAAAGACCTTGTAAAAAATAACTAGACTCACTGATGGCGCTGTAGTCGCGGGACAATTTGAACCTTCGGCTGGACGCCATTATAGTGGTTGTAGTCTGATGTGTTGTGTAGTATTGTTGTTTATGAAGACCCTGATTCAACGTTGTATATTTGTTGGGGCGTACATACAGTATTTGTTACTCCTAAGTCTACTGTCTGTACGTTCCAATCAAAAGAAGTACAATGGTGACGAGTTGTGCAGCGATTAATTGTACAAATAAATTCGAGAAAGGAACGAATATTACATTTCACAGGTATGTGAATATTTTAAGTTGTTTTGTATGTCAGTGCACTTGCTTAATAAGTGTTTTGTAACACGGTATTAGCATAATGTCTGTGCATCTATTTGCAGGTATCCTTTCTCAAAACCACAGCTGTTACAAAAATGGTTACACGCTGTCAGGAGGCAAGATTTCCGACCGACAGAATACCATTTTATATGTTCTGATCATTTTGAAGAAAGTTGGCTGATCGGTAGTGTTTTCATGGTCTAGATTAGGTTGAAACTTGATAATTTGGTCGTGAGTTGCCAAAGCACTATGCCATATATAACGCACTTCTCGTCATAAAATCTAAAGCTAGGTAGAGTCAGAAAATATGTATTAATACAGTGGGCAAATCTTCGAGTATTTTGATGCATTTTGCGTACATCTATCGTAAATGAACTACGAAAACTGCTAGGGGTCCAGTACATAACTTTCAGCTACGGCAGATTCCACGTAGTAGGTAAGATAAATTCATAAACAGTGACTAGTTGCTGTTTGTTCATAAATTAAGAAGTATATTGCAGTAACGTATTTAAATGAGGCATTATGTTTGTGAATTAACTCAAGGGAAGGCATTTTATAACCAAAAGCGATGTATAAACATTCGAACTCCGCGCGTCAGTTTACCACTCTAATGGCCGCCGCCCAGCTATTCAATTTGTCCGGTCTTCCCAGTCGACCACTCGTGCGGTTGTGGGGGCCTGACAGCTGCTCACAATCTTGGGGAGTGGTTAGTCGAGGCTGACATCATGCTAGCCGTCCCCTTAGTGCATCCCACAAATACGCTGTGGGAGTCAGATTGGCAGAGAGAGCAGGTAACACCATGTGTGCAGTATCTTCCATTTCCAAAGAAACATCAACCCCCCGTGCTCTATTAGGTCGAGCATTATCGTCCATCAATACAGCAGGAAATTGGTTCCCAGGTCGATTTCTATTTCCTGTTGGTGGTCTTGGTATACAAAACCTCAGATCCAGGAATAGACTGAGCTGCAAATTTCAGAAGGAAAAGTAAGAGGCCTAAAATGGAGCCCTGCGGGATGTGCCATGTAATTAATTCCCAGAATCAAACTTCCTGGCACATTAAAACTTTTGTGTTAGCAGAAGAGCCAACACCGTGTTACGAGTGGAGGCCTAAATGCACGCGTTTTAGCTCAAGCAGGCTGGCGTGAGGAGGGAAGGACTATACTGACGTGAGGTGTGGAACATGACAAGGAATGAGAACTCAGAAAGCGGACGTAATTAGTTTCATACTTAACTTTAATCCATTAATGATGAACGTCGTTCTTGACAGGTACATGATTCACAATATTATCTGTTCAGAACGCATTCTTGAACTAATTTACTAACTGAATATGGCGCCTTGCTAGGTCGTAGCAAATGACGTAGCTGAAGGCTATGCTAAACTGTCGCCTCTGCAAACGAGAGCGTATGTAGTCAGTGAACCATCGCTAGCAAAGTGGGCTGTACAACTGGGGCGAGTGCTAGGAAGTCTCTCTAGACTAGACCTGCCGTGTGGCGGCGCTCGGTCTGCAATCACTGATAGTGGCGACACGCGGGTCCGACGTATACTAACGGACCGCGGCCGATTTAAAGGCTACCACGTAGCAAATGTGGTTGTTGGCGGCGACACCATAAAAACTGTGTGCCGGACCGAGACTCGAACTCGGGACCTTTGCCTTTCGCAGGCAAGTGCTCTAGCAACTGAGCTACCCAAGCATAACCCGCCCTCACAATTTCACTTCCGCCAGTACCTCGTCTCCTACCTCAAAGTCAGCGCACACTCCGCTGCAGAGTGAAAATCTCATTCTGGAATTCCCGGATTGACAGCACAGTAAACGATGGTTTCCTATTGATGGAGGCATTTCTTTAAACGTTGCTGTTGGTGTACATCGTCTTGTAAGATTTACAAGAAAAAGTAAGGCTTCTAAGATGGAGGCCTGTAGGGCACAGCATGCAATCACTTCTGATAAAGACAGCTTAGTACAGGATAGCTACCTACTAATGGTTTTAATTACCTAAACGTTTTCATGAGGTTTAGACTGTGTTGCAAGATTCACACCAAAAGTATAGGCCCTAAGGTGGAACCCTGTGGGACACATCACGTAATTAGTTTCCAGACTGACATCTCAGCACAGGAGTACTTTCTGCTGATGGCGTTGGTCTGCTACACGTCAGGTTCAGGCCGTATTGTAGCCTGACTAAACGCGAATGGGAAAAGTCGACCAGTTAGTTCCGAAAAACCGATACATTCGGTATTTGTTTGGTCTCTGTTGTAACACATCCTTTTTTTAATTTTTACTACTAACTGAGAAAATAATCGACATAGCAATTGGCAATAGTAACAGTGCTAAAATTTTGCGTCTTTAAATAGACCTTCCTTTAAAAAAGTAATTTATATGTAAAATTTGTTTTATTGCGGAAAATGATAAAACCGATCAGTGCTATTTTAATAATAGAAACGAGTAACGTACACCAGGCGTGAGAATTGGTACAGCGTTTCTGAGACAATGGTGTCCCTGTTGCTGTGTGTCGTGGCTTAAGTTACGTGTGTATGCGAGGTGTTCAAAACTTCCCCCAACCTGCTCTATATCGTTGTTTCTGGTTGTCAAAAAAATGGTTCAAATGGTTCTGAGCACTATGGGACTCAACTGCTGAGGTCATTAGTCCCCTAGCACTTAGAACTAGTTAAACCTAACTAACCTAGTGACATCACAAACATCCATGCCCGAGGCAGGATTCGAACCTGCGAGCGTAGCGGTCTCGCGGTTCCAGGCTGCAGCGCCTTTAACCGCACGGCCACTTCGGCCGGCTGTTTCCGGTTGTCGTTGCTGGATATCCGCTGTACTGCAGAATGGCACCAACGCTACTCTGGAAGTACAGGGTGTATAAAAAAAAACATCTGATCTGGCACGTCTATATTTCTGAAACTAATAAACATGTACAATGAATTTTGTTTTTTGATGTACGGGACACTAAAAAAAGTCTTGTTTTAACCTTTTCGTAGGTGTTCAATATGGGCCCCTTGAGATGCACGGCATACGTCAATGCGGTGTTCAAATTTTTCCTACACTGCAGCCAACATGTCTTGAGTTACAGCTTCCACAGCTGCAGTTACGCGCTTTCTCAGTTCATTCATCGTTGTTGGTAACGGAGGCACGTAAACAGAGTCTTTTAGAAACACCAACAAGAAATAATCACATTCAGTCAGATGCGGTGGCCTTGGGGGCCAATACTGTAAGGCCGAATAATTTGACCCAGTCCGACCGATCCATCGTTCAGTAATCCTTTGATAATCACATACAGTCAGGTCCGTTGATCTTTGAGGCCAGTACTGTAAGGCTGAATCATTTGGTCCAGTAATCCTTTGATTTAAAAATTCCCGCACTTACAGATGTTAGTGTGGCGGTGCCCCATCCTGGTGGTAAATGAAGTCGTTCGAATCAGTCTTCAACTGTGGGAAAAGAAAGTTCTCGAGGATATCGAGATATGTTTCCTGTAACAGTGTTCTCGGCGAAGAAAAATAGACCGTACGCCTTTTCCGGTGAAACTGCACAAAACACACCAGATTTTGAAGAGTCCCTCTCATGTTTTTCAACTTCATGTGATTGTTCCGTACCCCATATTCTCATATAATGACGGTTCACCTTTCCATTTAAATCGAATGTTGCCTCGTCGCTAAACACTAAGCGTTGAAGAAAACTGTCAGTTTCCACCTTGCCAAGAACGAAATTACAGAACTCCCCACACGTTGTCGTTTGTCGCCTGCATAAAAAGCTTCCAGTAGCAGAATTTTGAAAGGTTTCATCTGTAAACGTCGACACAACACACGGCAGACGAACATCGCGGGCGTTTTGAGCTGTCGAGCTGCACGGCTAACGAATTTCTGCGGACTCCTCGTGAAGCTATGGCGGATGCGTTCGATGTCTGTGTCACACATTCGCGGACGCGTCCCGGCGATTCGCCTTTACACAAACAACCTGTCTCTCGGAATTGTTCGTGCCATCGTCTAGTGCTCTATGCTGTAGGAAGATCCGCACCATACCTAGAACGAAAGTCATTCTGAACAGTTATTACTGACCCGCACAGCGCAAAACGTAGAGCACAAAACGCTTTCTATTGTTCTGACAACATTTTTACTACAACTGAAGTGGGCCCACACTGCTGCTACCATGTAAAACTCTAGTTTGCTCTTTCCAGCAGCGATTAGTTCACGCACATATCTCAACTAACGTAATAGTTACGATTTTTTTAAACATCGGATGATTCTTTTTGATACACTCTGTCTTTTTACGAAGGGACGTAGCAATGAAGTGCAACGCTTGTCACGCGGAGTGACCGCGTGGTTTGAGGCGCCATGTCACGGATTGCGCGGCCCCTCCCGCCGGAGGTTCGAGTCCTCCCTCGGGCATGGATGTGTGTGTTGTTCTTAGCAGAAGTTAGTTTAAGTACTGTGTAAGTCTAGGGACCGATGACCTCAGCAGTTTGGTTCCTTGGAAATACACATTTCAAAATTTTTCGCAACGCTTCATTTGCCTAAACGATTAACGATTTATCCACCATTTCTATGAAACAGTAGAGGAAGGAAGTTATGGTAATGGCGATAAATTGAAAACAGCAATTCACTCACACTATACAATAAAGATAGACGTTTCAACACAAAATTCTTATCTGAAGTACAGATAGTGTTGAGGATCAGTGGACAAAGTTCAAAACCATCGTACAACATGCATTATATGAGTATGTGCCGAGAAAGATCGTAAGAGATGGAAAAGAGCCACCGTGGTACAACAAGCGAGTTAGAAAACTGCTGCGGAAGCAAAGGGAACTTCACAGCAAACATAAACATAGCCAAAGCCTTGCAGACAAACAAAAATTACACGAAGCGAAATGTAGTGTGAGGAGGGCTATGCGAGAGGCTTTCAATGAATTCGAAAGTAACGTTCTATGTACTGACTTGGCAGAAAATCCTAAGAGATTTTACTCTTATGTCAAAGCGGTAGGTGGATCAAAACATAATGTCCAGACACTCTGTGACCAAAATGGTACTGAAACAGAAGATGACAGACTAAAGGCCGAGATACTAAATGTCTTTCTCCAAAGCTGTACCACAAAGGAAGACTGCACTGTAGTTCCTTCTCTACATTGTCGCACAGGTGACAAAATGGTTGATATCTAAATAGACGACAGAGGGACAGGAAATCAATTAAAATCGCTCAAAAAAGGAAAGGTCGACCTGATAGCATACCAGTTCGATTTTACACAGAATACGCGAAGGAACTTGCCCCCCTTCTTGCAGCGGTGTACCGTAGGTCTCTAGAAGAGCGTAGCGTTCCAAAGGATTGGAAAAGGGCGCAGGTCATCCCCGTTTTCAAGAAGAGACATCGAACAGATGAGCAGAACTGTATACCTATATCGCTAATGTCGATCAGTTGCAGAATTTTGGAACACGTATTATGTTCGAGTATAATGACTTTTCTGGAGACTAGAAATCTACTCTATAGGAATCAGCATGGGTTTCGAAAAAGACGATCGTGTGGAACCCAGCTCGCGCTATTCGTCCACGAGACTCAGAGGGCCGTAGACACGGGTTCCCAGGTAGATGCCGTGTTTCTCGACTTCCGCAACGCGTTCGATACAGTTCCCCACAGTCGTTTAATGAACAAATTAAGAGCATATGGACTATCAGACCAATTGTGTGATTGGATTGAAGAGTTCCTAGATAACAGAACGCAGCATGTCATTCTCAATGGAGAGAAGTCTTCCGAAGTAAGAGTGATTTCAGGTGTGCCGCAGGGGAGTGTCATAGGACCGTTGCTATTCACAATATACATAAATGACCTTGTGGATGACATCGGAAGTTCACTGAGGCTTTTTGCGGATGATGTTGTAGTATATCGAGAGGTTGTAACAATGGAAAATTGTATTGAAATGCAGGATGATCTGCAACGAATTGACGCATGCTGCAGGGAATGGCAACTGAATCTCAATGTAGACAAGTGTAATGTGCTGCGAATACATAGGAAAGATAGATCCCTTATCATTTAGCTACAAAATAGCAGGTCAGCAACTGGAAGCAGTTAATTCCATAAATTATCTTGGAGTACGCATTAGGAGTGATTTAAAATGGAATGATCATATAAAGTTGATCGTCGGTAAAGCAGATGCCAGACTGAGATTCATTGGAAGAATCCTAAGGAAATGCAATCCGAAAACAAAGGAAGTAGGTTACAGTACGTTTGTTCGCCCACTGCTTTAATACTGCTCAGCAATGTGGGATCCGTACCAGATAGGTTTGATAGAAGAAACAGAGAAGATCCAACGGAGAGCAGCGCGCTTCGTTGCCTGATCATTTAGTAATCGCGAAAGCGTTACAGAGATGATAGATAAACTCCAGTGGAAGACTCTGCAGGAGAGACGCTCAATAGTTCTGCGCGGGCTTTTGTTGAAGTTTCGAGAACTTACCTTCATCGAAGAGTCAAGCAGTATATTGCTCCCTCTTACGTATATCTCGCGAAGAAACCATGAGGATAAAATCAGAGAGATTAGAGCCCACACAGAGGCATACCGACAATCTCTCTTTCCACGAACAACACGAGACTGGAATAGAAGGGAGGACCGATAGATGTACTCAAGGTACCCTCCGCCACACACCGTCAGGTGGCTTGCGGAGTATGGATGTAGATGTAGAAGTCAATATGCTGCCTGTGTTGTTTATATAATATGACTATCTGCTTGTAGCCCTCAAAAACGGACAACTTGACACGAAAAATAGTTCTCCGCCTTTATTTTCATCCGTAACCAAACAGTGGTAACTCCGATTACAACATGACTTTTGAGCAGAGTTTCAAAAAATTGGAATCAATAGACGAATGCTGGTTACTACTTTTCGGAAAAAGCAATGAACAGTAGACAGACTAAGTTTTCATTTATTTGAATATTTATTATTATTATACAGTGTTGCCCTTAAGACAGTGATTGAACTTGAATAAATCATTATTCAATTTTCCCTTTTTTCATGTTTTCTTCTTCTTTCTCTCTTCACAAAATCTCTTCATTCTTTGACTGTGTTCATCTTTCGTTTGCTCTGTCCATATTTTTCTTGGTCTCTTCCTTTCTTATAATTCACATTTCGTGTTTGTAATTTGTTTCTGAATTTGTCTCTTTCAACTATCAATTCTTTATTGATTCCTGCTTGTTTAGGCCCTCTTCTGTTTGATAAAACCACTTGGTATCTTCAATCTGTGTGTGTGCGCCCAAAGAATATTAATCGACGTTTTCTGATTACGTCAGTGAGTCTGTTCACATAGTTCTTTGGTTGGCTCTTCACCCATTTACCATCTCTAAGCATAGCTCCAAAAATTTTGCGAATGATTTTACGTTCTATCTTTTCTGTCTTTGTAATGCCTGATGTCCCGACTGCGATCGTTTCTGATGCATAAAGGGCTTCTGTTAGTACCACTGTATTGTAGAGCCTGAATTTCGCCTGTTTCGAAAAGCTGCTTTTATTGTAGTGCGTCCATGTAACTTTGTACCGTTTCTGAAGTTTTTCTGTTCATTCTGTATTGCATGCCTTATTTGATCCTCCTATTTGTATATATTCTCCAAGATGCTTGAATTTTTCCACTGTGTTAACCAATCTATATTTTAGATTATGAAATGAGACGCTTAAAGTAGTAAAGGAGTTTTGCTATTTGGGGAGGAAAATAACTGATGATGGTCGAAGTAGAGAGGATATAAAATGTAGCCTGGCAATGGCAAGGAAAGCGTTTCTGAAGAAGAGAAATTTGCTGACATCGAATATAGACTTAAGTGTTAGGAAGTGTTTCCTGAAGTTATTTGTCTGGAGGGTAGCAAGGTATGGAAGTGAAACATGGATAATAAACAGTTTAAACATGAAGAGAATGAAAGCTTTTGAAATGTGGTGCTACGGAAGGTTGCTGAAGAGTAGATGGGTAGATCACATAACTAATGAGGAGGTATTGAATAGAACTGGGGAGAAGATAAATCTGTGCCACAGCTTGACTAGAAGAAGGGATCGGTTGGTAGGACATATTCTGAGGCATCAAGGGATCACCAATTTAGTACTGGAGGGCAGCGTGGAGGGTAAAAATCGTAGCGGGAGACCAAGAGATGTATACATTAAGCAGATTCAGAAGATGTAGGGTGCAGTAGGTACCGGTAGATGAAGCTTGCACAGGATAGAGTAGCACGGAGAGCTGCATCAAACCAGTCTCTGGACTGAAGACCACAACAACAACAACAACAACAACAACAACCTCATTCACCCCATTTCAGCAGAGAGTTCATGTAAATATTCCGGAGCTTTTTGCGCTTCTTCTCTGTTGTTGCTGAGTATTGCGTAGTCATCTGCAAATGCCGGGCATTTTACGATTGTCTTGTTTGCACGTGTTGTTCCTAACTGAATTCCTTTTACTTTCTTTTAGCAGTGCTTGATAATTTTGTCCAGGAATATGTTGAATAGAAGTCGTGAGGGAGACGATGTCGTTGTCTGACCCCTGTATGTCAAAGTATTTCAACCTTTGTTCGATTTCTGCGTTTATTGCAGGAAGCAGGAAAAAAAAACGGAAGAATCGTTTATTTCAGAAACCGGTTGTTTTCAGCAGTTTTTCACAGTCAGGTTAGACTGGCATGGAAACAAACCGAACTGACTGAAAGCTGCCCGCTTCAGCGATGACGGCTACCACCGCGACTAGACTGCGCCGCCGGCCGGAGTGACCGAGCGGTTCTAGGCGCTGCAGTCTGGAACCGCGCGACCGCTACGGTCGCAGGTTCGAATCCTGCCTCGGGCACGGATGTGCGTGATGTCCTTAGGTCAGTTAGGTTTAAGTAGTTCTAAGTTCTAGGGGACTGATGACCTCGGATGTTAAGTCCCACAGTGCTCAGAGCCAGACTGCGCCCGGAGTTCCCGTGGGGCCCCAGCCGGCGTCGCTCTCGGCAGACGGGCCACACGCCGGGCGCAGACGCGGGGTATCGATCCGGGCCCGGGTACCGCAGCATCAGCGTCTCCACCCCCGCCCCTCCCCCCCTCCGTGATGCGTCATCTCTGGTGGCGACCTTTACACTGGCGTTTATTGCCGAGGCACGCAGCGCACACGAAACACGGCCGTCTGTGGAATGCGTCCTGCAAGTAGATCAAGCCCAGACGTCAGAGGGAAGACAACAATTAAATGTATTCGCAGCTGCGAATATAAGCCACCTCCAGCTGTACAATGGAATGACGACATATATATTTGTGCCGGATAGGGCACGAACCCAGGTTTCCCGCTTTAAGTTAGCAGTCACCTACATCTGCATCTACATTTATACTCCGCAAGCCACCCAACGGTGTGTGGTGGAGGGCACTTTACCTGCCACTATCATTACCTCCCTTTCCTGTTCCAATCGCGTATGGCTCGCGGGAAGAACGACTGCCGGAAAGCCTCCGTGCGCGCTCGAATCTCTCTAATTTTACATTCGTGATCTCCTCGGGAGGTATAAGTAGGGGGAAGCAATATATTCGATACCTCATCCAGAAACGCACCCTCTCGAAACCTGGACAGCAAGCTACACCGCGATGCAGAGCGCCTCTCTTGCAGAGTCTGCCACTTGAGTTTGCTAAACATCTCCGTAACGCTATCACGCTTACCAAATAACCCTGTGACGAAACGCGCCGCTCTTCTTTGGATCTTCTCTATCTCCTATGTCAACCCTACCTGGTACGGAACGAGTGTTTTGTAAGCCACCTCCTCTGTTGATGGACTACATTTTCTAAGGACTCTCCCAATGAATCTCAACCTGGCACCCGCCTTACCAACAATTAATTTTATATGATCATTCCACTTCAAATGCAACCAGTGTTTGTTCCGCTATCATATAATCATACAATAAAGGATCCTTCTTTCTATGAATTCGCAATACATTACATTTCTCTATGTTAAGGGTCAGTTGCCACTCCCTGCACCAAGTGCCTATCCGCTGCAGATCTTCCTGCATTTCGCTACAATTTTCTAATGCTGCAACTTCCCTATATACTACAGCATCATCCGCGAAAAGCCGCATGGAACTTCCGACACTATCTACTAGGCCATTTATATATATTGTGAAAAGCAATTGTCCCATAACACTCCCCTGTGGCACGCCAGAGGTTACTTTAACGTCTGTAGACGGCTCTCCATTGATAACAACATGCTGTGTTCTGTTTGCTAAACAACTCTTCAATCCAGCCACACAGCTGGTCTGATATTCCGTAGGCTCTTACTTTGTTTATCAGGCGACAGTGCGGAACTGTATCGAATGCCTTCCGGAACTCAAGGAAAATAGAATCTACCTGGGAGCCTGTATCTAATATTTTCTGGGTCTCATGAACAAACCAGGTGTAGAAGTGACAGAACAGGAATTTGGTTGCAATAATTACACGTCTGCTGTTTGAAACTGATAAACAAAATTTTTATTCAAAATAATCTCCATTCCTCCCCCCCCCCTCCTCCTCCCCCATGAACCATGGACCTTGCCGTTGGTGGGGATGCTTGCGTGTCTCAGCGATACAGAGAGAGACCACACAAACGTGTGGTTCCTGAAGAGGGGCAGCAGCCTTTTCAGTAGTTGCAGGGGCAACAGTCTGGATGATTGACTGAACTGGCCTTGTAACACTAACCAAAACAGCCTTGCTGTGCTGGTGCTGCGAACGGCTGAAAGCAAGGGGAAACTACAGCCGTAATTTTTCCCGAGGGCATGCAGCTTTACTGTATGGTTAAATGATGATGGCGTCCTCTTGGGTAAAATATTCCGGAGGTAAAATAGTCCCCCATTCGGATCTCCAGGCGGGCACTACTCAGGAGGACGTCGTTATCAGGAGAAAGAAAACTGGCTTTCTACGGATCGGAGCGTGGAATGTCAGATCCCTTAATCGGGCAGGTAGGTTAGAAAATGTAAAAAGGGAAATGGATAGGTTCAACTTAGATATAGTGGGAATTAGTGAAGTCGGTGGCAGGAGGAACAAGACTTTTGGTCAGGTGAATACAGGGTTATAAATATAAAATCAAATAGGGGTAATGCAGGAGTAGATTCAATAATGAATAAAAAAAATGGGAGTGCGGCAAAACTACTACAAACAGCATAGTGAACGCATTATTGTGGCCAAGATAGACACGAATCCCACGGCTACTACAGTAGTACAAGTTTATACGCCAACTAGCTCTGCACATGATGAAGAAATTGATGAAATGTATGATGAGATAAAAGAAATTATTCAGGCAGTGAAGGGAGACGAAAATTTAATAGTCATGGGTGACTGGAATTCGAGAGTAGGAAAAGGGAGAGAGGGAAACATAGTGGGTGAATATGGATTGGGGGAGAGAAATGAAAGAGGAAGCCGTGTCGTAGAATTCTGCACAGAGCATAACTTAATCATAGCTAACACTTGGTTCAAGAATCATAAAAGAAGGTTGTATACATGGAAGAATCCTGGACATAAATTCAAATGGCTCTGCGCACTATGGGACTTAACTTCTGAGGTCATCAGTCCCCTAGAACTTAGAACTACTTAAACCTGACTAACCTAAAGACATCACACACATCCATGCCCGAGGCAGGATTCGAACCTGCGACCGTAGCGGTCACTCGGTTCCAGACTGTAGCGCCTAGAACCGCTCGGCGAACGCTGGAGATACTACGAGGTATCAAATCGATTATACAATGGTAAGAGAGAGATTTAGGAACCAGGATTTAACTTGTAAGACATTTCCAGGGGCAGATGTGGACTCTGACTACAATCTGTTGGTTATGAACTGTGGACTAAAACTGACGAAACTGTAAAAAGGTGGGAATTTAAGGAGATGGGACCTGGATAAGAGTTTGTACAGAGTTTCAGGGAGAACACCTAGAGCCGCAGCGGACGGAAAACGGAGCAGCAACGCTCCAGCAGGTCGCAGGGTATGGGCGCGGACCACAGAGGAAGCGCCTGGAGCCGTTGGTGGAGGGGGAAGGCCATAGGCATAAATACTGGACCAGGTCCACTCGAGGAGCAGTCTCAGGTCGCACCTGATGAAGGTCTCGAGCTACGTGACCGAAATATCGTGCAAGTACGACGCTGATATCCGGCAGAACACCCGACAACCCAAGATGTCAACCTTAAATATGTTTAAAAAATATTATTTATATATACTAAGATGGTATATGTTCTTTCGGACATGTCCGAAAGAACAGATACCATCTTAGTGTATATATATAGTTAAGGCTCACCGGCCACTTGACCATCTTCTTCTTCTGTGCGAATGCACAAACGGTGCCCGAACTGTTACGGGAATCGGCAACGCGCCGCGAGTAATGAGTATAATGGGCGAGGGCACTACGAATGTAGTGCGGGACAATACTTTGAGAATGTGGGTTTCGCGGGAGGCGTGCCTGAGATAAATCCCTGCAGTCGCGCTATCCTCTGTGTCCTCGGTGGCTCAGATGGATTGCAGCCCTCTGTAATAATAAAAAAAAAACTGAGTTAACCGATCAAAGACGAACTTAAACGTATGTCTTACGACGTCCGCCCCCAGCACATAGAACGAACGAAAACGAACAAAATGAGAATTTAAATTAAAAACAATGGATAAAGCGTCTGCCATGTAAGCAGGAGATACCGGGTTCGAGTCCCGGTCGGGGCACACATTTTCATCTGTCCCCGTTGACGTATGTCAACGCCTGTAAGCAGCTAAGGGTGAAATATTAGTTATTGTGCAGAAGGGGTACAAAGCTGTATCACATTTCAACATAATCTCCCCCACGCTCAATTCAAGTCCTCCAGCGCTTACAAAGTGCATAAATTCCTTTAGAAAAAAAATTCTTTTGGTAGCCGCGCAACCACTCACGCACCGTGTGGCGTACCTCTTCATCGGAAAGGAACTTCTTTCCTCGCATTGCGTCTTTGAGTGGTCCAAACATATGGAAATCACTCGGGGAAAGGTCTGGTGAGTATGGTGGATGAGGAAGACACTCAAAATGCAGAACTGTGGTTGTTGCAACTGTTGTACAGGCAGTGTGGGGCCTTACATTGTCATGTTGCAGAAGGACACCTGCTGACAGCAGTCCACGTCGCTTTGATTTCATTGAAGGCCACAGATGATTTTAGGAGATCTGTGTATGATGCACTGGTGACAGTGGTCCCTCTACGCACGTAGTGCTCCAAAATGACGCCTTTTTCGTTCCAAAAGAGAGTCAGCATAATCTTCCCAGCGGATGATTCTGTTCGAAACTTCTTTGGTTTTGGTGATGAGGAATGGCGCCATTCCTTGCTCGTTCTCTTCGTTTCTGGTTGGTGGAAGTGAACCCAGGTTTCGTCCCCAGTAACGATTCTTGACAGGAAGCCATCACCTTCTCGTTCAAAGCGCCGAAGAAGTTCTTCACAAGCATCAACACGTCGTTCTCTCTTTTCAGGAGTCAGCTGCCGTGGCACCCATCTTGCAGACACTTTGTGAAACTGGAGCACATCATGCACACTGTGGTGTGCTGACCCACGACTAATCTGTAAGCATGCTGCAATGTCATTCAGTGTCACTCGGCGGTTTTCCTTCACTGTGGCTTCAACTGCTGCAATGTTCTGTGGAGTCACAACTCGTTGTGCCTGACCTCGGCGAGGAGCACCTTCCACTGAAGTCACACCATTTGCGAACTTCCTACTCCATTCGTACACTTGCTGCTGTGACAAACACGCATCACCGTACTGAATTTCAATAGGTTTCACACCTTCACTACGGAAAAACCAAATAAAAGAACGCTGTTCTTCCCTGGTGCAAGTCTCCAGTGGGGCGGCCGTCTTTATACTGATACTGCGACGGTATGTGAGCATCTGCACTATGCTGCCACTTACAGGCCTTTCTGCACGCTGTTTGTAGCACGCTTACCAACTTACAGGATAACGGCGCGAAATTTCGATTTGTTATTACAAATTTAAGGTTTTCATTGGGCTCGCTCTCGCACAATGCTATTCTCCTTCCGACATGCGTGCTGTAAGTAGGCTGTTTAGGTTTTTATGTTGGTAACGCATATGCAACGTCCCCTTCGAAAAATTATAAATGACTGTGCTTAAACTTACACACAATATTTTTAGCGCAACGAAATCTGGCTTTTAATAATCCCTACAAAAGAATGGTGCTGACTAACAATAACCTATACCTTTCATGAATCACTTACCTCACAAAAATCATCTTTACTCAAACTACTGCAATACAGCGAGCGCCAATACTGCCAACTAAATAAAAGATTCTAACTACTGAAGTCACTAACTACTGATAGGATTAGTTAGCAAATGAAAGATTTTGATGAAGAACAAACAATGTATTTACCTTAATAGTGTTCAAAAGTCATAAAATATATAAAGTCATAAAATATATATCAGTTCATGACATCCAGCCTTACAAATTTACTGTCTCTGATGGACACACGTCCAGATCATCCGCTCTCAAAACTCCGCCATCTCTCTCCCCACATCCACCACTGCTGGCGGCTCACCTCCAACTCCGTAACGCTACGCGCTGTTCACATCCAACTGCCCAACACTACAATAGCGAATATTCCAAGAATGCAAACCAGCCACAGACTGCACACAGCACAGCCAGTGATTTTCATATAGAGCGCTACGTGGCGTTACCAACATAAAAACCTAAACAGCCTACTTACAGAGCATGTAATCATCCAGGTTTGAGCGACTGAAGTGTCTAGTAAGGTTTTTTCGCACAGAAAAGTGGAGTTCCCAGTATCTCGGAAGTATTAGGTTTTAAACTTCAAGAAATCGTTCACAGACGAGAATCGTAAAAACATACCGTCATTTGACAATCAGACAGAATCCCGTACGGAAAACATAGTAACAAGCATACCTGGCGTAGAGAAACAACTGAAAGATTTAAAAGTCACCGAGCGAGGTGGCGCAGTGGTTAGCAGACGGGACTCGCATTCGGGAGGACGACGGTTCAATCCCGCGTCCAGCCATCCTGATTTAGGTTTTCCGTGATTTCCCTAAATAGCTCCAGGCAAATGCCGGGATGGTTCCTTTAAAAGGGTACGGTCGACTTTCTTCCCTGATCCGACGAGATCGATGACTTCGCTGTCTGGTCTCCTCCCCCAAAACAACCCAATTTAAAAGCAAATAAATCGCCAGGTCTGGATGGAATCACAGTTCCATTTTACAAAGATTACTCTACAGCACTGGCCCCTCGCCTAGCTTGCATTTATCGCGAGTCTCTCGCCCAGGACAGACTCCCAAGCGAGTGGAAAAAACGCTCCCGTATACAGGGTGAGTCGCGTAAGACTTAATGCCCGCATTATTCCGGGGGCGATAGCACGTATCGGCGTGCGGTTTACGGCGAATCATAGCGGACTATGGGGCACATGCGTTGGTACATGCACAATAATCACAACGTTTATATTGACCGAGATAATGAGGCAAGTACATGTTTTTTTAAATGGGACGCTGTACATTTTTTACCATCATTCGAACGCTCTGGAAAAGACGCGTATAGTGATGTAACGCATGTTGCTATTGTGATTCAAACTTTGCTTAAAAGAGGGAGGATGAGGATTTAGCTACGTAGCGTAGGCCGCGCATGCTGCACAGAGCACGCCAACTCGGCCTGCGGGTCGCGCGAGGCGTGTTTACAGTCTGCGGCCGCTTCCGACCGCCTCGACCTTCAATCGTACAATATAGTCCAGTGAAACTGTCAGAAAAAAAGCCTGTACCTTGCAAAAGGTGGGGTAGAAGATTTTATTTTTTTAACTCGTTCATATTGTTGGAAAGGTTAGAAAACGAAGTTTTTCCAACAAAATTTCGCTTGGGAGAACTTTCTGCAGTCAAAAAACTTCGAAAATTTCGGACTTTTTTCAGTTTTTACAAAATATCTCAGTTTCATTTGCTACTATGGCTTTGACGTCTATTTTCTTTTTTAAAGAGCACAAAATTCTCTACAAATTTGATTCTTACCATTTTTTTCTACTCCCAGTGTCTAAGGCGCTACAGCACGTCAAAAAATGCCATTTTTTTCAAATTTCGAGCAAAGTGGCAAATTACCTAATTTTTGAACACTTATTTCAGTTTCTATTTGTGTATTATAAACATATTACTCATCATGTTATTCATTGCAATTTACCATCTCATTCTGCTGCAGGGCCAGGACAAACAGCATCATATTCAGTAACTACGAACACATTCACGTCGGATTGCGTGAAGTTTATTTGTGTTACAATATGTAATACGATTGCATGCAGGTGCGGTACATTTTCTACAGTTGATTGACGTTAATGATCAGTTATAAGAAAAAGATTAGATGGGTAGATCACATAACTAATGAGGAAGTATTGAATAGGGTTGGGGAGAAGAGAAGTTTGTGGCACAACTTGACCAGAAGAAGGGATCGGTTGGTAGGACATGTTCTGAGGCATCAAGGGATCACCAATTTAGTATTGGAGGGCAGCGTGGAGGGTAAAAATCGTAGGGGGAGACCAAGAGATGAATACACTAAGCAGATTCAGAAGGATGTAGGTTGCAGTAGGTACTGGGAGATGAAGAAGCTTGCACAGGATAGAGTAGCATGGAGAGCTGCATCAAACCAGTCTCAGGACTGAAGACCACAACAACAACAAGAAAAAGTATGTAGGAATTGTTCTTTAGCGGACAAAAGCGTATTTATTCTTTGGCCTTCGTTCCAGTGGAAGATGTGAAGTCAGGTGGACCGAGTAAATTTTTTGTCATTGATGGAGGGTACCATATCCACAAAGTGACTTGGACTCGAAATGTTTGCTTCAAGTCAATAGCCCAAAGCTATGTTTCTTACCTGCAACGACATTTTGGATCTCAATTTGCTATTGTGTTTGATGGGTATCCATGTGAGAGAGAGACAAATGTAGCAGAAAAAGTGGTAAGAGGATTCGTAGGTCCAAAAAACCCTCTTCGGTTGACGTTGTGGTTGAATCAGAGATGGTGAACCAAGTCCCTCAGGATAGGTTCTTGTCCAACGAACGAAACAAGATGCGTTTGATTACACTTCTTAAAAAGGAATTTCTCGAGTGTAGCATTGAACTGCTCCAGGCACAAGAAGATGCTGACGTTATGATTGTAACATCCGCCATTTCAAGAACCAAAGATTTTGGAAGTGTTGTCATTGTAGGAGAAGATGTTGACCTGCTTGTGCTCACGACCGGTTTGGGGCAAGGCATTGAAAACTTATTTTTCTTAAAGCCAGGAAGAATAAATGCAAAAGACAAGTGGTTTTCCACTGCAGCTTACAAGTTTGACAGTGAATATATTCTGTGCACTTACGCCTTTAGCGGATGTGATACAACATCCGCTTTTTTTGGTCAAGGAAAAATTAAGTGCTGCAATATTGTTGCGAGAAATGAACATCCAACCTCAGCCCTTGGCACGTTCAATAAAGCACATGCTACCCGTGTAGAAATAACAACAGCAGGAGAACAGGTTACTATCGCATTGTATAGTGGCGGTGTCAGCAGTTCCCACACACTAGACCATTTGCGGTGCCAGCTATTCGCCAAGTCTGCCACAAAAAGGAAACTGAATCTTGCACGGTTGCCACCTACACTAGATGCTGCACAACATCATTCGTTGCGGACTTACCAACAAGTCCAAAGTTGGATGGGAAACTGGGAACCTCCGGAGAAATGGGGCTGGAGTCACAGTGACCACGGTCCAATACCCGTTATAATGAGCCAAGACCCAGCACCTGAAGCACTTCTTCACATTGTTTCGTGCTCATGCAAGCTGAACTGTGGCGGAGCGTGCTCCTGCAGAAAAGCGGGTTTGAAATGTTCTTCAATTTGTAAGAAATGTATTGGGGTCAACTGTGAAAACGTGCCAAAATTTTTATACGAAGACCGTGAAGAAGATGTTGTGGAGGATGTTGAGGAAACCGCTGACGAAATCAACGAACTTGCTGCGGCTGACTCGCTGTTTAAAGAAGAGGTCAATCTGGGATCAACTCTATGTACAGACCCTGAATACGTAACTCAAGGTATTTCTGGTGATACTGAGGAACCTGGCCCATCAAAACGTTGGAAGTGATGCTCATATCTGACTCAAGTGCGCACCAGCAAAAATAGTGTTCAAAAATAACGTATCTTGGCACTATGCTCAAAATTTGAAAAATTGGTATTTTTTGAGGCGCTGTAGCGCCTTAGATATTGGGAGTAGATAAAAATGGCAAGAATCAAATTTGTAGAGAATTTTGTGCTCTTCAAAAAAGGAAATAGACGTTAAAGCGATAGGAGCAAATGAAACTGAGATATTTTGAAAAAAACTGAAAAAAGTTTTTTGACTGCAGAAAGTTATCCCAAGCGAAATTTTGTTGGCAAAACTCGGTTTTCTAATCTTTCCAACCGTATGCACGAGTTGAAAAAATAAACTCTTCTACCCCACCTTTTGCAATGTATATCTGCAATTTGACTGGACTAATATTTACCAGCGTCTTTTAAGAGAAGTTTGAATCACAATAGCAACAGGCGTTACATCACTATATTGTGCATGCACCAAAGTATGTGCCCCATAGTCCGCTATGATTCGCCGAACACCGCTTGTCGATACGTGCAATCGCTCCCGGAATAATGGGGGTGTTACGTCTTACGCGACTCACTGTGACGGTACGTCACATAAATATTGACATTTTTGGCGGTTGTAAATCGTAGTTTACGTTTTTTATGAATGTAATAAGTGTAAAAGATATAGTTAATGTTCTTGAAACAACTGATATGCGGCGATAGCATCTTTATTTAAAGTCTATGAAAATAAAAAAGGATCGAAAGAGACGCGATTGTACGGCCGAGGAGGAAGGACGTATTTTGTGGTACACACACTGTTTTGTTTCGCTATACGGAAGGCAGCAATTGAGCGGCTACACATATTTTGTGTAAGTTATTCGTATTTATTGCTAAAATAAACTTGTTATTATTATTACAAAATGAATTTCTTTGTAATAGTTGTCACCTCAAATGCTCGCAGTGATTAATTATTTTTAATAAGCATTTATTCAGTAATTTGCGATGCGAGAAGCTCATCTTCCGATGCAGCCTCTGATCGGTCATTACGCGCCGAAGTATTAATTTGTTTTTCAGTGTTAACAGTACCTGTAAATGCGAGAGATTTCTTTATAAGAACCTTTTTAAATTGCAACAGATAATTAATTTACGTTAAAGTTCACGTTTTTTAAACTACACAGATTCCATGAGTTCGGTAAGTTTTATCTTGGCCGCTCCACGGCAACAATCGAAATCCTCTCAAGCCTTGCTTTGCAATCAATAATTAGAAATTAACAAAATTACATTCAATTCAGTTAACGGCAACTATATTTTAGTCGTCACGTTCAAAATCTAAAGTTGGTACATGAATAACTGAGGCCCTTCAAGAACCCGTTTCATATTTACTTATGCACGTAAGTAAAAGTGATAAGAAAAGACAATATACCTGAGAGAAAGAACATGCGAATAAATTAAAAAATTGCTACACCACGAATCCCAACGGACGTCACATCACCCTGTATAAGAAGGGTAAAAGAACGGACCCGCAAAAATTACAGACCAATATTACTCACTGCGGTTTGTTCCAGAACATGTTCTCAGTTCGAATATCATAAATTTTCTTCAGACGGAGAAGCTTAGGTTCGCCAATCAGCATGGTTTTATAAAGTATCGCTCGTGAGTAACTCAGCTTGTCCTTTCCTCTCATGATATACTGCGAACTATGGATGAAACGCAACAGGCAGATTTCTAGATTTCAGGAAAGCGTAGACCCGGTGTCCCACTGCAGGCTGTTAACGAAGATACGGTAATATGAAAAACATTCATAGATATGTGAGTGGATCGAAGAATTCTTAAATGACAGAATCCAGTATGTTGGCATCGACGCTCGACGGCGAGTGTTCATCACGGTTTCGTCAGGAGCGCCCAGGGAAGTGTCACACGGCTGATGTTGTTGTCTGTGCACATATATGGTTTGGCGGACATGGTGGGCGGCAATCTGCCGTTGTTGGCAGATGATGCCGTGGTGTGGGGTGAGGTGTCGAAGATGGGTGACTATTGGAAAATACACCACTGGCCATTAAAATTGCTACACCACGAAGATGACGTGCTACAGACGCGAAATTTAACCGACACGAAGAAGATACTGTGATATGCAAATGATTTCCTTTTCAGAGCATTCACACAAAGTTGGCGCCGGTGGCGACACCTACAACGTCCTGACACCAGGAAAGTTTCCAACCGATTTCTCATACACAAACAGCAGTTGACCGGCGTTGCCTGGTGAAACGTTGTTGTGATGCCTCGTGTAAGGAGGACAAAAGCGTACCATCACGTTTCCGACTTTGATAAAGGTCGGATTGTAGCCTATAGCGATTGCGGTTTATCGTATCGGGACATTGCTGCACGCGTTGGTCGAGATACAATGACTGTTGCAGAATATGGAATCGGTGGGTTCAGGAGGGTAATACGGAACGCCGTTCTGGAACCCAACGGCCTCGTATCACTAGCAGTCGAGTTGCAGGCATCTTATCCGCATGGCTGTAACGGATGCTGCAGCCACATCTCGATCCCTGAGTCAACAGATGGGGACGTTTGCAAGACAACAACCATCTGCACGAACAGTTCGACGATGTTTGCAGCAGCATGCATTATCATCTCGGAGACCGTGGCTGCGGTTACCCTTGCGCTGCATCACAGACAGGAGCGCCTGCGATGGTTTACTGAACGACGAACCTGAGTGTATGAATGGCAAAACGTCGATTTTTCGGATGAATCCACGTTCTGTTTACAGCATCATGATCGTCGCATCCGTGTTTGGCGACATCGCGGTGAACGCACATTGGAAGCGTGTATTCGTCATCGCCATACTGGCGTATCACCCAGAGTGATGATATGGGGTTCCACTGATTACAAGTCTCGGTCACCTCTTGTTCGCATTGACGGCACTTTGAACAGTGGACGTTACATTTAAGATGTGTTACGACCCGTGGCTCTGCCCTTCATTCGATCCCTGCGAAACCCTACATTTCAGCAGGATAATGCACGACCGCATGTTGCAGGTCCTGTACGGGCCTTTCTGGATACAGAAAATGTTCGACTGCTGCCCTGGCCAGCACATTGTCCAGATCTCTCACCAATTGAAAACGTCCGGTCAATGGTGGCCGAGCAACTGGCTCGTCACAAATCGCCAGTCAGTACTCTTGATGAACTGTGGTATCGTGTTGAAGCTGCGTGGGCAGCTGTACCTGTACACGCCATCCAAGCTTTGTTTGACTCAATGCCCAGGCCTATCGAGGCCGTTATTACGGCCAGAAGTGATTGTTCTGGGTACTGATTTCTCAGGATCTATGCACCCAAATGGCATGAAAATGTAATCACATGTCAGTTCTAGTATAATATATTTGTCCAATGAATACCCCTTTATCATCTGCATTTCTTCTTGGTGCAGCAATTTTAATGGCCAGTAGTGTTGAAAGGTATGTGCTGAGATTCGATCAGGATAGAGCCAGTGAAAAATGTCGATAGTTTCCAACTGCAAGGTTGGACGAGTAGTAGATCTTCGAGTAGCAAGATCTTTGACACCTAACAGAGCTAGGTGCATGCAGTAAAAGTTTGAGTAGTGGTGAGGAGATGCGCAGAGACAGCAGACGTGTTTAGAGTCGGAGCTAGATGCCTGCAGGAGGCAGCCGGGTCGTGACAGCATCAAAGTAAGAATTGGCGCTACGCACATAATAAGCTATATATTGAGCGAAGCTTGGCACATACCTGCGGAAACTAGAAAGAATAATTAATAAAATAGGTTTTCTTTGGTTAAATAATGTCTAAAACTAGATAGAAATCCCATTGTTGATGTACTAAGCGTTTTGTGAAACTTTCTCGTAAATCTATGCTATAGAAGTTTTTTTTTAGTTTTTCACATGTGGCTTAAAAGTTTGAACAATAAATATTTTTTAGATAAAACTTCTACAGCATGGATTTACGAGAAAGTTTCAGTAAACGCTTATTGCATCAACAATGGGATTTCTATCTAGTTTTAGACATTATTTAACCAAAGAAAACCCATTTTATTAATTATTCTTTCTAGTTTCCCCAGGTATGTGCCGAGTTTCGCTCAATATATAGCTTATTATGTGCGTAGCGCCAATTCTTACTTTGATGCTGTCACGACCCGGCTGCCTCCTGCAGGCATCTAGCTCCGACTCTAAACACGTCTGCTGTCTCTGCGCATCTCCTCACCACTACTCAAACTTTTACCGCGTGCACCTAGCTCTGTTAGCTGTCAAAGATCTTATTACTCGAAGATGTACTACTCGTCCAACCTTGCGGTTGGGAACTATCGACATTTTTCACTGGCTCTATCCCGATCGAATCTCAGCACATACCTTTCAGTGTATATTAAGTATTACACAGGGTGAACCACCTAAATCTTGCACCGCAAATACTGCGGAAATGGTCGGTGCAAGTGATGTGTGGTATTCACAGACTGGATTGGTAGTCAGCGCCCCGCATCGTTAGCCAATCAACTGATTGTAATAATACCACGGCATCTGTTTTCTCTCTAGGTCTGAAGAGGAGTTGGAGCAACTGACCACAGCACTAAAGGAGGCGGCCAGCAAATTGTAATAATACTCGGAAAATTGTATTTTTCGCGCAAATATACAATTTTTTTGAATGGAAAAATGCCTATTGACAGGGATAGGTTCAAATTTCAGAGGTGTTTGTTGCAGAATTCTAGTGCAAGTCGCTTACGAGATATCGTATTTCGAAAAGTTTAAACACCGACACTTGTTTGCGACATTCAAGTTGAGCAGTTTCGCTTACATTGTGTGTTGTGGGTTGGCAGGAGAGCCAACACCGGGTATGAGAGGAAGCCGAAAGGCACGCGTTTTAGCTCACGCAGGCTGGCGTGAGGTCTGGAACAGGGCAAGGAATTTAGACTTTAGAAAAACGGACGTAGCAGGTGGAATACTTAACTTTAATCCATTAATGATGAGCGTCGCTCTTGACGGTACATGATTACTGTATTAATAGTAACTGGTAATGGCGCCTTGCTAGGTCGTAGCAAATGACATAGCTGAAGGCTATGCTATCGTCTCGGCAAAGGAGAGCGTATTTTGTCAGTGAACCATCGCTAGCAAAGTCGGCTGTACAACTGGGGCGAGTGCTAGGAAGTCTCTCTAGACCTGCCGTGTGGCGGCGCTCGGTCTGCAATCACTGATAGTGGCGACACGCGGGTCCGACGTATACTAAGGGACCGCGGCCGATTTAAAGGCTACCACCTAGCAAGTGTGGTGTCTGGCGGTGACACCACATTGTGCTTGTGTGCTCCTTGAGTGGTCTGCGACTTGCTAGTCAGGCAGTGTTCAAAAATGGTTGAAATAGCTCTGAGCACTATGGAACTTAACTTCTGAGGTCATCAGTCGCCTAGAACGTAGAACTAATTAAACCTAACTAACCTAAGGACATCATACACATCCCGAGGCAGGATTCGAACCTGCGACCGTAGCGGTCGCTCGGCTCCAGACTATAGCGGCCAGAACCGCACAATAGTGGCCAGGTAAACTGCCGATATATGAACTATTGTTCTGTTGACAATCCCCGTTGGCATCGTCAGGTGGAACATCAGCATCCACAGGGTTTTAACGCCTGGTGTGGGACAGTTACCAGTCAGCTCACAGGCCCATTTTTCACAGACAGAACACTGAAGTTCCACAAGTGTCGCAGGCTCTTAACAGATCATCTCCCACGGATGCTAGAAGACGTTCCTTTGCAGAGTAGGAGCAACCTGTGGCACCAGTATGAACGCTGTCCAGCCCACAGTGCAAGAAGTACTGCAGCATGACTTCACGAATCACTTCATTATCATTAGAAGGACGCAGAGGACCTGTACCCTGGCCTGCCCGTTCCCCGGGTTTGACACCTGTAGACATTTTACGGCTAATAATGGAAGCAAGAAAAATCGAGACACTTTCATAGGATTTATCGACCTGGAAAAAGCGTTCGACAATATAAAATGGTGCAAGCTGCTCGAGATTCTGAAAAAAGTAGGGGTAAGCTATAGGGAGAGATGGGTCATATGCAATATGTACAACAACCAAGAGGGAATAATAAGAGTGGACGATCAAGAACGAAGTGCTCGTATTAAGAAGGGTTAAGACAAGGCTGTAGCCTTTCGCCCCTACTCTTCAATCTGTACATCGAGGAAGCAATGATGGAAATAAAAGAAAGGTTCAGAAGTGGAATTAAAATACAAGGTGAAAGGATATCAATGATACGATTCGCTGATGACATTGCTATCCTGAGTGGAAGTGAACAAGAATTAAATGATCTGCTGAACGGAATGAACAGTCTAATGAGTACACATGTAAGTAGGCTGTTTAGGTTTTCTTATTGGTAACGCCACGTAGCGCTCTGTATGAAAATCACTGGCTGTGCTGTGTGCAGTCTGTGGCTAGTTTGCATTGTTGTCTGCCATTGTAGTGGGCAGCTGGATGTGAACAGCGCGTAGCGTTGCGCAGTTGGAGGTGAGCCGCCAGCAGTGGTGGATGTGGGGAGAGAGATGGCGGAGTTTTGAAATTTGTAACACTGGATGTCATGAACTGCTATATATATTATGACTGTTAAGGTAAATACATTGTTTGTTCTCTATTAACATCTTTCAATTGCTAACTATGCCTATCAGTAGTTAGTGCCTTCCATAGTTTGAATCTTTTATTTAGCTGGCAGTAGTGGCGCTCGCTGTATTGCAGTAGTTCGAGTAATGAAGATTTTTGTGAGGTAAGTGATTTGTGAAAGATATAGGTTAATGTTAGTCAGGGCCATCCTTTTGTAGGGATTTTTGAAAGTCTGATTGCGTTGCGGTAAAAATATTGTGTGTCAGTTTAAGCACAGTCATGTACAATTTTTCTAAGGGGACGTTCCACACAGTATGGTTTGAGAGTAAATCGGAGAAAGACGAAGGTAATGAGAAGTAGTAGAAATGAGAACAGCGAGAAACTTAACATCAGGATTGATGGTCACGAAGTCAATGAAGTTAAGAAATTCTTCTACCTAAGCAGGAAAATAACCAATGACGGACGGAGCAAGGAGGACATCAAAAGCAGACTCGCTATGGCAAAAAAGGCATTTCTGGCCAAGAGAAGTCTACTAATATCAAATACCGGCCTTAATTTGAGGAAGAAATTTCTGAGGATGTACGTCTGGAGTACAGCATTGTATGGTAGTGAAACATGGACTGTGGGAAAACGGGAACAGAAGAGAATCGAAGAATTTGAGATGTGGTGCTATAGACGAATGTTGAAAATTAGGTGGACTGATAAGGTAAGGAATGAGGAGGTTCTACGCAGAATCGGAGAGGAAAGGAATATGTGGAAAACACTGATAAGAAGAAGGGACAGGATGATAGGACATCTGCTAAGACATGAGGGAATGACTTCCATGGTACTAGAGGGAGCTGTAGAGGGCAAAAACTGTAGAGGAAGACAGAGATTGGAATACGTCAAGCAAATAATTGAGGACGTAGATTGCAAGTGCTACTCTGAGATGAAGACGTTAGCACAGGAAAGGAATTCGTGGCGTGCCGCATCAAACCAGTCAGTAGACTGATGACAAAAAAAAAATGACATTTTTCTGTGGGAAAAGCTGAAAGACTGTCTGCAAAGACACCCGATGGGATGAAACTACATACACTGAAGAGCCAAAGAAACTGGTACACCTGCCTAATATCGTGTAGGGCCCCAGCGAACCCGCAGAAGCGCCGCTTCACGACGTGGCATGGACTCGACTAATGTGTGAAGTAGCGCTGGAGGGAACTGACACCGTGAATCGTGCAGGACTGTCCAGAAATCCGTAAGAGTACGAAGGGGCGGAGATGTGAGCAGCACGTTCCAAAGCATCCCAGATATGCTCAAAAATGTTCGTGTCTGGGGACTTCGTTGGCGAGCGCAATTGTTTAAACTCAGAACAGTGTTCCTGGAGCCACTCTGCAGCAATTCTGGACGCAAGAGGAGTCGCATTGTCCTCCTGGAATTGCCATAGTCCGTGGAAAGCACAATGGACAAGAATGGAAGCAAGTGATCAGACGGGATGCTTACAATGGAACCTCCACATCGGACCCCCCTCAGATTTATTTATAAGTTGACACAGTGGATAGGCCTTGAAAAGCTGAACACAGATCAATCGAGAAAGCAGGAAGAAGTTGTGTGCAACTATGAAAAAAATAAGCAAAATATACAAACTGAGTAGTCCATGTGCAAGATAGGCAACATCAAGGATAGTGTGAGCTCAGGAAAGCCGTGGTCCCGTGGTTAGCGTGAGCAGCTGCTAAAGGAGAGGTCTTTGGTTCAAATCTTCCCTCGGGTGAAAAGTATAATTTTTTTATTTTCAGACAATTATAAAAGTCAGGCACTCTCACATAATCAACTTCGCTCTCCAAAATTCCAGGACATGTTCAGATTTGCTTGGATATTTGCAGGATTTGACGGTCTACACACGGAAAAATTTGAAAACGTTAAAAACATATGTTTTGACAGAGCACAGGGAAAACTGTGCGACTGTGAAACTGTTGCATTAATTTGTTGCAGTTTATGTGACAAACTCTTATGTTTTCATCACTTTTTTGGAACTGATTATCACATCTACAAGAAAACCTAAATCGGGGAAGGTAGAGGAATCTTTTTACCCATTCGCCAAATGTACAAGTCAGGTGCGTCGACAACATGTTCCTGTCATGTGACGCACATGCCGTCACCAGTGTCGTATAGAATATATCAGACGTGTTTTCCTGTGGAGGAATCGGTTGACCTATGACCTTGCGATCAAATGTTTTCGGTTCCCATTGGAGACGCACGTCCTTTCGTCTACTAATCGCACGGTTTTGCAGTGCGGTCGCAAAACAAAGACATTAAACTTATTACAGTGAACAGAGACGTCAATGAACGAACGGACAGATCATAACTTCGCGAAAATAAAGAAAGTAAACTTTTCACTCCAGGGAAGACTTGAACCAAGGACCTTTCGTTCCGCAGCAGCTCACGCTAACCACGGGACCACGGCGCTCCTGACCTCACACTCTCCTTGATGCTGCATATCTTGCACATGGAATACTCAGTTTGTATATTTTGCTTATTTTTTTTCATAGTTCCACACAACTTCTTCCTGTTTTCTCGATTAATCTGTGTTCAGTTTTTCTAGGCCTATCCACTGTGCCAACTTATAACTAACTCTGCGGGGGGGGGGGGGTGTCACCTGTCAAAGTAGTATCTAGACGTATCAGGGGTCCCATATCACTCCAACCGCACACGACCCACATCATTACAGAGCCACCACCAGCTTGAACAGACCCCTGCTCACATGCAGGGTACATGGATTCATGATATTGTCTCCATACCCGTACACTTCCATCGGCTCGATGCTTGATACGAGACTCGTTCGACCAGACAACATGTTTCTGGTCATCAAGTCCAATGTCCGTGCTGACAGGCCCAGGAGAGGCGCAAAACTTTGTGTCGTGCAGTTATCAAGGGTACACGAGTGGGCCTTCGCTTCCGAAAGCCCATATCGATGATGTTTCGTTGAGTGGTTCACACGCTAACACTTCTTGATGGCCCAGCTTTGAAATCTGTAGCAATTTCGGGAATTGTTGCACTTCTGTCACGCTGAAAGATTCTCTTAAGTCGTCGTCGGTCTGGTTCTTGCAGGATCTTTCTCTGGCTGCAGAGATGTCGGAGATTTGATGTTTTACCGGATTCCTGATATTATCGGCACACTCGTGAAATGGTCGTACGGGGAAGCCCCCACTTTATCGATACCTCGGAGGTGCTAGTGTCCCATCGCTCGTGCGCCGACTATAACACCACGTTCAGACTCACTTAAATCTTGATAACCTGCCATTGTAGCAGCAGTAACCGATCTAACACCTACGGCAGACACCTGTTGGCTTATACAGGCGTCGCCGGCCGCAACGCCGTCTTCTGCCTGTTTACATATGTCTGTATTTCAATACGCATGGCTATACCAGTTTTTTTGGCGCTTCAGTGTATTACCTGTCCGGACATCTCCGCTGAAATGCAGGCACGTGGGTAGCAGACGTTCTATATCAGACTGCAAGCGTGTATCGGCGCTGCCGGTGGTCAATTTCAACATAACGCGTTATGGTGAATTGGCTTGTTACTGATCAGAATCCACATAACTAGTGTATGCCCTTATGCTGTTCTTCACTGTGCATTAGGACAGGTATTGTACAAGTGTCGGTGTGGGAACTTTTAGAGGCACGATATCTCGTAAACTATCCGCACTAGAATCCTGCAACAAATACTACTGACATTCTAACTTACGATACCTTTAGTTTTCTAAACTCAGTAGACTTTGTTCCTTTTAAAAAGGTGTGTTTTCACAAAATACACTTTCTAAGTGTTATTACAACCTCTTGGTTGATTAACAATACAAGCCCATTCTGTGAAAACTGCACCTCAAGAGCACTTTCCATTTCCGCAATATTTCCGCGCGTAAACAGACAAACAGAAGCTAAACGATGTCAAAGTTAGCGTAAAGAGGGCTATGCGTGGAATGTTCAGTGAATTTGAAAGTAAAATTCTATGTACCGACTAGAACCTTCTGGTGACAAACAGACCCGAACTATTTGAAAAAGTTAACGCAGAACAGGGAATCAGCGATCATAAAGCGGTTACGGCATCGATGATTTCAGCTGTAAATAGGAATATTAAAAAGGGTAGGAAGATTTTTCTGTTTAGAAAAAGTGACAAGAAGCAGATTTCAGAGTACCTGTTGGCTCAACACAAAAGTTTTGTCTCAAGTACAGATAGTGTTGAGGATCAGTGGACAAAGTTCAAAACCATCGTACATTATGCGTTAGATGAGTATGTGCCAAGCAAGATCGTAAGAGATGGAAAACAGCCACTGTGGTACAACAACCGAGTTAGAAAACTGCTGCGGAAGCAAAGGGAACTTCACAGCAAACATAAACATAGCCAAAGCCATGCAGACAAACAAAAATTACGCGAAGCGAAATGTAGTGTGAGGAGGGCTATGCGAGAGGCGTTCAATGAATTCGAAAGTAAAGTTCTATGTACTGACTTGGCAGAAAATCCTAAGAAATTATGGTCTTATGTCAAAGCGGTAGGTGGATCAAAACAAAATGTCCATTCACTCTGTGACCAAAATGGTACTGAAACAGAGGACGACAGACTAAAGGCCGAAATACTAAATGTCTTTTTCCAAAGTTGTTTCACAGAGGAAGATTGCACTGTAGTTTCTTCTCTAGATTGTCGCACAGATGACAAAATGGTAGATACCGAAATAGACGACAGAGGGATAGAGAAACAATTAAAATCGCTCAACAGAGGAAAGGCCTCTGGACCTGATGGGATACCAGTTCAATTTTACACAGAGTACGCGAAGGAACTTGCCCCCCTTCTTGCAGCGGTGTACCGTAGGTCTCTAGAAGAGCGTAGCGTTCCAAAGGATTGGAAAAAAGCATAGGTCATCCCCGTTTTCAAGAAGGGACGTCGAACAGATGTGCAGAACTATAGGCCTGTATCTCTAACGTCGATCAGTTGTAGAATTTCGGAACACGTATTATGTTCGAGTATAATGACTTTTCTGGAGACTATAAATCTACTCTGTAGGAATCAGCATGGGTTTCGAAAAAGACGGTCATGTGAAACCCAGCTCGCGCTATTCGTCCACGAGACTCAGAGGGCCATAGACACGGGTTCACAGGTAGAAGCCGTGTTTCTTGACTTCCGCAAGGCGTTCGATACAGTTCCCCACAGTCGTTTAATGAACAAAGTAAGAGCATATGGACTATCAGACCAATTGTGTGATTGGATTGAGGAGTTCCTAGATAACAGGACGCAGCATGTTATTCTCAATGGAGAGAAGTCTTCCGAAGTAAGAGTGATTTCAGGTGTGCCGCAGGGGAGTGTCGTAGGACCGTTGCTATTCACAAGATACATAAATGACCTGGTAGATGACATCGGAAGTGCACTGAGGCTTTTTGCAGATGATGCTGTGGTGTATCGAGAGGTTGTAACAATGGAAAATTGTACTGAAATGCAGGAGGATCTGCAGCGAATTGACGCATGGTGCAGGGAATGGCAATTGAATCTCAATGTAGACAAGTGTAATGTGCTGCGAATACACAGAAAGATAGATCCTTTATCATTTAGCTACAAAATAGCAGGTCAGCAACTGGAAGCAGTTAATGCCATAAATTATCTGGGAGTACGCATTAGGAGTGATTAAAAATGGAATGATCATATAATATTGATTGTCGGTAAAGCAGATGCCAGACTGAGAATCATTGGAAGAATCCTAAGGAAATGCAATCCGAAAACAAAGGCAGTAGGGTACAGTACGCTTGTTCGCCCACTGCTTGAATACTGCTCAGCAGTGTGGGATCCGTACCAGATAGGGTTGATACAAGACATAGAGAAAATCCAACGGAGAGCAGCGCGCTTCGTTACAGGATCATTTAGTAATCGCGAAAGCGTTACGGAGATGATAGATAAACTCCAGTGGAAGACTCTGCTGGAGAGACGCTCAGTAGCTCGGTACGGGCTTTTGTCAAAGTTTCGAGAACATACCTTCACCGAAGAGTCAAGCAGTATATTGCTACCTCCTACGTATATCTCGCGAAGAGACCGTGAGGATAAAATCAGAGAGATTAGAGCCCACACAGAGGCATACCGACAATCCTTCTTTCCACGAACAATACTAGACTGGAATGGAAGGGAGAACCGATAGAGGTACTCACGGTACCCTCCGCCACACACCGTCAGGTGGCTTGCGGAGTATGGATGTAGATGTAGCTGTAGATGTAGACAGAAATTCCTAGGAAAATCTGGTCTTACGTTAAATCAGTAAGTGGATGGAAACAGCATATCCAGACACTCTGGGGTGACAATGGCATTGAAACAGAGGATGGCACGCGTAAAGCTGAAATACTAAACACCTTTTTCCAAACCTGATTCACAGAGGAAGACCGCACTGCAATTCCTTCACTAAATCCTCGCACAAACGAAAATATGGTTGACATCGAAATAAGTATCCAAGGAATAGAAAAGCAATTGAAATCATTCAACAGAGGAAAGTCCATTGGACCTGACGGGATACCAATTCGATTCTACACAGAGTACGCGAAAGAACTTGCCCCCCTTCTAACAGCCGTGTACCGCAAGTCTCTAGAGGAACGGAAGGTTCCAAATGATTGGGAAAGAGCACAGGTAGTCCCAGTCTTCAAGAAGGGTCGTCGAGCAGATGCGCAAAACTATAGACCTATATCTCTGACGTCGATCTGTTGTAGAATTTTAGAACATGTTTTTTGCTCGCGTATCATGTCATTTCTGGAAACCCAGAATCTAATCTGTTGGAAGCAACATGGATTCCGAAAACAGCGTTCGTATGAGACCTAACTCGCTTTATTTGTTCATGAGACCCAGAAAATATTAGATACAGGCTCCCAGGTAGATGCCATTTTGCTTGACTTCCGAAAGGCGTTCGATACAGTTCCGCACTGTCGCCTGATGAACAAAGTAAGAGCCTACGGAATATCAGACCAGCTGTGTGGCTGGATTGAAGAGTTTTTAGCAAACAGAACACAGCACGTTGTTCTCAACGGAGAGACGTCTACAGACGTTAAAGTAACCTCTGGCGTGCCACATGGGAGTGTTATGGGACCATTGCTTTTCACAATATATATATATAAATGACCTAGTATATAGTGTCGGAAGTTCCACGCAGCTTTTCGCGGATGATGCTGTAGTATACAGAGAAGTTGCAGCATTAGAAAATTGTAGCGAAATGCAGGAAGATCTGCAGCGGATAGGCACTTGGTGCAGGGAGTGGCAACTGACCCTTAACATAGACAAATGTAATGTATTGCGAATACATAGAAAGAAGGATCCTTTATTGTATGATTATATGATAGCGGAACAAACACTGGTTGCATTTGAAGTGGAATGATCATATAAAATTAATTGTTGGTAAGGCGGGTGCCAGGTTGAGATTCATTGGGAGAGTCCTTAGAAAATGTAGTCCATCAACAAAGGAGGTGGCTTACGAAACACTCGTTCGACCTATACTTGAGTATCATCAGTGTGGGATCCGTACCAGGTAGGGTTGACATAGGAGATAGAGAAGATCCAAAAAAGAGCGGCGTGTTTCGTCACAGGGTTATTTGGTAAGCGTGATAGCGTTACGGAGATGTTTAGCAAACTCAAGTGGCAGGCTCTGCAAGAGAGGCGCTCTGCATCGCGGTGTAGCTTGCTCGACAGGTTTCGAGAGGGTGCGCTTCTGGATGAGGTATCGAATATATTGCTTCCGCCTAGTTATACCTCCCGAGGAGATCACGAATGTAAAATTAGAGAGATTCGAGCGCGCACGGAGGCTTTCTGGCAGTCGTTCTTCCCGCGAACCATACGTGACTGGAACAGGAAAGGGACGTAATGACAGTGGCACGTAAAGTGCCCTCCGCCACACACCGTTGGGTGGCTTGCGGAGTATAAATGTAGATGAAGATGTAGATGTAGGTGAGTGGCCGCGCGGCCTAGGGCACCTTGTCACGGTTCGCGCGGCTCCCCCCCCCCCTCCTCTTCGGGGGTCTGAGTCCTCCCTCGGGCATGGGTGTGTTGTCCTTAGCGTTAGTAAGTGTAAGTTAGCTTCAGTAGTGTGGAAGCCTAGAGACCGATGACCTGAGCAATTTGGTCCCATATGAACTTACCACTAGCCGCACAATATTTGCAGTGCAAGTTTTAGGTAAATAAATGTCGTGTGACTAGAGCCTCCCGTCGGGTGGACCGTTCGCCGGGTGCAAGTCTTTGGATTTGGCGCCACTTCGGCGACTTGCGCGTCGATGGGGATGAAATGACGATGATTAGGACAACACAACACCCATTTCCTGAGCGGAGAAAATCTCCGACCGAGCCGGGAATCGAAACCGGGCCCTTAGGGTTGACATTCTGCCGCGCTGACCACTCAGCTACCGGGGGCGGACAGTTTTAGATGATTGAGACTGTATAGTGGATGAGTCACTAAGTCTTGCAAGCAAGAGTAACTTCGAAAGTACGATAGGAGCTGAAAAGTTTGCAGCACAAAAGTTGCATGGGACAACGGGGCCCATAATATGACGTTGGTTTTTTATTACTGGGTGGGATCGCTTCAGAGATGTTGTCAGCTTTGTTTTTTTTTTTTTAATTTATTTTCTGATAGCGGCTATCGAGTCGAATCCAGTGATGTGTAACAATAAGGTCTTTGAAGGTCAAAGAAGGTTGCAAATGTGGCATTTACAGAAGGTGTTCGAAATGATGCAGTTCTGTAAGCTTCTTATCATGGATTGAATGGTATTACTTATCACATCGGCACTTATCGAAGCACATGCTCCGACAATTCTCTCTCGTATATCTTCAGGTGTACCTGGAACGTCTTTGTAAACAATCTCTTTTCCGAATCCCCACAACAAGAAATCCAGAGGCGTCAAGTCTGGCGAAACGAGCCGGCCACGACCCATCTCCCCCGCGTCCAATTCAACAATTTGGGAATTGTCACTGCAACTCATTTCTAGCTATCAGCGAAAAGTGTGCCAGACACCCATCGTGTTGATACTACGTTCTGTTCCTTGTCGCTAAGGGTATTTCTTCCAGTAACAGACCTAATGTGGTGTACTTTCTACCATTAAGATTTCCTTCGATGAAGTAGGGGCCTACAGTTCTGTCCTCCAGAATCCCACACCATACAATCCCAGACCACGGTTTTTGGTGTGCAACTTGCCGCAGCCAACACGGATTTTCAGTTGCCCAGTAATGCATGTTATGCAAATTAACATTTCCACGGTTTGTGAATGTAGTCTTGTCAGTAAATAAAATCAAATTAATTTATGTGTCATCCTTCTGAATCTGAGAAGTTGAGCCCATCGGCAGATTTCAATGCGACGCACACAATCCGTCCCACTTAATTCTTGGTGGAGACTGATGTGATAAGGATGATATTTATGGCGATGCAGAACACGAAAATACTACTCGGCTCATGCCCTACTCCCTTGCGATTTGTGCGAACTAACACAAGGAACCACAGTGGCAACAGTACAAATTTCCGTTTCCTCGTTAGTAACTTTCCTTCGCCGGATATGTTTCCGATGCGTTAAAGTTCCAGTTGTTCTCAATTTATCATACACATATTTAAATGTACGAGGTGTAGGGTGAATACGTTGAGGATATCTTTCAGCGTATACGTCTCTAGCTCTCGCTGAATTTCGTTGGCATTGTCCGTAAACTAGAAGCATATCGACTCGTTCCTGGAAGCCCGCGCGGCCATTCACAGAGGGCGTTCCAAGTGATGACCACTAGTATCGATGCAGTGCTGCAATCTTCTTATCATGGATTGAGTGGTATAAGTCATCACTTCGGCACTTACCTTCAAAGACCTTTCTGTTACACATGATTGGATCCCTCCCGATAGTCGCTATCAGAAAATAATTACTAAACTATAGCATCCCATTTAAAAAAAGAAAAACAGAAAACAGTTGACCTTCATATCTCTGAAGCGACCCCACTTAGCAACAAAAAACCAACGTTCTATTATGGCCGCCGTTGTCACATGCAACATTTCTCCCAAAAACTTTTCAGCTACCATCATACTTTTGGGGTTATTCTAGGTGGCAATAGTTTGACTCACGCTGTATAGTTAGGCTGCGAGCAAATGGATTAGAGCAGAGGTTCCCAAACTCTTGTTTGTCACGCCCCCCTTCTGCCGAAAAGAAAACTTCCGCGCCCCCCCCCCTAAAAAAATATAGAGATTTTTATTAATTATCAAGAAACTACTGAAAAATTTGTGATGGTGACGTCATGTAGCATGGTGGGCTGTTAATGTATCGAGTCGCAGTTATTACGTCATCAGTCTAGTCTTGTGATTATAAGCCACTCCGAAAGTAAAGAAAGTCCTTGGTAAACAAGGAAAAATATTTGCGACCTTTGCAGATTAGTGGATGCGGGCTATTATTTTAAGTTGAGTGTAGCTTATTACTTTCACTCATTATCAAAAATAGTCACTCAGTCACGGTGTTAACGAACATCACTGTTTTGTACGCCTATAGCGCTCCCCATTGTCATTGCGCATAGGTTGGCATTTATGTCAACGACGGCAGCTACCGAACGGCGACAAAGGCCCAGTTCCCAGAACCAGGCAAAAAATAAAAAAAATAGTTTTACGCAATAATCGTGCAGACTACACAGAACTTTAAAAAATACGAATAAAACAACTTCCTTACCTTGATTACATTCCTTTGCTGCACACCATTTCTTCACCCGTATACGATTTTAGGACTACTCTTCGCTTGCCATATCTGGGATAAACTTTCGCTGTGTCTCCATCCAGAAGAAATACTATTATTAGTTGAAATAACATACCACACGTAACATCAGAATCCATAAGGATCACATGCAGTATTTATATTTAAATCAGATTCACTATGTTTATTTTATATTGTTTCTTCGAAATAGTTTTTTATAATTTTACAGTACTCCCTACATGTAAGGATATTTAGGAGGAAAATAACAAGTTCTCTTATAATGTGACGTATTTGTCATAAAAATATTATTTCCACACACGTATGGCAAGAAACAAACAAATAAATCAATGTGAAGGATGAGCTTGCATATTTTTTACAAGATTTTGAATTCTTGGCTGAATAGTAGAAACTGCGCAACGTAAATCATTGGCAATACTGAGTTTGCTTCTAAGCTTATTTTTTTATCGCCACTACCGCTGAAAATGCTCTTTCGCACAAATAAGTGCTTGAAAATGGTAAATACAGTTTCAGTGCTTGTTCTGCTGTGCTGGGATACACTGTGAGATATTTCACCCAAAATAAAGGCTTATCCATCTTCTCAAAGTCATACTTCGCTGCAGAATCATTTTTAATTTCTAAGACTTCCTCTTGTAGTCTGTCTGGCAACACATCCACGTCAACGTGAAATGGATCCTTCGCTAACCTATAATAAATTTTATCATCACAACTGTTAGGGAAGTATCGTTCGAATTCATCAGTGAGGTGCTGCAAATGGTTTGATATTTTACTCTTAGTATCAGTATCCTTAAAATCGTTCTGAAATCGGGCTTCTTCCAGGATTCCAAACAATCTGGCAAAGCAGGAATAATTGCAGGCTAAAATTTTACGTTTCCAGAGTTGCAACTTATCAGTAAACGCTTTGATGGCATCCCGATGAAAAATTCTGTTTCTCTCCACCTTGTAATTTCAAATTCAATGTGTTTAAAGATTCGAAAGTATCTGACAGATAAGCCAATGCAACATGAACACCGGGATTTCTAAATTCCACATACAATTCAGTTTGTTTGTCATTTTCCAAAAACTGCATCACTTCGTCTCGAAGTTCAAATAATCTTCCTAGCATATTTCCTTTTCAGAGCCAGCGTACTTATGTATGAAATACTCTGCTCAGAACGAACACTTGTACTAGTTTCGCATTCACGTCGTGCGCATTTTTCTGGTGACAAAGGGCATAATCCTGGCGTCCAAATTACGAACCCGCCAGTTCATTTGAAGCGTATACAGTCTATTAAAGTCACTGTAATCGCATCACATGGGGATGCGCGGGTTGACAGGGTAATAAAACGGCATTTTTGCAGTTACGCAGTATAAGTGATTATTACTCTGATGAACATAGCCTACTACGGCTAAAAGTTACAACATGATTACGTACAGTTCATGTGTACAAATGTACGGAATAGTTAATACCTAACTTTTATGTTTTCCAATTGCCAGAAGTAAGTTGTTTACAAATCTGATATATTAGAACTAACGCATATCGCCTTCGTAATTTTGAGAGGTCTGTGTGTGACATTCTAAACGTGATCTTCAAAAGCTGTATGTTCTAGGATAGGTTATTGAGATAGGATTGCGGGAAGTGGGACGCCAAACGATTGCATTTAGCACCATAATCTATCATTAATACCTGCACATTAATTTTTATTAAAATATCGATATTAAAAAGAAACATTAGGTTTATACCGCTAACTCCACCCGCGCCCCCCTTGCAACATCATCACGCCACCCCCCCCCCCCCCCCCAACCTCTGAATTAGAGGATAGCGGGCGCTGCTCCGAAGCGTGCGGCAAGCGGAGATCTGCGTCGAACAATTTTTTTAAGACGTGTATATTTCTATTGTCTATAGTCAACTCACAATTTACGAAAGATGTTTATATTTTATTAATAGGATTAAGTAGGAGTAATTAATATTTGTCATGTTGGAAATTATTGTGGCAACAGGGAATGTCTGCACCAAAGCATTGTTGGCAAGAGAGACCGCACATTGATATAGTTTTTAAAAGGGCGGGAGAGACCGCGTATGGATACATTTTAAGAAAAGAGCGGGAAAGACCGCGCGTTCATACGTTTTGTAATGGTACCAGGGATTGTCTGCACCAGAAAGCATTGTTGGCGGGAGAGACCGCACTTTAGCGTTCGTAGGAAGTCAAGTAGTAAGCGAGGTGTGAAGCGAGTCGGTAGCAGGTCTGAAGAGAGAGGTTGAGAGGAGCGGTGTGCCTGCCAGCCACTACCTATGATTTACAAGAGATTATAAACAGACGTACAGAGACATCAGCTAACTATTATCATAAGAGGAACTAATATTATTGAATTAATTTTTTGAGAAACTGAAGACTACTGAAGGTATGTTTGCGCATTGCTAGTTGTAAGATTATTGTAAAAAGTAAGTACCATTTGAACGTTTGTAAAATCATTTCATTCAGAATATAATTGATTTTTCCCAGCAATGTTGCATTACTGATTATAATCCATTCCAAAAAAACCATCAACGTAAAACTTTGCAAAAAATTTATTGTTGTCAAGAAAAAGTTTAACTATGTAACTTCAGTCAAATTAATTAAAGAATAACGTCAGCTTTGCTATTAAAGAATAACCTCAGCTTTGGTAATAAATACAGCCACTTGTTATGACAGCCCACCAGCAGCTAATAGAGTATAGTAAAACAGAGTAAGTGTATTCATGTCGCAGTTCGATGTAGCAGTCAGATGGCGATCCAGTAACAGTAACAAAGGTGAGGAACAGTTTTGGGTTATTGCAGGTAACGACTGAGGGCCACACGACGACGACACATTCTATGTTTCGTCGAAATAATCCGAAAATCACTTTTAAAAAGCAGCAATTAAATTTGTATGCGAAGGTTGAGAAAGAGAATAAATTTCAAAGGGAAGATTTCATTTGTTGTTATTATTAAGCAAGAGATAGAAATCCTAAGGAAAGGTTTCATAGTTTATTGTAAAAGGGAAGGTTATCATTAACGAAAGAGATATAGAGGAGACGAGAAGGTTTCACAGTGCACGTTGTCGGACAGAGCGGGCGGCTAAGGCAAGCGGTCGCGAAAGGCGGGAAGTGCCGGTTCGACTCCCGGACCGCCACAGTTATTCGTCACCACTGGTTCTCTCAATGCTCCACTCCAGCGAAATGTCGCATATTTCTTACCTCGAGTATTAAGTACATCAGGGGGGTACGCAGAGGACGTGTACAGCGTATAGCAGCGACCAGCCACCGTTTACTTTAGGTTTGCTTTGCACAAAAGACACCGTTACTATTTTGCAATTTTCACATTCGACGTCAAACGGCAGCGTCCTACATCTACACCTTCATCTACATACGTACTCGGCATATCACACTTACAGTGAGTCAAAAAAGTGTTCATCTAGCTACATATCTACACTACTGGCCATTAAAATTGCTACACCACGAAGTGACGTGCTACAGAAGCGAAATTCAACCGACAGGAAGTAGATGCTGTGATATGCAAATGATCAGCTTTTCAGAGCATTCACACAAGGTTGGCGCCGGCGGCGACACCTAGAACGTGCTGACATGAGGAAAGTTTCCAACCGATTTCTCAGACACAAACAGCAGTTAACCGGCGTTGCCTGGTGAAACGTTGCTGTGATGCCTCGTGTAAGGAGGATAAATGCGTACCATCACGTTTCCGACTTTGATAAAGGTCGGATTGTAGCCTATCGCGATTGCGGTTTATCGTGTCGCGACATTGCTGCTCGCGTTGGTCGAGATCCAATGACTGTTACCAGAATATGGAATCGGTGGGTTCAGGAGGGTAATATGGAACACCGTGCTGGATCCCAACGGCCTCGTATCACTGGCAGTCGAGATGACAGGCATCTTATCCGCATGGCTGTAACGGATCGTGCAGCCACGTCTCGATCCCTGAGTCAACAGATGGGGACGTTTGCAAGACAACAACCATCTACACGAACAGTTCGACGACGTTTGCAGTAGCACGGACTGTCAGCTCGGAGACCGTGGCTGCGGTTACCCTTGACGCTGCATCACAGACAGGAGCGCCGCCGATGGTGTACTCAACGACGAACGTGGGTGCAGGAATGGCAAAAAGTCATTTTTTCGGATGAATCCAGGTTCTGTTTACAGCATCGTGATGGTCGCATCCGTGTTTGGCGACATCGCGGTGAACGCACATTGGAAGCGTGTATTCGTCATCGCCATACTGGCGTATCACCCGGCGTGATGGTATGGGGTGCCATTGGTTACACGTCTCGGTCACCTCTTGTTCGCACTGACGGCACTTTGAACAGTGGACGTTACAGTTCAGATGTGTTACGATCCGTGGCTCTATTCGTCAGTCGATCCCTGCAAAACCTTACATTTCAGCAGGATAATGCACGACCACATGTTGCAGGTACTGTATGGGCTTTTCTGGATATATAAAATGTTCGACTGCTGTCCTGGCCAGCACATTCTCCAGATCTCTCACCAATTGAAAACTTCTGGTTTATGGTGGCCGAGTAACTGGCTCGTCACAATACGCCAGTCACTACTCTCGATGAACTGTGGTATCGTGTTGAAGCTGTACGGGCAGCTGTACCTGTACACGCCATCCAAGCTCTGTTGGACTCAATGCCCAGGCGTACCAAGGCAGTTATTACGGCCACAGATGGTTGTTGTGGGTACTGATTTCTCAGGATATATGCGCCCAAATTGCATGAAAATGTAATCACATGTCAGTTCTAGCAAAATATATTTGTCCAATGAATACCCGTTTATCATCTGCATTTCTCCTCGGTGTAGCAATTTTAATGGCCAGTAGTGTAGCACAAGACACAGTCTGTGTAACTTGAAAAGAAATGTATACAAAATCTAAAGAGCCAGTCATGTTAGAAGTAGCTCGGTAAGTCATTTTTGTTGAAAAGCAAAGTGTGAGGTAACGGGCGAATTGTGGCGCCCTGAAAATATTCTAAGTGGGCGTGGCCACACAGGGCGCTAGTCAAAGCCGCGGCCCGGCAGTAACCACGTGGTTCGAATGTCATCCTAGCAACCGCGTGGCTGGGAATTCCATGTTGACACTGTGACGAGGACGGTGTTTTGTGTCGATGAAGGAGGTGTCTATGCCGGGAGTGTCAAAGATGGCGGACATTGTGAAATCTTAATGGCAGACATTTCACAGTCTGTATACAAATTAATAGTAGCCAGATGAATCGTGATACCTCAAAAAGAAACATATACATTACTATTATTTGCACGACGATTCTCATGGTGTAATCAGATTTTCAATATCTTTATTAGTTTAAAGTTTAGTATCTGACGATAAAGGAACACCCACGAACGAATTTCCTAATTGTAAACGGTTCATCAGATTTCGTCCATCTACGTGTCTATAGAAAGCTATTAATGTAAACCTAAAATGGTATAAATTACAGGCATGCAACTTGAATAGTAGACGAGTTGTTGGAGTTCAAAGTGGCCGATTACTATCGACGGCGTCAGGCCTTAAGTACTCCACAGTTACACGAAAAAACAATAGCAGCACGTTTATAAACATATTATTCATCTGTCTTTGTTTATATCCGATATACGGGATGGTCCATTGATTGTGACCGGGCCAAATATTTCACGAAATAAGCGTCAAACGAAAAAACTCAAAGAACGAAACTCGTCTAGCTTGAAGGGGGAAACCAGATGGCGCCATGGTCGGCCCGCTAGATGGCGCTGCCATAGGTCAAACGGATATCAACTGCGTTTCTTTTTTAAATAGGAACCCCCATTTTTATTACATATTCGTGTAGTACGTAAGGAGATATGAGTGTTTTAGTTGGACCACTTTTTTCGCTTTGTGATAGATGGCGCTGTAATAGTCACAAACGTCTAAGTACGTGGTATCACGTAACATTCCGCCAGTGCGGATGGTATTTGGTTCGTAATACATTACCCGTGTTAAAATGGACCGTTTACCAAGAAGTAGTCAGCCACGTGTGAAACGTCAACCACGACCTGCAACAAATGATGATGCCCACGTAAGTGTTTTAGCTGCTGTCGCGGCTAATCCGCACATCAGTAGCAGACAAATTGTACGAGAATCGACAATCTCAAAAACGTCGGTGTTGAGAATGCTACATCAACATCGATTGCACCCGTACCATATTTCTGTACACCAGGAATTGCGTGGCCACGACTTTGAACGTCCTGTACAGTTCTGGCACTGGGCAGAAGAGAAATTACGGGACGATGACAGATTTTTGCACGCGTTCTATTTAGCGACGAAGCGTCATTCACCAACAGCGGTAACGTAAACCGGTACAATATACACTATTGTGCAACGGAAAATCCACGATGGCTGCGACAAGTGGAACATCAGCGACCTTGGCGGGTTAATGTATGGTGCGGCATTATGGGAGGAAGGATAATTGGCCTCCATTTTATAGATGGCAATCTAAATGGTGCAATGTATGCTGATTTCCTACGTAATGTTCTACCGATGTTACTACAAGATGTTTCAATGCATGACAGAATGGCGATGTACTTCCAACATGATGGATGTCCGGCACATAGCTCGCGTGCGGTTGAAGCGGTATTGAATAGCATATTTCATGACAGGTGGATTGGACATCGAAGCACGTTCACCGGATCTGACGTCCCCGGATTTCTTTCTGTGGGGAAATTTGAAGGATATTTGCTATCGTGATCCACCAACAAAGCCTGACAACATGCGTCAGCGCATTGTCAATGCATGTGCGAACATTACGGAAGGCGAACTACTCCCTGTTGAGAGGAATGTCGTTACATGTATTGCCAAATGCATTGAGGTTGACGGACATCGTTTTGAGCATTTATTGCATTAATGTGGTATTTACAGGTAATCACGCTGTAATAGCATGCGTTCTCAGAAATGATAAGTTCACAAAGGTACATGTATCACGTTGGAACAACCGAAATAAAATGTTCAAACGTACCTAAGTTCTGTAATTTAATTTAAAAAACTTACCTGTTACTAACTGTCCGCCTAAAATTGTGAGCCATATGTTTGTGACTATTACTGCGCTATCTATCACAAAGCGAAAAAAGTGGTCAAACTAAAACATTCATATTTATTTACGTACTACAGGAACATGTAATAAAAATTGGAGGTTCCTATTTGAAAAAGACGCAGTTGATATCCGTTTGGCCTGTGGCAGCGCCATCTAGCGGGCCAACCATAGCCCCATCTGGTTTCCCCCTTCAAGCTAGACAAGTTTCGTTCTTCGTAGTTTTTTCGTTTGACGCTTATTTCGTGAGATATTTGGCCCGGTCACGATCAATGGACCACCCTGTATACTATTCATGAAGAAATCCGTTAAATATTTACTGTGTTATAGAAAGCACAGAGACATTAAGCTACTGGCCTACCTTTTGTTCTATTCCTCTGATATGTGTTTGTAATTTGTTTATATATCTAATAATGTGTGTTAGAGCGTGTTTATGGTCCAGCCGTAGGAATATTTATTCAGTTTCAAGTTATTTAAATGTAAATGCAGTACTTCGAATGTGTTTGATTATGTATGTGTGGGTGTGTTGGCATGAAGACATGGCGCGAGCGCTCTAGCCAAGCACAGCGGCCGCGCGGGATTAGCCGAGCGGTCTAAGGCGCTGCAGTCATGGACTGTGCGGCTGATCCCGGCGGATGTTCGAGTCCTCCCTCGGGCATGGGCGTGTGTTTGTCCTTAGGATAATTTAGGTTAAGTAGTGTGTGAGGTTAGGGACTGATGACCTTAGCAGTTAAGTCACATAAGATTTCACACACGTTTTTGAACAATCACAGCGCTCGTGAATGGGGAGACTGGATGGAAGCGAGTTCGGGAGAGGAGTGCGGAGTACGGGCTTCGGGACAGGACAGGGACAAGGCTGGGCGTTAAGTCGGCGGTAGGACTTGGAGAGTGGAGTGGTTTGCGCGTCTTCGCGAGAGATAGAAATACTTCGCAGTGGCAACTTGTGAGATTTCCGCCGTTTCTACAGTGAACACGTAGTACGCATTTGGAAGCGAATATCTCGCGAGTTATGATGTTGTTCATAACGAATTACGTGAAGTAGGAATGTATGGTTTCCCTGTTATTCAACTTACATTTTATTTAACTGCTGGACCATTGAAACCAATAAGTGTTTTGCCGAAATATACCGCATTCTCAAAAGTACTTCTACTATCGTACTCATAATTTAAAGTCGATAAGATAGTACCTGCAGATTTTATAAAAGCAAAACGAGGACAATGGAATGTAGTCGAATTAAGTCGGGTAATGCAGAGGAAATTAGACTAGGAAATGAGACACTTAAAGTAGTAAAGGAGTTTTGCTATTTGGGGAGCAATGGCAAGGAAAGCGTTTCTGAAGAAGAGAAATTTGTTAACATCTAGTGTAGATTTAAGTGTCAGGAAGTCGTTTCTGAAAGTATTTGTATGCAGTGTAGCCTTATATGGAAGTGAAACATGGACGGTAAATAGTTTGGACAAGAAGAGAATAGAAGCTTTCGAAATGTGGTGCTACAGAAGAATGTTGAAGATTAGATGGGTAGATCACATAACTAATGAGGAGGTATTGAACAGAATTGGGGAGAAGAGGAGTTTGTGGCACAACTTGACTAGAAGAAGGGATCGGTTGGTAGGACATGTTCTGAGGCATCAAGGGATCACCAATTTAGCATTGGAGGGCAGCGTGGAGGGTTAAAATCGTAGAGGGAGACCAAGAGATGAATACACTAAGCAGATTCAGAAGGATGTAGGCTGCAGTAGGTACTGGGAGATGAAGAAGCTTGCACAGGATAGAGTAGCGTGGAGAGCTGCATCAAACCAGTCTCTGGACTGAGAACAACAACAACAACATACTCCGAACTCAGTGCCAGACGGCCACGGATTTTTTTGTGTTTTGTCTGCCGGCGCCGTAATTCTCTCTTGTCTTTCCTTTGCAGCGGCGCTTAATTGCTATAACAGTTTTTCGTCATTTTTGTTAATCAGTCTCTCCGGGTGGGCGTTGCAGAAACTTTCTTCGTTTGTGTCCTAACTTTATTTGCTCACCTAGTCTGTTTGTTGCATCTGTGTCTTCCAACATGCCGAATCCACCTGTCCCGCCCGCTGCTCAGGCGCCGCTGCCGCAAGCGTCAGATGGCACACAGCCAATGCACGCGTCTCAGTTCCAGGCGCAGCAAATCTCCAACCTGCTCAACACGGTGCAGCAGCTGCTGCCAACGCGCGTTCATTCCTGATTCCGTAGGCAGCCGCAAACCTTTTCCCATGAAGGTATTGACCCTCTTGTCTCACGGATGGATAAATGTACACTACTGTCCATTAAAATTGCTGCACCAAGAAGATGACGTGCTACAGACGCGAAATTTAACCGACAGGAAGCAGATGCTGTGATACGCAAATGATTAGCTTTTCAGAGCATTCACACAAGGTTGGCGCCAGTGGCGACACCTACAACGTGCTGACATGAGGAAAGTTTCCAACCGATTTCTCAAAGACAAACAGCAGCTGACCGGCGTTGCCGGGTGAAACGTTGCTGTGACGCCTCGTGTAAGGAGGAGAAATGCGTAGCACCACGTTTCCGACTATGATAAAGGTCGGATTGTAGCCTATCGCGATTGCGGTTTATCGTATCGCGACATTGCTGCTCGCGTTGGTCGAGATCCAATGACTGTTGCAGAATATGGAATCGGTGGATTCAGGAGGATAATCCTGGATCCCGACGTCCTCGTATCACTAGCAGCCGAGATGACAGGCATCTTATCCGCATGGCTATTGACTCAAATGGCTCTGAGCACTATGCGACTTAACTTCTGAGGACATCAGTCGCCTAGAACTTAGAACTAATTAAACCTAACTAACCTAAGGACATCACACACATCCATGCCCGAGGCAGGATTCGAACCTGCGACCGTAGTGGTCGCTTGGTTCCAGACTGTAGCGCCTAGAACCGCACGGCCACTCCGGCCGGCCCGCATGGCTGTAACGGATTGTGCAGACACGTCTCGATCCCTGAGCCAACAGATGGGGACGTTTGCAAGACAACAACCATCTGCACGAACAGTTCGACGACGTTTGCATGAACTATCAGCTCCGAGACCGTGGCTGCGGTTACCCTTGACGCTGCATCACAGATAGGAGCGCCTGCAATGGTGTACTCGACAACGAACCTGGGTGCACGAATGGCAAAACGTCATTTTTTCGGATGAATCCAGCTTCTGGTAACAGCATCGTGACGGTCGCATCCGTGTTTGCGGACATCGCGGTGAATGCACATTGGAAGCGTGTATTCGTCATCGTCATACTGGCGTATCACCCGGCGTGATGATATGGCGTGCCATACGTTACACGTCTCGGTCACCTCTTGTTCGCATTGACAGCACTTTGAACAGTGGACGTTACATTTGAGATGCGTTACGACCCGTGGCTCTACCCTTCATTCGATCCCTGCGAAACCCTACATTTCAGCAGGATAATGCACGACCGCATGTTGCAGGTCCTGTACGGGCCTTTCTGAATAGAGAAAATGTTCGACTGCTGCCCTGGCCAGCACATTCTCCAGATCTCTCACCAATTGAAAAAGTGTGGTCAATGGTGGCCGAGCAACTGGCTCGTCACAATACGCCAGTCACTACTCTTGATGAACTGTGGTATCGTGTTGAAGCTGCATGGGCAGCTGTACCTGTACACGCAATCCAAGCTCTGTTTTACTCGATGCCTTGGCGTGTCAAGGCTGTTATTTCGGCCAGAGGTGGTTGTTCTGGGTACTGATTTCTCAGGATCTATGCACCCAAATTGCGTGAAAATGTAATCACATGTCAATTCTAGTATAATATATCATCTGCATTTCTTCTTGGTGTAGCAATTTTAATGGCCAGTAGTGTATTATCACCAACAAGTGAATGTGCTAGCAGCTAGGTATCAATTGTTTAATTCCAAAAAACGTTCATAACAATCTCATCGCGAGTGGGTAACAGATATGCGAGGTACGACAAGGAAATGCAACTCATATGTGCTTACGGTGCTTTATATTCAGATGTCATGTTGTGTGATGCGATCGCGTACTATATCCCTGATGTCAAACCCAGAGAACAAACTTTGAAGCAGTCCAATCCGTCATTTCAGCAGGCAGTGGAAATACTAGATCAGTCGGATTCCAGTGCTCTGACTCCCGTGCTTTGCGATCGTCCTATTCCGTGCTGGCGGTGTGCGCTAGCCACGCCGAGTAAACACCGTTCCGTGCCGCATAAGCAGTTCGCTAAACAGGCGGCTACACAGGGCCTTTGACTACGAGACTGGGCGGGAACTCACTTAGCATACATCTTACGCAAGAAAAGAGTAATAAACCACGGGAAAATCCTTCACAAACAAATTTACAGCTAATGTATGATCAGTGCGTCATAATGATGTAGTAGGTCCATTTTATGTATTTGTTGAGGGACTTAATGGTAATGGTATACCTATCTGTTTGACTATTCAATTATTTCAAAACTCCGATGTATTAATTAGAAAACAAAAGACGAAATAATCTATGTACAGGGTGTTTCAAAAATGACCGGTATATTTGAAACGGTAATAAAAACTAAACGAGCAGCGATAGAAACACACCGTTTGTTGCAATATGCTTGGGACAACAGTACATTTTCAGGCAGACAAACTTTCGAAATTACAGTAGTTACAATTGTCAACAACAGATGGCGCTGCGGTCTGGGAAACTCTATAGTACGATGTTTTCCACATATCCACCATGCGTAGCAATAATATGGCGTAGTCTCTGAATGAAATTACCCGAAACCTTTGACAACGTGTCTGGCGGAATGGCTTCACATGCAGATGAGATGTACTGCTTCAGCTGTTCAATTGTTTCTGGATTCTGGCGGTACACCTGGTCTTTCAAGTGTCCCCACAGAAAGAAGTCACAGGGGTTCATGTCTGGCGAATAGGGAGGCCAATCCACGCCGCCTCCTGTATGTTTCGGATAGCCCAAAGCAATCACACGATCATCGAAATATTCATTCAGGAAATTAAAGACGTCGGCCGTGCGATGTGGCCGGGCACCATCTTGCATAAACCACGAGGTGTTCGCAGTGTCGTCTAAGGCAGTTCGTACCGCCACAAATTCACGAAGAATGTCCAGATAGCGTGATGCAGTAATCGTTTCGGATCTGAAAAATGGGCCAAAGATTCCTTTGGAAGAAATGGCGGCCCAGACCAGTACTTTTTGAGGATGTAGGGACGATGGGACTGCAACATGGGGCTTTTCGGTTCCCCATATGCGCCAGTTCTGTTTATTGACGAAGCCGTCCAGGTAAAAATAAGCTTCGTCAGTAAACCAAATGCTGCCCATCGCCATCATCAATCCTGTGAACTATATCGTTAGCGAATGTCTCTCGTGCAGCAATGGTAGCGGCGCTGAGGGGTTGCCGCGTTTGAATTTTGTACGGATAGAGGTGTAAACTCTGGCGCACGAGACGATACGTGGACGTTGGCGTCATTTGGACCACAGCTGCAACACGGCGAATGGAAACCCGAGGCCGCTGTGGGATCACCTGCTGCACTAGCTGCGCGTTGCCCTCTTTGGTTGCCGTACGTGGTCGCCCTACCTTTCCAGCACGTTCATCCGTCACGTTCCCAGTCCGTTGAAATTTTTCAAACAGATCCTTTATTGTATCGCTTTTCGGTCCTTTGGTTACATTAAACCTCCGTTGAAAACTTCGTCTTGTTGCAACAACACTGTGTTCTAGGCGATGGAATTCCAACACCAGAAAAATCCTCTGTTCTAAGGAATAAACCATGTTGTCCACAGCACACTTGCACGTTGTGAACAGCACACGCTTACAGTAGAAAGACGACGTACAGAATGGCGCACCCACAGACTGCGTTGTCTTCTATATCTTTCACATCACTTGCAGCGCCATCTGTTGTTGAAAATTGTAACTACTGTCATTTCGAAAGTTTGTCCACCTGAAAATGTACTGTTGTCCCAAGCATATTGCAACAAACGGTGTATTTCTATCGCTGCTCGTTTAGTTTTTATTGCCGTTTCAAATATACCGGTCATTTTTGAAACACCCTGTAAATACCACCCCATGACCTTGGGGAAGATAATACTTTTGATGTCGTCAGCCATACGACCACACCGGCGCCTGAGAGCTCGATCCGCCGGTTGCGATTCTCTCTATAAACGGAACAGAAGAACGGCTGTGTTAGTCGAAGAGTACACAGCGAGCAGCAGTACTTGCGCTTCCCGCGAGGCCACTAGGCCGCTAGGCCACTTCATGTGCGGCAGGAGTGTAGTGCAGCCGCGCTCTGTGGTCAGCCAGCGCCGATGTTAAGTCAGCCGTCGTCTGCAGCTCAGTCATTGCTGCCATCAAGTCTTTGCAGCCCAGCTCCAAGTTAGTCTTCAAATACACCGCATTCGACATTCAAGATTACGAGAGATTTGCAACTGCAAGATTTGTAACTTGTAAATTATGTCATTCTACAGACGCTTAGTCTAGTCGCGTCTTCTATAATTGTCAACCAACTACAGCTAAGTTAAGTAATAAATACTTTCTTATTTTGTACTTCTGCTAATCAATTGTGTTTTCCTGTTGTAGTTACCAAGCAGTCTTGGCATAGTAGAATCCACGTTTCCACCTCCTTGGCTTCCTCACATTTGCCACCTCATGTTGATGGACACTATTATGGTGGAAGATCGATAGCCATCACTACTTACCTTAGATTCTGAATACAAGCAGAAAATCACGATTCTTAAGATTGTGGGAAAAAAAACAGAATTCGGATTGATTTATCAACGAGAAAGGTCGCAAACAAGTTTGTGGATGACAACCCACTACATCAAAAACAGATGGTAGCATACAGACCAAAGCATAGAACACGTCAGCAAGCAGTCATGTAAACCTAGATGAGTATGTAAGCGTCAGTAAAGTAAATGTAAGTAAAGTATGTAAATGAAGATCAGAAATGTAGATCCCGAATGAACGGAGTTAGAGTTGAAACGCGCTATTCAATCTACAATTACAGTCATCTATGTATGCAGAATGATCAAGAGAATAAGTAATTTAGAAACAACGAACTACATACCTCGGCAAACGTGTGTTCACATTCACATCTCAGTTCCTATCAAAATACGCTCCTGGAAATGGAAAAAAGAACACATTGACACCGGCGTGTCAGACCCACCATACTTGCTCCGGACACTGCGAGAGGGCTGTACAAGCAATGATCACACGCACGGCACAGCGGACACACCAGGAACCGCGGTGTTGGCCGTCGAATGGCGCTAGCTGCGCAGCATTTGTGCACCGCCGCCGTCAGTGTCAGCCAGTTTGCCGTGGCATACGGAGCTCCATCGCAGTCTTTAACACTGGCAGCATGCCGCGACAGCGTCGACGTGAACCGTATGTGCAGTTGACGGACTTTGAGAGAGGGCGTATAGTGGGCATGCGGGAGGCCGGGTGGACGTACCGCCGAATTGCTCAACACGTGGGGCGTGAGGTCTCCACAGTACATCGATGTTGTCGCCAGTGGTCGGCGGAAGGTGCACGTGCCCGTCGTCCTGGGACCGGACCGCAGCGACGCACGGATGCACGCCAAGACCGTAGGATCCTACGCAGTGCCGTAGGGGACCGCACCGCCATTTCCCAGCAAATTAGGGACACTGTTGCTCCTGGGGTATCGGCGAGGACCATTCGCAACCGTCTCCATGAAGCTGGGCTACGGTCCCGCACACCGTTAGGCCGTCTTCCGCTCACGCCCCAACATCGTGCAGCCCGCCTCCAGTGGTGTCGCGACAGGCGTGAATGGAGGGACGAATGGAGACGTGTCGTCTTCAGCGATGAGAGTCGCTTCTGCCTTGGTGCCAATGATGGTCGTATGCGTGTTTGGCGCCGTGCAGGTGAGCGCCACAATCAGGACTGCATACGACCGAGGCACACAGGGCCAACACCCGGCATCATGGTGTGGGGAGCGATCTCCTACACTGGCCGTACACCACTGGTGATCGTCGAGGGGACACTGAATAGTGCACGGTACATCCAAACCGTCATCGAACCCATCGTTCTACCATTCCTAGACCGGCAAGCGAACTTGCTGTTGCAACAGGACAATGCACGTCCGCATGTATCCCGTGCCACCCAACGTGCTCTAGAAGGTGTAAGTCAACTACCCTGGCCAGCAAGATCTCCGGATCTGTCCCCCATTGAGCATGTTTGGGACTGGATGAAGCGTCGTCTCACGCGGTCTGCACGTCCAGCACGAACGCTGGTCCAACTCAGGCGCCAGGTGGAAATGGCATGGCAAGCCGTTCCACAGGACTACATCCAGCATCTCTACGATCGTCTCCATGGGAGAATAGCAGCCTGCATTGCTGCGAAAGGTGGATATACACTGTACTAGTGCCGACATTGTGCATGCTCTGTTGCCTGTGTCTATGTGCCTGTGGTTCTGTCAGTGTGATCATGTGATGTATCTGACCCCAGGAATGTGTCAATAAAGTTTCCCCTTCCTGGGACAATGAATTCACGGTGTTCTTATTTCAATTTCCAGGAGTGTATGTAACAATATATGGCACGAAGTGTAATCCAGATGATAGAGCACTTCCGCGCAAAAGGCAAAGGTCCCGAGTTCGAGTCTCGGTCCGGCACACAGTTTTAATCTGCCAGGAAGTTTCATGAAGTGTAATGTTAGACTTTACATATTCCTAGCAGTATTTTAAACGCAGTCGATCTGGCCATCTTAGTAATCAATGTCACTCACGGACTCAATGCAGTCGCTGTGGAGGGAACCGTGAGTAAGCTCATTGGATAATTGAAATAACGTGCTGCGTCGACCGTAGAGGGAACCACAGATCGAGAGATAAGTCTTGCCCAGTGTATCCCAAACAACAAGAGATTAAGAAAGCGTCAGTTACATACAATATATCCTCTGAGGAAGCTGAAGGATATGTAAACAAAAGACCTTATGCTGCTGTGGCAGGGAATCTTGGTAGGAGTAAATCGGATTCAGAGAAAGAGTTCTCCCCGTAAAGAGTATTCAGTACAGATTCACGACAACTGTTCGTCATAGAAGGCCAAAACACAGACTATGCCAAATCCAAGTCCTCTTTTTGTAAATATAAATTTACCAATATCTCCTCATTAAGAGAATACTCCAGAACCACGAAAATCAATTATATCAAGAGTGGAGAATAAGAAAACGGCGATATCCGAACAACTGGTCGCTCGAGTAACCAAAATTATAACACAGTTTACCTCAAACATAGTTTAGATCAAACTAATATAAAGGTACAATACGATTGCTTTGATAGTATAAAAAAAATTAATATGGACCAGGACAGAAATAGGTCACAGTTACACTCTACTTATATAAACAGAATAGCGGATATTAAAGTTCTCCAGTGGAATGCCAGATACCCAGTTCCCTAAGCTGGCCGTGGTGACCGAGCGGTTCTAGGCGCTTCAGTCCGGAACCGCGCGACTGCTACGGTCGCAGGTTCGAATCCTGCCTCGGGCATGGATGTGTGTGCTGTCCTTAGGTTAGTTAGGTTTAAATAGTTCTAAGTTCTAGGGAACTGATGACCTCAGATGTTAACTTCATACACTGAAGCGCCAAAGAAACTGGTTTGGCATGCGTATACAGGGTGTTACAAAAAGGTACGGCCAAACTTTCAGGAAACATTCCTCACACACAAATAAAGAAAAGATGTTATGTGGACATGTGTCCGGAAACTCTTACTTTCCATGTTAGAGCTCATTTTAGTTTCGTCAGTATGTACTGTACTTCCTCGATTCACTTCCCATGATTTCATACGGGATACTCTACCTGTGCTGCTAGAACATGTGCCTTTACAAGTACGACACAACATGTGGTTCGTGCACGATGGAGCTCCTGGACATTTCAGTCGAAGTGTTCGTACGCTTCTCAACAACAGATTCGGTGACCGATGGATTGGTAGAGGCGGACCAATTCCGAAGCCTCCACGCTCTCCTGATCTTAACCCTCTTGACTTTCATTTATGGGGGCATTTGAAAGCTCTTGTCTACGCAACCCCGGTACCAAATGTAGAGACTCTTCGTGCTCGTATTGTGGACGGCTGTGATACAATACGCCATTCTCCAGGGCTGCATCAGAGCATCAGGGATTCCGTGCGACGGAGGATGGATGCATGTATCCTCGCTAACGGAGGACATTTTGAACATTTCCTGTAACAAAGTGTTTGAAGTCACGCTGGTACGTTCTGTTGCTGCGTGTTTCCATTTCATGATTAATGTGATTTGAAGAGAAGTAATAAAATGAGCTCTAACATGGAAAGTAACCGTTTCCGGACACATGTCCACATAACATATTTTCTTTCTTTGTGTGTGAGGAATGTTTCCTGAAAGTTTGGCCGTACCTTTTTGTAACACCCTGTATACAGAAATATGTAAACAGGCAGAATACGGTGATGCGGTCAACAACGCCTACATCAGACTGCAAGTGTCTGGCGCAGTTGTTAGATCGGTTATCTCCTGCTACAATGGCAGGTTATCAAGATTTAAGTGAGTTTGAACGAGGTGTTATAGTGGGGGCACGAGTGATGGGACACAGCATCTCCGAGGTGGCGATGAAGTGGGGATTTTCCCGTGCGACCATTTCAAGAGTGTACCGTAAATATCAGGAAGCCGGTAAAACATCAGATCTCCGACATCGCTGCGGCCGGAAAAAGATCCTGCAAGAACGGGACCAACGACGATTGATGAGAATCGTTCAACGCGAAAAAAGTACAACCCTTTCGCAAATTGCTGCAGATTTCAGTGCTGGGCCATCAAGTGTCAGCATGCAAACCATTCAACGAAGCATCGATAGTGGCTTTTGGAGCCAAAGGCCCACACGTGTACCCTTGGCGACTCCACGACACACAGCTTTTCGCCTCGCCTGGTCCCGTCCACACTAACGTTGGACTGTTGATGACTGGAAACATGTTGCCTTGTCAGACGAGTCTCGTTTGAAATTGTACCGAGCGGATGGATCTGTGTGGGTATGGAGATTACTTCATGAATCCATATACCCGGTATGTCAACTTGAGACTATTGTTCAAGCTAGTGGAGACTCAGTAATGGTGTGGGGCGTATACAGATGGAGTGATATGGGACCCCTGATGCGTCTAGATACGACTGACAGGTGACACATATGTAAGCATCCTGTCTGATCACCTGCATCCATTCGTGTCCATTGTGCATTCCGACGGATTAGGGCAATTCCAGCAGGACAATGCGACACCCCACAAGTCCAGAATTGCTACAGAGTGGCTCCATGAGCACTCTTCTGAGTTTAAACACTTCCTCCTGCCACCAGACTCCCCAGACATGAACATTATTGAGCATGTCTGGGATGCCTTGCAACACGCTGTTCAGAAGAGATCTCCACACCCCTCGTACTCTTACGGACTTATGGACAACCCTGCAGAATTCATGGTGTCAGTTCCCTCCAGCACTACTTCAGACATTAGTCGAATCCATGCCACTTCTGCGTGCTCGCGGGGGCCCTACACGATATTAGGCAGGTGTACCAGTTTCTTTGGCTCTTCAGTGTACAACGAACAGGAAAAACCAAGCTACACTAAAAGAACCGGGTGCTGAGTGAAAAAAGATATTATTATTACGCAGAAATGACTGAATGGTGTCCAACCGAAGTCAGGAGTCAACATTAGTTTGGATAGAATTAAGGATTATTCATTGATTAATCCACGAAAGTTAAAAAGATGTTACGAAATATTCAACTCCACTACGAACCATGTTTTACGAAGAATTTTAAATAAAGTAAATCGTGGCACATTCTCGCAAAGGAAATTAACAATTACCACGCCATGAGATAAGAAATAAACCATTATTAAACACTATTAACCATACTGCATGAAGAGTTTGACAGAGCACTGAAAGACCTGAGACGAAACAAGGCCCCAGGAGTAGACAACATCCCATTAGAACTACTGACGGCCTTGGGAGAGCCATTCCTGACAAAATTCTACCATCTGGTGAGCAAGATGTATGAGACAGGCGAAATACCCTCAGACTTCAAGAAGAATATAATAATTCCAATCCCAAAGAAAGCAGGTGTTGACAGATGTGAAAATTACCGAACTATCAGTTTAATAAGTCACGGCTGCAAAATTCTAACGCGAATTCTTTACAGACGAATGGGAAAACTGATAGAAGACGACCTCGAGGAAGATCAGTTTGGACTCCGTAGAAATGTTGGAACACGTGAGACAATACTGACCTTACGACTTATCTTAGAAGAAAGATTAAGGAAAGGCAAACCTACGTTTCTAGTATTTGTAGACTTAGAGAAGGCTTTTGACAATGTTGAGTGGAATACTCTCTTTCAAATTCTAAAGGTGGCAGGGGTGAAATACAGGGAGTGAAAGGCTATTTACAATTTGTACAGAAACCAGATGGCAGTTATAAGAGTAGAGGGGGCATGAAAGGGAAGCAGTGGTTGGGAAGGGAGTGAGACAGGGTTGTAGCCTATCTCCGATGTTATTCAATCTGTATACTGAGCAAGCAGGAAAGGAGTAGGTATTAAAATCCATGGAGAAGAAATAAAAACTTTGAGGTTCGCCGATTACATTGTAATTCTGTCAGAGACAGCAAAGGACTTGGAAGAGCAGTTGAACGGAATGGACAGTCTCTTGAAAGGAGGATATAAGATGAACATCAACAAAAGCAAAAGAGGATAATGGAATGTAGTCGAATTAAGTTGGGTGATACTGAGGGAATTGTATTAGGAAATGACACACTTACAGTAGTAAAGGAGTTTTGCTATTTGGGGAGCAAAGTAACTGATGATGGTCGAAGTAGAGATGATATAAAATGTAGACTGGCAATGGCAAGGAAAGCGTTTATGAAGAAGAGAAATTTGTTAACATCGAGAATAGATTTAAGTGTCAGGAAGTCGTTTCTGAAAGTATTTGTATGGAAGTGAAACGTGGACGATAAATAGTTTAGACAAGAAGAGAATAGGAGCTTTTGAAATGTGGTGCTACAGAAGAATGCTGAAGATTAGGTGGGTACATCACATAACTAATGAGGAGGTACTGAACAGAATTGGGGAGAAGAGAAGCTTGTGGCACAACTTGACCAGAAGAAGGGATCGGTTGGTAGGACATGTTCTGAGACATCGAGGGATCACCAATATAGTATTGGAGGGCAGCGTGGAGGGTAAAAATCGTAGAGGGAGACCAAGAGATGAATACACTAAACAGATTCAGAAGGATGTAGGCTGCAGTAGATACTGGGAGATGTAGAAGCTTGCACAGGATAGAGTAGCGTGGAGAGCTGCATCAAACCAGTCTCAGGACTGAAGACCACGACAACAACAACAACAACATTAACCATTACAATCTAGTCAGAAATATCAAATTTACGTTAGCCGCCACATACCTGACAAGTTTTTACGAACTTCCAGCACGCTGGAGTAGCTTGGATCAGCAACTTCTGTCAATCAGTGGATCGAAGAACCAGTCCAAAATTTTACTCTTCATTCTGCGACTGGTTTCAGACCGCGACCCGTTTTTAAATCATCATAACATAGTCGAAATTGGCATTTCCAAAGACATCTTTTGACATCTTCGGAAATTCCATTTTCGACTATTTTATGATGATTTGAAAATGGGTCTCGGTCCGAAACTAGTCGCAGAATGAATGAAAAGTAAATATTTGCTACTTTAGATTTACGTTCCACTGGCCAGTTTTTAACGGAGATTTGAGAGAGATCTCTTGCAGTGTAATACACACCTAGGCAGTGCCGCGACGCCACAGATGCCATTACAGCCTAGCGGCTGGCCCACTGGTGGTGACGTCACACTGCCGACGGGCGACTGCAGCAGGGAGAGCTCTGGACAGCTCTGTCTGAAATCCCCGGCCGCCTGGCAGCGGCGGCAGGTAACGAATGCAGCCCACCGCCAGATAGCGCCGGGGTCTCCATTAGCCGACCCAGGCTAGACAAACGCCACCGCCAGATTCGCATCTGCTCGCGTGGCCAGCGGCGGATAAGCGTATCGCCTAACATCGGCCGACCGCCGCCTGAAAGCGACGCCACGACACGAAGTGGGACAGGGGGGGCGCCTGTCCCCAATCTGTCCGTCTGTCCCACCCAGAGCTGGGGAAGCGGCCGACATCTCGCGCCCCGGATCTCCACAGTCGCACCGGCCATTTATCTCGCATCTGATACTCCTCGCAGCGCTGGCCGCAACCGAACAGTAATGCTGTGCATTGACGGTCTGCCGTGGAGGAACGTAATGCGTTAGGATAACACCATCACAGTCGTACACGAGAATCACCACAGCTTTCATCACATTGGGGCTCTGACGCACTTATGGTGATTCTCGTATACGTCGGTGATGATGTTGTCCTAACACATTACGTTCCTCCACGGCACACCGTCAATGCACAGCATTGTTGTTCGTTTTTGGAGCATCACCTGCGACCAAATGGCTTCAAATGGCTCTGAGCACTATTGGACTAAACATCTCAGGTCAGCAGTCCCCTAGAACTTAGAACTACTTAAACCCAACCAACCTAAGGACATCACACACATCCATGCCCGAGGCAGGATTCGAACCTACGACCGTAGCGGTCGCGCGGTTGCAGACTGAAGCGCCTAGAACCGCTCAGCCACATCAGCCGGCTACGAGAAGATCGACGTTTGCAGCAGTATGGACTATCATCTCGGAGACTATGGCTGCGGTTACCCTTGACGCTGCATCACAGACAGGAGCGCCTGCGATGGTGTACTCGACGACGAACCTGGGTGCACGAATGGCAAAACGTCATCTTTTCGGACGAATCCAGGTTCTGTTCACAGCATCACAATGGTCGTATCCGTGTTTGGCGACATCGCGGTGAACGCACATTGGAAGCGTGTATTCGTCATCGACATACTGGCGTGTCACCCGACGTGATGGCATGGGGTGCCATTGGTTACACTTCTCGGTCACCTCTTGTTCGCATTGACGGCACTTTCAACAGTGGACGTTACATTTCAAATGTTTTACGACTCGTGGCTCTACCCTTCATTCGATCCCTGCGAAACCCTACATTTCAGCAGGATAATGCACGGCCGCATGTTGCAGGTCCTGTACGGGCCTTTCCGTATACAGAAAAATGTTCGGCTGCTGCCCTGGCCAGCACAATCTCCAGATCTCTCACCAATTGAAAACGTGTGGTCAATGGTGGCCGAGCATCTGGCTCATCACAATACGCCAGTCACTACTCTTGATGAACTGTAGTATCGTGTTGAAGCTGTATGGGCAGCTGTACCTCTATACGCCATCCGAGCTCTGTTTGAGTCAATACCCAGACGTTTCAAGGCCGTTATTACGGCCAGAGGTAGTTGTTCTGGGTACTCATTTCTCAGGATCTATGCACCCAAATTGCGTGAAAATGTAATCACATGTCAGTTCTAGTATAATATATTTGTCCAATGAATAGCCGTTTATCATTTACATTTCTTCTTGGTGTAGCAATCTTAATGGCCAGTAGTGTATTAACAGTTATCGAGATTACTTTTGAAGCAATAAACAGTTTACTTACTGTTTCCATCCGTCTCGTTTACATTTCACAGCCTATTACATGTGAAATACATACAGTGTCCGAAAAAAATGCATCATCCTAAGGACGACGTAAATTTATTTCCAAGTGAGGTGACAGTCCATCATTGTGTAAGTACAGACACAACAGTCGCAACAATACACAGCGCAGGCCTCTCTGGCGACAACGCAGGTGTGTATTGCCGTATGAAAACGATCGTAAAGGTGACGAATCGTACCCTGGGATAGATTGTTCCCTAGCACTTTTAACCTTTTTTGCAATTTGGGAATGGTTCGGCTTCTCATGTCATGTACATCTTCAGTTGGGGAGAGATATGGTGATTTTGCTGCCTGAACACCACGAAGAGTCACAGCAACCATATGAAGACGTGCATTGTCCTGCTGAAAAAGCACATCACCTTTCTGTCGAAGAAATGACAGTAGCAATGTAGTGGGCATTGGTTACTTCACCCAGCAGAAACACCAAACGTGTGAGCGAGTTTCAACAGATGCCTCACTCCCTCCACACTGTGAAGCCTGGAATGGGATCTCTGTGCCCAGGCGAATGGTATAGATCGTTTGTCAAGTCTACGCTGTTCATGTGTACGTACATCACTCGCATACAGTCAGAACCTACTCTCATCCCTGAAGACAACACAGCCTCATCCCACTCTCCCGTCGAGTCCTGGCCGGAGACAAAGTCATGTTAGATGATGATGATGATGATGATGACAATGACGATGATGATGATTGGTTTGTGGGGCGCTCAAAAACGCCATCATCAGCGCCCGTAAAAAGTCCCAATTTCTACACAATCCAATCTAGCGACTGTCACGAATTATGTTGATGAAATGAGGAGGACAACACAAACACCCAGTCCCCGGGCAGAGAAAATCCCCAACCCAGCCGGGAATCTAACCCGGGACACCGTGATCCGGAGGCAGCAACGCTAGCCACTAGAGCACGAGCGTACACGTCATGTTTGTCCTGCTGGAGCAGACGGTTCCCAGTGGTTCCTGGTGACAACAGGTGCAACATGTGACCCGATTTCGTCCCTTGGTGAAGTTCTATTGTAAATCGCTGCTCGCTCCATGCATCAATCTCTCCATGTGTCTGTGCCATCCGGATGTCCGGAAACCCCTTCTACAGGTGTGGGAATGTACTACAGACCAAAGCTGAATGCAGCAACACTGTTGTTGTTGTGGTCTTCAGTCGAGAGACTGGTTTGATTCAGCTCTCCATGCTACTCCATCCTGTGCAAGCTTCTTCATCTCCCAGTACCTACTGCAGCCTACATCCTTCTGAATCTGTTTCGTGTATTCATCTCTTGGTCTCCCTCTACGATTTTTACCCTCCACGCTGCCCTACAATACTAAATTGGTGATCCCTTGATGCTTCAGAACATGTCCTACCAACCGATCCCTTCTTCTAGTCAAGTTGTGCCACAAATTTCTTTTCTCTCCAATTCTATTCAATATCTCCTCATTACTTCTGTCTTCTACCCATATCATCTTCACCATTCTTGTCCGCCGCTCGTGGTCTCGCGGTAGCGTTCTCGCTTCCCGAGCACGGGGTCCCGGGTTCGATTCCCGGCGGGGTCAGGGATTTTCACCTGCCTCGAGATGACTGGGTGTTTGTGTTGTCCTCATCATTTCATCATCATCCAGGAAAGTGGCGCAATTGGACTGAGCAAAGATTGGATAATTGTACGGGCGCTGATAACCACGCAGTTGAGCGCCCCACAAACCAAACATCATCATCATCATCATCTTCACCATTCTTCTGTACCACCACATTTCGGAAGCTTCTATTCTCTTCTTGTCTAAAGTATTTATCATCCACGTTTCACTTCCGTACATGGCTACACTCCATACAAATACTTTCAGAAACGACTTCCTGACACTTAAATCTATACTCCATGTTAATAAATTTCTCTTCTTCAGAAACGCTTTCCTTGGCATTACCAATCTACATTTTATATCCTCTCTACTTCGACCATCATCAGTTATTTTGCTCCCCAAAAAGCAAAACTGATTTACTACTTTAAGTGTCTCATTTCCTAATCTAATTCCCGCAGCATCACCCGATTTAATTCGACTACACTCCATTATCGTCGTTTTGATTTTGTTGATGTTCATCGTATATCCTCCTATCAAGACACTGTCCATCCCGTTCAGCTGCTCTTCCAGGTCCTTTGCTGTCTCTGACAGAATTACAATTATTTCTTCTCCATGGATTTTAATTCCTACTCCGAATTTTTCTTTTGTTTCCTTTACAGATTGCTCAATTACAGATTCAATAACATCGGGGAGAGGCTACAACCCTGTCTCACTCCCTTCCCAACCACTGCTTCCCTTTCATGCCACTCGACTCTTGTAACTGCCATCTGGTTTCTGTACAAATTGTAAATAGCCTTTCGCTCCCTGTATTTTACCCCTGCTACCTTCAGAATTTGAAAGAGAGTATTCCAGTCAACATTGTCAAAAGCTTATTAAACTGATAGTTCGGTAATTTTCACATCTGTCAACACCTGCTTTCTTTGGTTCAAAATGGCTCTGAGCACTATGGGACTTAACATCTTAGGTCATCAGTCCCCTAGAACTCAGAACTACTTAAACATAACTAACCTAAGGACATCACACAACACCCAGCCATCACGAGGCACAGAAAATCCCTGACCTCGCCGGGAATCGAACCCGGGAACCCGGGCGTGGGAAGCGAGAACGCTACCGCACGACCACGAGATGCGGGCTGCTTTCTTTGGGATTGGAATTAATATATTCTTCTTGAAGTCTGAGGGTATTTCGCCTGTCTCATACATCTTGCTCACTAGATGGTTGAGTTTTGTGAGGCCTGGCTCTCCCAAGGCTGTCAGTAGTTCTAATGGAATTTTGTCCATTCCCGGGGCCTTAACACTACCGATAAATTTGGCCAACATGTGCAACAACCTGTCAGTACGTCCAACCAGCTTCCCACAAGCCCACAATACACCCCGCTGAAGCTATTCAGTAGGAGTACGCACTCGTCGCTGGAACGTAGTTGCACGCTAGTATGAATGTTGCAAGCAATGTTCACCCATAAACTTAGCACAGTTCCTGACAGCAGAATCAAAACAGAGGGTGCGCACACAGGCCTCTTGGATGCCATCCGGCCGCAGATGATTGCGACAAATGAATCACTAACATTGGAACCCTTCATTATGTACATATTATATCCAGGTGTCAATGACACAATCAGCGTTTTGCATTTTTTACGGCAGTGTACAAACGGGACGTATATGTGAGATATTCAGACGTCCGCGAAGGAATAGGCGAAAACCGAATTGTCCATAAATTTGGGGAGATATCCATTATGTTCTGATTATATGACCAGGAAGCAAAGATTACCCCACCTCCACCAGCAAGTCTTGAAAAAATCGAACTCCCATTTGTAAAAGAGCTTCAACATCTGATTACTTTACAAATTTATGAACGTATTAAGTATCTGACGTTAAGCATGTATTTTAACCTTTTTTGTTAAAGATTCCAAACCCTAACTATGTTTTAGTACTTGATTATTCACTGGCACTAATTAAATATTCGAAAAGTTTGAAATTACGTGTGAAGTTTGTTGGAAGTATCAAAGTGCCCTCATTCTCAAACACTGGATAATTGTAACCTGGGTAATTTCATTTGATCCATTATAAATAGTTTTTGAAAGCCCGCGACTCTGAAAACAATAGGTTTGTTTATAAATAATTCTTCTGCTACCAGTCACGATTTTCTTCATTTTGCTTTTCACGCGACGTGTTTCGGGAAATGATTCCCTTTTCCAAGCACGTTTTTGCGCGTATTATGCCATTTCTATGTGATGCTGTCGATGTGTGAGAGTCTGCTTCATTTAGTTGACTTTATTGCAATATACAGTGTGATTCACGAAGATATGCAAATATATTAATACGTTATTCTACAAGCAAAACTAAAGAAAAAAAGTTCATATAAACATTGGTCCGCAGATGTTCAGTTACAGCTAATAAAACATCTTCCCTGAAATTTAGGAACTTCGCTAATATGAAGCCATCGCAAAACTGTACGAACTTAAAGTAAACCACGATTTCCATTTATTTTGTTCTTATTGGTCTCGTGAATCGAATAAAAAATGTCCCAGATGTGTATCTGCAGTAGTTTTCCAGAACATCCGGAGAAGCAAAGACGTTATTTCGTAAAATTTTTAATTTATTAACTACTTGGCACAATTTGTTTTTTTTTAATTCCAGACAATTACACAAAGTTTTCTACAGAAGTTGTAAATAATTTAATTTTGGAAAAATGATGCAAATAACTTTAACTGAAATTGTATGAATGTGTCAGAGAATCTGTTTTTAATTATACTGTTGCACACTTGAATTCGTGATAAACCGGAAAAAACGAAGCTCAGTGTTAGGACGTCATACAGCGTTATTACAGTTTCACAATACATTCACAATAAATCTTTAAAAATGTCTCCACCGAGTTCAATGCATTTAGCTGCACGTGTATGAACAGATTTTGTCGCCCGTTTCCGTTTCACAGGACAGGGTTGTTCTTAACTTCGTGTATTGCATTCATAATGAGGGCAAATAATGCCTCAACGTGCATTGACTTTGTCCTCATAAACTACGTCTTTCATCCATCCCTATACACAAAAATCCATCGATGTTAAATCGACCGATCTGTTGTAAATTTGAAAAGGCATCCCTATTTCATAAATAATCTACAAACTACAACAATTACTATGGGGTTTCACTTAAATATACTGTTGTTACTATGTTCTTTCACTGAACAATATAGGAAACTAACTCGTTTCAATGTTAGGAAACGACTGAAACAAATCATTAACGGTTGTCAACAATGACATAAACGTTTCTACATTCTTAACGGAAAGTAAACGAATTTACTTGCATAACAATCTTTGCTTCTCTGGATGTTCTGGAAAACTACTCCAGATACACATCTGGGTCATGTTTTATTAGATTCACCAGACCAATAACAGAGCAATAAATGGAAATCGTGCTTTATTTTAACCTCGTACAGTTACGCGATGGCTTCAAGTTAAAGAAGTTGCTAAATTTCAGGGAAAGTCTTATTAACCGTAACTCTGTACTAAACATTTGCGGAGCTATGTTTATACGAACTTTTTCTTTAGTTTTACTTGTAGAATAACATAATATTTGCGTATCTTCGGGACTCACCCTGTATATTAAACACTCGATTTTTATTTGGTTGTCGATGTTTTTGTGAAGTTAGTGCCGAAATTTAGAAGAATCTGTACTTACAGTTTCCTTGTGGTCCATTTGTGCAGAGTCTCACACAAACTAAGCATCACACACAACTTGTACACTTTACACATCGAAAATACCTTACATATAGAAAACAGTTACAAAGATGTTCCTACAAGTAGTCAACATAGATAACATTATAGGTCTTCCACAGAGGATGATATGCATTTGTATAGAGGTTATTTGGCTTAACAATATGGATCATAATTTACTTACATCGATTTTACAATTGTGCGTATTTGTATGTGTTACTATTTTCTAATTGTAAAATCGATGTAGGTAAATTATGATCCAAATTGTTAAACTAAATAACCTGAGTAAAAATGCATATCATGCTCTGTGGAAGACCTATAAAGTTATCTATGTTGACTACTTGAAGGAACATCTTTGTGACTGTTTCCTTTGTGTAAGATATTTTCAATATGCAAAGTTTACAGCAAGTTGTGTGTGATGTTTAGTGAGTGTGTGAGACTCTGCACAAATGGACCATAAGAAAACTGTAAGTACAGATAATTCTAAATTTCGCCACTAACTTTACAAATAGATTGACAACCAACTAAAAATCGCGTGTTTCTTACATACTGCAGTAAAGTTAACGAAATGAAGCAGACTCTCACACATCGACATCACATAGAAATGGCATAATACACACAAAAACGCGCTTGGAAAAGGGAATCATTTCCCGAAAGTCGTCGTGTGAAAAGTAAAATAAAGAAAATCCCCTAGTCTGTGGCTAAGCCATGTCTCCGCAATATCCTTTCTTTCAGGGGTGCTAGTTCTGCAAGGTTCGCAGGAGAGCTTCTGTAAAGTTTGGAAGGTAGGAGACGAGGTATTGGCAGAAGTACAGCTGCGAGGACGGGGCGTGAGTCATGCTTGGGTAGCTCAGTTGATAGAGCACTTGCCCGCGAAAGGCAAAGGTCCCGAGTTCGAGTCTCGGTCCGGCGTACAGTTTTAATCTGCCACTAAAGATTAATATAATTATTGTCTTTGAATAAAAGTGTCATTTCTGTTGGTCTCATTTCACATTTCTTTCTACCCTTCTGTACTATACTGTAGCAGTCCTTTGTATAGTGCAACAACGGTGTCAAATTTACGAATGGCTGTGGTAAAAGCCATGGGTATGCTTCATATAGCTTCGGTACGCCTTGAATACTGTAATACATTGCTCCGTTACCTCAAACGCTTTTTCTTGATCAATTGCCCTTTCCTACTTCACTCTGGTGGTCTGCATCATACACGCCACCGCAATGCTCGAACAGCCAAGTCTTCCGAGATTCATTCCATCCTCCAGGAAACACTAAATGAAAGATCACAACTTCTACTCAGAGCTACGAAAGGACTTCTAACAAACTCTCGTTTCAACTTTTTTATCTTTAAAAGTTCATTACTTCTGGTTAACATACACACTCAAGCGCCAAAGAAACTGGTATAGGAACGTGTATTCAAATACAGAGATATGTAAACAGGCAGAATACGGTGCTGCCGTCGGCAACGCATATATAAGAGAACAAGAGTCTGGCGCAGTTGTTAGATCGGTTGCTGCTGCTACAAGGACAGGTTATCAAGATTTGAGTGAGTTTGGTGTTATAGTCGGCACACGAGCGATGAGACACAGCATCTCCGAGGTAGAGCTGAAGTGGGGATTTTGCCAAATGTCGATTTCACGACTATATCGTCAATATCAGGAATCCGACAAAACATCAGATCTCCGACATCTCTGCGGTCTGAAAAAGATCCTGCAATAACGGGGTCAACGACGACTGAAGAGAATCGTTCAAAGTGACAGAAGTGCAACCCTTCCGCAAATTGCAGCAGATTTCAATGTTGGGCCATCAAAACGTGTCAGCGAACACACCATTCAACGACACATTATCGATATAGGCTTTCAGAGTTTAAACACTTCCGCTGGCCACCAAACTCCCCAGCCAGGAACATTACTGAGCATATCTGGGATCCATTGGAACGTGCTGTTCAGAAGAGATCTCCACTCACTCGTACTCTTACGGATTTATGGACAGCCCTGCAGGATTCATGGTGTCAGTTCCCTCCAGCACTACTTCAGACATTAGTCGAATCCATGCCAAGTAGTGTTGCGGCACTTGTGTGTGCTCGGAGGGGGAGGGGGGGGGGGGGGAAGGGGCTCTATCAGTGATAACAGATATTAATCGTTAGACACCTGACTTAAAGGTCATACAGCCAGACAGTGGTGTATTAAAGGATAATTAATTTGTTTTGACGACGTTGGCGTTGTCGGTAGGCTGCGTATTCCGAGGCAACACTCCGAACAGGCGCCCCCCCCCCCCCCCCCCACCCGGTAGCGTCTCTGACAATGTACGAGGTTACGAGGTGCATCATTCAAGTTCTAAGGCCTCCCATTTTTTTTCTCCGGACTGGAAAGAGATAGAAACATGCGCATTGTTTTAAAATGAGGCCGCGTTCATTGTCAATACGTCCCAGAGATGGCAGCACCGTACGGCAGATGGAATTTTACCGCCAGTGGAGAGAATGAGAACTGTTTTAAATACTTAAAATGGCGACGTTTTCCTTACTTGAACAGCGTGCAATCATTCTTTTTCTGAATTTGCGTGGTGTGAAACCAATTGAAATTCATCGACAGTTAAAGGAGACATGTGGTGATGGAGTTATGGATGTGTCGAAAGTGCGTTCATGGGTGCGACAGTTTAATGAAGGCAGAACATCGTGTGACAACAAACCGAAACAACCTCGGGCTCGCACAAGCCGGTCTGACGACACGATCGAGAAAGTGGAGAGAATTGTTTTGGCGGATCGCCGAATGACTGTTGAACAGATCGCCTCCAGAGTTGGCATTTCTGCGGGTTCTGTGCACACAATCCTGCATGACGACCTGAAAATGCGAAAAGTGTCATCCTGGTGGGTGCCACGAATGCTGACGGACGACCAAACGGCTGCCCGTGTGGCATGTTGCCGAGCAATGTTGACGCGCAACGACAGCACGAATGGGACTTTCTTTTCGTCGGTTGTGACAATGGATGAGACGTGGATGCCATTTTTTAATCCAGAAACAAAGCGCCAGTCAGCTCCTTGGAAGCACACAGATTCACCGCCACCAAAAAAATTTCGGGTAACTGCCAGTGCTGAAAAAATGATGGTGTCCATGTTCTGGGACAGCGAGGGCGTAATCTTTACCCATTGCGTTCCAAAGGGCACTACGGTAACAGGTGCATCCCACGAAAATGTTTTGAAGAATAAATTCCTTCCTGCACTGCAACAAAAACGTCCGGGACGGGCTGCGCATGTGCTGTTTCACCAAGACAAAGCACCCGCACATCGAGCTAACGTTACGCAACAGTTTCTTCATGATAACAACTTTGAAGTGATTGATTGGTCTTTGGTGTGACGTCATAAGCGAGTGACTGCGTGTGGGATCGCTCTCCAAGTTTTTATATATTTTTAGGTTTCAGATATATATTTTAACGGTTTTTGTGATAATATTTACTATATAAGTGACTTATTAGTGGTTTCTTCATTCACCTCTGCCTTTCTTGTTTTGTGACCTGATATTTGTGAGTGTTTCGCATCGAACAACGTAACCTCTTACCTGTGTTTACATTCCGCGCTGACCAGTTACAGCTGTAGTGGCGCATCGAAAGCTATGTACTAATTAATTGTTTGTGTATAGTGATTTATTTAGGAACTATAGTATTCTTCAACCGGAGTGTTTTGTGTTTTCTGGTGAAATAATTTCAGAAGAACCTTTTGGGAACTGTTTTCAGCTTCGTTACTGTCTCATTAGACGTTTGATTCTCTTTCTGTATTAGTCTTTTGTTTTATTCACATTTGTTGTTTATTAATACTGTTAATATCAGTAGTTACTTCCGTTGTAGAGTAAGTTTGTGTTTGTTGTAGTCAGGTTTTTAACATCTTCTTATTGTAGTAGCGGAACTTAGAAAAAGTAAAATTTTACCACGAGTGAGAAGTGTGAGCTTTGCCGTAGGTTCGTGAGTAGTGGATTGCGGTGTGAGACTTGTTCGAAGTATTTTCACTGGGGGGAATGCAGTGGGGAAGCCAGTGGGCATTCTGGTGAGAGCCTCTTCTGGAACTGCAGGTTATGTAGCAAGAGTAAGTTGATAGAGGGCAGGAGCATCGGTGCCCTTCAGGTGCAGTTGAAAAACGCACAGGAGGAGCTAGATAGGATGAGGAGGGAGAAGGGGGTTGGGGAATGGGAGCTGGCTGTTGGCAAGAGATCTGCTAGGAGAAGAAGATTTTCAGATAGTTTTACTATTGGTGTTTACAATAAATATGACCAACTGTCAGAGTCTAGTGGAGAGGAATCTCTAGTAGCTGTAGATGTAGGAAGTATGCAGCAGACCTCAGTAGTTACGGTGGCTAGAACAGTTGCAAAGTCGAAGAGGAAGAAGAAGGTTCTGCTGTTAGGTAGTTCTCATGGCAGAGGTGTAGGCCAGCAGTTGCAGGAAGTGCTGGGGAGTGAGTACCAGGTCACCAGCATTGTGAAGCCTAATGCAGGGTTGGCTCAGGTGACTGTTAACATAGGGGGGTTATGTAGGGATTTTACTAAAGAGGATCAGGTAGTGATTGTGGGTGGGGCTGGTAACAGTATTGATAGGGATGGGGAGTATGACATAGATGGTGACCTGGAAAAGATAGCCACTCAGACTGGCAACACGAATGTGCATTTCGTGGAACTGTTTCAGCGTCACGATCGGCCTCATCTTAATACAGCCGTCAGGCGTAATAACATGAGACTTGGGGGTGCGCTGATGACAGAAAGCATGGGTCACATTTCAGTGGTGTCGGTGGAGTCTATCAGCAGGACGGGTTTCACTAGACACGGCCTGCACCTCAACAGGTATGGGAAGGGGAGGTTGGCAAAGCTTATAGGTGACTGCATAGATGGGGTTGGTGGGATCACTCATGGGAAAATTCCTTCAGTAGTGGGTGTTGGAGCTGCACCTTTTTTAGATTGAAGTCAGCTGATATGTATTCCTGCTTAAGGGAAGTCTCTCTTACAAAGGAACCACTTTTGACAAAGCTTAGGTATCCGAGTAATGAGGGAATTAGTATATTTCATCAAAATATACAAGGTATTAGAGATAAAGTTAGTGAACTGCTTATAGATGTTGACTCTGAAATTATTGGTATATCTGAACAAGTACTGCACTGAAAAGGTGTTTGAATGTTGTGCAGGTGTGGTTAAATTTACTGGAGTTAAAATTCTAAATGTTTTTATTTATAGATCCCCAGACTCCGATTTCACAACATTTTTGCTAAAGCTAAAGGAGGTTTTGTTCACTTTATAGGAAATACAAAAAGTTATATGTGGTGACTTCAATATTAATTGTATAAGTGACTGTGCAAGGAAAAAGATGCTGGTAGACCTCCATAATTCATATAATCTTATGCAAACCGTATTCTTTCAAACGAGAGTGCAAGGGAACAGTAGAACAACCATAGACAAAATTTTTGTTCATTCCTCATTACTAGAAGGGCATTCTGTTAGCAAAAAGGTGAATGGCCTTTCAGATCATGATGCACAAATTTTAACTCTAAAAGATTTTTGTGCTGCAACACGTGTTAAATATAGTCATCAGCTGTTTAGGAAAGCTGATGCAGTCCTTTGTAAACCTTATCAAGGAACAAGAGTGGCAAGATGTTTATAGCGCTGACACAGTAGACGATAAATATAATGCTTTTCTCAAGACATTTCTCGTGCTCTTTGATAGTTGCCTTCCGTTAGAACGTTCAAAACAGGGTACTAGCACAAACAGGCAGCCTGGGTGGCTGACTAGAGGGATAAGAATATCTTGTAGAACAAAGTGGCAATTATATCAAAACGTTAGAAACAGTCAAAATCTAAATGCAGCAGCCCATTACAAACAGTATTGTAAGGTGCTTAAAAATGTTATTAGGAAGGCAAAAAGTATGTGGTATGCAGATAGAATAGCTAAGTCTCAGGATAAAATTAAAACCATATGGTCAGTCGTAAAGGAAGTGGCTGGTCTGCAGAGACAGGTCGAGGATATAGAATCAGTGCGTAGTGGGAACGTCCGTGTTACTGATAAGTCGCATATATGTACAGTATTTAATAATCACTTTCTGAATATAGCAGGTGAACTAAATAGAAACCTAGTCCTAACAGGGAATCATATAGCGCTCTTAGAAAAAAGTGTTCCGAGACTGTTACCTGAAATGGTCCTCCATGATACTGACAAGAGGGAGATTGAGTTAATAATTAAATCACTAAAGACCAAGAACTCTCATGGATATGACGGGGTATCTAGCAGAATACTGAAGTATTGTTCTATGTATGTTAGCCCAGTACTTTGCCATATATGTAACTTTTCCATTAGGAGTGGTCGGTTTCCTGACCGATTAAAGTACTCGGTAGAGAAGCCACTTTATAAAAAGGGAGACAGGGATAATGTTGACAATTATAGACCTATTTCTATGCCATCGGTGTTTGCTAAAGTTATCGAGAAGGTTGTATATGTAAGGTTACTGGAGCATTTAAATTCACATAATTTGCTGTCAAATGTTCAGTTTGGTTTTAGAAATGGTTTAACAACTGAAAATGCTATATTCTCTTTTCTCTGTGAGGTTTTGGACGGATTAAATAAAAGGACGCGAACGATAGGTGTTTTCTTTGATTTAACGAAGGCTTTTGACTGTGTTGACCACAAAATGTTACTGCAGAAGTTGGACCATTATGGAGTAAGGGGAGTAGCTTACAATTGGTTCGCCTCTTACTTTAAGAACAGAAATCAGAAGGTAATTCTCCGCAGTATTGAGAGTGGTAGCGATGTTCAGTCCCAATGGGGCACTGTTAACTGGGGTGTTCCCCAAGGGTCGGTCCTGGGGCCACTGCTGTTTCTTATTTATATAAATGATATGCCTTCTAGTATTAAAGGTGATTCAAAAATATTTCTGTTTGCTGATGACACCAGCTTGGTAGTGAAGGATCTTGTGTGTAATACTGAAACATTATCAAATAATGTAGTTCATGACATAAGTTCGTGACTTGTGGAAAATAATTTGGTGCTAGCTCACATTAAGACTCAGTTTTTACAGTTTCTAACTCACAATTCAACAAGAAACGATATTTTGATCAGACAGAATGGGCATATTATAAGCGAGACGGAACAGTTCAAGTTCCTAGGCGTTCGGATAGATAGTAAGCTGTTGTGGAAAGCCCATGTTCAGGATCTTGTTTAGAAATTAAATGCTGCTTTATTTACCATTAGAACAGTATCTGAAATAAGTGACACTTCAACACGAAAAGTAGTCTACTTCGCATATTTTCATACGCTTATGTCGTATGGTATTATTTTTTGGGGTAATTCTTCTGATTCAAAAAGGGTATTTTTGGCTCAAAAACGGGCTGTTCGAGCTATATGTGGTGTAAGTTCGAGAACCTCTTGTCGACCCCTATTCAATAGTCTGGGAATTCTGACATTGCCCTCACAGTATATATTTTCTTTAATGTCGTTTGTTGTTGCAATATTAGCCTATTCCCAAGAGTTAGCAGCTTTCACTCAGTTAATACTAGGCAGAAATCCAATCTGCATGTGGAATGCACTTCCTTGACTCTTGTGCAGAAAGGAGTGCAGTATTCTGCTGCATCCATTTTCAATAAGCTACCACAAGAACTCAAAAATCTTAGCAGTGCCCCAAACAGTTTTAAATCCAAACTGAAGAGTTTCCTCATGGCTGACTCCTTCTATTCTGTCGAGGAGCTCCTGGAAGAGCTAAAAAATTAAGCAAATTCCAGTGTTACATTGTTGATTTTCTTTATTTAAATTTACGACTTGTCACCTGAATGTTTTTTTTTTTTATATTTCGTTTTACCTGTTTCTAATATCGTGTTATAATTTCATGTATTGACTCGTTCCATGACCATGGAGACTTCTCCTTAATTTGGTCCCACGGAACAATAAATAAATAAATACATAAAAATAAATAAATAAAAAATTACGTCGAGAAGTAACGCCAATTTCATCGATTTCGGGTGAGTAGTTAATTAGAAAAAAAAATCGGAGGCCTTAGAACTTGAATGCACCTCGTAAAGCGGAGCGGAGAGACCTTTCACGAAATTTCGATCACCAATTAACTCCTCCGAATGCGCACACGTATATAGGGAGACATGGAAAAATCAGAGCTGGCTCGGAATGATTTAGGTGTTCATTTTCTCCGTGTGATATTCGAGAGTGGAACGGCCCAGAAATTGTGGCTCTATGAACGCTCTGCCATACACTAAAATATGAAGTACCTCATGTAGATGTCGTAGAAGCTCCGTTGGGGTGAAATGAGTACTTGAGTTTTATTACAGCGTCTGTTGCATGTACAGCGGGTTGACAAAAATATGGAAACACTAAAAATGTAACACTGTCAACGGCCTTGCCGCACTGATCACACCGGTTCCCGTCAGATCAGCGAAGTTAAGCGCTGTCGGGCTGGGCTAGCATTTGGATGGGTGACCATCCGGTCTGCCGAGCGCTGTTGGCAAGCGGGGTGCTCTCAGCCCCTGTGAGGCAAACTGAGGAGCTACTTGATTGAGAAGTAGCGGCTCGGGTCTCGGAATCTCACATACGGCCGTGTTAGCGGTGTGCTGGCCACATGCCCCTGCATATCCGCGTCCAGTGACGCATGAGGATGATACGGCGGCCCGTCGGTACCGTGGGGCCTTCCAAACCCTCTTCGGACGGTGAGAGTAAACAAAAAAATGAAATTAAAGCTAAATTTATGAAAACTGGTATTTCACTTTTCGGTTAGATATAAGATATACAGGGTTATAAATACAAAATCAAATAGGGGTAATGCAGGAGTAGGTTTAATAATGAATAAAAAAATAGGAGTACGGGTAAGCTACTACAAACAGCATAGTGAACGCATTATTGTGGCCAAGATAGACATGAAATCCACGCCTGCTACAGTAATACTATATGCCAACTAGCTCCGCAGATGACGAAGAAATTGATGAAATGTATGATGAGATAAAAGAAATTATTCAGGTAGTGAAGGGAGACGAAAATTTAATAGTCATGCGTGACTGGAATTCCAGAGTAGGAAAAGGGAGAGAAGGAAACATAGTAGGTGAATATGGATTGGGGCTAAGAAATGAAAGTGGAAGCCGCCTGGTAGAATTTTGCGCAGAGCATAACATAATCATAGCTAACAATTGGTTCAAGAATCATGAAAGAAGGCTGTATACATGGAAGAGCCCTGGAGATACTAAAAGGTATCAGATAGATTATATAATGGTAAGACAGAGATTTAGTTCAAATGGTTCAAATGGCTCTGAGTACTATGGGACTTAAAACATCTGTGGTCATCAGTCCCCTAGAACTTAGAACTACTTAAACCTAACTAACCTAAGCACATCACACACATCCATGCCCGAGGCAGGATTCGAACCTGCGAACGTAGCAGTCGCGCGGTTCCGGACTGAGCGCAGAGATTTAGGAACCAGGTTTTAAATTGTAAGACATTTCCAGGGAAAGATGTGGACTCTGACCACAATCTATTGGTTATGAACTGTAGATTAAAACTAAAGAAACTGCAAACAGGTGGGAATTTAAGGAGATGGGACCTGGATAAACTGAAAGAATCAGATGTTGTAAAGAGTTTCAGGGAGAGCATAAGGGAATAATTGACAGGAATGGGGGAAAGAAATACAGTAGAAGAAGAATGGTAGCTTTGAGGGATGAAATAGTGAAGGCAGCAGAGGATCAAATAGGTAAAAAGACGAGGACTAGTAGAAACCCTTGGGTAACAGATGAAATATTGAATTTAGTTGATGAAAGGAGAAAGTATAAAAATGCAGTAAATGAAGCAGGCAAAAAGCAATATAAACGTCTCAAAAATGATATCGACAGGAAGTGCAAAATGGCTAAGCAGGGATGGCTAGAGGACAAATGTAAGGATGTACAGGCTTATCTCACTAGTGGTAAGATAGACACTGCCTACAGGAAAATTAAAGAGACCTTTGGAGAAAGGAGAACCACTTGTATGAATATCAAGAGCTTTGATGGAAACACAGTTCTAAGCAAAGAAGGGAAAGCAGAAATGTGGAAGCAGTATATAGAGGGTCTATACAAGGGCGATGTGCTTGAGAACAATATTATGGAAATGGAAGAGGATGTAGATGAAGATGAAATGAGAGATATGATGCTGCGTGAAGAGTTTGACAGAGCACTAAAAGACCTGAGACGAAACAAGGCCCCGGGAGTAGACAACATTCCATTAGAACTACTGACAGCCTTGGGAGAGCCAGTCCTGACAAAACTCTACCATCTGGTGAGCAAGATGTATGAGACAGGCGAAATACCCTCAGACTTCAAGAAGAATATAATAATTCCAATCCCAAAGAAAGCAGGTGTTGACAGATGTGAAAATTACCGAACTATCACTTTAATAAGTCACAGCTGCAAATTACTAACGCGAATTCTTTACAGACGAATGGAAAAACTGATAGAAGCCGCCCTCGGGGAAGATCAGTTTAGATTCCGTAGAAATGTTGGAACACGTGAGACAATAGTGACCCTACGACTTATCTTAGAAGAAAGATTAAGGAAAGGCAAACCTACATACATAGCATTTGTAGACATAGAGAATGCTTTTGACAACGTTGATTGGAATACTCTCTTTCAAATTCAGAAGGTGGCAGGGGTAAAATACAGGGAACGAAAGGCTATTTACAATTTGTAGAGAAACCAGATGGCAGTTATAAGAGTCGAGGGACATGAAAGGGAAGCAGTGGGTGGGAAGGCAGTGAGACAGGGTTGTAGCCTATCCCCGATGTTATTCAATCTATATATTGAGGAAGCTCTAAAGGAAACAAAAGAAAAGTTCGGAGTAGGTATTAAAATCCATGGAGAAGAAATAAAAACTTTGAGGTTCGCCGATGACATTGTAATTCTGTCAGAGACAGCAAAGGACTTGGAAGAGCAGCTGAACGGCACAGTCTCTTGAAGGGAGGATATAAGATGAACATCAACAAAAGCAAAAGAGGATAATGGAATGTAGTCGAATTAAGTTGGGTGATGCTGAGGGAATTAGATTAGGAAATGAGAAACTTAAAGTAGTGAAGGAGTTTTGCTATTTGAGGAGCAAAATAACTGATGATGGTCGAAGTAGAGAGGATATAAAATGTAGACTGCAATGGCAAGGAAAGCGTTTCTGGAGAAGAAAAATTTGTTAACATCGAGTATAGATTTAAATGTCAGGAAGTCGTTTCTGAAAGTATTTGTATTGAGTGTAGCCATATATGGAAGTGAAACGTGGACGATAAATAGTTTAGACAAGAAGAGAATAGAAGCTTTCGAAATGTGGTGCTACAGAAGAATACTGAAGATTAGATGGGTAGATCACATAACTAATGAGGAGGTATTGAACAGAATTGGGGAGAAGAGGAGTTTGTGGCACTACTTGATTAGAAGAAGGGATCGGTTGGTAGGACATGTTCTGAAGCATCGAGGGATCACCAGTTTAGTATTGGAGGGCAGCGTGGAGGGTAAAAATCGTAGAGGGAGACCAAGAGATGAATACACTAAGCAGATTCAGAAGGATGTAGGTTGCAGTAGGTAATGGGAGATGAAGAAGCTTGCACAGGATAGAGTAGCATGGAGAGCTGCATCGAACCAGTCTCAGGACTGAAGGCCACAACAACAACAACAACAACAACATAAGGAAATATTTATCAGGAGACGAAAGTTGTTACGAAAAAATTAACAAAAATTTTGGATTCCAGCTATTGGAATCACTTTTTGGTCAGAAGTACGCTCGGTGAAGATGACGCTTATGTGGCCTTAATGAGCGTGAAAAGCTTAGAAGGTGTTGCAGTTTGTGAACAACATAACAGTTCGCTTTATAAAAAACAAAAACATCTCTCCAGGCCATGCAGTGTATACTGTAGCTGGCAGTAGGCTAGTCATCCACAAAAATGAAGTCTGGGGCGAAGGCACACCTGGAAAGACGTGCGCGGGCAGCAGAGCTGAGCGTCGAGTGTTCCTTGTTCAAAGCTTTGGAGTTCAGAACGCCCGTGCAACATTATGTCTACCTACACAGAAGGACCATGTTCGACTGTGCACCTGGGTTCATTACGTGTTTCCAACTCCAGCCATGTAAAAGTATGTCCAAAATTGTCTAACGTGACCTTTTTAGTAGTCCAAGTGTTATGGTGTGGGCAGGTATATTGTTGTATGGCCGTGCTGAACACGGTACAGTCGCCGGACAACGTTGTCATACACTCTGCTCCTTCCCTTGGTGCGTCTTTTCAGGCATGCTTTCGGCCCTGACTTCATTTTTGCGCATGGCGAATGGTGAGATATATTGCAGACATCCACATACACCAAGAACTCTTTCCCAACCTCGTGGCCAGCATGGAGCGAGCTGCAGAGCACGGTGACCACACATATCATGAAGTACCATGTGCCGCCGTTTCTAATTTCCAGGGAAGCATTTTTTTCCGTCTCAGTACATATTGTTTTGACCTATCTTCTGTAGTACACTACAGCAGTTCTTTCTATATATGGTCAAAGCTTCGGAAAGAAATGTTAGTTGGCAGTGAGAAATCATGCGAAAGTTGCTTCCGCTCTTCCGTTTTGCACTGTAGTATACAGGGTGGTCCACTGATAGCGACCGGACCAAATATCTCACGAAATAAGCATCAAGCGAAAAAACTACAAAGATGGCGCCATGGTTGGCACGCTAGATGGCGCAGCCATAGGTCAAACGGATATCAACTGCGTTTTTTTAAATATTTTATTACATATTCGTGAAGTACGTAAAGAAATATGAGTGTTTTAGTTGGACCACTTTTTTCGCTTTGTGATAAATGGCGCTGTAATTGTCACAAACGTATAAGTACGTGGTATCACGTAACATTCCGCCAGTGCGGACGGTATTTGCTTCGTGATACATTACCCGTGTTAAAATGGACCGTCTACCAATTGCGGAAAAGATCGACATCGTGTTGATGTATGGCTATTGTGATCCAAATGCCCAACGGGCGTGTGCTATGTATGCTGCTCGGTGTCCTGGACGACATCATCCAAGTGTCCGGACCGTTCGCCGGATAGTTACGTTATTTAAGGAAAAAAGGTAGTATTCAGCTACATATGACACGTCAACCACGACCTGCAACAAACGACGATGCCCAACTAGGTGTTTTAGCTGCTGTCGCGGCTAATCCGCGCATCAGTAGCAGACAAACTACGCAATCTCAACATAGATTGCACCCGTACCATATTTCTATGCACCAGGAATTGCATGCCGACGACTTTGAACGTCGTGTACACTGCCATTGGGCAAAAGAGAAATTACGGGACGATGACAGATTTTTTGCACGCGTTCTATTTGGCGACGAAGCGTCATTGACAACAGCGGTAACGTAAACCGGCATAATGTGCACTATTGGGCAACGGAAAATCCACGATGGCTGCGACAAGTGGAACACCAGCGACCTTGGCGGGTTAATGTATGGTGCGGCATTATGGGAAGAAGGATAATTGGCCCCCATTTTATCGATGAAAATCTAAATGGTGCAATGTACGCTGATTTCCTACGTAATGTTCTATCGATGTTGCTACAAAATGTTTCACTGCATTACGGAATGGCGATGTACTTCCGACATGATGGATGTCCGGCACATAGCTCGCGTGCGGTTGAAGCGGTACTGAATAGCATATTTCATGACAGGTGTATTGGTCGTCGAAGCACCATACCGTGGCCCGCACGTTCACCGGATCTGACGCCCCGGATTTCTTTCTATGAGGAAAGTTGAAGGATATTTGCTATCGTGGTCCACCGACAACGCTTGACAACATGCGTGAGCGCATTGTCACTGCATGTGTGAACATTACGGAAGGCGAACTGCTCCCTGTTGACAGGAATGTCGTTACACGCATAGAGGTTGACGGACATCATTTTGAGCATTTATTGCATAATGTGGTATTTAGAGGTAATGACGCTGTAACAGCATGCGTTCTCAAAAATGATATGTTCACAAAGCTTCATGTGTCACATTGGAACAACCGTAATAAAATGTTCAAACGTACCTACGTTCTGTATTTTAATTTTAAAAAACCTACCTGTTACCAACAGTTCGTCTAAAATTGTGAGCCGTATGTTCGTGACTATTACAGCGTCATCTATCACAAAGCGAAAAAAGTGGTCCAACTAAAACATTCATATTTCTATACGTACTACACGAATATGTAATAAAAATGGCGGTTCCTATTTTTTAAAAAGAACGCAGTTGATATCTGTTTGACCTATGACAGCGCCATCTAGTGGGCCAACCATAGCGCAATCTGGTTTCCCCCGTCAAGCTAGACGAGTTTCGTTTTTTGTATTTTTTTCGTTTGACGCTTGTTTCGTGAGATATTTGGCCCGGCCACGATCAATGGACCACCCTGTATATGTGTCATATGCGTTCGCTGGCGAAGCCGCGACGAAGAAGCAAGTATTTCCGTTAAATTTGGAAAAATCCTTGTTATTCTCATGACATGGTGCATCGTCGCATCGTCAGTAGTGGGACGACCAAAGATTTACTTGTTCTTGCGGGAATCAGAAAGACCAAAAATACTGTTTATCGCAAAGTATTTTAAGAACCTTTTTCAGAATTGATTTAATGCACAAAATATAATTGTCTTTTATTTCTTTTGCACACGTATATGTGCCTGTCTTGTATGTGTATACCCAACGCATGCCGGTCACGTGTAGTTCAGTAAACCTGCACCGCAGATTCCAGAAGGGCCCGCTCTCTCCTCCCCTGCCCCCCTCCCCCTCCAATCTGTGGATGATAAGTCCACGAGTAGAGTAGAAAGGAGGGGAAATGATCCTGGAACGCCGAGCACCTACTGACGCACGGTGTAGATGCAGAAGCGGAAGACTAACAAGGAGACGGCACGGCCGTTGGGTCCGGGATTTTTCCGAAATTTTATGTGGTGAAAAAGGACCCGTAACACCTCACGTGGTTAAAATATTAGGACGGACTACTTGGAAAATCCCGAGACAAATCGATCCAAAGTTTCTTAGGTGCCTTATGAGTATAAAATGTTAGTCCAGTGCCGAGCCGCCGTCTGGCCTACACGGTTAGCGCTCGGACCCTTACGCCAAAGGTCTCGGGTTCGATTCCTATTCCGGCGCTTTATTGCAGCGCATTGTTACAGGAGAATCGTGAAATTAATTCCCGGGAAGAGTGTATAGAAATTCATTCTGTAATTCACCATCAGTTATCGTCACCAATATTCCGAGACATGATTCAGTATGCCTGGTTTGCCTCAAAATTATCAGAAACTCAAAACATTTTCGTAAATGTTAATGGGGCATGTTTTTGTACAGATTTATTGCAAACGCCCTGTGATTGTAAAACATCCGCTTTTATATGTTGCACAAGGTGTCGCAAAAATTATTGCTTTGCTTGTTTTTACGATAATTACCACTGCGGTTCTTGTTTATAATTATTATATGTATAAAAATTGAATGTTTCCCAATCGAATTTGTTATTCTGATTAAAAACCCAATGATTCTCCTTATATACTTTGTGGTGTCACCGCCAGACACCACACTTGCTAGGTGGTAGGCTTTAAATCGGCCGCGGTCCGCTAGTATTCGTCGGACCCGCGTGTCGCCACTGTCAGTGATTGCAGACCGAGCGCCGCCACACGGCAGGTCTAGAGAGACGTCCTAGCACTCGCCCCAGTTGTACAGCCGACTTTGCTAGCGAAGCTACACTGACAAATACGCTCTCATTTGCCGAGACGATAGTTAGCATAGCCTTCAGCTACGTCATTTGCTACGACCTAGCAAGGCGCCATTACCAGTTTATATTGAGATTGTAATTATGTACCGTCAAGAGCGATGTACACCAATTATGGATTAAAGTTAAGTATTGCAGCAACTACGTTCTTTTCTTACTAGACTCAACTACTTTACATTGTTCCAGACCTCACGCCAGCCTGCGTGAGCTTAAACGCGTGCATTTCGGCCTCCTCTAGCAACACGGTGTTGGCTCTTCTGCCAACGCATCATACTTTACAATGAAAAATGGAAAACCCACCGCCGTGAATTGTGTTGCTGGACAAAAAGAAAATGATTTTTATTCAATATTGAAACTAATTTGTTAAAGATAATGTAGGTTTGGGAAACTTTCTGAATAATTGGTGGAATAACAAAAGAAAATGAAACAGAAGGAAAAAAAAGTGCCAGAGGAGGAATCGAACAAGAGAACTCTGGCGCAAGAATCCGAGCCCTAAACACCTTTTTTTTTTAATTGATCTGATTTTTGTTCGTTGTATCTGCTCTAGGCGGACGTCGAAAGACACCCGTTTCAGTTCGTTGTTGATCCATTAACTCAGTTTTTTTATTACAGAGGGCAGCTGGCCCTCTGACCGAACACGCTGAGCTACCGTGCCGGCATCCTAGGCCAGATGGCGGCTCGGCACTGTATTAACATTTTATACTCATAAGGCACCTAAACAACTTTGGATCGATTTTTTCAGGGGATTTCCGGGTAGTGCGTCCTAATATTTTAACCACGTGAGGTGTTAGGGGTCCTCTTTCAGCAAACAAAATTTCGGACAAATCCCCGACCCCACGCTCGTGCCGTCTCCTTGTAAGATAGTGAATAAGGGTACCGGTGCATTGTTTACCTCGCGCCAAGTGGCTTTATGGAGCAGAGAAGCATACGCCGGCTACGGCGGAGCCACCTACCTGCCTAGACACTTGTCCCGTCGCCTGCTGGCTGACAGCGCGGCCCCCGCGGCAGCTCCCGCCGGCTGGGCCAGATGTTGACGCTTTGACGTCCGGCTGCACACTGGCAGGTCTCGAGTGCGGCGCCCGGCGCAGCATCGACCTGCGCGGACGCCTACTGCGCAGCTGGCGTGCGCATGCGCGGCGCGTCCCTGCTGCGACGGGCGCTGTTTCCGCTGACGCTGCGTTTCTCCCGAACAGGACCGCAATTTACAAAGACACGGCTACGTTGCGCGGGACGTTGAAAGCTTCAGCTCCAGTCTGATATTATGGGAAGCAGCTAGTACTCACAGGCGCCCACAAGAGGAAAATCTCAATGCAGACTTCTCTCGAATCTCTGCCAGTCTGCCAGTCATTATCTGCGACTTAACTAAACTGCAGATATAATACTGCCAATCGTGACGAGAAGTGCCACAGCTTTAATAGTCCCTATTAGAGATGGGCAAAACTGTTCTTTTCAGAGATTGGATCAGAACTGTTCACTCCCTGAAATGAATTAGCTCTTTTTCATGACTCACCACTCATTTACAATAGAAAATAAATGGAAGGCACATTGCCCTTTAAACTTGTTTTATTCCAGTACTATACCTGTATTTTGATCTTATTTGATCCTATTTTGAAGTAACACAGATAATGAGTAAGAATTTTGTACTGTTTATTGAAATTTCCACGATATGACAAAGTTTTGGATTATTGATTTATTTTGCACTATCGTGGTTTTTTGGGTGATCGGAAAATGTTGTAACTTGAGATTTACATTAACAATATATTTGGCTATAATGTATTAAAATTTCATTAATCTCATACAAATACATCGCAAGCCATATATTTTTAAAGTGAACGTTTCCTTCCGAAGACGCCTAAAATCGCAAAATCCGTACCAGAATAAGAAAAAAAAAATATAAATTTGACTGTAAAACGAAAGTGCTGCATATAGCCTTACGCAGAATAAAACAAGGAAAATATTGCTGTATCACATTTTGCGATACGTTTATCGGTTCGCTCGTAATTAAAGCGTAAATTCCAGTGTCCATAATAAAAATCCTATAGTAAGAGGAGTCGCCAGGAACCTAATCTAATCAGTTTAAACAAATAGAAATTAAATAAAAACAATTGATGTATACATAACATAATAATGTAATATACATAGCGGTATTACTACGAAGAACAATATCCAGTAGAGACAGACTCCGATTCAGAGGCGCTGAGTCGAGCAGGTCGAGCCGCGAGCTGTATTACTGCGTGAGCTGAGACCGCAGAGACCAGAGTGACACCTGAGTCGCTTTGCTCAACGCTCTGGATAGAGTCGAGACGGTGGGGCGAGCGTTGAGCGGGCGAGTTCTGAGGGCAGGGGGGAGCGGTGAACTCACCCGCTCCGCGACAAATCGTCCGTTCCCTTGCGAGCAGGTTGTTGCAAGTAGTTCCTATGTTATCCGCTAGGTGGCTCTCTGTCCTGTTGCTTGCATCAACTGCCCAGAGGGCAGGACGTGCGACTGAAACGATCGCCGACAGAGTGCGATGCGAAGTTACACTACGCCAGACACTGCAGGCGGCAGACGACGCACAGAGACGGCACGGCATATGTGAAACACAAAATCCAATGGGGCACTGCACAATGCAGGCAGCCAAGGTAGAAGCAGGGCAGAGGCCGGCGCTGGCTGTGTTGTGTGGCGTGCACTGTGCTCTGACCAGCAGAGGCGCCGCTGATATGCTCCGTCTCTCTCTCTCTCTCTCTCTCTCTCTGCCATGGGAAACGTTTGGAGCTACCGTTCTTTTTTTCTGAATCACTGATTGTTCACTCCTTTGAAAGATGCAACTCTATGCATTAGTTCAAGAGCGGATCCCCCATCTCTAGTCCCTATAGCAGCGCGGGGTAGCCGCGCGGTCTATGGCGTATTGTCACGGTCCGCGCGGCTCCCCCCCGTCGGAGAATCGAGTCCTCCCCCGGGCATGGGTGTGTGTATGTTGTCCATAGCGTAAGTTACACTCATCATCATCAGTTATCTGCTATATTAGCAGGTCCTTTGCCTCTCCATTTTCTGCGATCCATAGCTTCCTTCTTAAGGCTGCTGTATGTTGTACCGTCCATCATGTCATCCAGTATCTGGAACCTCTTCCCTCCTCGCTTCCTTTTCCCTTCTACATAACCTTCTAAAACTCTTTTTATCAGTCCTTCATTCTTTCTTAATATATGCCCAATCCAATTTCTTTTTCTTCTCTTTATTACATCTAGTAACTGACTTTTCTCTCCCACTCTTCTCAGTACCTCTTCATTTTTTACTCTGTCCATCCAACTTATTCTTTCCATCTTCCGCCATGTCCAGATCTCAAAAGCCTCCAGCCTTTCTCTGTCTTTTTTCCTTATAGTCCATGTTTCAGCGCCATATAGAAGAACACTCCATACAAGACATTTTATGAGTCTCTTTCTGAGTTCTCTGTCCAGACCGCTGCAGAAGATTCTTCTTTTCTTATAAAACGCCTCTCTTGCCATTGCTATCCTTGTTTTAATTTCTGTGGTGCACTTCCAGTCGGTGTCGATCCTGCTTCCAAGAGACTTAAAATTTTGCACCTGTTCTAGTGTTTCTCCATTCAGCACAATTTTTATTTCCTTATTTCCTCCTATTGCCAATACTTTTGTTTTATTTGTGTTAATTTTCATTCCATATTTTTTTCCGTTAGTTGCAATGGTGTCCACCAAATCCTGTAATTCTTTTTCCCCTGTGGCTAGAAGGACCATGTCATCAGCAACTCTCAAGCATCCTACTCTTCTTCCTCCAATTTCTAATCCTTTGTCATCTAATGAGCATTGGTCAATCATATTTTCCAAGTACAGGTTGAAAAGAGTAGGTGATAAACAGCATCCTTGTCTTACTCCTTTCCCTAGTCTGATCCAGTTTGTACTTTCTCCTCTTACTTTAACTGAAACTTTTTGATTAAGGTATAATGAGTTTATAAGTCTTCTGGTTTTCCAGTCCACTCTCTTTTCCCTCATAATAGTCGCCAGCTTGTCCCAAACCACATTGTCAAATGCCTTTTCTAAATCGATGAATCACATATATAGGTCTCTTCCTTTTTCAATAAACAAAGTTACACTGCTGGCCATTAAAATTGCTGCACCACGAAGATGACATGTTACACACGTCAAATTTAACCGACAGGAAGAAGATGCTGTGATATGCAAATGATTAGCTTTTCAGAGCATTCACACAAGGTTGGCGCCGGTGGCGACACCTACAACGTGCCGACACGAGGAAAGTTTCCAACTGATTTCTCATACACAAACAGCAGTTGACCGGCGTTGCCTGGTGAAACGTTGTTGTGATGCCTCGTGCAAGGAGGAGAAATGCGTACCATCACGTTTCCGACTTTGACAAAGATCGGATTGTAGCATATCGCGATTGCTGCTCGCGTTGGTCGAGGTCCAATGACTGTTAGCAGAATATGGAATCGGTGGGTTCAGGAGGATAATACGGAACGCCGTGCTGGATCCCAACGGCCTCGTGTCACTAGCAGTCGAGATGACAGGTACGTTACCCGCACGGCTGTAACGGATCGTGCAGCCACGTCTCGATCCCTGAGTCAACAGATGGGAACGTTTGCAAGACCATAACCATCTGCACCAACCATTCGAGGACGTTTGCAGCAGCATGGACTATCAGCTCGGAGACCGTGGCTGCGGTTACCCTTGACGCTGCATCACAGACAGGAGCGCCTGCGATGGTGTACTCGACGACGAACCTGGGAGCACGAATGGCAAAACGTCATTTTTTCGGACGAATCCAGGTTCTGTTTACAGCATCGTGATGGTCGCATCCGTGTTTGGCGACATCGCCGTGAACGCACATTGGAAGCGTGTATTCGTCATCGCCATACTAGTGTTATCACCCGGCGTGATGGTATGGGGTGCCATCGGTTACACGTCTCGGTCACTTCTTGTTCGCACTGACGGTACTTTGAACAGTGGACGTTACATTTCAGATGTGTTACAACCCGTGGCTCTACCCTTCATTCGATCCCTACGAAACCCTACATTTCAGCAGCATAATGCACGACCGCATGTTGTAGGTCCTGTACGGGCCTTTCTGGATACAGAAAATGTTCGACTGCTGCCCTGGAGAATCGCGAGATACCACAATGGTGGAGGTTTCTCTACTCGGATTGAAATGCACTCATCTTAAAGCTTGGTGGATACGGTTTACGACGAGGTCGTGCACCTTCGTGACCACAGTCCTTCGCCGAGCGGTTCTAGGCGGAACCGCGCTGCTGCTACAGTCGCAGGTTCGAATCCTGCCTTGGGCATGGATAAGTGTGATGTCCTTAGTTAGGTTTACGTAGTCTAGGGGACTGATGACCTCAGATGTTAAGCCCCATAGTGCTTAGATCCATACCGTTCGCCACAAGCGACTACTAATCTAATTGCGTGCATTTGGAGTATCGTCTCTGTTGTGTGGCCGGCCGCGGTGGTCTAGCGGTTCTAGGCGGTTCAGTCCGGAACCGCGCGACTGCTACGGTCGCAGGTTCGAATCCTGCCTCGGGCATGGATGTGTGTGATGTCCTTAGGTTAGTTAGGTTTAAGTAGTTCTAAGTTCTAGGGGACTGATGACCACAGCAGTTAAGTCTCATAGTGCTCAGAGCCATTTCTGTTGTGTGACTGGATTCGTGATATCTTCTCAGAGGTCACAGTTCGTAGTGACAGACGGTAAATCATCGAGATATCTGGCGTTCCGCAAGGTAGTGTCATGGGCCCTCTGCTCCATCTGAACCGTTTTGAACGACAGCCCTTCCATCCGGCAGTGAATGCGCGCCGCCATCGGTCCCGGCGCGTTCCCGCACTGCGCGGACCTGCCTCCCCCTGAGTCGCCAACCGAACTGCCCCACTCACACGACCCGCAATAAACAACCACGTCGCCCCAAAGATAGTGCAACAGTTACTACATGTCGATTACCGCTGCTGCTGCCACTAGCGGACAGGCAACACTTGCGAATTCGAGTGGCACCAGTCAAGACGAGAAGAAGACAAACAACCGCAACGATGCCGACTGAACGATACCGTCTGGCCCCCAATAGAGGGCGGAAACCTACAAACAGCACCAACGCGAGCCACAGCACAGCTCAACCGTGCTCTGAGCCATACCATGCGAAGAGTAATTTCTAATAAATATTCTTCAACAAACTATGTTTCCTACTACTAAATCCCTTCCTCAGAATATAAAAGTGAATGATACAGGGTGTTACAAAAAGGTACGGCCAAACTTTCATTCTGGCGCTGCAGTCCGGAACCGCGGGACTGCTACGGTCGCAGGTTCGAATCCTGCCTCGGGCATGGGTGTGTGTGATGTCCTTGGGTTGGTTGGGTTTAAGTAGTTCTAAGTTCTAGGGGACTTATGACCTAAGATGTTGAGTCCCATAGTGCTCAGAGCCATTTGAACCATTTGAACCAAACTTTCAGGAAACATTCCTCACACACAAATAAAGAAAAGATGTTATGTGGATATGTGACCGGAAACGCTAAATTTCCATGTTAGCGCTCTTTTTAGTTTCGTCAGTATGTACTATACTTCCTCGATTCACCGCCAGTTGGCCCAACTGAAGGAAGGTAATGTTGACTTCGGTGCTTGTGTTGACATGCGACTCATTGCTCTACAGTACTAGCATCGAGCACATCAGTACGTAGCATCAACAGGTTAGTGTTCATCACGAACGTGGTTTTGCAGTCAGTGCAATGTTTACAAATGCGGAGTTGGCAGATGCCCATTTGATGTACGGATTAGCACGGGGCAATAGCCGTGGCGCGGTACGTTTTTATCGAGACAGATTTCCAGAACGAAGGTGTCCCGACAGGAAGACGTTCGAAGCAATTGATCAGCGTCTTAGGGAGCACGGAACATTCCAGCCTATGACTCGCGACTGGGGCAGACCTAGAACGACGAGGACACCTGCAATGGACGAGGCAATTCTTCGTGCAGTTGACGATAACCCTAATGTCAGCGTCAGAGAAGTTACTGCTGTACAAGGTAACGTTGACCACGTCACTGTATGGAGAGTGCTACGGGAGAACCAGTTGTTTCCGTACCGTCTACAGCGTGTGCAGGCACTATCAGCAGCTGATTGGCCTCCCCGGGTACACTTCTGCGAATGGTTCATCCGACAATGTGTCAATCCTCATTTCAGTGCAAATGTTCTCTTTGCGGATGAGGCTTCATTCCAATGAGTTCAAATTGTAAATTTTCACAATCAACATGTGTGGGCTGACGAGAATCCGCACGCAATTGTGCAATCACGTCATCAACACAGATTTTCTGTGAACGTTTGGGCAGGCATTGTTGGTGATGTTTTGATTGGGCCCCCTGTTCTTCCACCTACGCTCAATGGAGCACGTTATCACGATTTCGTACGAGATACTCTACCTGTGCTGCTAGAACATGTGCCTTTACAAGTACGACACAACATGTGGTTCGTGCAAGATGGAGCTCCTGCACATTTCAGTCGAAGTGTTCGTACGCTTCTCAACAACAGATTCGGTGACCGATGGATTGGTAGAGGCGGACCAATTCCGTGGCCTCCACGCTCTCCTGACCTCAACTCTCTTGACTTTCATTTGTGGGGGCATTTGAAAGCTCTTGTCTACGCAACCCCGGTACCAAATGTAGAGACTCTTCGTGCTCGTATTGTGGACGGCTGTGATACAATACGCCATTCTCCAGGGCTGCATCAGCGCATCAGGGATTCCGTGCGACGGAGGGTGGATGCATGTATCCTCGCGAACGGAGGACATTTTGAACATTTCCTGTAACAGAGTGTTTGAAGTCACGCTGGTACGTTCTGTTGCTGTGTGTTTCCATTCACTGATTAATGTGATTTGAAGAGAAGTAATAAAACGAGCTCCAACATGGAAATTAAGCGTTTCCGGACACATGTCCACATAACATGTCCCTCAGCCGTTAGGGGTAAAACCCAATGGGACTCGGGGCAAGTAAGGCTAGCAACCTGCTTCCCTGGTACTCTAAATATGATGCTGGCAACAATCAGAGCAAAATGCCTCGGACCTTTGGAGGTGACGGAGTCCCACCTCTAACTGACAAACCAGGGACTCCTAAGATACGACTTGGCAAGCAAATGGTAATGAGATGGGGAGCTATTAATATCAATGGGGACTACTCTAGGAAGAAGGTAGAGCTGGCAGAGGCTGCAAGTAAGATGGGGCTGGACGTTTTAGCTGTTAGTGACATTCGGGTAAGGGGTGAGAAAGAAGACGAAGTGGGAGAATACAAGGTCTACCTGTCAGGAGTCAAAGCAGGAATAGCACAATGGGGTGTAGGGCTTTACATCAGGAAAGAAATGGAACCCAGCGTAGTTGCAATAAGGTATGTAAACGAACGACTGATGTGGATAGATTTGACAGTGTCTAGCAAGAAAATTAGGATTGTGTCAGTTCATTCGCATTGTGAAGGGACAGATCAAGATAAGATGGATAGTTTTTATGAGGCACTCAGTGATGTAGTTGTTAGAGTAAAGGACAAGGACAGTGTTCCGCTCAAGGGTGATTTTAACGCCAGGATTGGAAATCGAACAGAAGGGTATGAAAAGGTTATGGGTAAATTTGGAGAGGATATGGAGGCCAACAGGAACGGGAAACAACTCTTGGATTTCTGTGCCAGTATGGGCTTAGTAATCACAAACTCCTTTTTTAAACATAAGAACATTCACCGGTATACTTGGGAAGGCAGGGGAACCAGATCTGTCATTGACTATATAATAACAGATCAGGAATTCAGGAAGGCTGTGAGGGACACACGTGTATTCAGGGGATTCTTTGATGACACTGATCATTATTTAATCTGCAGTGAAATTGGGATTGTGAGGCCGAAAGTGCAGGAGGTCAGGTCCATATGTAGGAGGATAAGAGTGGAGAAACTTCAGGATAAGGAAATCAGGCACAAGTACATAACAGCGATCTCAGAAAGGTACCAGTTAGTTGAATGTAGTCAATTACAGTCATTGGAAAAGGAATGGACAAGGTACAGGGACACAGTACTAGAAGTGGCTAAAGAATGTCTTGGAACAGTAGCGTGTAAAAGTAGGATGAAGCAAACAGCTTGGTGGAATGATACAGTCAAGGCAGCCTGTAAAAGGAAAAAGAAGGCGTATCAAAAATGGCTACATACCAGAACCCAGGTAGACAGAGAAAGTTATGTTGAAGAAAGAAACAAAGCCAAACAGATAATTGCAGCATCGAAGAAGAAATCGTGGGAAGACTTTGGAAACAGGTTGGAGACTATGGGTCAAGCTGCTGGAAAACCATTCTGGAGAGTAATTAGCAGTCTTCGAAAGGGAGGTAAGAAGGAAATGACAAGTATTTTGGACAGGTCAGGAAAACTGCTGGTGAATCCTGTGGATGCCTTGGGCAGATGGAGGGAATATTTTGAAGAGTTGCTCAATGTAGGTGAAAATGCGATCAGTAATGTTTCAAATTTCGAGGTAGAATGGGATAGGAATGATGGTGGAAATAGGATCACATTTGAGGAAGTGGAAAAAATGGTCAATAGATTGCAGTGCAATAAAGCGGCTGGGGTGGATGAAATTAAGTCGGAACTCATCAAATACAGTGGAATGTCAGGTCTTAAATGGCTACACAGGATAATTGAAATGGCCTGGGAGTCGGGACAGGTTCCATCAGACTGGACAAAAGCAGTAATCACACCAATCTTTAAACATGGAAACAGAAAAGATTGTAACAACTACAGAGGTATCTCTTTAATCAGCGTTGTGGGTAAAATCTTCTCAGGTATTGTTGAAAGGAAAGTGCGAGTATTAGTTGAGGACCAATTGGATGAAAATCAGTGTGGGTTTAGTCCTCTTAGAGGTTGTCAGGACCAGATCTTTAGCTTACGGCAAATAATGGAGAAGTGTTATGCGTGGAACAGGGAATTGTATCTATGCTTTATAGATCTAGAAAAGGCATATGACCGGGTTCCTAGGAGGAAGTTATTGTCTGTTCTACAAGATTATGGAATAGGAGGCAAACTTTTGCAAGCAATTAAAGGTCTTTACATGGATAGTCAGGCAGCATTTAGAGTTGACGGTAATTTGAGTTCATGGTTCAGAGTAGTTTCAGAGGTAAGACAAGGCTGCAACCTGTCCCCACTGTTGTTCATATTATTTATGGATCATATGTTGAAAACAATAGACTGGCTGGGTGAGATTAAGATATGTGAACACAAAATAAGCAGTCTTGCATATGCGGATGACTTAGTTGTGATGGCAGATTCGATTGAAAGTTTGCAAAGTAATATTTCAGAGCTAGATCAGAAATGTAAGGACTATGGTATGAAGATTAGCATCTCCAAAACGAAAGTAATGTCAGTGGGAAAGAAATATAAACGGATTGAGTGCCAAATAGGCGGAACAAAGTTAGAACAGGTGGACGGTTTCAAGTACTTAGGATGCATATTCTCACAGGATGGCAACATAGTGAAAGAACTGGAAGCGAGGTGTAGCAAAGCTAATGCAGTGAGCGCTCAGCTACGATCTACTCTCTTCTGCAAGAAGGAAGTCAGTACCAAGACTAAGTTATCTGTGCACCGTTTAATCTTTCGACCAACTTTGTTGTATGGGAGCGATAGCTGGGTGGATTCAGGTTACCTTACCAACAAGGTTGAGGTTACGGATATGAAAGTAGCTAGGATGATTGCAGGTACTAGTAGATGGGAACAATGGCAGGAGGGTGTCCACAATGAGGAAATCAAAGAAAAACTGGGAATGAACTCTATAGATGTAGCAGTCAGGGCGAACAGGCTTAGATGGTGGGGTCATGTTACACGCATGGGAGAAGCAAGGTTACCCAAGAGACACATGGATTCAGCAGTAGAGGGTAGGAGGAGTCGGGGCCGACCGAGGAGAAGGTACCTGGATTCGGTTAAGAATGATTTTGAAGTAGTAGGCTTAACATCAGAAGAGGCACCAATGTTAGCACTGAATAGGGGATCATGGAGGAACTGTATAAGGGGGGCTATGCTCCAGACTGAACGCTGAAAGGCATAATCAGTCTTAAATGATGATGGTGTGTGGGGAATGTTTCCTGAAAGTTTGGCCGTACCTTTTTGTAACACCCTGTATATTATTTTTATTTCAGCAACAGCGTTACTACTGTGAAAACCTTCGAACTGTTAGGTATTCAGTTGTTAGGCAATCGCTTGCCCCCACATCAATCGCACATAAGCGTGTCAAATACGCGCCGCTACAATCAGCGCTAGAGGCTCGGAGAGACACGCGGGGGGACAGTTCCAGTTTGAGGTGCCAAAGCTGCCCGCCTGAGCCGCGCTGCACCAGCCGACAACAGCCCGCTTGGACCTCCCTCTACAATTTTGACCCTCCTCCATTACACCTTCCCCCACTACCCTTTCATTGCTACTGTAGAGTCTTCCACAACCGGCGCTATGTTGATGACTAATTTTTGTTAGGTTTAGAACTGTATACTCGTGACACATTTTGTGTAGCTTATTGTCTTTCACTATTGTGAAATTTGACTGATGAATGTGGGTTGAAGACTATTGTTTAGGAGTGAATTTCACGTGTGTGGGTCTGGCAGAACCGCCGACAATAAGCAGGTAAGCACTATTTAGGTCTGCAGGACGCACAATAGCGCTTGCGATTTCTGTTTTTGTAACACAAATACGATTTTAGCACACGTAGGATGTGCTGAAGTCGGCAGGTGTGGCGAGCGGTTCTAGGCACTTCAGTCCACAACCGCGTTGCTGCTACGGTCCTAGGTTCGAATCCTACCTCGGTCATGGATGTGTGTGATGTCCTTAGGTTAGTTAGTTTAAGCAGTTCTAAGTTCTAGGGGACTGGCGACCTCAGATGTTAAGTCCCATAGTGCTCAGAGCCATTTCAACCATTTTTTGATGCGCTGAATCGGCCTGTTTGTTTCAGACGAGGGCTAAAATTAAAGAGGCGATCTGTGTAACTATGCATTGTAAAATGAAATGGCTATTCAACAATCAGGTGAAGGTGCAGGCTCAGACTTCGAACTGTAGAATGAACACGATACGGAAAATGAAAAAACTGGGGATGACAGTGACACAAATTAGAACCATAATAAACATTCTTTTGGTAAGGACAATCTACAACTACATCAAAATCTATACTCTCCACCCACCATGAGGTGCGTAGCAGAGTGTACGTCCCATTGTACCAGTTTTTAGCGTTTCTTCCTGTTCCACTCACGTATGGAATGCGGGTGGAATGATTGTTCCAGTGCCTCTGTGCGTGCAGAAATTATTCTAATCTTAACCTCACAATCCCTACGTGAGCGATATGCAGCGGTTGCGCTATATTCATGGAATAATCATTTGAAGCCAGTTCTTGAAACTTTGTTAATGAACTTTCTCGGGACAGTTTACGTCTTTCTGCAAGAGTTTTCCAATTCAGTTTCTTCAGTATCTTTGTGACACTCTCCCAAGGATTAAACAAACCTGTGACTATTTGTGCTGCCCTTCTCTGTATACGTTCAATATCCCTTGTTAGCCTCGCGGGGTAGCCGCACGGTCTCAGGCACCTTGCCACGGTCCGCGCGGCTACCCCACGTCGGAGGTTCGAATCCTCCCATGGGCATGGGTATGTGTGTGTGTGTGTGTGTGTGTCCGTTGTCCTTAGCATAAGTAAGTATAAGTTAGATTAAGTAGTGTGTAGGCTTAGGGGCCGATGACCTCAGCAGTTTGGTCCCATAAGACCTTACCACAAATTTCCAAAAAAATTTTTCCCAGTTAGTCCTAACTAATACGTATCCCACACACTTGAGCAATATTTTAGAGACAGCTGCACGAGTGATTTGTAGGCAACCTCCTTTGTAGACTGATTGCACTTCTCAGTATTCTACCAACAAACTGAAGTCTACCATCCGTTTTATCCACAACTGTACCTATGTGATCATTCCATTTCATATCTCTACAAAGTATTACACCCAGGTATTTCTACAAGTTGGCCAATTCCAACAGTGGCTCATTGATGTTACAGTCGTGGGATACTACGTTTGTCAAGTGCAAAATTTTAGATGTCTGAAGATTTAAAGCAAATTGCTAATCTTTGCACCACTTTGAAAGCTTATCAACATCTAATATGCAACTTCTCTCAAACAGTACTTCATTATAAATAACTGCATCATCTACAAAAAGCCTGATTTTACTATCAATATTGTCTGCAAGGTCATTAATACACAGCATGAATAGTGACGGCCCCAACACACTTTCCTGGGGTACACCTGAAGTTACTTCTACATTTGGCGACGACTCTCCATCCAAGACAACAAGTTGCGTCCTCCCTACCAGACAGTCCTCGAGCCAGTCACAAATTTCACTCGATTACCCATATAATCGTACTTTTGACAATAATCGTAGGTATGGTCGTCAGAAACTGTTTTGATTTTAATAATATTGAAATTAATAAATTTTGCTCACAGCAACAGATAAATAGGTGGAACAGAAGTAGTATTTCATGGTAAGTCATTTACAATAGTAGGTATATACAGATCATCTTCAGCAAATTTTAACCGCTTCGTAAAAAATCAGGAAGCTCCGTTGTCCTATCTCGCAGTAAAAAACAAGGAAATAGCGGTTGCTGGTGATTTTAATATGAATTTATCGAAAAGCTCTATCTGTGAACGATTGTTGCAGTCAGTAACACTATCATTCAATTTAGTTCTTACTGTGAACTTTGCAACTGGGATATGTAAATGCTATGAGACTGCTATCGATAGTATCTTTTTAAACAATTCTAGGGAAAAAGTCATGTCACAAAACCAGTAGTAAATGGGCTATCTGATCACGACATGCAGCACCTTGCGTTAAATGTTCAAACTTGTCAGAATAAAAAAATCTATTAAATCTGAGTACAGGAGGGTAACACACACTTAAAAAAAGTTTTGCATCACCTCGGTTCCGAGAGTTCCGGAACCTGTACAGAAAATTGGAATAGAGATCAACATAAACATAATTTCCGCCCTTCTTATTGCTCACGAAAACCACACATTGCACGTTGTACCACCATACAAGGAGATCTTCAGAAGTGGTGGTCCAGATTGCTGTACCCACCGGTAATCTAATACCCAGTAGCACGTCCTCTTGCATTGATTCATACCTATATTCTTCGTGGCATACTATCCACAAGTTCATCAAGCCACTATTGGTCCCGACTGTCCCACTCCTGAACGGCAATTCGGCGTGTATCCCTCACGTCGTCCATAAACAGCCCTTTTCAATATATCCCAGGATTCATGTCTGAAGAACATGCTGGCCATTCTAGTCGAGCGATGTCGTTCATTAAGGCGAATGCCTCGCCAACGTCTTGCCGATATGATTGTACTATCGGTCGGATGGCATCCACGTATCGTACAGCCGTTACGGCGCCTTCCACGACCACCAACGGCGTACGTCAGCCCCACATCAATGCCACCCCAAAACAGCAGAGAACCTCAACTTTGCTGCTGGACAGTGTGTCTAAGGCGTTCAGCCTGACCGCGTAGCCTCCAAACACGTCTCCGATGATTGTCTGGTTGAAGGAATATGCGACACTCATGAGTGAAGAGAACGTGATGCCAATCTTGAGCGGTCCGTTGGGCATGTTGTTGGGTCCATCTGTACCATGCTGCATGGTGTCGTGGTTGCGAAGACGTACCTCGCCATGGATGTCGGGAGTGAAGTTGCGCATCATGTAGCGGTATAGCCTACTGCGCACAGTTTGAGTCGTAACACGACGTCCTGTGGCTGCACGGAAAACACTATTCAACATGGTGGCGTTGCTGTCAGAGTTCCTCCGAGTCATAATCCGTAGGTAGCGGTCATCCACTGCAGTAGTAGCCCTTGGGCGGGCTGAATGAGGCACGTCATCGACAGTTCCTGTCTCTGTGTATCTGCTCCATGTCTGAACAACATCGCTTCGGTTCACTCTGAGACGCCTGGACACTTCCCTTGTTGAGAGCCCTTCCTCGCACAAAGTAACAATGCGAACGCGATCCAACCGCGTTATTGACCGTCCAGGCATAGTTGAACTACAGACAACACGAGCCGTGTACCTCCTTCCTGGTGGAGTGACTGGAACTGATCGGCTGTTGGACCCCCTCCGGCTAATAGGCGCTGCTCATACATGGTTGTTTACATTTTTGGGCGGGTTTAGTGATATCTACTGGTTCAAATGGCTCTGAGCACTATGGGACTCAACATCTTAGGTCATAAGTCCCCTATAACTTAGAACTACTTAAACCTAACGAACCTAAGGACATCACACACACCCATGCCCGAGGCAGGATTCGAACCTGCGACCGTAGCAGTCCCGCGGTTCCGGACTGCAGCGCCAGGACCGCACGGCCACCGCGGCCGGCTTAGTGATATCTCTGAACAGTTAAAGGGACTGTGTCTGGAATACAATATCCAAAGTCAACGTCTATCTTCATGAGTTCTGGGAACCATGGTCATGCAAAACTTTTTTTGATGTGTCCAAATAAGTCAAAAATTGAGAAATTCATCATATTGCTCAAAGACATGAACCGGATAGATGTTTACAATACTTCTGACTCAAATAGAAAATACAAAGCAATTATTAATAAAATTACCACCACTTTTCAAAATTGTTTTCCCCTAAAGTAACTCAAATGACAAAGACGTCAAAAAATAAACCATGGATTACACAAGGAATAAAGATATTGTGTGGGACATAAAGGAGACTGTATCTACTATATAGGAAGAGCTCTGATGATAGAATTGTAATGCATTACAAAGAACACTGCAAAATATTGAAGCAAGTAATACAGAAATCGAAGTAGCTTTATTATGAGAAAAAGATAATTACATCGGTCAACAAAATAAAAACTGTACGGGATATAGTGATGACAGGTGGGGCCAAAAAGGAAGAGGAACAGATAACTCTAAAACTAAAATGAGAGTTTGGTAACAAGTGCATGTAGTGTTGCAAACCTCTTAAACATGTACTTCATTTCTGTTACTGACAGCTTGGAGTTATTAGGCTGGGTGAACAGTGCATTTGAGTATCTGAGACCAGTCTTTAAAAATAACTTCAGTAAAATGGAAATGACACTCACGTTTCCCAAAGCAGTGGCATCCATCATAAAATCCTTAAAATCTAAGCATTCTAGTGGGTATCGTAACGTATCAACGAATTTAATCAAAGAGTGCTGATGTGAGTTGAGTTATTTCACTTTTTCTGGCTTTCTCAAAAGTATTTGAAAAGGTTGTGTTCAAGCATCTCCTTAAGCATCTGACTGCAAATAATATATTGTCCAAGTCACAGTTTAGGTTTCCTAAGGCTTCTGATATAGGGAAAGCTACTTACACTTACTGTAAGAATGTACTTAATTCATTACATAATAAATTACAGGCTATTGCCATTTTCTGTAACCTGTCAAAAGCTTTTGACTGTGTGAACCACACCATTCTCTTAAGTAAATTAGAATATTTTGGTGTCACCGGCATAGCTGCAAAATGGTTTGAGTCTTATCTAACTAACAGTAAACAAAGGATGTCGTTGCAAAATACCTGTGCAGTAAGCAGTCAGTCTTAATCTGATTAGGAATTGTGTGTGGTGTTCCTCAAGGCTCCGTCTTGAATCCACTGCTTTTTCTTGTGTACATTAATGATCTCTTGTCTGTTACATCGCCAGATGCTAATTTTGTTTTGTTTGCAAATAGTAGCAAGTCAAGTACAGATTTAGAAATAGCTGCTAATCAAATTGTCGCTGCCCTTAATAAATGGTTTTAAGCTAATTCACTGTCCTGAAACTTTGAAAAGACCCACTATATGCAGTTCAGAACCTGTAAGAGATTTCCTTTCAGCATGTGTATAACATATGAAGACATGCAGATCGAAGAGGTTTACAGTGTTACAACTTGATAATGAATTGAGTTGGAAAGGGCATACCATGTAATTATTTAAGTGGCTAAACAAGTCTGCATTTGTAATGAGAATGATGTCAGATGTAGGTGATATAAATATAAAAAACTTGCATATTTCTCTTATTTTCATTCTTTCATGCCATACAGGATCATATTCTGGGGTAAATCATCAAACCGGGCAAAAGTTTTTAGTGTGCAAAAGCGTACAAGAAGAATCGTCTGTGGTGTAAATTCAAGAACATCATGTAGAAACCTGTTCAAGGAAATTTGTATTCTAACTACTACTTCTCAGTATATTTATTCCTCAATGAAACTTATTGCAAGTAATATACCTCTATTTCCAATCAATAGCTCAATACACAGTTTCAATACAAGGAATAAGAACATTCTACATAAACACCTAAAATCACTTACCTTGGTCCTAAGAGGGGTCCAATATTCAGGAACACACATTTTCAATAAACTGCCAGCAACCATTAAAAGCTTGGTTTCAGAGAAAGCGCGGTTTAAACAGAATTTGAAAGACTTTTTGATAGGCAACTCCTTCTACTCTATAGATGAATATCTTAACAGAGACTGTTAGATCATCTTAAGTAAAAATGTCTGCTAGATATCGGTTTTGACAACACTTTGTCGCAACAGTCAAGATTAGGTATTTTTTGTATGATAACTTTTTGTTAATAGTGCATAACAATGTTTCATTCTGACAGAGTATTAATTCTGTCAATATTAGCTGCTTCAGTTTACTGTATTGTATTCACCTATTTTGACAATCTTCTGACAAATGATCAGGGTAGCAAGTATTATATTCAAATGTTTTATATTTTTTATGTTATATTTTCTGACATGTTTCACACCCACGGGTATCACCTCATTTTTTGCGTCTGTTGAACGAAAACTGAATATAATCTAATCTAATCTTACATATAGAGTTGAAACTGAAACCTTTATTGGTCTGATGTGCTTAGGGAAATATATAAGGCTGGTTAGGGAAAATTTAGGAGAAATCAGGGACAGAGATATTACAGGACTAAAAATATTCTATTCTGCAATGACTCTACAGAGGTTTAGGTTTCTGGTAAGGTGTCTGCGATTTGATGATAAGTGAATTAGGTCTGACAGACGAATACAGAATAAATTGGTTTCTATGCGAAATAGCTTTGATTTATTCACGAAAGTTGCATGACGCACTATTCTCTTCGAGAATATGTAACTGTTGGTGAAATGCTTGTAGAATTTCGAGACCGATGTAGTTTTCGAATATACATTCCTTCCAAACCTAGCAGATATGAAATGAATGTGCTGAGTACAGCTAATGTAAGATCAGCTTACACCTCAAATTTACAAGTTGATTGAGGATAGTAAGCTTATAAGCTGGGAGGGAAAGGCTATTTGCAGCTTGTAGACAAACCAGATGGCAGTTATGAGTCCAGGGATTTGAAAGGAAAGGAGAGGTTGAGAAGGGAGTGAGGTATGGATATAGCCTGTCCCCCCATGTTATTTAATCTGTACATTGACCAAGCAGTAAAGAAAAGAAAAGAAAAAAATAAGAGCTAAAGTTCAGGGAGAGGAAATAAAAACTTTTTAGGTTTGCCGATGACGTAATTCTATCACAGACAGCAAAGAACTTGGAAGAGTCTTGAAAGGAAGATGTAAGATGAAATTCAACAAAAGCGAAACAAGGATAATGGAATTTAGACGAATTAAATCAGGTAACGCTGAGGGAATTACATTGGGGAACGAAACACTTAAAGTAGTAGACGAGTTTCGTTATTTTGGGCAGCGAAATAAATGATGATGGCAAAGTAGAGAAGATATGAAATGTAGACTGGCAATAGCAACAAAAGAGTTTCTGAAGAATAAAAATTTGTTAACATCGTACATTTGTTACGAAGTCGTTTCTGAAGGTATTTGCATGGCGTGTAGCTATGTATGGAAGTGAAACATGGATGAAGATTAGATGAGTAGATCGTGGAACTAATGAGGGGGTACTGAACAGAATTGGGAAAACAAAAAATATGTGTCAGAGCTTGACCAAAAAAAAGGTAAAAAGGGATCGATTGATAGAACACATTCTAAGATCTCACGGGGTCATCAGTTTAGTCCTGGAGGGAAGTATGGGGGGCGGAGGGGTGTAAAAATAGCAGAGGGAGACCAAGAGCTGAATATAGTAAGCAGATTCAGAAGGATGTAGGTTGCAGTAGTTACTCAGAGATGAAAAGGCTTGTACGGGATAGAGTAGCATGGAGAACTGCATCAAACAACACTTCGGACTGAAGACCACAACGACGACGACAACAACGTTTCAGTATCTCCTCATCAGTTACACGATCCACCCACCTATCTTCAGCTTCCTTCTGTGGCACCGAATATCTAAATCTTCCGTTTTCTTATCTAATCTTCCACACAATACTACACTCCAGACAAATACCATCATAAAAGCCCTCCAAACATTTAAATTTATGTTCATATTAACAAATTTATCTTCTTCGGAAATTTCTTGCTATTGTGAAGCTGTATTTTGTATCCCATGTATTTCAATCAACATCAGTTACTGTGCTGTACTACTCCAGGGTCGCATTTTCTAATCTGATTCCTTCATCACCTGATTTAATTTCACTATAATAAATTACTCTTTTTTCAGTTTTGCTGTTGTTCATCTTGCAACCTTTCCTCAAGATGCAATCCATTCCCTTCTACTACTCTACCAACTCCTTGCCGACTCTGACAGAATTAAAATATCAGCAAACCTCTAAATTTTTATTTATTCTCTGCATACTTTAATTTCCTTTCCGAATTCCTCTTCCGTGTCTGTCACTGCTTGTTCAACGTTCAAGTTGAATAAAAGCAGCGAGAGTCGACAGCCTCGTCCCACTACCTCCGTTTACGGCGTCTCTTTCATATTATTTGACTCTTTACAACTGCAGCCTGGTTTAATTTCGCCCGAGGAAGCGAAGAAAAAGCCATTCTCTTCTGTGGCGAGGAAGCTGAAAAAAGGTATAATTAAATTAAGTCACTGTTTTGGCCTTCAGACCTATCAACTGCAGTTGTGCAGCAGAAATAGGACACACAATGTTTCATACAGTAGTGTATTACTGATTAGCTTACGACACTATTCCGATGGTATGTGTATGTCTGTAAGTAAGTGAAAATTTTTAGCTTCATCAAATTACATTATCCGTAAAGCAGATTTAACTAAGTAAAGTAATAGATATTTTATCGACTATTAGCGGAGAAACCTGGCGTTCGCCAGCTGTTTACTGTATTTATAGCTAGGCGTCCGAGCCTGTGCAATGCAGCGTCTCGCCTTATGCTTAATATTTATGACCTCATATCTTCTGAAGTATTATGACTCGTACAATGCCACAATATTATAGGTTGACCCAGCGTCACATGTGGATACCGCCTGCGAAATGTGTTGCGAATAGTTAGTAGCAACGAAGTAATACATTTAAACGTCATGCACGATGTGGAATTTTTCACGCATCTCACTGTTTATGGCGTCATATCTCTTGAACTAAAATTTTGCTGGTACATTCAGCGGTGTATGTGGATCCTGCCTGTGAAATGTATCGTAAATACAATTATTAGTAAAGAAGTCATGTCTCAGGCATTACTTTTACTGCATGAACAACGGAGAAGTAGTGAGGCATAAACCTTTTTCGTTTTATCATTTTGCATGGGTTGTCAGCGAGAGAAAATTTCATAAGGTTTGGAATTATTTGCAAAGTCTGTTGCATGTCGCTAAGTGTTCTCATTCTCAAATGCTGGGTGAATAAAATCTGAAGTTCGCCGGACTGTGTTTCACCCCCACCGCCACCCATTTGATAAATGGGTGATTCTCACCACAACAGCAATTGTCGCCTGACAGAAAGTTATATGTGTACCAATTTGGTTCAAATGTCTCTGAGCACTATGGGACTCAACTTCGGAGGTCATCAGTCCCCTTGAACCTAGAACTACTTAAACCTAACTACCGTAAGGACACCACACACATCCATGCCTGAGGCAGGATTCGAACCTGCAACCGTAGCAATCGCGCAGTACCGGACTGAAGCGCCTAGAACCGCTTGGGCACCGCGGCCGGCCACACACACAAACACACACACACACACACACACACACACACACACACACGTACACATATACATTTTTATAATATGCACATACACTGAAGAGACCAAGAAACTGGTACACCTGCCTAATATCGTGTGGGGCACCCGCGAGTGCCGCAGCACGACCTGGCATGGACTCGACTAATGTCTGAAGTAGTGCTGGAGGGAACTGACACCATGAGTACTGAAGAGCTGTCCATAAATCCCTGCTGAACACCAAGTTACAAGGCACCCAGATATACTCAATAATGTTCATGTCGGGAGAGTTTTGTCGCCAGCAAAAGTGTTTAAACTCAGAAGAGTGTTGCTGGAGTCACACTGTAGCAATTCTGCACGTGTGGGGTATCACATTGTCCTGCTGGAATTGCCCAAGTCCGTCGGAATGCACAGTGGACACGAATGGATGCAGGTGATCAGACAGGATGCGTACGTCACCTGTCAGAGTCGTGTCTAGACGTATCAGGGGTCCCATACCACTCCAACTGCACGCGCCTCACAGCATTATAGAGCCTCCACCAGCTTGAACAAACCCCTGCTCACATGCAGGCTCCATGGATTCATTAGCTTGTCTCCAGACCCGTACACGTCCATCCTCTCGATACAATTTGAAACGAGACTCGTCAGACCAGGCAACATGTTTACAGACCCCAACAGTCCAATGTCGGTGTTGACGGGCCCAGGCGAGGCCTAAAGCTTTGTGTCGTCCAGTCATCAAGGGTACACGAGTGGGTCTTCGGCTCCGAAAGCCCATATCGATGGTGTTTCGTTGAATGGTTCGGACACTGACACTCGTTGAGATCTCAGCTTTGAAATCTGAAGCAATTTGCGGAAGGGTTGCACTTGTGTCACGTTGAACGATTCTCTTCAGCCGCCGTTGGTCCCGTTCGTGCAGGATCTTTTTCCTGCCGCAGCGATATCGGAGATTTGATTTTTACTGGATCCCTGATATTGACGGTACGCTCGGGAAATGGTCTTACCGGAAAATCCCCACTTCATCGCTATCTCGCAGATGCTGTATCCCATCGCTCTTGTGCCGACTATAACACCACGTTCAAACTCACTGAAATCTTGATAACCTGCCGTTGTAGCATTAGTAACCGTTCTAAGAAGTGCATCAGACACTTGTTGACTTATATAGGTGTTGCTGACCGCAGCGCCGTATTCTGCCTGTGTACATATCTCTGTATTTGAATACGCATGTCTATACCAGTTCCTTTGGCGCTTCAGTGTATTTTTGCTATTGGTCAATCGTATTTATTGAAAACATTTTCCTTGCGTTACTATAATGCATGACTGCTTCGCAAATAGCACTGCAGACCTAGGGAACTATCTGAGATGTTAAGATGAGAAGTAAGTACTCAAGACTTGCGTACCTGACTCCGTTTTGCAAGAACCGGACACTAATTGCAACTTTTTGTTAAAGTGAAAGGGGGTAATATGGATTCGAAATTTTGTAATTTTTTTATGTTTATGGTACATGAAATTCATAAGTCAAATGTCAGTCACCCAAAGCAGTTCGATGAACTGTCAACAATTCTCGAGGAAATCGACTTTGAAGTTTATCAACCAAGTAGTGGAAGTCACTGGACTCATCAGCAGAAGCAGCATTTTCGTGAAGATGGCGAACAGTTGGATCGCCGAAATATCGAGTCAAGTTGATTTTAGGATCCGGCAGCAAACCCGAAGAGACTTTCGAGACTTATTACGCCGGGAAAGACTACGTAATCATACAAAGCGGTAGATAGATACAAGACATGAACAGTCATGGCGGAATTACACATTTTCTGTCATAACACGAGTAATAAAAGAAGGTGGTTGCATTTCCTGGATGGAAATTGATATATAGGCGCTAATTGTCCTGTCGTATTATTGCACTGTTAGTACTTTGTCGTGCCTCCATTCTTCCTATTTTCCTAGAAAATTCTTTTCGGCATTGATTTAGTCGATTAGGGTTCGTAGTCCTTGCAGTGAAATTGTCGCCCGCTCTTCTCGTATCGCTCTTTTCAGGTCACATTGTAAGGAGTGTGTCAGAACTCTCCAATACACTGAAAACAAGATATCCAACTTAGCGTTATTCTTTGCATTGTTTAAGCACTCGGATATCGATGGTAACGATCTGAGGGCGAAACGTGGGAGCGCGATTCTAAGCACTGTTGTGAGACGAGGTGTGTCTGCGAGAGGGGGAGTAGTAGCGTCTGCCGAGAGCTGGCAGGCAGAAGGTGTGTCGGTTATGGCAGACCTTACCACTCTCGAGGCCTGGTTTCATTTATATAGCCAGGAGAGATTTAGATGGCTTAACTACGCTTGAAGACCGGATTCGAGGTCAAATTCGCAAGCATAGCACAAAAGCAATTGCAGGATTAGGCTCGTGATTGTTAATCCGAATTCGCAATAACCCCATGTTTTGCTTGTCAGTGAAAGAAGTCTCCTTATCCTCGAAATAATAATAAATATTCTCCACATCTAATTAATAAACAGGGTGTATACGCGGACAAGGAGAAAAAATTTCCGGATTTCCCAGTTAAAAATATACTTTCTCCTGGGTGAAAACACACTTTTTCCGTGTTAGGTGACAGTATATTTTCCGTCGGAACTGCAAAACTTATCAATCCTTTGAATGGTTATGGTTTTATACACGGGCATTGAATTTTCCGGCACTTTAGAAAACTGAACTCAGGGAAAGAGACACGTTCTGGTATTATCTTTGATGTGCAGCAACATGTACGCTGCGTATTTTCGTATTACGGAAGTATACATTGGAATTCCACCAAATACCGCATGTTACTTTCCGAAGCATTGAAATCAAGATTCGATGCGCTTTTGTAAGCCAGTCATAGCTCCTGTCACGTGATCTCGCCAACCGATGACAGCCAACAACAACATCACAGCTCAGTAGCACGAACACACAAACAGGGATAGTTAATAGTTTAAATTAGTGCACGTAGTGTTGCTACAAGAAAAGTAAAGCTTTCACATATGATATTGGCCTCTAAGGTTAATAAGCTGCAAGATAAGCTAAGCTTTCGCATATAATGTTGATCTTTTTTTGGGCGTGAAACTTCCTAACAGATTAAAACTGTGTGCCCGACCGAGACTCGAACTCGGGACCTTTGCCTTTCGCGGGCAAGAGCTCTACCATCTGAGCTACCCAAGCACGACTCACGCCCAGTACTCACTTCTGCCACTACCAGTCTCGGTCCGGCACACAGTTTTAATCTGCCAGGAAGCTTCATATCAGCGCACACTCCGCTGCAGAGTGAAAATCTCTTTTGGGCGTGTTACACTGAAATGTACATTAAACTGAAGAAACTGCAAAAAGGTGGGAATTTGAGGACATGCGACCTGGATAAACTGAAAGAACCAGAGGTTGTAGAGAGTTTCAGGAAGAGCATAAAGGAACAATTGACAAGAATGGGGAAAAGAAATACAGTAGAAGAAGAATGGATAGCTTTGAGGGATGAAGTAGTCAGGACAGCAGAGGATCAAGTACGTAAAAAGACGAGGGCTAGTAGAAATCCTTGGGTGACAGAAGAAATACTGAATTTAATTGATGAAAGGAGAAAATATAAAAACGCAGTAAATGAAGCAGGCAAAAAGGAATACAAACGTCTAAAAAATGAGATCGACAGGAAGTGCAAAATGGCTAAGCAGGCATGGCTAGAGGACAAATGTAAGGATGTAGAGGATTACCTCACTAGGTGTAAGATAGATACTGCCTACATGAAAATTAAAGAGACCTTTGGAGAAAAGAGAACCACTTGTATGAATATCAAGGGCTCAGATGGAAACCCAGTTCTAAGCAAAGAAGGGAAAGCAGAAAGGTGGAAGGATTATATCGAGGGACTATGCAACGCCGATGTTCTTGAGGACAATATTATGGAAATGGAAGAGGATGTAGATAAAGATGAAATGGAAGATATGATACTGTGTGAAGAATTTGACAGAGCACTTTAAGACCTAAGTCGAAACAAGGCCCCAGCAGTAGACAACATTCCATTAGAACTACTGATAGCCTTGGGAGAGCCAGTCCTGACAAAATTCTACCATCTGGCGAGAAAAATGTATGAGACAGGCGAAATACCCTCAGACTTCCAGAAGAATATAATAATTCCAATCCCAAAGAAAGCAGGCGTTGACAGATGTGAAAATTACCGAACTGTCAGTTTAATAAGTCACGGCTGCAAAATACTAACGCGAATTCTGTACAGACGAATGGAAAAGCTGGTAGAAGCCGACCTCGGGGAAGATCAGTTTGGATTCCGTAGAAATATGGGAACACGTGAGGCAGTACTGACCCTACGTCTTATCTTAGAAGTTAGATTAAGAAAAGGCAAACCTACGTTTCTAGCATTTGTAGACTTGGAGAAAACTTTTGACAATGTTGACTGGGATAATCTCTTTCAAATTCTGAAGGTGGCAGGGGTAAACTATAGCGAGCGAAAGGCTATTTACAATTTGTACAGAAACCAGATGGCAGTTATAAGAGTCAAGGGACATGAATGGGAAGCAGTGATTGGGAAGGGAGTGAGACAGGGTTGTAGCCTCTCCCCGATGTTATTCAATCTGTATATTGAGCAAGCAGTAAAGGAAACAAAAGAAAAATTCGGAGTAGGTATTAAAATCCATGGAGAAGAAATAAATACTTTGAGGTTCGCCGATGACATAGTAATTCTGTCAGAGACAGCAAAGGACTTGGAAGAGCAGTTCAACTGAATGGACAGTGTCATGAAAGTAGGGTATAAGATGAACATCAACAAAAGCAAAACGAGGATAATGGAATGTAGTCGAATTAAATGTGATGCTGCGGGAATTAGATTAGGAAATGAGACAGTTAAAGTAGTAAAGGAGTTTTGCTATTTAGGGAGCAAAATAACTGATGATGGTCAACGTAGAGAGGCAGGCAAGGAAAGCGTTTCTGAAGAAGAGAAATTTGTTAACATTGAGTATAGATTTAAGTGTCAGGAAGCCGTTTGTGAAAGTATTTGTACGGAGTGCAGCCATGTATGGAAGTGAAACATGGACGATAAATAGTTTGGACAAGAAGATAATAGAAGCTTTCGAAATGTGGTGCTACAGAAGAGTGCTGAAGATTAGATGGGTAGATCACGTAACTAATGAGGAAGTATTGAATAGGATTTGGGAGAAGAGGAGTTTGTGGCACAACTTGACAAGAAGAAGGGACCGGTTGGTAGGACACGTTCTGAGGCATCAAGGGATCACCAATTTAGTATTGGAGGGCAGCGTGGAGGGTAAAAACCGTAGAGGGAGACCAAGAGATGAATACATTAAACAGATTCAGAAGGATGTAGGCTGCAGTAGGTACTGGGAGATGAAGAAGCTTGCGCAGGATAGAGTAGCACGGAGAGCTGCATCAAACCAGTCTCAGGACTGAAGACCACAAAAACAACAACACTTTAAGATCTATCACACAAATGTGCCAGTAAAATTTTTAATAATGACATAAATGTCTGATCTTCAGGATTCGAAATTCTTATAAATGGCTCGCCATCAAAAGAGTTGATTTTTTGAATGAGAGTCCAACTCCCTGTGATTTATGAAATTCGTGGTACACTCTCGCACATAATTCAACTTACGTAAAAGGATATTTGCTTTGACAGTAACGCTTTTCAAACCACCATTCGCAATATTTTCCCGCGACCTGTTAGAAATAGGTTCGTTTCAGCAGTTGCCAGAGAGCACAGAAAACAAGATAACAGGCGACACCGCGCTTGCGCAGCTACCATGACGTAGGAAGCCCGTATGTACGTACGTGTAAAACATTGAAAGATCATACATTACGTCATAAGAGAAACAAGACATCAGAGGATACTCCTAAGAGCATCGGAATTTTGTGAACCATACTAAAATATGCACATTTAAAATGCATACTTAAAATCGACATTCGTATGTCCAGATTCCCAATGAAGTAGACGTCGACCTGATATTAAGCTTTTCAGTGTGGTTTTCGGGATGTAAATTTTCTTGGAGCACCAGTACTGCATTACATCATGTTTGGTTCTTTATGATGGCATAATGCCATACGTGCTAGAAGATGAAAACGTGCACTTGAAAAGCAGCGAACAGTTGAAACTAGACAGTACGGTGGAATTAAACATTTCGTTTCAAATTCATTGACTGCCTCTGCGGAAAAGGTTAATAAAAGTCAAATTTCTTTAGCAAACAGACAAAAATAACTTTATTGTTCTGCAAGGCGATTAATGCTTGACTGTCAGAAAAGGTGGAAAGAAAATGAAATCTGAAACTATTCACATATTTTAGCGTTCTGTAATTATGTGAATGTATTTTAATTCTCTTGATAGCTCCTGGTCACAGATATCCGTTTTGTTTTCATTTGACGTGAGAGTAAACGAAGGGGAAACAGCAAAATCACTGAACGTAAACACGGGTCACATGGAGACTACCCACTGTATCTCAGACTGCTCTGCGCAACAGCCCCGGATCTACGATATTTACTAACCGGCTCAATACTAAAAAAATAGCGATTTTTCAAAAATATGTTCATCTTGTACCGCACATCTTTCTGAAAAGCCTGAAACATAAAACATATGTGTTCGAGGAAATGTAAAACATGCTGTTTGGTCTTAAGTGTGCCAAAGTGCTGTGCCACGCCTCTTCATACAGCGTTCTTCTATAGCACGTCACTGTATTTCGCTCTGTGATGTTGAAACGCGTATATTTTGTAAGGGATGCCATCAAACTATATTCAGGACAGTGGAGATTGAAATGTCCTGGTGCTTCTCCTGCTCCCAATCAACCGGTTTGACAGCCTGCCCCCCTTTAAAAAAAAAAATAAAAATAAATCTCGCAATTAACAGCGAATGGGATTATTTGTAATCGGTAGAAGAAGAACTCTTCAGAAAAGTTCCACTCTTTATTGCCTATTTGCTAATAACTTGCTGTTTTGTGTGACATAAAATTAAATACCGGATACATAAAACCAATAAAGACAAGAGACAAGCAAGAAAGTACACATTTCTTCAATCCTTAGCTCCGAGCATTTTTTTCTCTCTAATCTTGCTACAGCTTTACATGGCGTGCTTTCCTTTCTGCGACAGTTCGTAAAACGTTTTACTACATGAAAAATCGAAATTTCGTTATCTAATACTGAAGACATCTACATCTACATCTACATCCATACTCCGCAAGCTACCTGACAGTGTGTGGCGGAGGGTACCCTGAGTACCTCTATCGGTTCTCCCTTCTATTCCCGTCTCCTATTGTTCGTGGAAAGAAGGATTGTCGGTATGCCTCTGTGTGGGCTCTAATCTCTCTGATTTTATCCTCATGGTCTCTTCGCGAGATATACGTAGGAGGGAGCAATATACTGCTGGACTCTTCGGTGAAGGTATCTTCTCGAAACTTCAACAAAAGCCCGTACCGAGCTACTGAGCGTCTCTCCTGTAGAGTCTTCCACTGGAGTTTATCTACATCTCCGTAACGCTTTCGCGATTACTAAATGATCCTGTAACGAAGCGCGCTGCTCTCCGTTGGATCTTCTCTATGTCTTGTATCAACCCTATCTGGTACGGATCCCACACCGCTGAGCAGTATTCAAGCAGTGGCCGAACAAGCGTACTGTAACCTACTTCCTTTGTTTTCGGATTGTATTTCCTTAGGATTCTTCCAATGAATCTCATTCTGGCATCTGCATTACCGACGATCAACTTTATATGATCATTCCATTTTAAATCACTGCTAATGCGTACTCCCAGATAATTTATGGAATTAACTGCTTCCAGTTGCTGACATGCTATTTTGTAGCTAAATGATAAGGGATCTATCTTTCTATGTATTCGCAGCACATTACACTTGTCTACATTGAGATTCAATTGCCATTCCCTGCACCATGCGTCAATTCGCTGCAGATCCTCCTGCATTTCAGTACAATTTTCCATTGTTACAACCTCTCGATACACCACAGCATCATCTGCAAAAAGCCTCAGTGAACTTCCGATGTCATCCACCAGGTCATTTATGTATATTGTGAACAGCAACGGTCCCATGACACTCCCCTGTGGCACACCTGAAATCACACTTACTTCGGAAGACTTCTCTCCATTGAGAATGACATGCTGCGTTCTGTTATCTAGGAACTCCTCAATCCAATCACACAATTGGTCTGATAGTCAATATGCTCTTACTTTGTTCATTAAACGACTGTGGGGAACTCTATCGAACGCCTTGCGGAAGTCAAGAAACACGGCATCTACCTGGGAACCCGTGTCTAAGGCCCTCTGAGTCTCGTGGACGAATAGCGCGAGCTGGGTTTCACACGACCGTCTTTTTCGAAACCCGTGCTGATTCCTACAGAGTAGATTTCTAGTCTCCAGAAAAGGCATTATACTCGAACATAATACGTGTTCCAAAATCCTACAACTGATCGACGTTAGAGATATAGGTCTATAGTTCTGGACATCTGTTCGACGTCCCTTCTTGAAAACGGGAATGACCTGTGCCCTTTTCCAATCCTTTGGAACGCTACGCTCTTCTAGAGACCTACGGTACACGGCTGCAAGAAGGGGGGCAAGTTTCTTCGCGTACTCTGTGTAAAATCGAACTGGTATCCCATCAGGTCCAGCGGCCTTCCCTCTTTTGAGAGATTTTAATTGTTTCCGTATCCCTCTGTCGTCTATTTCGATATCAACCATTTTGTCATCTGTGCGACAATCTACAGAAGGAACTACAGTGCAGTCTTCCTCTGTGAAACAGCTTTGGAAAAAGACATTTAGTATTTCGGCCTTTAGTCTGTCATCCTCTGTTTCTGTACCATTTTGGTCACAGAGTGTCTGGACATTTTGTTTTGATCCACCTACCGCTTTGACATAAGACCAGAATTTCTTAGGATTTTCTGCCAAGTCAGTACATAGGACTTTACTTTCGAATTCATTGAACGCCTCTCGCATAGCCCTCCTCACACTGCATTTCGCTTCGCGTAATTTTTGTTTGTCTGCAAGGCTTTGGCTATGTTTGTGTTTGCTGTGAAGTTCCCTTTGCTTCCGCAGCAGTTTTCTAGCTCGGTTGTTGTATCACGGTGGCTCTTTTCCATCTCTTACGATCTTGCTTGGCACATACTCATCTAACGCATATTGTACGATGGTTTTGAACTTTGTCCACTGATCCTCAACACTATCTGTACTTGAGACAAAACTTGTGTTGAGCCAACAGGTACTCTGTAATCTGCTTTTTGTCACTTTTGCTAAACAGAAAAATCTTCCTACCTTTTTTAATATTTCTATTTACGGCTGAAATCATCGATGCAGTAACCGCTTTATGATCGCTGATTCCCTGTTCTGCGTTAACTGTTTCAAATAGTTCGGGTCTGTTTGTCACCAGAAGGTCTAATATGTTATCGCCACGTGTCGGTTCTCTGTTTAACTGCTCAAGGTAGTTTTCAGATAAAGCACTTAAAAAAATTTCACTGGATTCTTTGTCCCTGCCACCCGTTATGAACGTTTGAGTCTCCCAGTCTATATCCGGCAAATTAAAATCTCCACCCAGAACTATAACATGGCGGGGAAATCTACTCGAAATATTTTCCAAATTATCCTTCAGGTGCTCAGCCACAACAGCTGCAGAGCCAGGGGGCCTATAAAGACATCCAATTACCATGTCTGAGCCTGCTTTAACCGTGACCTTCACCCAAATCATTTCACATTTCGGATCTCCGTCAATTTCCTTCGATACTATTGCACTTCTTATCGCTATAAACACGCCTCCCCCTTCACTGTCCAGCCTGTCTCTGCGGTATACAAATACGCTGTTAATACAAATAATACCCAAGACTGGTGTGGTTTCTCGATCTGATTACGTCTATTTTCTCACTGTCTGCTAGATAAAATAAAATAGGCCATTTAATATTGCAGCAATTTTGTAAAACAAACCAAATAAACGAGACTGTTTTGGCACAAATGGTCATTTTTATAACACGACAGAATATAATTCACGAAGTACCAATATGAAATGCTGATTAGGCCTGCTACAAGCAAAAAGCTTTATGTTACGAAATAGTTTCACATTTGATTCATACGCATCAGTTTCTCAAGCATGAGATCGGAAAGTAGTATTACGAAATTTTTTATATAAATTTGGAATCGTTTTATTCTTCCATAATTTGTGTGATGTCCCCGTTTCTTCTCCTTCTTCGTTTTAAGAGACAATCTTGTCATCACCAGTTCTGTAGCTATTCCTGCCATTGTCAAAATTTGTTGGTCGAGTAACTTCACTAACCATGCCAGAATCACCGGTTCAGTTATCCCGCAATCATTACTCCTCGGTTAGGCGTTGTTACGTGTTCGTACAACACGTGTTCGGCTGCTAGCCGGGGTCAGTCAACTGGTCTTTACTAGTGAAGCGATCTGGCCAAATTTTTCTATCAAAATTTCATTGGGTACACCGAGAAAATAATACGTAATTTTATTCTGTTATTCTTGTTAGTCGTTTGTTTCCATTCTGGTAGTCTGGATCTATGAATTTTGCTAGAAATTATAACAACGCTGATCAGTCGCAAACCCAATGAACCATATAGTCAGACAGCGATTGGCATTCATCCGTTCGGCTTTACTCCGCTCAGCTCGTATAGCCCCGTCCCCTTTTGTTTGCGGAAAGTTTATTTCTAGATGCGACGAGGTTTCTCCTGACGGAGACATCACGTACACTATGCTCGCATTCAAAAATCATCTTATTATTCAAACTAAAATGTCTTCAAAAATGTTGAAAAACCAACAGGGAAGCGTTTCAAAATCATATGAATAATCGATAGAGAAACGTGCGCTGGATGCTAGACGCTTTGTGAAACAAGTTTTTTTCCTCAAGAGTATGAATTTGGCGCGCCCTTTTCCCGGTAGCATCTAGCTAGCTGCTTGTTGCGACTGCTTGCACAGCCAACAGCCACATTCCTGTAGCCAGAAGCGGGAGAATCTACTGCTCAAACGCGACTCAACTTCGCGTGCGCATGAGCCCGCTCGTAACTGCTAAAGCGATTCTAATGTAAACAGTTGTGACTTCACGCTCATCGGAGGCAATTTGTTGTTATGAAGCATTGCATAGTCTTACTAAAGCCTTTGACACATTTTGCTGTTGACACACGCTTGTTTGAGCACTTTGTGTCGTTGTTGTATATGTCGCATTTCCTTTGCAATTTAAGTTATTTCCGTTTTTTCTCTCGTTTATGTTTTATTGTTGAAGTTTTATTCTGCAGTAGCGGGATACAGTGATATTCTTTGTTAGAGTATCGGTTCTTACCAGTCAAAATTACAAAAATTTAACAGAAAACTAAAACAATGAAAAATTCCCTGAATTCTAAAAATGTCCCGGGTTTTTCCCGGTATTCTCCCGGACGAAAAAATTCCCAGGTTTTCCCCGGATCTCCCGGTTGTCCCGGGTCGTATACACCCATACCAGGGTGTATACATGGACAAGGAAAAAAAATTCCCGGATTTTTCCCGGATTTCCCGCTTGAAAATAGGCCTACACTTTCTCCCGGGTGAAAATACTGTTTTTCCGTGTTAAGTGACAGTATACTTTTCCTCGTCACTGTTAAACTTATCAATCCTTTGAATGTTTATGGTTTTATACACCGACGTAGAATTTTCGAGCACTTTAGAAAACTAAACTCAGTGGGGAAAAAAACACGTCTTCGAAAGATCTTTAATGTGCAGCAACATGTACGCTGCTTATTTTCGTGTTACGAAGGTATAAATTCGAATTCCACTGAACAACGCATGTTACTTTACGAAGCATAGAAATCGAGATTGCGGCGCGCTTTTGTAAGCCAGTCACAGCTCATGTTACGTGATGTCGCCAGCTGATGACAGCATAGGACACGTGATGTAGTCAGCCAATAGCAAGATCACCCTTAAGAACTGCGAACACACAAATAAGAAAAGTTATTGGTTTAAATTAATATACATCGTGTTGCTACAAGAAAAACAAAGCTTTCACGTATAATACTGGTCTCTCAGATTAATACGCTGCAAGAGAAGCTAAAAAATGGTTCAAATGCCTCTCAGCACTATGGGACTTAACTTATAAGGTCATCAGTCCCCTAGAACTTAGAACTACTTAAACCTAACTAACCTAAGGACATCACACACATCCATGCTCGAGGCAGGATTCGAACCTGCGACCGCAGCGGTCGCGCGGGTTCAGATGTAGCGCCTAGAACCGCTCGGCCACCACGGCCTCAGAGAAGCTATGCTTCCATATATAATGTTGATCTTTTTTGCGCGTGTTACACTTTAAGATACATCACACAAATGTCCCAGTAAAATTTTTAATAACGACGTAAATTCTGATCCTCTGGACTCTAAATTCTTCTAGATGGTCGTCCGCAAAGAGTTGCTTTTTAAGTGAGAGTCAAACGCTCTGTGATTTAGTAAATTCATCGCACAATCTCGCACACAGTTCATCTTGCGAAAAAGGAAATGTACTTTGAAAGTAACGCTCTTCAAACCACCATTCGCAATGTTTGCCCGTGACCTGTTAGAAATAGGTTCGTTTCAGCAGTTGCCAGAGAGCACCAGGTAACAGGCGTTACTGCGCTTGCGTAGCTACGACGACGTAGGAAGCCCGCATGTTCGTACGTGTAGAACATTAAAAGATCTTGCATTACGTCACAAAAGAAACAAGACATCAGAGGATACTTCAAGAGCATCGGATTTTCGTGGACCATACTAAAATGCATAATTCGGCTTAAAGTGCACATTCGTATATCCAGAATCGGATGTACATTTTCTTGAGTACCAGTACTGTATTATATCATGTTTGGTTCTTTATTATGGCGTAATGGCTCACGAGCTAGAAGATGGAAAACGTGCACTTGAAATGCAGCGAACGGTTGAAACTAACCAACAGTGTGAAATAAAAAACTTCGTTTCAAATAAATTGACTGCCTCAGAGCAAAAGATTAATAAAAGCCAAATCTCTTTAGCAAACCGACAAAAATAACTTCATTGTTCTGCAAGGCGGTTAATGCATGACTGTCAGAAAGGTGGAAATAAAACCTGAAACTAATAACATATTTTAGCCTTCCGTAATTATGTGAATGTATTTTAATTCATTCGATAGCTCCCGGCCACAGATATCCGTTTTGTTTTCATTTATTGTGAGAGTAATACATGAAGAGGAAACAGCAAAATCACTAAACGTAAACACGGGTCACGTGGAGACTACCCACCTCCCCACTACAGCTCAGACTGCTCTGTGCATCAGCCCCGGATCTACGATATTCCCGAACGGCGGCAATACTAGATAGTGGCGCCCAGCCACACATCTGTAGGCAGAATCGGCAAAAGGTAGAAGTCATACGCGACTCAACTGCGCATGCACAAGAGCTCGCCCGCAACTGCTCAAACGAATCTAATATAAACAGCTGTCACGTCACCCTCGTCGGATGCAATTTGTTGTTAGGAAGCATTGCATACTCTCCTAAAGCCTTAGACACACTTTGCTGTTGGCAGACGCTTGTATGAGCGCTCTGTTTTATTGTTGTATATGGCGTATTTCCTTTTCCGTCCTTTTTTTCTGTCGTTCATGTTTTGTTGCTGTAGCATTATTCTGCAGAAGTGGGATACAGTAATATCCTTTGTTAGAGTATTGGTTCTTACCAGTCAAAAGACATAAATTTAACTGAAAAATAAAACAATGAAAAATTCCCGGGTTTTTCCCGGATCTCCCGGTTGTCCCGGGTCGTATACACCCTGTAGTATGTGCAACCTGGTGCATTGGCCATAGTAAGAGAAAGTAACCTGCCACACTTATGTTGGAAGCTGCCCACCATTAAAGGACTACACCTTGGGAGCGATGGAATGGTGCGTGTGACCATTATTTGAACACTGCAAGGGGTTTTGCAGAGTTCAATCTGCAAGCTATGTCCTTTACCGACTGATGTGGTACAAAAGTGAACAGTCTATTCGTGTTTTTTTTTTTATTTGCGTGTTTTTCTCCTTTTGTCTTGTGTGTACGTTGCAGCAGACTCACTGTATTTTGTCTTTCTTTTTTCTTTATTGGATTTCGATTCCCCTCCAGAGGGGTGGGAGGGGGGGGGGGGGGGTAGGGCTAGCAGCAGCACAATACGCCATTCTGCAGTCTATAGAAAAGTTAAAAAACAGAATCAGGAGATATGGAAAACAAACAAAAATAGGCGATAAAATGGTGGCTTAAAAACTGAAACATGGACAAAAAGGTACAAAGAAAATATGAAAAGAAAGCGATCGGTGACGCTGATTCAAACACAAAGTAAACAGACAGGCACAGTTTAAAAAACACGGAGACAGTCTGGTTTCTGTTCGCACAAGAAAAAAAAACACAACTAGCGACAGTATGGTGGGTGTTCGCAACACCGACAGGGGACGCGCAACACTGAACACTCACTTAAAACAGCACTATACAGGCGACACGGTGGCTAATGGGGTGGGGGAAGGACCCAGACCGATGAGGGGGCAAAAGGGGGGAAGGAGAGGAAAGGAAAAGAGGGGGTAGCCGACGGAGTGAGCGGACATAGAAAAGGGAGGGGGCTGAGTGGAAGCGAGAAGAAGTGGGAAAGGCAGTGGAGTGGAGAGCAAAAAGGACTTGGAGGAGAGAAAGGAGGCAGAGAGAGGGTAGGCGGGAAAAAAAAACAGGGTGTAGGGAGCCCAAGAAAAGGACACAAAAAGGGAGGGGGAGGTGAGGATCAGGATAGGAGGGATAAATGGAGGGAGAGAGGGCATCATCCGTGAGGGGGAGTTGTGACGTCCCCTCTCCCCTTTTCTTGTCGCTGTTGATGTTGAGCCGCCACTGCTACAGCTCGGTCGGTGGAATGGAGACATGACGCGCAGTGACGGTTGTCCCCGTCGGATAACGTGGAACAGCACCTGAAAATCTATAAAGAAAATTGTTCCTCGCGTAATGTATGAAAGTCCGTTTGCGAGTCCGCACAGTCTTCTCAGCGATGCGAACTGCTGATTTTAACTGTCTGTTCTGGTTTTATGATGATTTGCTACGCCCGGTTAGTTAGTTATTGCAGTATTGAGTGAATCATTCATCACCGGTGTCGTTTCACACCACTGAAGCGAGGAAAAACTCATTTGCGGTTCAGTATCAGTAGTTGTTGTTACGTTGCTAGGTAGAATTGTTCACTACGGGACGACGCAAATCCAGAGATAATCTATACTGTTATCTTGCTTTCGTGCGTCGTAATATTATTTCGGCAAAGCACTCCTTTCAATGCTCAATGTTCATCAAGTCACTCTTTCAGTTAAAATGTTCACAGTTAATTAATTCTGATCATCAACTATCACACAGTTCAATTAATGATAGAGCCAACACGTGAGATTTCCATTACTGACGAACAATTATTATTGTTCCTTCTTAGCAGTTAGTTTATAATCATCACACCACACGCACACTGATGGATCAGATCAATTACGATTCTTTTCAGTTCGGTGATCGTGACAATTACAACTTTTACAATCGGCGCATTTGTATTATCTTCGTGTGGTCGTATTAACGTTTCCTACTCAAGGCTAATCAGGTATTGCAGTCATCGATACTATGTCCATTCTACGTCGTAACTGTTCACTTTGATGAAGGTTGAGTCCAACAATAATATCTCCAATAATTAAAGTTCATTAATTCCTCGTACACTATCAGAATATCACTTCAGTTCAAGTTCTCAAGTCAGAATAACTGAGAACAAAGTCCGTGCATCTCTATCACGCAATAGTACTTCTTTTTTTAATAGAAACAATCTCGTAGCGTTCCATTTGTAGTACTATAACAAACGGTGCTCTCTCACTACTTGATAGCAAGCAAGCTAGCAAGCGACTAACATTTCCACGATCGAGCATTGTAGACGCATTTAATTACCTTTTCGCCGTGTTTACAACTCTCTTTCACAATAAATGTTATCTCTGTCTGACATATTACTTTGGATTTAACTTTCGTCGTACTGATTTGCAGTTGTTACTGAGATGTTTGATAGCTAATTAAAAATAACCTTTCTTTCTTTCTACCTTTATATCATGACATACTCAGTAATTATTGAAATTGGTGTTCATCAAAACTTTAAGGTTCGAGGAAAAGGAGCCGATGGGGGTAAGGAATAAGGATGTACAGAATCTGCGTAGGGAACGGGAGGTGTATACGGAAGGCGAGGCGAAGTGCATGGCGCTCGAGGATCTGGAGGGACTTATAGAATTTGTAGGGGTTGTGGGGGTGGATGTCCAGGTGGGACTGGCGTAATAATTGTCAAAGTTGTCGTATCTGCCAGGATAACACTGTTCCCTACTTTAAATTATCATGACATTCTTATTTGGGTTTTCGGGTTTCTTGGGGTGTTACAGAGTCAACGGAAGCCACCTTGGGAAAGGAGATGAAGGATGTAGAGATGGAGGGTAGGGGGGACAACGGTGAAGACGTGGCCGGGGGCGGCGATGGAAGAGGAGAGGAGCAACCAGGGGGTGAGGGGGATCGAGGCGGCAGGAGGTGTAGACGATGCGGATATGTTCGAGGAAAAGGAGCAGATGGGGAAAAGGAATCAAGTCGTACAGAATCCGCGTGGGGGACGGGAAGCGTATACGGAAGACGAGGCGGAGTGCATGGCGCTCGAGGATCTGGAGAGACTTATAAAATTTGTAGGGGTTTGGGGGTGGATATCCAGGTGGGACTGGCATAACAGAGGATAGGAGGGATTAAGGATTCGTAGGTGTGGAGGATGGCAGAGCGGTTCAACCCAGATGTCCGGCCAGAGAGGAGTTTGAGGAGTAGGAGGCAGTTGTGGGTTTTGGATCGGATGGAGCGGAGATGAGGGATGCAGGTGAGGTGACGGTCAATGGTGAGGGTGGGGGAGAGGCGGACAGGACGGGCGCACAGGGCAAGGGATGTCTTTTGTCATGTTTTATGTTTAAATGTATATTTGTTTCTGTGATTGTGATTTAGAAATACCAGTTACAAACACTATGGACAGAATACCTGACTAAAGGACGCAATGTTGTGTGCACTTACTTGTGTTACTTTCTATGATTCAGCAGGACTTGTGTTACTTGTATTATGCTGGAAGGAAATTGTTATTTCTTTGCCGGCCGGTATGTTCGTTGATTACATTTGACTGAGTCTCTGGACAGTGCTGCCCTCTCTGGAGGTATTTGTACGTGAGGGGCAACGGTAAGTGGGCCACCCCTCCAAGAGCACCTAACGGCGAGGGAGAGATGTGCAGTTCTGAATGGATCTCAGTCGGACGGCTGTCGGACGGCGGGGCACGCGCGCCTCGTATGCTAAAAGGCTAATATGTATATTTTCTTTGTGTGTGATTGTTGTCAATAAAAAGTCTTTCTCTACACATGTTGTCATTCATTCACTGCAATCCGAATGGATCGGAATCATTATACAGTCCTTTAAATACCTGGTCCTCCAGTAAAATTGATGATTTAAATTTCCGTCTAAGGGCGCTAACATCATGAATATGTATGTAGAACTGACTACTCCACGGAAGTTCAGGGTAGTAATATCCTTCAAACTACTTTTCACATATATGATTTTTTCTTTGACACATACAGTGGACAAATAACGAATAATAGTGGACGATTAACAAAGACAGTACAAGAAAACAAAGAACAACGTGAAAATGTACGTATCTGTATTTGTCAAAATTTTAAGTAAAAGTTTATATACAATACCAAAAAAATTCCAGGTGGCATCAAATTTTTAGACAAAGGTGCATGTCCTACGAGCATTTCCGCCTAGCCTAGAATACATGAAACGTACGATACTGGTGATCGTAGATCGCATTTTGTTTCGGTCACTTTTCTTCCTTTTTTCTTTTTCTCCCTTCAATTCGAACACCTACATCATTTAAATACAAAACTCATGAAAAATATATGCTATTCAACACATATAATTGTAATTTTTATAAAAAAAAATGCACGTCTTCACTTTTCTAATTACAAATTGCACGCAAAAATTCTTAATTACCGATCTTTTATAAACGAATGTTAATCAAGACTGCATAATTTAAAAAATTACAAATTAATTTTTATTTATCTTTTTGTATTTTACAGTTCACCTAAATGTTCACAGAACTTGCACCTGTGTTTACAAATTTTATTCCGCCAGGATTTTTTAAAGGGCTAACTGAGGTTGAATACATCGGTTTCTGTTTTTTTTTTTTTTTTCTCTGTTCAACCAATTACGGAATCACGCCGAGACCGAACGTTAGTTTAAACAGTGGGGAATGAAACGAGACAATAATCAAACAGAAAGTAAGCTAATATGTGAGGACATTGGAATCTAGGACATTGGAAAAACTGTAGCTTTTTTGCTACACTTTAAATGAGCAAGCTAATCGTAGAATAAATGACATCTTGTTTGTTTGCATTTTACTCCTCTTCTTTCCTTCGAACTCATGCCCCCCCCCCCCCCTCCCCTCACACACACACACACACACACACACACACACACACACACACACACACACACACACACACACACACACACACACACTCCAGGCGAGCAGTTTACCACATAGCCACACTGATTATCGAAAGTTTAGCATATTAAAAATGGTCGAAAAACTTTAAAGTCGAATTCCTCGAGTATTTTTCGCAGTTACATCGAACTAACGGGCGGGTGTAATTAAAGTGCAGGTCCAATGTGCACTGTAGTTGTTGCATGGTAGCGAAACTTGGTTAGATATGCTAATGCGTTAAAACGGAACCAGTATATATTAGAACAAATAAGCCCTTGGTCACAAATATTAAGTCAAATTTGACCAGGTTTCGACGTTACTATGAGCGTCGTCTTCAGAATTAAAATAACTGTTCTAAAAGATATTAGGTATATAATACATTAATAAAATTAAAGTTTGTACTGACTGGAAAGAGATGCAGTACTTACAAGTCACATTTTAAAAAATCTAAGCCGGAAAGGCGACGTCATGAATAGTTGCAAATAAGATGGCGAGCCGCTAAGGGCTGCTCGTACTTAAGTGAACAAGGGTTGCAACAAGAACCAGTATACGGTGGAATTAAATTAGTTCCAATTATGGCCACCAGGTACAAATCTGTACAGTGTCTCGTCAACGTCTCTGGCGCTGAAATTGAGCAAACTGTGTAACTGACAGTTAATAATAAAACCAACATTATGCTTTTCTCACTGGTTTGACCTTTTCTGCCCATGTCCCGATCTTAATACATTACATATGGAAACATTTCTAATACGTCTTCCTTGCATTCACAGCGCCATATTTGCACCTGGTGACCAAAGTTGCAGTTAACTTTTTTCCAGCGTAAAGCGATTCCGCATTAGAATATCTACCAAGTTTCGCTGCCATACGATAATTAAGTGCTCCCTGGACCTCTGTGAGTAACTGAACATTGATTATAACGACTAGATACTTTGGAAGAGGTATATTTGAGTTGTGAACTAAACATACCATAAACATAAAAAATTACAAAAATCTGATCGTCGTGTCGTCCCCTTATGAGACTGCTCGTCTGCAGTTGGTGCTCTGCTTAGCAGTTTCTCCCTCAGTCGTCGTAAGCAGCAGCGAAAATTGTCCATCGACATACGCGTAAAATTTTGAAATAGGTCTAATGAAGGCCGGGTTTGTAATTCAGTGACTGGTGCCCATCCACTGCGTGTTTGATGCTTCTGCAAAAATTCAGACACCCATACTTTTTTTTTCTTTGGCTGCTTGGCATAACCAACAGCACAACTGCCACACACAAAAATCCCGTCCTGGTATCACTGTTTTTATCGCGACTGTTTCTCTACGGTGGCGCTCAATCGGGCGAAATCTGTGTGTTGTCTTTTACTGTGTGAACGCTTGCTCGGAAGTCAAAGCGTGTGGTAATGAGCGATTTCTCTGCGGAATGCCCATGCGCTTATATTGGGAGCTGTGTGGGCACATTACCCGCTGCAAGCCTTTCGACATAACGCTACTTTAGTGACCTTACGCGGCAATCTCGGTGTTTAAACTTCCAAGCAGCTTTCTAGATGCCCTCAAAAGGCTCAATGGGCGACCTTGCGAACGTTTCCACAGAAAAAAAAAAATTTTGGGAGTGGTGGGGTTTCGAACCCGGGACCTCTGAAGTAGTAGCCAAAAACGATAACCATTACACCACAGAGCCCTGATAATACCAATGCTATTTTTCTGAAGTCTAGGTGAGGAACAAGAAAACAGAATGTAACATATCTGATGGCAAACTAAGTCGGCATTATCATCTGCGATTGAAGCAGCGGTGGGGGCGTCTCTTGATTTTGATTTGTCTGCTAAGATTTTACGTGATTAATAAAAATGTTTCTTGAAATGTTGCACACTTCAAATCGGGACCAACATTCCTAACTACCACCATAGTACCAGAATTTTCAGTAAATGCGACCTGTGTTACAATTCTAAACGTTGAAACAGTTTATGCCATTTCAGCTGCTAATATTTTGCGCAGCTGATCTGAATTAACGTCTTGTACTTACACAGAGCCGAATCCTTGCCCCCCGCACCAAGAATAAAAAATTATCTGCTCCCCTGTTGTCCGGATATCACTGTTGTTAACGCAGTTATTTCACTATGGTAGTGTTCTTTCGGATGAAATCTATATATATGATTTTAGCGCCAAGAACTCAGCGTTCGCTTGTGTTCACAAGGTCAATCTTAGTTCGGTAGTGTTCTCTTTCGCTCGTCTACTATAAACGCATGTTCGCAAGTACAAGCGAATGTTAGTGAACACTGACTAGTAGTTCACTTATGTTCGCTTCGGTGTGCAAGCACACTGTCCATTGCAAGCCTTTCGACGTAACACTAGTTAGAGGACTTGCGCGGCAATTTCTCTAGCAGCTTTTCTGATGACCTCCAAACGTCTCTAGCAGAAAAAATTTGAAGTAGATGACGGGTTTCGAACCTGGCCTCTCAGTAGTACCAGTCACTGACGGTAACCACTTGTTTTTTTCTTCATTTTGATTGGTAATGCTTTCGACATGTGGTCTGGGCTCTAGTCACCACACGACACCCGTCATTTTCATTGTAGAATAATTTACTCATTTCTTTGTAATAAAGAGCAGCCAGCCCTCTGACCAAACACACACTTTTTTTTTATTATTCCACAAAAATGAATAGCTTAGAATAAAATGACATAAATAAGGTGACTAATTGCAGTATTCATAGAATGAGGAATGATATTCAGTTCCTAGCAATAGCACACATTTAGCATCTTCCCTCTCACGTTCAACTGGTGGCAGTTCATCACATCCCAGACCCAACTCAATCATTCAGTAAATCTTTGATATATGTTCCTAAGTCTCCTCCAAGGTAAAACACAATGAGCTGCCGTGCCTGCGTTAGACCAGACTGTCTACAAGCTATTCGCTGCAATATTAGCTGATATCACTGGAGTGAAATCAGATGACTAAAGGGCGTGCATCAAGCCACAGAAAATATATGGTGACTATCGGAGGGGAGATACTTTCGTGGACAATGAAACTGAAAATATAATCAAATCTGTCGGTATAGATCCTAAGAGTCGGCATTATTCATCCGTGACTGAAAAAGCAGACGACGAATTAACAGACTTCACTACGGAAAATATCATCACCGGGATTTTTTTTTTTTTTGTCACCTTCTCGGGCGCAAACGTGATGGTACCGCCACAGTAGTTCGCTTTGCCGGCTAATAATAATTGTATTTGTTGTTTACAGACGAAAAAATGAAAACAGAGTTTACAAAAATTGTTGTGTGGTCGAGCAATGTTTCTCCTGTCTAACTTGTTTTGCGCCCTGTCACGCTCCTGTCTCAGCGCTTCCACGTGCGAGAAATGCAGCGCATCCATTTCTGACGCGTGGGGCGGACAGAAACTGTCTGACGGGCGCAATTATCTCGTTCCTTTCTAGGTCGAGATAGAGGTGACAGGCACCGCGGACGCTCCGATGCCTCGATATACGTCCGAACTGCTTGATCAGGGCAGTCCTTCCCACACAACGGCCTCCCAGTCGCATGGGATTACAAGAGTCCGCCATAACTCCCAGCCGAACAAAATTCTCTCTGACAGCAGTCACATAGCGCCTCTAGCCGCCCCCCAGCATTATTTCGCTGCTCGCAGAACGCCGCGGCCAAGGAGTGAGCAAGAAACCCCGTATTCGTTATAAATCACGGTGATTGAGAAGTCACAGATATCACAATAACAACTTTAAACAGAATCTTGCGATTTCAGTCACAAATAGGAGACGCAAACAGCCTCGAACATTCAACGTTGTGTGCCATCTGTTGGCCGAATTCCGAACTTCTTCCTGTGAACCTTTCGTCTCGCTGCGATTTCAGTGACAAGTTGTAACTAGCAACTAAAGAGCACAGTTCACATTCAGCGTCGTGTGTCATCTGTATGTACTTCTTTCTCTGAACTTTAGCTGCGGTTTCAGTAACCATTTGCAAGTAGCAACTATAAAGCACAATTAACTTCGACATCGTGTGCCATCTGCTGGCCGAATTTCGTACTTCTATCTCTGAATCTATGTCCTATATTCTAGCCCGGATTTCAGTGACCCAAGTGGAAGCCGCACGTAGCAACTAAAAACCGCAGTTAGGTGCTGTATGCCATTTGTTGTCCTACGTCTTTACTTCGTTCTAAGAATCTTGTGTCTCACGATACGGATGCATAACAAACCTATGGTCGAAGAAATGCACCAAGAGGTCAATTTTCTCTGAGAAAAATTTTATACTAGGTTGCCGCCGAGGAATATGAAGGCCCAATAAAGATTGTGCTAATAGACAGGCCCAAGGCGTAGAATTGTCGTGACATAGATAAACACACTCTTCATCATAAGGCTCCGGCGACTATTTTGAAGCGTATTACAAACATACAGGGTGATTCAGGAAGATTTTAATATATTACTCTACAAGTAAAACTAAAGAAAAGAGTTCATATAAACAATGGTCCTCAAATGTTTAGTTACAGAGTTACGGCTAGTACTATATTTGGCCCGAAATTTAGCAACTTCGCTAATATGAAGCCATCGCAAATGTATGAGGTTAAATTAAAGCACGATTTCCATTTATTGATCTGGTGAATCTAATAAAACATGTCCCAGACGTTTATCTTCAGTAGTTTTCCAGAACATCCACAGACGCAATGATGAAATTTTGTAAAATTTGTAATTTATTAGCTACTTGGCCAAATTTGTTTTTTTTAAATTCCAGACAATTGCTCGAAGTTTTCAACAGAATTTGCTGAGAATCTAATTTTGGAAAAATGATGGTAATAACGTTAACTGAAACTGTATGAATGTGTCAGATAATCTGCTATTATTAATACCATAGTACTCATGAATTCATGTGAAACCGGAAAAAACAAAGCTCAGTGTTAAGGCAGTTGCATAGAGTACATACAATTTCACATTAAATTCACAATAAATGCTCAAAAATGTCTCCACCGAGTTCAATGGATTTAGCTGCACGTGTATGAGCAGATTTTGATGCTCGTTTAAGTTTCACAGGGGTGTTCTTAATTTCGTTAATAGTTCGTGCATTCGGAATTCTCCGGGTTGGATAACACACGCGACATTCGTTAACTGCAGACGTAGAATAACCATCACATTCGCCATAAATAAACACCATATGTGCCTATTCGTCTGTCGTAGATTTTAAAGGCATCCCTATTTCATAAATAATCTACAAACTACAACAGTTACTGTATAGTTTCACTTACATACACTGTTGTTATTACGTTCTTTCGCTGAAGAATACATAAAGCTAACTCGCTTTAAGGTTAGGAAACTACTGAACAACTCATTAACGGTTGCCAACAATGACATAACGTTCCTACATTCTTAATGCAAAGTAAACAAATTTACTTATATAATAATCTTTGCTTCTCTGGATGTTCTAGAAAACTACTGCAGATACACGTTTTGGACATGTTTTATTAGATTCACCGGCCAAATATCAACAAAATAAATGTAAATCGTGCATTACTTTAACCTCGTACAATTTTGCGATGGCTTCATATTAGCGAAGTTGCTAAATTTCAGGCAAAATCTTTTATTAGCTGGAACTCCGTTACCAAAAATTTGCGGACTTAATGTTTATATGAACTTTTTTCTGTGTTTTACTTGTAGAGTAACATATTAAATATTTGCATACCTTCGTTAATTTTACATAAACTACTAAAAATGCAATATGGTGTCTACTAAGTAACTTCTACCAAATGTTTTTTCGGACAGTGCAATTCGCAGTTAACCTTTTGTCTGTATTTTCAAATATTGCGTTAGTACTATTCCCAATGTCAACTTGCAATTGTAAGATCAGTGCTTTCCACTGTTTTCACTTGCACATTACCAACCTTAAGACACGCAACCTTCCAGCCTAACCTAGACGTTAGGCTACGCTACAGGTTAGTCTGTCATCGAAACCAACATTCACGGCGGGAGGGTTAATTGTGTTTGTTCATTTCTCTACCAACTTTATACGTTTATTCAAGAACAATAGGAAGTGCAAATATAAACAATAGTTCTGTGATCCACGCTAGCACCCTGCGACTGTTTCGCGAAACATGGTAAACAACTGAGCAGCGAATATTGTTAAACCGGAGAATATTTTCGGGCCCATCAGTACCGCCATGTCAATATTTCCGGTACTGACAACACGTTAATACTTATCCTCAGACGGTCAAATAAATTGACAACAATATCGAACGCATGAGGGCCCCTTAAAGCGTAAAAATTTGAAACTAAAGATGTTTTATATCTATTTTCCAAGAAAAAACTAACAACAAAAGCTTTTTTGTCGAATACACGTTTGATAAGGACTAAACACATTTACTTCTACAGAAAAACTGTTGACAACGGTTCAAACACGCATATAAAGAGAGAGAGAGAGAGAGAGAGAGTGTGTGTATTTAGGATTCTTATAGATTTCCAGTGCACTGATCACACAACTTTCGTTTTCACTTTCAGTGACCTACATGTCATCTTCGTCATCAGATTCATCGGTAGAAAATTAACTCGCTGTTTCGTGAACAGTGGGAATACCATTTTGGATGGTAATGTTGCTACCAGGATCGCCATCTTGATCTGAACAGTCAGCGTCACATTATTCCTCAGCCCAGGTTAGTATACTTTCCTCGAAGTTTGGATCTGTAGCGTTAACTTTTTTGGGTTCGCGACCATATTCACTAAACTGAAAATACTACACTAACTGCTTCGCGGAGTCGTGGGAACTCGGACATGTCTTCCCACCCAGATCAACAAATACGAAAGTTACTACAGCTTCAGGCTTCCCTGGATCCCAGAGACTCCACAATGCTGTTGATAAAGCAAGGGAAATTATAAAAATAAAGTCTAGTAACACATTAGCTGCGTTTGACCTCATAGCTTACGTCTTCCGCATTGGTGAAACACTTTCATGCTGAACTTTCATTTTGAAAGTATTTAACATGATTATTACAGAATTTCGTGACTCAAATGCTGCATTTAACCCGTGTTACAGGTCTGTGATGGAGCATCATTTTTACTCTAATTTCCATGGCGAAATAAGTTAAAAAAATATTTAGAGGAGCGACAGTTAACAGTTTTAGTTTGAAATGCTTACGTATTCGAGAGGAAATTGTTGTTGTTTTTGTGGTCTTCAGTCCTGATATTGGTTTGATGCAGTTCTCCATGCTACTCTATCCTGTGCAAGCTGCTTCATCTCCCAGTACCTACTGCAACCTACATCCTTCTGAATCTGCTTAGTGTATTCATCTCTTGGTCTCCCTCTACGATTTTTACCCTCCACGCTGCCCTCCAGTACTAAATCGGTGATCCCTTGATGCCTCAGAACATGTCCTACCAACCGATCCCTTCTTCTAGTCAAGTTGTGCCACAAACTCCTCTTCTCCCCAATTCTATTCAATGCCTCCTTATTAGTTATGTGATCAACCCATCTAATCCTCAGCATTCTTCTGTAGCACCACATTTCGAGAGCTTCTATGCTCTTCTTGTCCAAACTATTTATCGTCCACGTTTGACTTCCATAAATGGCTACACTCCATACAAATACTTTCAGAAACGACTTCCTGACACTTAAATCTGTATTCGATGTTAAGAAATTTCTCTTCTTCAGAAACGCTTTCCTTGCCATTGCCAGTCTACATTTTATATCCTCTCTACTTCGACCATCATCAGTTATTCTGCTCCCCCCAAATAGCAAAACTCCTTTACTACTTTAAGTGTCTCCTTTCCTAATCTAATTGCCTCAGCATCACCCGACTTAATTCGACTACATTCCATTATCCTCGTTTTGCTTTTGTTGATGTTCATCTTATATCCTCCTTTCAACACACTCTCCATTCCGTTCAACTGCTCTTCCAAGTCCTTTGCTGTCTCTGACAGAATTACAATGTCATCAGCGAGCCTTAAAGTTTTTATTTCTTCTCCATCGATTTTAATTCCCACTCCGAATTTTTCTTTTGTTTCCTTTACTGCTGGCTCAATATACAGATTGAATAACATCGGGGAGAGGCTACAACCCTGTCTCACTCCCTTCCCAACCACTGCAAAATACGCATCGCACAAGAAAAGTTCGACAAAAAAAAATGGTTCAAATGTCTCTGAGCACCATGGGACTAAAATCTGAGGTCAACAGTCCCCTAGAGATCAGAACTACTTAAACCTAACTAACTTAAGAAGATCACACACATCCATGCCCAAGGCAGGATTCGAACCTGCGACCGTAGCGGTCGCGCGGTTCCAGAATGAAACGCCTAGAACCGCTCGGTCATTATGGCTGGCTAAGATTTTGACATGAAAAGTTAATATTTTCAAGGGGAACATCTGAGAAACTGGTCGTCTCCTAATCCGCCCAATCCCCCAAGGAGGTCAAATTTTTATTTTAAAGCATGAACCCCCATGTTTATTGCAGATTCGGATTCTACGCCGAAAAATACCGAGGGTTAACCAACGGGAAATTTTCCATTCGTGGTGGACGGCACTGTAATCGACCAAATGAAATTTTTCCGCTTTTTGCAAATTGAGAATCAGCTCATTTCATTCTACAGCACATCTACCATAACAAGGTAAACTCTGTTCTCCTAAACAGTTGACATTATGGCTAAAATTTAATTTAGTTTTGCGAAATTGATTGTACAGTAAAACATTTACGTTTACACATTTAAAAGTCTGGCAAATAAGCTACATTTAAATTAACCTAGTCTCCCATTCTCACCAGGGTTGATTTTGGTAAGTTCCTCAGCATCGAGATGCTGGATTTCGGATGAACACCTCCTGTCTCACCGCCAGCTGATTTTGGTGGTTTCTTCATCCAGCCACAGGAATCCTTTCGCTGATTACGGCGCCATGTTCCTCAAATCACAAAAATTATTTTGGATAAGCTGTAGGCATATTTTGGCTGAGAATCCGAGTCGTCAATGAAAAGGGGAGTTCCCACTTGAAAAATAAAATATCGACTTCCTTCCCCCATGGAGCTGTGGGTTGAGGCTGCCAGTTTAAGCGGACCACACCGTGGTTCAGGTCGAAAAAAATCGATTTTCGGTTTTCATCGTATTTAGATAGATTAAGATTTCATTTAAGTACTCTGAAAAGGATTTTCCTGAAAAAATTTTTTTTCGAGCATTTAAAGAGCATTTTCCTACCACGTGTGTTTATCAGTCTCTAAGCTTACACACTACTTAACCTAAATTATCCTAAGGACAAGTCAATTTCTCGCAAACTAAAATTTTCAGTACATATGCCCCATTATATCAGAAACTACCATAGAAAAATTAAATGAAATTTTCAGAGACTCTGCATAACATAAAAAGCCACCTCTGGTACTACATTCATTAATATTCCCCCATTAGAAAAAACTTAATATTTTTTGTTAATAAATTTTAAAAAGTATTTCTTAAAAACTATAAAATGGATGAAGTAAATTTTAGTACAGCATCATGTAACGTACAGTAAAAATATTAAGGTCCTGCATCAAATAGTTTTTTTTTTTCAGAAATGGGTGAATTACTTGCCTAAAATAACATGGATTAGATAGACGGGGTGTAGTCCCCTTAAGTGCAGGCAGATGTGTCCTTTGAAAATATTAGCTTTTCATCTAGAACATGTTTTCACACGATGCGTATTTTTCGAGATATTCAATCATTCCAAGTTAAAATAAACGTAAAACAACTGAACTCCACCCGAACAGACCGTGGAGGCCCAACGGTACCGACCGGCCGCCGTGTCCTCCTCAGAGACAGGCGCCACTGGATGTAGACGCGCAGGGGGCATGTGGCCAGCACATTCTTCAAGCCATATGTCAGCTTACGAGACCGGAGCCGCTACTTCTCAATCGAGAAGCTCCTGTTTGCCTCACAAGGGCTGTTTCATTCCTACTCTCCAACGGGGTGTCTCACAGCGCCAAGGCGGTACAAATGGCTTGAAGAATTCCCTTTGCAAGATACCTCGTGTGGGAGGGAGAAAGAGGTGTGAATTTTATTTAAATTCTGTAAATGAAATGCAAGGAGTACTGTTCAACATATAAGTGGTTTATTCAGTCAAACTGCATTAATCTGCATATGCAATAATTACTGAAATTTTATCAGATTCATTTAACAATCACTCACAAATTATTCAAATAATGATAAACAAAAATAAAAAATTTGGGTCGCCAGATACAGTAGAAAGTATCAAATAAAAAACAACAAACAGAATTGAATTGGCACCAAGAGCTCACAAGAAGTGAATTATATGAGGTGCCTGCCCTGGTATTTGCTTTTTAACATGAGCATTGTATGACTTCATTCTAATTTACCATATAAATAAATTACACGAGACGGGTTGACCTGGCGTAATAAATGAGGAAGGAATACAAGAAAAACAGCTCTTAGTGGGCAAACGGTGAGCACTGTGCCTTGCGTCTTTACGAGCATCTAACACGTTGAAAAGAAATTGAAGAAAGCGAAAGAAGAATGCGCATCGAGGAAAGCGGGCGTCTTCTGTATTACCATGTTCATAGCGTGGTCGGCGTGGCGGTGGAGTCGGCTGATTGCGTCCGGCTGCATCGAGGCTCTGCCGTCGACATAGTTGATAGCGTCTAACATGCCCTACGCTGAAAATAGTGACCGAAACCTGCTGCTGGAAGTTACTATTATTAGACGACGGTATGCGTCCATCTTCAAGTGCAAACCTACGTGAAACTGCATTAAACAAAGCTCAAAACTATTCTAAAAATACTAGCGTCATCGGACATGTACTAAAACAAAACGTGATCCTGAGTTAAGCTCTTGATAACGCGCACAGTGAGTGAAGCTCGCCTACTTGGATGTGAAAAACTTTGCTCTCTACGGTGTTTGCGACGAATGCAAAGTGCATTGTCTCATTACAAGCAATAAGAGAATCCTTGCGACGAATCGGAAGCAGTCAAGAGTGAACTCCTGCCTCCTCAGAAGCAAGATTCGGAATCCCCAATACTAGTGCACTCCTCGCACCTGGAGAGAGAGAGCCGCTCCCCTCCAGCCTCTTGTCTCCGCCCTTCCGCAAATTATGTAGCTCGTACTATTTTTCAAAGCGAACATGAGATTCTTGCCAATGAAGAGGTCCGTTTCCAAATTTCTTCCCTCCTTGCCGTCGCACTCCGCGAGGAAAAGAGAGCGATAACCTGTGTGAGACAGAGTATATAAATAAACCGAGACTTCTCCCTTTGAGTATTGCCACTACATTCCCAGGTATTCTGCTCGTGGGAAACGGCCAAAATTCCCCGGGCCACTTGAGATTCTTGGACACCCGAGTCGTGTTGTTGCTGTTCAACTCGCCGCTCTCCAGGCGTTACCTAGAATCGTGACCAAACTGTTTTTCGCTCTTAAGTTTGTAGTTTCCGCTGCCTCGGGCACACGTTCGAATGTCCACTGCTTCCCTTGGCAGCGTGTCGACGTATGCAGCGTCTTCGCCTGTCGCTAATCCTCTGTGGGCCTGCCCTCTGTGAAGCGTGCCGACATAGCTGCGCGACCGCCTCTCGCCCGCGGGCGCACTACCTGTGTCCACCTGGTAGCTGTGTGTTGTGTACATAGTTCCGTGTAGTCAGCGCGTACACAACTTTCCCACTAGAGCGCGCCGCGCTAAGCACAACAGCGCAGGCACAGCACTCGTCCGTCTCCGCACTACGAGATGGCGCTGCCTTAGAGACGGACCAAATTCCGCTTCCGCCGATCCGCGTATTAATATGTAACGCAGCCAATGAGATTGCTGCTAACGTAGAACCTTTTCTCCTCGCGGATCACACTCACGCAGTGATACCTGAACGTGCGAGGTATTATAACGAGTGTACAGACCTCCGATTAGTCAGTCTGCATTAGTCTGCATTTGTCTGTACCAGTCTATAGTCAATTTTCGGTCTGCACCTAATAAGATTACCATATTGCTGTACATAGCCATGAAGATAAATGTATAGACACTTTTGTCAAGTATCAGAGATATGTGAGAATAAGATCAACGTACCAAGACCAAAGAAACTTCAGATTGTCAATTGTAAATAGCATCCAGAACCAAGTTAAGTTACTTTTATGCTTGTTATTATTTTAATAAATGTGTGTGAAAATTAATCAGTTTCTGTTTAAAGTTGGTCACCGTCAATCTGCTACTCTAAGTGTACAAGTGGCATTTCTGTCATCTGACCTAACGGTAGAAGATAAACACGCCAAGATAAGACCACGAGACATATTGCTGACACTCGCCTACTTCATTAGAGTGACAAGCCAAATAATCTGATGGTGTGTGTACCGAAGGTCTTAGAGTACGCACACCACACTGGGCTTCCCAGCTAGGAACGCATCAGAAGAATTTCTTTCATGCACAAAATGTACCAAGTATGCAAAGAGAAGTATCATAGCCCTTTACCGACGCTTAGTGACACAATAATTCACCTCCATCACACTTCATATATTGCAATAACCTAATGACTGATTTTAAAAACAATTACCTCCTTTAATTAAAAACATGAAAAGCTTTGACGCTTTTCACCTTTACTAAACTGGAGATGCTCCTTCCACTGTAGCTGGTTTTGTGCGACCTAGGTTTCAGCGGGATCTTGTCTTCAACTGCTGTATAACGACTGCCCTGTAATTGCCTTGACAAGTTCCAGTTTTTTTGTCAAAGGGTGTTAATGTTGGACCTGACAAAGTCATACAATTCTGTGTGTAGTATTTTTATATTTCAATGTATCCCTGTTGTCATAGCTTCCTTTGGAATTTCATACACTTGTTCATAGTTTTTGACTTTGCAGTGCACTTGCACACAAGTCATCTTTATTAGTTTCCCATTTTCTGTTGCACTGAATGAACTGTTCTGTTATATTATCATCACTGTATGCTGAGGTGTCAAATAGCGATATACATATATACAGATACCGGTAGTATCGTGTTGTTGTTGTTGTGGCCTTCAGTCCTGAGGCTGGTTTGATGCAGCTCTCCATGCTACTCTATCTGTGCAAGCTTCTTCATCTCGCAGTACCTACTGCAGCTAACATCCTTCTGAATCTGCTTAGTGTATTCATCTCTTGGTCTCCCTCTCCGATTTTTACCCTCCACACTGCCCTCCAGTACTAAATTGGTGACCCCGTGATGCCTCAGAACATGTCCTACCAACCGATCCCTTCTTCTAGTCAAGTTGTGCCACAAACTCCTCTTCTCCCCAATTCTATTCAATACCTCCTCATTAGTTATGTGATCTACCCATCTAATCTTCAGCATTCTTCTGTAGCACCACATTTCGAAAGCTTCTATTCTCTTCTTGTCCAAACTATTTAGCGTCCATGTTTCACTTCCTTACATGGCTACACTCCATACAAATACTTTCAGAAACGACTTTCTGACACTTAACTCTATACTCGATGTTAACAAATTTCTCTTCTTCAGAAACGCTTCCCTTGCCATTGCTAGTCTACATTTTATATCCTCTCTACTTCGACCATCATCAGTTATTTTGCTCCCCAAATAGCAAAACTCCTTTACTACTTTAAGTGTCTCATTTCCTAATCTGATTCCCTCAGCATCACCCGACTTAATTCGACTACATTCCATTATCCTTGTTTTGCTTTTGTTGATGTTCATCTTATACCCTCCTTTCAAGACACTGTCCATTCTGTTCATTTGCTCTTCCAAGTCCTTTGCTGTCTCTGACAGAATTACAATGTCATCGGCGAACCTCAAAGTTTTTATTTCTTCTCCATGGATTTTAATACCTACTCCGAACTTTTCTTTTGTTTCCTTTACTGCTTGCTCAATATACAGATTGAATAGCATCGGGGAGAGGCTACAACCCTGTCTCACTCCCTTCGCAACCACTGCTTCCCTTTCATGTCCCTCGACTCTTTTAGCTGCCATCTGCTTTCTTTACAAATTGTAAATAGCCTTTCGCTCCCAGTATTTTACCCCTGCCACCTTTAGAATTTGAAAGAGAGTATTCCAGTCAACATTGTCAGAAGCTTTCTCTAAGTCTAGAAATGCTAGAAACGTAGGTTTGCCTTTCCTTAACCTTTCTTCTAAGATAAGTCGTAGGGTCAGTATGTGTACACAGTGCATTGATGGAGGTCTCATTTGTATTCAGGTGATTCATGTGAAAAGGTTTCCAACGTGGTTCTGGGCACACAGCGGTAATTAATAGACTTTAAATGTGGAACGCTAGATGGAGCTAGACCCATGGAACGTACCATTGCGGAAATCATTAGGGAATTCAATATTCCGAGGTCCACAGTGACAAGACTGTGCCAAGAATACCACACTCCACTACAGGCATTACTTCTCACCACTGACAGTTAACCCCCCAGCGTAGCAGTGTTGGTAGAGTTGTCGACTTTGCGTTGAAGTCCAAAGCAACAGACTACGCCAAGTACCTTTGCTAAGAGTATGACGTCGCATTCAGTGGCTTCGTGACCATATCGGTTGGACCCTGAGCGACTGAGAAACTGTGGCCTGGTTAGATGAGTCGCGGTTTCAGTTGGTAAGAGATGATAGTATGTTCGAGTATAATGACTTTTCTGGAGACTAAAATCTACTCTGTAGGAATCAGCATGGGTTTGGAAAAAGACGATCGCGTGTGAAAACCCAGCTCGCGCTATTCGTCCACGAGACTCAGACGGCTTCCCAGGTAGACGCCGTTTTCCTTGACTTCCGCAAGGCGTTCGATACAGTTCCCCACAGTCGTGTAATGGACAAAGTAAGAGCATACGGACTATCAGACCAGTTGTGTGACTGGATTGAAGAATTCCTAGATAACAGAACGCAGCATGTCATTCTCAATGGAGGGAAGTCTTCCGAAGTAAGAGTGATTTCAGGTGTGCCACAGGGGAGTGTCATTAGACCGTTTCTATTCACAATATACCGCGTGATAAAAAAGTCAGTATAAATTTGAAAACTGAATAAATCATGGAATAATGTAGATAGAGAGGTACAAATTCACACACATGCTTGGAATGACATGGGGTTTTATTAGAACAAAAAAAAAAAAATACAAAAGTTCAAAAAATGTCCGACAGATGGCGCTTCATCTGATCAGAATAGCAATAATTAGCATAACAAAGTAAGACAAAGGAAAGATTATGTTCTTTACAGGAAATGCTCAATATGCCCACCATCATTCCTCAACAATAGCTGTAGTCGAGGAATAATGTTGTAAAAAGCACTGTAAAGCATGTCCGGAGTTATGGTGAGACATTGGCGTCAGATGTTGTCTTTCAGCATCCCTAGAGATGTCGGTCGATCACAATACACTTGCGACTTCAGGTAACCCCAAAGCCAATAATTGCACGGACTGAGGTCTGGGGACCTGGGAGGCCAAGCATGACGAGAGTGGAGGCTGAGCACACGATCGTCACCAAACGACGCGCGCAAGAGATCTTTCACGCGTCTAGCACCATCCTGCATAAACATCGTACATTCCAGCAGATGTTTATCAGCCAGGCTGGGGATGATGCGATTCTGTAACATTACAGCTCCTTTTATACACGATTGTCATGTGCAGTCACTGACGTTTTGCTGTCCAGCGCCATCTGTCGGACATTTTGTGAACTTTTTTTTTCTTCTAATAAAACCCCATGTCATTCCAAGCATGTGTGTCAATTTTTACCTCTCTATCTACATTATTCTGTGGTTTATTAAGTTTTCAAATTTATACTGACTTTTTTATCACCCCGTACATAAATGACCTTGTGGATAACATCGGAAGTTCACTGAGGCTTTTTGCGGAAGATGCTGTAGTATATCGAGAGGTTGTAACAATGCAAAATTGTACTGAAATGCATATCTGCAACGAATTGACGCATGGTGCAGGGAATGGCAATTGAATCTCAATGAGCCCGCATCTCGTGGTCGTGCGGTAGTGTTCTCGCTTCCCACGCCCGGGTTCCCGGGTTCGATTCCCGGCAGGGCCAGGGATTTTCTCTGCCTTGTGATGGCTGGGTGTTGTGTGCTGTCCTTAGGTTAGTTAGGTTTAAGTAGTTCTAAGTTCTAGGGGACTGATGACCATAGATGTTAAGACCCATAGTGCTCAGAGCCATTTGAATCTCAATGTAGACAAGTGTAATGTGCTGTGAATACATAGAAAGAAAGATCCTTTATCATTTAACTACAATATAGCCGGTCAGCAACTGGAAGCAGTTAATTCCACAAATTATCTGGGAGTAGGCATTAGGAGTGATTTAAAATGGAATGATCGTATAAAGTTGATCGTCGGTAAAGCAGATGCCAGACTGAGATTCATTGGAAGAATTCTAAGGAAATGTAATCCGAAAACAAAGGAAGTAGGTTACAGTACACTTGTTTGCTCACTGCTTGAATATTGCTCACCAGTGTGGGATCCATGCCAGATAGGGTTGATAGAAGAGATAGAGAAGATCCAACGGAGAGCAGCGCGCTTCGTTACGGGATCATTTAGTAACCGCGAAGCGTTACGGAGATGATAGATAAACTCCAGTGGAAGACTCTAGAGGAGAGATGCTCAGTAGCTCGGTACAGGCTTTTGTTGAAGTTTCGAGAACATACCTTCACCGAGGAGTCAAAATGGTTCAAATGGCTCTGAGCACTATGGGACTTAACATCTGAGGTCATCAGTCCCCTAGAACTTAGAACTACTTAAATCTAACTAACCTAAGGACATCACACACATTCATGCCCGAGGCAGGATTCGAACCTGCGACCGTAGTGGTCTCGCGGTTCCAAACTGACGCACCTAGAACCGCTTGGCCACACCGGCCGGCACCGAGGAGTCAAGCAGTATATTGCTCCCTCCTACGTATATCTCGCGAAGAGACCTTGAGGATAAAATCAGAAATATTAGAGCCCACACAGAGGCATACCGACATGCTTTCTTTCCACGAACAATATGAGACTGGAATAGAAGGGAGAACTGATAGAGGTACTCAAAGTACCCTCCGCCACACACCGGCAGGTGGCTTGCGGAGTATGGATGTAGATGCAGATGTAGATAGTAGGGTTCCACTGTGATGTAGACCCCACGACGCCGCGGTGGTGGTTCCCTAATGGTGTGGGTTGTGTTTACATGGAATCCTCTGGATGTTTGGTTACTAGGAGACCAAACAGCCATTCACGCCCCCAAACGACGATGGAATTTTCAGAATAACGATGCGTCATGTCGCCAGGCCACAATTGTTGACAACTGGTTTGAAGGAAATTCTCTACAACTCGAGTGCACGGTTTGACCACGCATATCACAAGACACGAGTCCCATCGAACATTTATGAGGCATGAAGGAGAGGTCAGTTTGTGCACAGAACCCAGCACTGGCAATATTTTCGCAATTATGGGCGGCTATAATGGCAGCATGGCTCGAAATTTCTGTAGGGGACTTCCAGCGACTTTTTGAGTCCATGGCCGGACGGTGTGGCCGAGCGGTTCTAGGCGCTTCAGTCCGGAACCGCGCGACTGCTACGGTGGCAGGTTCGAATCCTGCCTCGGGCATGGATGTGTGTGATGTCCTTAAGTTAGTTAGGTTGAAGTAGTTCTAAGTTCTAGGGGACTGATGACCTCCGATATTAAGTCCCATAGTGCTCAGAGCTACTTTTGAGTCCATGCCACGTCAAGATGCTCCACTAAGCCACGCAAAAGGAGGTCTGAAATGATATGGGGAGGCATCCCCATGACTTTTCTCACCTCAGGGTATATTGTATTATGTTATTCAAAGATGCTCACCACATTCTTGTTCTCACTGAATTTAAAACAGTATATAGAATCAGTATATCTAAATTTTGTTTGGGGCTATGTTAGGGTGTTCCTTCGTCCTGTTTTTCCCGGGACAGATCGATTTTTTCCCAAAATGTCCTGTTGTCCCAAAAGTTTTATGTTTGGAACCTTCAAATGTTCCACTTTTTTGTGATTTCGCTTGGCTAAAGTAATTCGCTGCTCTCGCATATATGCTATGAAGCGCCACTTGTGCAGCTTGCTTTACAATCATCGTTTACTTAATGTTAATGTTTTGCACTGGTAGTAGTTCAAATTCATGGTAACTTGTATTTTTGGTTGGTTTAGATGGCAAGAAATTCCTAGATAGCAAGAATTTCCTTTTCCACTGTGGTAAGCAGTCTGAAGAAATTTTAGTGGATACATGACGAGTCTAAATGTATGCAATCACTGTATCATCACGGCAAAAAGAAAGTGCAATTCTGACAGCAAGTGTAAATTGAGTTTTCTTTTATCACTGGAAGTGGAGAAACTGCAGAATGTGTGGGTGTTTTCCTTAGCGAACTCCTGAAAGCTGTCAAACACACTCTAGTGGGGTACCACATGCTCCTTTTTATTGAAAGATGTGAAATGAAGAAAGACTCCTTGATAAAAAACAGAAATGTGAAAAGTATGTTGAGAGTACAGGAGAATAAGTATAAAAAGTTATTTGGGACGATGTGAGTGCATGATGCAAAGGTAAACTTCTGTTCCATTTAATTTTGTCAGTACAGCTTGTGTGGTATCACCTAAAGATCATGGCACCAAGGCAAAGTTGCCAACCAGTGCACATCGATACCACAGCTATTAGTGATGTCCCACTGCAATCCACAGTGGCGAGTGGGAGAAACTGAAGATGACACACCCTCTCTCAGCACAGCAGTGCCCTCGCACAGAGGCCAATATGGAGCTTTGTCATAGTTTTCGAGCTCAGCTGAAATAATCAGCATCACCGACTAAGACTAAAGAGTTATTCGAGATTCATATGGAAATGTACTTTTGTAAATTTTGCAGGCCACTCTCCATTTTTCTTATGAGGATCTTCCTTTTGATTGTGTTCTTTCGTTTGGATGTTTTGTAGAGTCAAATTTAGATGGTTTGGTTAAATAATGAGGCAGACTGACGAAAATCCTTAGCATTATGCCATCTCTTAATTTTGGCCGAACTCTTAGGACTTCTGCTTGTTTCTTAGCTATCTTTAAACATATCAAAGTTTATTATATCTTCTTCCCTGAAATCCTTAGCACAGATTACAAATCTCTTGGACGGGGGTGGTGTGTGTGTCTATATTTGTTGGGAAGCAGAATGTTGTGAGGTATCTTTTATCGCCACTGGAAAGGAAATTGATTGAACATCCTAGACAAAAAATGGCTCAAATGGCTGCACAAATGTGGATGATAAACAACGGAGTGGGTGTCCTTCGATCGTTAATGAAAGTTTGGTGCAGGAAGTGGACAATAAGGTGAGAGAAAACAGACACTTTGCGATTTCCTCCTTGCGGGATGACTTTCCTAATGTTTCTCGTAGTGTTTTGTATGGCATTGTGACTGAGCACTTGAATTACCAAAAATTTTGCACACGTTTGGTACCGAAAATGTTGATGGATGTGCACAAAACCAAACCTTTATAAAGTGCATTGACTTTCCTTGAGCGGTACCACAACGACGGTGATGATTTCTATAGCCAAACTGTTACGGGCGATGAGACATGGGTGGCCTACGTCACACCAGAATCAAAGCAACGATCCATGAAAGTTGAGCAAGGGCATCGTTTTGCTGCAAGACAATGCCCGTCCGCATGTGGCGAATCAGACCAAAAATCTCATCACATATTTTCAATGGGAAACTCTAGATCATCCTCCGTACAGCCCCGATCTTGCGCCCAGTAATTACCATCTGTTCCTGCACTTGAAGAAACACCTGGGCGGTCAGCGTCTTCAAGACGATGATGAAATCAAAACAGTGGTGATGCAGTGGTCAACAAGTCAGGCAGCATACTTCTATGTATCATGTGATTATGTCTGTAATCCAAACACTTTAATAGAAGGAATCATTTTGATTCATCAATATCTATTTATAGGTGTTATAACACCTTAAGTAATATTCAGGGTCATCATGTTTGTAATATATTATGTCAGAATGAATGGATGTTATAATCTGAATCCAAGAGTTTAGTTAACAAATTTTTGCAAAGAGAAAAGGCTCTTTAGAAATTTCATACCTTGGAATATTTGATGGAGACAAGTTTTATCACTTAGTGAAACATAATGTCCAGTTGGGGTCCATATCATGTTCATTATCAGAGTTTAGGATGGGATGGACTATGGTCTGGCAATGTGAGTGAAAAGATAAAGGTTGATTTTTGTCTTTATTGGAAAAAGGTGACTACAATGCAAGTGCATATACATTATCTAGTATAAGGTGATTTTCTGTGAACCCAGTGATATCATAGAGACATTGTGACTATGGTCATAGTAAAGTGTCCCCGCTGAGTCGAACTTTATCGTAGATAGAATGTAATGTAAATATCATAATTGCAATATTCTCTGTAACCTTAACTCTCTAAGGATTGGGGGTTTAATATGTCTAACCATTCCTGAAGTTATTCTATAGGTGTGCTGTTAAGTTGGCTTTGTCACTCCAGCTCTTTTTATGTCCCATGGGTCCGAAAGCATCTGCATGCCCTGACCTCTTCCATATTCTGCCCTAAGGTCTCATTAACTGGCCCTTCAACAAAATTGAACATGGGGTTTTCTACCAGCCTACAAGTATGACATGTAACTACCATAATATACAGGTTTCTGTAAGAGCATGCAATGTAATAGGAAGGGAACCTGGGATCTGAGAAGACAACTTCAGGAGATAATAAGAATGAAATCACATTACTGTGTTCTTTTTTATTTACATTAATTACAGTTAACTGCAAATGCCATCATTAACCCAATGATCATACCATTTGTATTGTATCTTACAAAATGTGCTGAAAATGACAGCCATCAGCCTCAATGCGAGCATGACATCTGACACACCCTGACAATTATCCTTGGCCATGCGGGATTAGCCGAGCGGTCTAAGACACTACAGTCATGGATTGTGCGGCTAGTCCCGGCAGAGGTTAGAGTCCTCCCTCGGGCATGGGTGTGTGTTTTTGTCCTTAGGATAATTTAGTTAAGTAGTGTGTAAGCTTAGGGACTGATGACCTTAGCAGTTAAGTCCCATAAGATAAAATCCGTGGTGTTCCGAATCACATCACAGGCAGTTACAATTCTGGCAACTAATTCCATCTCTGTATCCTCTGGGGTCACATACACAAATTGCTTTAGATATCCCCATAGGAAATTAAGGGGATCAAGATACCATGACCTCACAGGGTATGGAATGGGACGTCCCCTTCCCATCCAGCGACCAGGAAATACAACATTGAGTAGTTGCAGACATCTGCACTAAACTGAGGCAGTGCACCAACATGCTGTATCCACTTCCTCTTATAAACAGCCAAGGATATGTTCTCAAACAACTCAGCTAGAACTCTTTCCACAAACCTCATGCACAGGTGGCCAATCAGACAGCTAGGTAGAAGGTATGGCTCATCCTCCTTGTTTCCTTGCGGGAAATAAAGAATGCACACGTAAATAAACAGCACAATACATGTAAACTTGTAACATGTTAGTTGTAAATAAGCTGGAAAATGGTAATGCCAGACAAAGTGAGAGACAAGTTAACTCCCATATCTCCTTAAGCTGGCTTCAATGACCTCAAGTTCCCTACCTCAAATTGTTCAGTGGAGCATCCTCCATGTCCTGTTAAATTTTTGTACACTCTTATGGAAACATCCTGTATTAGTGCAATGTCAAGATATTCAGCCTGAGGCATCAGGTTAGGAACAAAAGTCTGCCAGGTAATGTATCTTGTTTTAATAACCACATTAGCATAAGAACTGGGCAGTGGTCTGTAGGTCATATTACCCAATTCCACACAGCTTCACACCTCCACAAAGTAACTGACAGCAAGATAGGCTCCTTCCTCGTGTGCTGACTAATAGCATCCAAGTATGGTGTCAGTTTGTTAGTGTAATGAGGCAAACCTCTCATTGCTCGCAGAGTGTCCTAGCTAGAGAGGTGAATACTTCTGCATCTTCATAGAACAGATTAAAGAGTGAACTTGAACAAAGACGCAATGGTCTTTACTCTGTCCATTCCAGCTGCTTATTGTTTGCATGTGGATTAGGTCATATTGAAGTGTTCATCTGCAGTCTTCATGAAATTTAATTGCTTGTATTGCATTGTCTATTAGTCCATCTGTCTGTGCCTCGTTGTCTTCAGAGGTATCCCAAAAAATTGCCCTCGCTGAAACTGAATAGACATAGAGTAACATTCGTGAGAGAATTAATAGTGCCAGTCCTCCCTTGGAATAGGTCTTCATATCTCTCTGAAACATCATAGCAACCTATCATTACTGTTTCTGTAATGTCCCTCCATCTAATTCTGATCTTAAGCAGCTAAGAGCTTTTGTTGTTCTCTAGTCATTGTGCAAGGTGCGATCAGAGCTGTCTGCTTGTGCGATGGCTTATAATTAGAACATACCCTCTAGCATCAGGTCTTGTCAGGTGCTTTAAATTGCTTAATATGTGCTCCATGCTATGGTTGCAGACAACCCCCAGTAATATGATAGTGACATACCACACCTGTAAGTATCCTAGTGCCAACAGCTCCATGCCAAGTTTTCCTTACTGTGACACCTGGCTTAGTATTTTCATTCTTTTCTGTCACATCAGGTTGTTAGTTGTCTACACTTCCATACATCATATCTTACAAACACCCTGAGAAACCCTAGATGCATTTTGATGAGCATACAGCAGTTTGTTAGGACTGCATTTTTCCTTTCTTTAAACAAGACTCCCGAGTGCCTTACTAGGGTATATTAGCCTCCAGTTTCATCACATCCCCTGTATCTATGTGCCATTCACGTAAGTTTTGAGAAAACTCTGTTTATTTATTTATCCTTTGGCGAAGTACATTGTATGGATCAAGATATATTTTCATTTCATGAACTGTCTGTTTAACAAAAATGTAGTTTATTAAAAATTTATTCTAGGGCTATTTCATATTAAATTAGGTTTTGTACAATTTTTTTGTGGTACAATAATGGTATTGCAATTGTTTTGAACTGTAGTGCACATAAATTCATTTACACTGTCATAAGTTTTTTATTAGAAAATTTTTGAGACATTTTTTGAAAATATTTTTATTGTTTATTTCTCTCAAGAATGGAGTTTTTCAAGGGCTTTTGGTCAAGCGTATGATGGCTTCTTTTTTTGGATTTCGTGGTTTGTGTAGGCTCATGGAAGAGGTTTCGTTTCCTTGTGTCATGGTTGGATTGATTGATTGATTGATTGCTTGATTGATTTTTATTGTTATAGAGACCTCAGAGATCATCTGAGGCATTACAAAAGTCAATATTACACAGTATAAATGTTACACAAATAATTACAAAAATAAGAAAAATATTACACAATATAAATATTACACAAATACAAAACAGAGAAACTTCTGGTACAAATTGATATTGCATAGTAAATTTAGCCAATTACAGACTTAACTCATATATAGAAGCATATAAAAACTGATCACAAAGTGTAATCATACCATATTCTTTGCCTCCCTTAAAAATTCATCAGTTTCATAAATGCTGAGCTCAAGAAAAAATTTGTTTACTTTTTCTTTGAATTGGAAGATCCCTGATATGTTGGGGTATGGCGTTAAAAAATTTTATGGACTTTTGTGTGTGTGTGTGTGTGTGTGTTTTTTTTAGTTACATCGGAAAGAAACTAGGTCCTGCTTGTTTCTTGTGAAATAATTATGTCGCATGTCATACTGTTGATAACTTGGATAGTTTTCCTTAATACGCATTACACACTGTAGTATAAATATTGACGGCAGGGTCATAATCTGTAATTTTTTAAAGCTTGGCCTACAGTGAGCTCTGGGTGCCAAGCTACATATCAGTCTTATTGCCTTCTTTTGTAGTTTTGAAGACATTAGCTGCCTTGCTTTGATGTCCCCACAGTATTGTACCATAGAAAATGTGACTGTGTATTAAAGAAAAATAAACCACTTTAAGTACTGGCATGTTTAGATAAAGACACAGCTTCCTTAGAGCAAATATTCCTTTGCTAATGCTGCTTCCCACTTTTTTTATACAGACCGCAAGATCATCTGCAAATAAGTTGTGTGTTGTTATCTCTAGTATAGGGAGAATATTTGAATTTTGTACAACAGAGGAGTTCATATAGGTATATAATGGGTAATGTTAGTATTTTGAGAGCTTTAAATGCTGGTTTACATGAAACTTTCCATTTAAGGTTGGCTATCATTCTTATGGCTCTTTTTTTTGTAATTTAAATATTTTATTGTATGTTTGTTTTAGAGGTATCTCCCCACAAAGTTATGCCGTAACTTAATGTCATATGAATTAATGCATAGTATATTGTTTTCATAATGCTTGTATCTTTTAGGTAGCTGAGTTTGTGTAGCACATATAGGTTTCTCACTGAGTTTGCCCCTTATATATTCTATATGCTTATCCCAGTTTACATTTGCACCGATACTTATCCCAAGGAATTTTGTATATTTGGTGTTTTCTGCTATGCACTCATCTATGCATACATTGCTATCTTTAATGTGAAAGTTTCAAAGTCTGAAGTTTACATAAAGTGTTTTGGTAATATAACTCTTCAGGCTTTCCTGGCAAGATCTTGACATGTGGAATAATCGGGTCTACTGCCAGATGTTTGTGTCGCTCTGGCCAAGTAACTCGTTGCCTTCTTCAGGTGCTACCCGAGACTGCCGTATTGGAGGATCTTGTCCAGTATTTATGCCCAGAGGGCTCTGGGCACTCTGTTTGCCGTCAGCACCCTACAGGTGCTGCTTGTAGGGTGTTGTCTCTCTCTTGGCGATCCCTCGGACATCCGCGCCCGACTTGGTTGCCATCTGTGGCAGCTCTGAGGCCCGTCCTGTGTCGGGCATTCCGTTCGCAGTCTCCACCCGCCTGATGCTGCTGCTGAGGTTTCGGCCTTTCCTTGATGCTCCCATGGACATCCACGCCTGGCTCGTCCACCATATGTGGTCGTGGCAACTGTCTGGGGCCGGACCCGTGTTTGGCATTCCGTTCATGGTCTGTGTCCGCTTGGCGATGCTCCTGAAGTGTTGGCACTTCCCTGGTGCTCTAACGGACATCCGCACCCGCCTTGTCCATCATCTGCCGTTGCGGCAGCTGTCTGAGGCCCGTCTCGCATCGGGCGCTCCATTCGCGGTCCGCGCCCGCCTGGTGCTGCTTGTAAGGTGTTGTCTCTTCCCTGGTGCTCAGACGTTCGTCCGTGCCCAGCTCGTCCATCATCTGTGGTAGTGGCGGCTGTCAGAGACCCATCCGATGTCGGGACTTGCGTTCGCGGTGCGCGCCCACCTTTCGCTACTCCTGTGGTGTTATTACTTCTTGAGGAGTTTCTTGGTTCCTTTTGTTGGGCCCTGATAAGCTCCAGAGTCAGACTCCACGCCAAGCTGAGCTGGTAACTGCTGTCTCAGTTTATTAGGTTGTCTGTCACCTTGATCTCGATGACCTCCTTTATGACACTGTCCCAAAATCTTGGCATCTGTGTCACAATTTTGGTGTTGTTGTAGTCCATTGAGTGACTGAGCTCCAGACAGTGCTCTGCTATGGCAGATTTGGTTGCCTGTCTGAGTCTGGTGTGCCTCTGGTGTTCTTTGCACCTGACATCCACCGTCCAGGTTGTCTGGCCAAGGTATGACTTCCCACACTGGCACAGGGTGTTGTAAATGCCTGGTTTACATAGCCCCAGGTCGTCCTTTACACTCCCTAGCATTGTCCCAATTTTGGAGGGTGGACAGAAGATACTCAGTATATCATATTTTGAAAGAACTCTGCTGATCTTTGCAGAAATAGGTCCAGCTTATGGGGTATGCCACCTTCTTCTCCTCCTCTGGCTCCTCTTCTGTATGTTGTGGTTGGCTGGTTTTTTCGTAATATTGTTGTTCAGGTTTAATTCAGTAAATCTTTGGATAACATTATTTACTTCTACATTGGCTTTTATTTCTAGCTTTTCTGTGTCTTTACCCATGAACAGTAGAGTTGTCATCTGCGTAGTTAACTATACTACCATACCTAATCATATTTGGGATGTGATTTGTGTGCAGAATGAAGACTATTGGGCCAGAAATAGAGCCTTGTGGCACAGAGAAGTGTAAAATTCTTGCTTTAGATCTTATTTTTTCACCAGTATTTTTGTAATTTCAGTATATTGGCTCCTGTTTGTGTTTTGTGGTCTACACAGTCAAATGTCTTTGTTAGATCCATAAATACTCCTACACACTTATTTTTAGAGTCCAAGTTTGTTCTGATATTTTCGATGAGGTCTATTACAGCATCTATGGTGCATTTATCTTTCCGGGAACCAAATGATTCTTATTGATTATTTCATATTTCATCAGAAAAGCAACGAGTCTTTGTGCATAAGCACGTTCAAATATTTTTATATTTTTGATAGGTCTGGTAAGAGCTATAGGCCTATAATTTTCTGGATTGTATGCATTCCCCTTTTTATGTGTAGGTTTTATCAGTGCTGTATTTAAGCACCATGGAAAAGTTCCTTCCAGGAATGATGAATTGATTAGTTGTGTAAGAGGTTTCTTGAGTTCCTGCATACAATGTTTAATTTCTGTACTTGATATTACGCCAATTCCACGTGACTGTTTTAGGTTTTTATTATCTTTAATGTTTCTGTCACTGGGAAAAGTGCCATTGTTTTTCCCTGGGAATTAATAAATGTTTTCCAGGTGTTATGTTTTTTTATTATTTTTTTCTTTTAGTTTTTGGCCTACTGTGGCAAAATACTCATTGAAGAGATTTATGATTTTATTCTATTCAGTTATAGTTTTTTTTCTGATCATGAACTGTATTTTGCTGTGTTCCTGTGAATTGGAGGGTTTCCGATTTGTATTTATAATAGGCCAGAAAGCCTTGCTTTTATTAGCAGCAGTATTTATGTACTTTTTGCTTCTAGTCGTTTGGCTGTTTGAGTACTTTAGCATACATTCTTTTATATTTTCCGTAGTACCGGTAGTTGCAGGGGCAACAGTCTGGATGATTGACTGATCTGGCCTTGTAACATTAACCAAAACGGCCTTGCTGTGCTGGTACTGCGAACGGCTGAAAGCAAGGGGAAACTACAGCCGTAATTTTTCCCGAGGACATGCAGCTCTACTGTATGATTAAATGATGATGGCGTCCTCTTGGGTAAAATATTCCGGAGGTAAAATAGTCCCCCATTCGGATCTCCGGGCGGGGACTACTCAGGAGGACGTCGTTATCAGGAGAAAGGAAACTGGCGTCCTACGGATCGGAGCGTGGAATGTCAGATCCCTTAATCGGGCAGGTAGGTTAGAAAATTTAAAAAGGGAAATGGATAGGTTAAAGTTAGATATAGTGGGAATTAGTGAAGTTCGGTGGCAGGAGGAACAAGACTTTTGGTCAGGTGATTACAGGGTTATAAATACAAAATCAAATAGGGGTAATGCAGGAGTAGGTTTAATAATGAATAAAAAAATAGGAGTGCGGCTTAGCTACTACAAACCGCATAGTGAACGCATTATTGTGGCCAGGATAGACACAAAGCCCATGCCTACTACAGTAGTACAAGTTTATATGCCAACTACCTCTGCAGATGATGAAGAAATAGATGAAATGTATGACGAGATAAAAGAAATTATTCAGGTAGTGAAAGGAGACGAAAATTTAATAGTCATGGGTGACTGGAATTCGTCAGTAGGAAAAGGGAGAGAAGGAAACATAGTAGGTGAATATGGATTGGGGGGAAGGAATGAAAGAGGAAGCCGCCTGGTAGAATTTTGCACAGAGCATAACTTAATCATAGCCAACACTTGGTTCAAGAATCATAAAAGAAGGTTGTATACCTGGAAGAATCCTGGAGATACTAGTAGGTATCAGATAGATTATATAATGGTAAGACAGAGATTTAGGAACCAGGTTTTAAATTGTAAGACATTTCCTGGGGCAGATGTGGATTCTGACCACAATCTATTGGTTATGAACTGCAGATTGAAACTGAAGAAACTGCAAAAAGGTGGGAATTTAAGGAGATGGGACCTGGATAAACTGAAAGAACCAGAGGTTGTAGAGAGTTTCAGGGAGAGCATAAGGGAACAATTGACAGGAATGGGGGAAAGAAATACAGTAGAAGAAGAATGGGTAGCTCTGAGGGATGAAGTAGTGAAGGCAGCAGAGGATCAAGTAGGTAAAAAGACGAGGGCTAATAGAAATGCTTGGGTAACAGAAGAAATATTGAATTTAATTGATGAAAGGAGAAAACACAAAAATGCAGTAAATGAAGCAGGCAAAAAGGAATACAGACGTCTCAAAAATGATATCGACAGGAAGTGCAAAATGGCTAAGCAGGGATGGCTAGAGGACAAATGTAAGGATGTAGAGGCTTGTCTCACTAGGGGTAAGATAGATACTGCCTACAGGAAAATTAAAGAGACCTTTGGAGAGAAGAGAACCACTTGTATGAATATCAAGAGCTCAGATGGCAACCCAGTTCTAAGCAAAGAAGGGAAGGCAGAAAGGTGGAAGGAGTATATAGAGGGTTTATACAAGGGCGATGTACTTGAGGACAATATTATGGAAATGGAAGAGGATGTAGATGAAGACGAAATGGGAGATAAGATACTGCGTGAAGAATTTGACAGAGCACTGAAAGACCTGAGTCGAAACAAGGCCCCGGGAGTAGACAACATTCCATTTGAACTACTGATGGCCTCGGGAGAGCCAGTCATGACAAAACTCTACCATCTGGTGAGCACGATGTATGAGACAGGCGAAATACCCTCAGACTTCAAGAAGAATATAATAATTCCAATCCCAAAGAAAGCAGGTGTTGACAGATGTGAAAATTACCGAACTATCAGTTTAATAAGTCACAGCTGCAAAATACTAACGCGAATTCTTTACAGACGAATGGAAAAACTGGTAGAAGCCGACCTCGGGGAAGATCAGTTTGGATTCCGTAGAAATGTTGGAACACGTGAGGCAATACTGACCTTACGACTTATCTTAGAAGAAAGATTAAGAAAAGGCAAACCTACGTTTCTAGCATTTGTAGACTTAGAGAAAGCTTTTGATAATGTTAACTGGAATACTCTCTTTCAAATTCTGAAGGTGGCAGGGGTAAAATACAGGGAGCGAAAGGCTATTTACAGTTTGTACAGAAACCAGATGGCAGTTATAAGAGTCGAGGGGCATGAAAGGGAAGCAGTGGTTGGGAAAGGAGTAAGACAGGGTTGTAGCCTCTCCCCGATGTTATTCAATCTGTATATTGAGCAAGCAGTAAAGGAAACAAAAGAAAAATTCGGAGTAGGTATTAAAATTCATGGAGAAGAAGTAAAAACTTTGAGGTTCGCCGATGACATTGTAATTCTGTCAGAGACAGCAAAGGACTTGGAAGAGCAATTGAACGGAATGGACAGTGTCTTGAAAGGAGGATATAAGATGAACATCAACAAAAGCAAAACGAGGATAATGGAATGTAGTCAAATTAAGTCGGGTGATGCTGAGGGAATTAGATTAGGAAATGAGACACTTAAAGTAGTAAAGGAGTTTTGCTATTTAGGGAGTAAAATAACCGATGATGGTCGAAGTAGAGAGGATATAAAATGTAGACTGGCAATGGCAAGGAAAGCGTTTCTCAAGAGGAGGTATTTGTTAACATCGAGTATAGATTTAGGTGTCAGGAAGTCGTTTCTGAAAGTATTTGTATGGAGTGTAGCCATGTATGGAAGTGAAACATGGACGGTAACTAGTTTGGACAAGAAGAGAATAGAAGCTTTCGAAATGTGGTGCTACAGAAGAATGCTGAAGATAAGGTGGGTAGATCACGTAACTAATGAGGAGGTATTGAATAGGATTGGGGAGAAGAGAAGTTTGTGGCACAACTTGACTAGAAGAAGGGATCGGTTGGTAGGACATGTTTTGAGGCATCAAGGGATCACAAATTTAGCATTGGAGGGCAGTGTGGAGGGTAAAAATCGTAGAGGGAGACCAAGAGATGAATACACTAAGCAGATTCAGAAGGATGTAGGTTGCAGTAGATACTGGGAGATGAAGAAGCTTGCACAGGACAGAGTAGCATGGAGAGCTGCATCAAACCAGTCTCAGGACTGAAGACCACAACAACAACAGTACCGGTACTCTTTAAAGTTTTCATCAATGCTAGTTTTATATATTCTGTGCATCATTTTTATCTTGTTTCTAGAGATCAAAATGCCTTTTGCTATCCAATTTCTGTTTTTATTTGTGGTTTTGGCTTTAGTTTTTATTACTGGGCATGTGATACTGAGTTGGTAGGAAAGTGTGTCAATAAAATGAGTCACTTTATGGTCCACTGATGGAGAGTCTTTTTCCAGTATTTCCAGTCCTCCTTTTTCAAGTTTTATCCTAAGGGCTGTTAAGTTTTGTTCATTTAAGCTTCTTTTTCCCATATTTTTTGTGTATTGTATTGTATTGCGTTTTTTGTTGGTCCTGTTGTCTACATAGCAGCTTATGCATAAGACATTGGACAAGTCAAGTTATAAATATACAGGCTGAAAGTCATTTCAAGGCATACATATTTAAGGTTACTATAATACACTTTAAACTTAAGTATTTATATAACACATTTCATAAATTTAAATATTCTTCAATGGAGTAAAAGCAGTGATGCTGTAAATATGACTTTAGAGATTTTCCAAATTTATTGACCTCAGTGATAGCTTTTATGTTTCCAGGAAGTTTGTTATAAAGCTTAACTCCCATGTGAAAAGTACCTTTTTGGCTCAGTGCTGTGCTGATTTGAGTCATATGTAAGTTTCTATTTTGTCTGGTAGAGTGCTCATGTATATCACAATTTTTTTGCAGTCTCTGGTCTTTGCCTATTACATTTAAAGACCAAAAGGGTTTCCATAATGTATACACATGGTAATGGAGGAATACCAGATTTCTTAAATAGGGGTTTACAAGAGTCTCTAGGCTTGCACCCAAACAAGATTCTAATGGCCCTTTTTTGTAGTTTAAATGTGCTATTAGCTGTTTTAGAGTTTCCCCAGAAGGTGACCCCATATCTAAGACGAGAATGAAAGTACACATGATACGCATTCAATACTGTTTTCTCACTACAGCATGATTTTAATGAACAAAGAAGGTAACATGTTTTGCTCAGTTCTGCATTGAGATATTCAATATGCTTATTCCATCTGATGTTACTCTTCAGCCAGAGTCCTAAGAATTTGGTTTCAGTATTGTTACCAACTGGTTCGTCATTGATAGAGATTGATGGGATAAACATGTCCTTGTTAGGAACATTGTGGAATTTTAGAGCAATGGTTTCCTTACTGTTTATTACAAGCTGATTACTCTGTGCCCAGCTGCTAAGTTGTTTCGTGACCATGTTTACTGTCTGCTGTAACTGTTCATTGTCGTCTCCTTTTAGTAGAATCGTGGTGTCATCTGCAAATATGATTGTTTTGTGTGTATCAACATTTAAGCTTAGATCATTTATGTACAAAAGAAACAGAAGGGGTCCCAATACTGATCCTTGGGTACACGACATTTAATTTGTTTATAGTCAGATAAGTGATTAGATACAGTTTTTAGTTCATTATTTGTGTGCTTGATGCACACTGCCTGCATACGATTAGTCAGGAAGGAACTGATCCACTTGTTGGACAGACCTTGAATACCATATCTTTCTAGCTTTGATAGCAGAATTTTATGGTCCACCATGTCAAAAGCTTTTGACAAGTCAAGAAAGACTCCTGTTGTTTCCGGTTTTTTGTCCATCAGGTTTAGGATGGAATTTATGCACTCAGACAGCAGTTGTCGTTGACCCTCTATTTCTGAATCCATGTTGTTCATTACATAGGATGCTGTTTTTATTCATAAATTTCTCATACATAACTTTTTCCAGTACTTTAGAGATGCAGGAGGAAATTGTGATGGGTCTGTAGTTATTTACATTGTCTTTATCCCATATTTTTATATACAGGAATAACTATTGATGTTTTCAACACATCGGGGAAAGTGCCTGCCTGAAGTGAACAGTCGCATAAGTGTGTGAATACTTCAATTAGGTTTGATGCGCTCTTCTTTAACATTGTTGCAGGTATACCAACAATACCTGCTGATTTGGAATTTTTTAGTCCTTTTATTGCTTTAGCTACTTCATCTTGTGAAACAGAACTGATGTACATTGATCCTCTACATGCACTTATTTTATATTCATTTGCCTGGGCGCTCTTAAAGTTTGATTGTAACATATTATCAGCAACACCTGTGAAAAAGTTGTTAAATGTGTTGGCTACTTCTAAGGGGTTTGTTACTTTTTTATTTTTATGTGATAGTGTTATATTTTTGCAAGGTTGTCTGTATTCTCCACATTCTTTCTTTATAACACTCCACATAGCCTTTGATTTATTAGCTGAATTATAAATGATTTCATCATTATGCATTATTTTTGCTGCTTTTATTACTTTTCTTAATATTTTGGAGTATTTTTTATAGTATGTGCATACTACAGGTGAGGCATTTTTTGAGTTACATATTTCATGAAGTAGTCTTTACTTCTGGCATGAAACCCTTATTCCCTTCGTGATCCAGCTGTTTGTTCTAGAGTTCCCCCGAATGGTTAATGTTTTCAGTCGGAATGCAAGTTCAAAGAAATGGGTTAATGTATCAATGAAAGTGTTGAATTTTTCATTTATATCGTTCATTTTGTACACTCCTAGCCATTTTTCTTTCTGTAATAAGTTGTTGAAGTAGTTTACATTATTCTGATTATAACTTCGATATGCTGTTCTGAAAGACATGTTGTTAATAATACTGCCTTGTACTTTTATGCTTAATATTTGAGCAAGATGATCACTAAAACATGCATTGAAAATTTTTAGTGAGGTGTTGTGTAAACTCTTCTTGACTAGAAACTGATAAAGAGCTGTTTGGCAAGTTTCTGATACTCGGGTAGCTGCTTTTACTTCAGCCTTTAAATTGTAGGACGTTGCAAGGTTCAAAATGGTCTCCCTGTTTCCACTATTCGCGAGGAAGTCAATATTGAAGTCACCACAGATTATCAATTCACAATCCATTTTATTTACTTTTTTTTTTTTTAGCAAGGACTCCATTTTATTTAAGAAAAGTTCAAAATTCCCGGATGGTGATCCGTAAACTGTAGCAATAACCAGGCTGAACTGAGTAATTTTTTGTGTCTTTTCATTTGTGGTGATACGACTTAGACATATTTGTATTTTGTCATGGACTGACAGGGTCGTTTCTATAACTTCACTTTTGTACTGAAATTCCCTTAAATTTGTGAAGATGTGATCTATTTGAGTACAGGAGTTTGCAGTTATATGTATTGGAGTAGTTATTGCATTGTATAAGCCATATCTTTTCATTGTATTTAGAAGCTCCCTACTGTCATTTGTGTCTTGCAATGTGTTTATATTCAGGTCACCTAGTAGTACAAGTGCACAGTTCTTGCTTAGGATGATATGTAAGAGCTCTCCTATGTTTTCAATGAACGTTTCTATGCACCCATTTGACAGTCTGTAGATGTTTAAGATGTACAGTGAGGAACTACTTGGAACTATTTTTTGGCCTGTTACTTCGACTACATTTTCAATGTTATATTTTTAAGGCTGTTTATATCGTTTCTGCTTACATTGTTATGGGTTAGTATAGCAGCTCCACCTCCCTTACTATACCTCCTATGAACTAGTTGTTACATTGTAATTTGCAACAGTAAGATTTAGAATTTCATGCTCATTTAGACCATGTTCTATCACAGCTAGAATCTCAGGAGTTTCTTCATTTAGCATTATGTCTAATTGGGTTACCTTATTTCTTAAGTATTTTATATTCTGGTGCATTATTTTTATTGCTTAATATCCTGATTCTATGTTTGTTTTTGTCCTATATTCTTTTTTATCACTGTTTTGTGGATATCATTTTTTTGATTTTTCACCCCCACTATGCAATGTTAGTTTCCCTTGTTTCTAATGATTTTACAAACACCTGCATACATTCTACTGAGTGTTACTGAACCTAATCTATTTAAATGTGTGCCATCCTTTCCCCGACAATTTTCACACAGGAATTTGTTTGGGTCTATGAAGATAGCATCAAGAGTCACGCTCTTGTTTGATGGCACAGTTTATTTTGGATATGTATTTCTCACTCACTGACCTACTTTTTATGGTTCCACTAAGTATGAGTTTGGATCCTTCATAAAAACTTCTTGCTGCATGAATCATGTTTCTTGTTTCATTCACTAATTCATCTTCGCTGCTGCTTTTAAGTGAGTTTGTTCCAACATGTATAAAAACACCTTTGTAATTTCATTTGTGTTTTGTGTCCTGTTCTGTAGCCGCTTGTTTTGCAATATTTTTGAAATATTTGCCGAGTTGTTGCACTCTTATCCCAGGTTGCATGCTGATTTTGCAGTTGGGGACAGCGACATTTTTCAAGAGCAAATCTCCTATTACTAGAAACTCGCAATCTTGTACAGCTGTGGGCTTGTTTCTTCTTTTGGTGTATGTCACCATCTTTCACATATATTTATCTGCTGATGATGTTTGACCTGTTGACTTTTTCGTGTCTTCATTGGAGGCGCTGGGTATATTTTTGTTTTTGAAGTTTGAGCCTGCATATGGAGCACTGGATATGTTATTGTTTTTAGAGTTTGTAATTTTGCGTTCTTCTGTTTGTTTTTGGTGGTTTTCATTCTCATGGCACTGCCTTTCTTGTATTAGTATATCATTTTCTTTCCTTGCCTCGAATAGTACAGTTTTTACTGTGTCAATGTCGTCTTGTAGCCTCTTTATAGTTTTGTTTTCTGAGGCTTTTGATTCTATTTGATGGATTTCACACACGCAGAGCTGCTTTTCACGTATTAACCTATTATTTTCTTTCTTTATGTTTATATTTTATGTCTTTGGCGTCTCAATATCCTCTTGTAGCAATTTTATACCTTCCCTAGCTCATCAGCAGGGAAATCACTTTGACTCTTAGATGCTGCACCCTTCGGTACATGTGTGGGTTGGGATTATTCTGGCTCCAGCTACAACGCTAAAGAAGCTGAGAGCTTTTCTGTAGTTCACGAATTTCGTGAAGGTACCGCATTTGACATTTATTTGCTGTACTCGTGTAGACTTCTGCCCTTCTATCTAGACCAGTTAGATCATATTCTGGAGAGGGAAGACATGTCACAAACTGCTAGAACAGAGCTCTCACAGTATTTCACAGTTCTATTAGTCTTTTTTCTATAGTTGATATCTGTCACTAATATGCTCAGTTGTTCTTTCTCTGGAGAGCACTGGCAAATTCACTTGCAGCAGAAATTGAAGGAAATTTTCATTCTAGTGTGTCATTTGAGTGTCTTTATAATGCAAAAACTTCAGTAGAAGGAATCTACACGGCATCTATGATTCACCAATGTCTATAACACTTTATGTAATATTCAGGTCATCAGATTTCTAAAATATTATGTAGGGATGGATGGATATCATACACAGAACCTAAGAGTTTTGTGAAATAATCTTTGCAAAGGCAAATGGCTCATTGGAAAATTCACCCATTGGATTATTGGTGGACCCAAGTTTTTATCACCCAGTGGGGCATAATGTCCACTAGGAGGTGATAACATGCGTTATCATAGTTGGGGTGCGATGGACCATTGCCAGCCAGTGTGGGTGAACAGGTAAAAAGGAGGCAAGGTATATATTTGGCCATGCCTATCAACCTCTGACTGGATATAAGGTTATACAAGAGGATTTGGCAGGGAGACAAAATTACTTCAAAAAGAGGTTTCCAGAATACAAATTTTTCAATGATTTTCATTTTTATTTGTAGAGGAAAATGTGTCTACAACACAAAGTACAAATACATCATCTATTACTAGGTGATTATCATCTGTGATCCCAACATTACCACAGATAGTTTGTATTGTAGCTATGATAATTGAGAAGTGTGGTCCATGAACTCAACTTAATTGTATATAGAATGCAATGTAAATGTCATAATCACAGTGTTGTCTTTAACCCTAACTCTCTGAAGATGGGGAATTTATCATGTCTAACTATTCCTGCCTTTATTCTAGACATAGTCTGATATATTGGGTCTGTCAGTCCTGTCATCTTGATATCACATGAGTTCGAAATCATTCTGTACAATCTTGCCTTTCCCATGTTCTGGCCTAAGGTCTCATTAACTGGGCCTTAGACAAAATTGCATGTGGGGTTATCTACGCCTACAGATAGCAAGTGTAACTGCTGTAATACATAAGTACAGTGTGGAGACAGTAAGGCTTCTTTGCATCAGATACTTAATCAAAGGTCAGGAACACAAGCCTGCCAAGTGATCCAGGTGGAAATATTGCATTAATTAGCAGATGAGTGTCAGAACTGGGCAGAGATCTACATATGATTCTACCCAGTTCCATACATGTTCACACTGCCACAAAGTAACTGACAACAAGGCAACCTCCTACCTCACATATTGACTAGTAGCATCCAAATAGGTTTCTCAGTTTGTGAGTGTAATGAAAAAAATCTCCTTGTAAGCTCACAGTATGCCGTGGCAAACACCTAGAGTGGAGAAAACTCCTGCATCTTTGCAGAACATATTAACAAATATGAATTTGTATGTAGATGAAACAGTCTTTATTTTGTCCAGTTCTGCTGCTCAATGTTTGCATGTGGATCAGATAATATCAAAGTATTCATATGCACCCACGTGTGCTGTTTCTCTCACACAGCCTTCATGAAATTTAATTACTTGTACTTCAATGTCTATTAGTCCGGCAGTATGCTCCACGTCACCACTGAGGTAGCCTGAACCGTTGGCCTCCCTGACACTGATTAGGTATAGAGAAACATTCAAGAGAGTCCAGCACTGGAATAGGCCTTTATTTCTCTCTGCAACATCTCAGCAAACCCTCTCTGCTAATGTTTCCGTAACACCCCTCCATCTAATGCTAAGAACTTCAAGATAAATCATTGCTTCTAATTAGAACATACGCTCTAGTCTCATATCTTGTCAGGTGCTTTACATTGCTAAATATGTGCTAATGCTGTGGTTGCATACAGCCCCAAGGTAATGTGAATATAGCGAGGTACAACTCCTGTCGTGTATGGATGCAAGCATCCTAGTGACATCATCTCCAGACCGAGTTTCCCTTACTTTGGACGGCTTGGTGTTTTCGTTCTTGGCTGCCACCTCACCTATCCTAACCTAGGTTACTTGTCTACAGCTTTAGGCACCATATCTTACAGTCTCTCTGTGAAAACACTCTCAGAAATCCTAGTTATATTTTGAAGTAAAGAGCAGTTCATTGGAACGACATCTTACCTTTTCTGAATTAAGATTCCTGAGTGCCTTTCTAGGGTATATTAGCTTCCAATTTGGTCATACCACCTGTAGCCATGTACCATTCATGTAGGTTTTCAGTTTTTATAACCATGCCTTCCCTAGCTCATCATCAGGGGACACCTTGACTCTCGGATGTTACATATGTGGGTCGGGATTATTCTGGCTCCAGCTACAATGTTACAGATGTCTAGAGCTTTTCTGTAGCTCACAAATTTGTTGTAGGTACTGCAGTTGACTCTCATTTGCTGTACTATTGTAGACATCTGCCCTTGCAGCTAGATCTCTTAAATCACATTCTGGAGAGGAAGATGTGTGAGGAACTGCTAGCATAGACCTCACACAGTATCTCACAGTAGTATCAGTTTGTTTCTATGGTTGATGAATGTCAGTATTATGCTCAGTTTTCATTTTTTTTTGGTGAGTGCTGGCAAATTCACTTGCAGCAGAAATTGCGGTGACTTTTCATTCTTTTGTGTGACGTGATTGTTTTGTTGCGGGGTTTCGTTTGCAATACAAAAACTTTAATAGAAGGCACTTGAACTGCATCATTCATCAATGCATTATACAGGGTGAGTCACAAACTATTGCCACTGAGAATAACTCCAAAATTATGATAGTTGCTTAAAAGTTTGTAGGACAAATGTTGATGGGACAATGGGGGCCATAATATGGTGTTGGATTTTTTTGTTGCTAGGTGGGCATGTCAGATATGAAGATCAACTTTGTTTTTTTTTTTAATGGGATGCTATAGTTTAGTACTTATTTTCTGATAGCGGCTGTTGAGATGAATCCAATGATGTGTAACAATAAGGTCTTTGTAGGTCAACAAAGATCAAAAAGGTGGCACGAAAATCCATTTACAGAAGGTATTCGAATTGATGACTACTGGTATCAGTGCAGTGCTGCAATCTTCTTATTATGGTTTGAGTAGTATTCCTTATCACTTCAGCACTTATCAAAGAACGTGCTCTGACAATTCTCTCGTATATCTTGCAAATAGTAAATATTCGCTGATTACGGCATATCCAGCTAATGTGCCATTGATGCGTAAACACCATTTGACGGTTTCAAAATACAACACTAATAGGAATGGTAAGACTAGTATCTTTTAATCAAGCGAATGTCCCCTCAGGGGCTCAGCATTCGTTTGCCGAGTACGGGCTTGGCGACTCCCGGGTTCCTGAGCTGGGGACTGGTAACTGCCACCAGTCCTCTGTCACCGTAAGCTCTGGTCGTACTTCAGTGACCACGGTGTGGCGCAGTGGTGGAATGTTGTGTTTTTTGGAGAATGGGGGTCTCGGCTTCACCGCCTGGACCACGAGGAAGGTACACACCTCTATAAAAAAAAAAACCTCACCCTCAAGGTGTGCTACGTGCTGAGGAGGTGAATGGCTGTTGTGGTAAAACAATCTTTAACTGGCAATCTCTGGGGCACCTTCAGCCCCCCAGTTGTATCAGGCATGCAGGGCCTTGCCTGGGTCGACAGTTGTTTCCCTAGCATCTCGTGGGGTCCTTATGGATCTGCCTCGTGAATCTTCTACTACTGACAGGACAGGTGTACCATCAGGCAGCACCTGCACCCACTCCTCAAAGAGAGCTCAGTTGTTGAGTCGTCCTGAAAAGAAGCCTCAGAGTAATAGTAATAGGGTATTAGTGTGCTATAATACTGTGGTGGCAGCACCATCCAACGCACGAAGGGCTGAACTACGGCACTGCCGACACAAGTAGGGGCAGCTGTACCGTTACGCCGAATTTCGGCAACGGTGCGTGGCACACCGGACTGCACGGGGACAAATGCAGGCGGACTGTGCGAGCTACTTGATGCGACGTGACACGCGTCTCTGTTCTCCCGTCGCGGACCACGTGTGTCAAATCAACGTGACTCCGCCGTAAATGCGTACCCGCGGTCGTAAGCGCAGTCGCCGTTCCGCAGTGTGCACCGTACTGTTAAAGTATCTTTCGCTCCTTCGCGGACATTACGGCGCCTCCGGTTGCGCCAGGAGCAGAACATTTGGTGACGCGGCCCTTTGTCTCGCTCGGTCCACGCGGTCGTGCCACGGCTAATCACTGGAGTGTACACCCTCCGGGATCGGTGATCGAGCCGTGCCGCCAGTGCGACACACCTGTACGGACGGACATTAGCGACGAATGGTATTTGTCATTTATTGTTAACGCTAGGAAGAATAAATGTGTCCTGTCCCGAAACTGCTTTTGTCGCTGCACGTGAGTGACTATAAGCGGAGATACCACACATTCCCACTTCAATACTTTCATTGTAATCCAGTGAAATGGGGCAAGCTTTGAGAAGATATCACCTTTCTACATTCGCAAGGTATTGCTGGGTATCTGAAAAGTGTCAAAACGACTTCAGAATGGAACGCATTTAGTTGAAACTGCTAATTCCAACCAAATATCTAAGCTTCTGGGATGTAAGGCCTTAGGTGACTACCTAGTCGGGGCTGAATTGCATAATACTCTTAACTATAGTAAGGGTGTGGTTACCTGCTCTGATATAATGGAGGTGGACCCCACACAGTTAACGTGAAGAGTGGAAGAATGCGTGCATCACGGAGGGGCAGAATTATGAGGAGAGTCAATGGCAAACTGGAAAAATTTGGCTTAACCCTATGGCTCTCCGCTGTCACTTCCTCTATATTGTTGACATGTACTGGGGCCACGAAGTGGTTTACACCGACGGCTCGATGGCTGATGGTCACGTAGGCTTTGCGTATGTTCGTGGAGGACATATTGAACAGCACTCCTACCCAGGTGGCTGCACCTGCCGCAGTGGTCTAGCGGTTCTGGCGCTGCAGTCCGGAACCGCGGGAATGCTACGGTCACAGGTTCGAATCCTACCTTGGGCAAGGGTGTGTGTGATGTCATTAGGTTAGTTAGGTTTAAGTAGTTCTAAGTTCTAGGGGACTTATGACCTAAGATGTTGAGTCCCATAGTGCTCAGAACCATTTGAACCAGATGGCTGCAGTGTTTTCACCGCAGAGCCGGTGGCCGTATCTCGTGCTCTCGAGTACATCCGCTCGTGCCCTGGCGAGTCATTTCTCCTGTGTACTGACTCCTTGAGCAAGCTACGAGCTATTGACCAGTACTACCGTCACCATCCTCCGTTAGCATCCATTCGGGAGTCCATCCGTGCTCTGGAATGGTCCTGTTCTTCAGTGGTGTTTGTGTGGACCCCAGGACACCTAAGAATCCCAGGTAACAAACTTGCTGACAGGCTGGCCAAACACGCTATGTGGAAACCACTTCTGGAGATGGTCATCTCTGAAACTGACCTGCGTTGTCTTACGCTGCAGGGTTTTTTGGCTTTGGGAGACGGAATGGCATAACAATACACAACAAACTGCATGTCATTAAGGGGACTACGAATGTGTGGAAGTCTTCCCTGCGGGCTTCTTGCAGAGATTCAGTTGCCCTTTGCAACTACCTACACATTCCCTGATACACTTGCACATGGAATAACCTATCTGAAACCTAAAGATCAAGCAGACACAGCAAACCCAGCTAAATATCGCCCCATAACATGCCTACCAACAATATACAAAATATTAACTTCAGTCATCACACAGAAATTAATGACATATACAACACAGAACAAAATTATAAATGAAGAACAAAAAGGCTGCTGCAAAGGAGCACGAGGATGTAAAGAGCAACTGATAATAGATACAGAGGTGACATATCAAGCGAAAACTAAACAAAGGACCCTACACTACGCAAACATTGATTACCAAAAAGCCTTTGATAGTGTACCCCACTCATGGTTACTACAGATTTTGGAAATATACAAAGTAGATCCTAAATTGATACAGTTTCTAAACACAGTAATGAAAAATTGGAAAACCACACTTAATATCCAAACAAATTCAGATAACATCACATCACAGCCAATACAGATTAAGCGTGGAATATACCAAGGAGACTCATTAAGTCCTTTCTGGTTCTGTCTTGCTCTGAACCCACTATCCAACATGCTAAATAATACAAATTATGGATACAATATTACTGGAACATACCCACACAAAATCACACATTTGCTATACACGGATGATCTAAAACTACTGGCAGCAACAAATCAACAACTCAACCAATTACTAAAGATAACAGAAGTATTCAGCAATGATATAAATATGGCTTTTGGAACAGACAAATGTAAGAAAAATAGCACTGTCAAGGGAAAACACACTAAACAAGAAGATTACATATTGGATAACCACAGCGACTGCATAGAAGCGATGGAAAAAACAGATGCCTATAAATATCTAGGATACAGACAAAAAATAGGAATAGATAATACAAATATTAAAGAAGAACTAAAAGAAAAATATAGACAGAGACTAACAAAAATACTGAAAACAGAATTGACAGCAAGAAACAACACAAAAACTATAAATACCTATGCTATACCAATATTGACCTACTCATTTGGAGTAGTGAAATGGAGTAACACAGACCTAGAAGCACTCAATACACTTACACGATCACAATGCCACAAATATAGAATACATCACATACATTCAGCAACAGAAAGATTCACATTAAGAGAAAGGAAGGAGGAAGGGGATTTATTGACATAAAAAACCTACATTACGGACAGGTAGACAATTTAAGAAAATTCTTTCTAGAACGAGCAGAAACTAGCAAAATACACTAAGCAATCACTCATATCAATACATCCGCTACACCACTGCAATTTCATAATCACTTCTACAACCCTGTAGATCACATAACATCAACAGATACAAAGAAAGCAAATTGGAAAAAGAAAACACTACATGGCAAGCACCCGTATCATCTAACACAGCCACACACCGATCAAAACGCATCCAACACGTGGCTAAGAAAAGGCAATATATACAGTGAGATGGAAGGATTCATGATTGCAATACAGGCATCCTTGTGGGTGTTCACAATGTTACCCAGTGATGGCAGTATTAGCTATACCATCATTCAGAATGAAATAAAGTAGTGTTTGATGTTTGATGTATTAATTCGTGTACCTGTGAGTGAAAAATGTGTAAAATGTCCGACTATAGCCACAAAGATCACTTTTCATATCTTGCAATTTTTATTAATGTGATAAGATAATCTGGAAATAAAACTCAATGTGCAAACAAAACCCTTGTAGTATTTTTGTCCATAAAATGTGGATTAATGTTTGATACATACTACAGCAATCACAAGAGTAAGGTATTTTTGATACACAATCAATCATTTATTTTCTATAATAATTATTTCAGTTTCAAAGTTTAACAATGATTTATTTCCCTTTATAACATCCATTTTGGTTGATGCGTTTTTGTAGATGCTGTGGCAGTATTACAGTGCCCATCATACCAGCTTGCCACAATGTCCTTTAGGAAGTGTTGAACCTCACCTTTCACCTTGTTACCAGAGCAGAATTGCCATCCAGACAAATGTTCCTTCAACTTACGACACAGGTGCTAGGCACTTGACGCAAAGACTGAACTGTAAGGTGGGCTAGAGTTGACATTCCAGCCGAAGGTGTTTTTTCCCCCCCCCAATTTCACTTTTAAGGGGTAAAACAAACCTTGAAAGGTAATTTGGCATATTACATTTGGAGGAAATATCTCCAAAATGATGCTTACAGAAAAATGTTTCTCATATAAATGTTGGTATCTAATTAACACTCTTGAAAACTGTATAATTAAAATTTTGCGAAATGCCCCACTACCATAAAGCAATTTTGAATATTGAAAACATTTCTCACGACATATATTAAAGCTGTCAAGCTACATATATCCACGCATAATAAACCTGGTTTCTGAAATAGAATTTTGGGGAAATAGGCTGCACGCAGTGTGTTGGAGTATTTTCAACCTACCTAATTAAAATAACTGAACATTCATTTTTAGTCTAGTTACTGATGTTACTTATATTTGTTCTATATTTTAAATTGCTATTTTACATTTTTTTATTTTTTACTATTTCACCTATATATGGGTAACAGAAGCGACACTGAATTTAATTGATGAAAGGAGAAAATATAAAAATGGAATAAATGAAGCATGCAAAAAGGAATACAAACATTTCAAAAATAAGATCGACAGGAAGTGTAAAATGGCTAAGCAGGGATGGTGAGAAGACATATGTAAGGATGTAGGTAAGAGACATACTGCCTACAAGAAAATTAAAGAGATTTTTGAAGAAAAGAGAGCCACCTATATGTATATCAAGAGCTCAGATGGAAAACCAGTCCTAAGCAAAGAAGGAAAAGCAGAAAGGTGGAATGAGTATATAGAGGCTCTATACAAGGGCGATGTAGAAGAGGACGTAGAGGAAGATGAAATGGGAGTTATGATAATTCGTGAAGAATTTTACAGGGCACTGAAAGACGTAAGTTGAAGCAAGGTGGTGAGCAAGATGTATGAGGAAGGCGAAATACCCTCAGACTTCAAGACGAATATAATAATTCCAATCCCAATGAAAGAAGGTGTTGACAGATGTGAAAATTGCCAAACTATCAGTTTAAAAAGTCACAGGTGCAAGATATGAATTCTCTACAGGTGAATGGAAAAACTGGTAAAAGACGACTGGGGAAGATCAGTTTGGATTCCATAGAAATGTTGGAACACATGAGTACAATTTGTACAGAAATCAGATGGCAGTCATAAGAGTTGAGGGGCATGAAAGGGAAGCAGTGGTTGAGAAGGGAGTGAGACAGGGTCACAGCCTGCCCCAATATTATTCAGTCTATATACTGAGCAGCAGTAAAGGAAACAATAGAAGAATTTGGAGTAGGAATTAAAATACAGTGAGAAGAAATAAAAACTTTGAGGTTTGCTGATGACATTGTAATTATGTCAGAGAGAGAGCAAAGGACCTGGAAGAGCAGTTGAATCGAATGGACAGTGTCTTGAAAAGAGGATATAAGATGAACATCAACAAAAGCAAAACGAGAACAATGGAATGTAGTCTAACTAAATCAGGGAATTAGGTTATGAAATGAGACACTTAAAGTAGTAAAGGAGCTTTGCTATTTTGGGAGAAAAATAACTGATGATGGACAAAGTAGAGAGGATATGAAATGTAGACCGGTAATGACAAGGAAAGTGTTTCTGAAGAAGAGAAATTTGCTAACATTGAGTATAGATTGAAGTGTCAGGAAGTCGTTTCTGAAAGTATTTGTATGGAGTGTAGCCATGTATGGTACTTAAACATGTATGATAAATAGTTTAGATAAGAAGAGAATAGAAGCTTTCGAAATGTGGTGCTACAGAAGAACGCTGAAGATTAGATGGGTAGATCACATAACTAATGAGGAGGTATTGAATAGAATTGGGGAGAAGAGGAGTTTGTGGCACAACTTGACTAGAAGAAGGGACCAGTTGGTAGGACATGTTCTGAGGCATCAAGGGATCACCAATTTACTATTGGAGGGTAAAAATCGTAGAGGGAGACCAAGAGATGACTGCTAAACAGATTCAAAAGGATGTAGGTTGCAGTAGGTACTGGGAGATGAAGCAGCTTGCACAGGATAGAAGGCATGGAGAGCTGCATCAAACCAGTCTCTGGACTGAAGACCACAACAACGATGCAATCGTGCAACACTCGTGCTTCCTGTAGCCAAGTGAGTGAGTTTAAAAGGGGTCACATTGTGGCCTTGCGAGTGGCGGAATAGTCTTTTTGGGGAAATCCCACCCAAGTTGGATGTGCTGCATGAGTTGTGCAACAATACTGGTATCAATGGTCACCTGAACATTCTCACACCCATAGACAGGGTTCTGGACGTACACGCAGCATGGATACAAGACAGAATCATTGTATTGTAAGGCCAGCAGTAGCAGATTCTACAGCTACCACAGCATAGATAAGGGCTTGTGAGCCCACACGTGTCAACACTAATACTATTGTGAACTGCTCATTAGCAGTGGGAGTATGGGGACACACACCTCTAGCCCATCTTCCAATCGCACCACGGCATCGATGTGCACGGCTCGACTGGCGCCGTCAGAGGATCACTTGGAAGGTGGAACAGCACACAGTGATCTTCAGCAATGAATGCAGATTCTGCCTGCATGCAAGTGATGATTGTGCATACAATATAGACCTGGTGAGAACATCTACACCTACATGGATACTTTGCAGATCACATTTAAGTGCCAAGTGCCTGGCAGAGGGTTCAAATCATCAGATGCACTGAAAGGAAAAGCCAAAGAAACACTAAACAGTGTACGTCAGTGGGCATCCAATAATAAACTAACCCTAAATTTAAAAAAAAAGAAAAAACGAATGCTGTTAACTTCTATGTCTGCAAAAAACCACACTATAACAACTTTAAGTTAAACAGTGAAACTATAGAATGTGTAGACTACACAAAATTTCTTGTTATGCATGTTGGCAGTCAGTTAAAGTGGGAAGAACATAATAAAATACTTACTAACAGAATCGATACAGCATGCTATGCTGTTAGAATTCTGACTGCAGTGTGTGATATTACATGTGTCAGATCTGTATATTTTTCTTATATCCACTTTGTTATTACCTATGGAATAATATTTTGGGGAATCAATGGTAAAAATATTCAAATAGTTTTCAAATTACAGAAAAGAGCAATTCGTATAATAACCAGGAGTGGCAGTAGGGCTCACTGCCTTGAACATTTCCAAAAGCTGGAAATCCTAACTGTCCCCTGTGAATACATTTTTCAAAGTATTATGTATTTAAAAAAAATATTGACTCCTGTGAAGCTAGAAACCAATATAATCTGCATCTAGAGAGGAAAAATAAAGTTAAAACTCAGCAGAGCTTATTGTACAATGCCGTTAAATTATATAATAAATTACCCCAAAATATAAAAGATACTGACACAATTGGACAGTTCAAAACAAAACTAAAAAATTTTTTATTAAATAAAAGTTATTACGCAGTAATGGACTATCTGAATTAAAACATGTAGTGTAATTAAACTAGCCTGCATTGTAATACATGAGGAAGTAATTATAATATGAAATCCAGAATTGTACAGTACTATAAGAAAATTACATAAGGATATAAAACTAATGTAAGATATTTTAAAAATGTGTGTAAATATTAATTTTATGTGTATAAATTTTAAGTATATTGTATTGTATATGATTTTGCTGATGAAATCCACACAATGTAAATTGTTACATGGATTAATAAAGAAATCAATCAAATATGGTGATGCAAGATGGCGTCAGTAACAGCATTGTGTGATAGTTTCTCTCAAGAAAACAGTAATTCTAAAGTAATCACGTGTGTAATCTGTAATTCAAATGTGCAAAATGGTTTCAGACTTTGCTTAGAATCACAAGTATGGATACATTCTGCGTGTGTGAGATTCATTAATGCAAAAACTGTGTTTTCATGTGAATGTGGTCAGGGAAGTTGTAACGGATTTAACGCCATGTTAGTCGCTTACGCTACCGGACGTGAAATTAATGTGTTACAAAGTGTGTTGTATGAATTGCAAAGTGCTAAAAAAACAATAAAAGTCGTAAAAGCAAAGCTTCGTGAATGTGAATTGAATGGAGTATCATCACTTAACACAAACTCCGAAATCTACAGTACATCTATTCTTCCAAAAACGAGTGTAAATTTTAAAAAATACGAACTAAAAGCAACTAAAAAGATCGCTGTACAAAACAGATACAATGCTTTGGAAATATGTGACGAAATAAAATCTTGCGGAGAGAGAGTGGAAGCAGTAAGTGTCGTGAGAACTGAAAGTAAACAAGCCTCCGAAAAGTTCGTTACACCTAACATACAAGCAACTGTTAACAGAAACCTCAAGCGAAAACTTAACAACTCAGCCCATAATGTGCTCAAAACGTTAAAATCTGTTAATAATATAATACATAGAGACTGTGAAAAGAAAGAAGATCGTATAATAGACTGCAAAACTTCGGAAGACTTGAGCACAACAAATAATGCTTTTAGTGTTCATATACTTGCCGACAGTCTCGGAAAAAGACTGGCAGAAACCCTATATAACTCAGGATGCAGTGTTACTAGCGTAATAAAACCTGATGCTCCACTGAAAGAGATCGTCAACAACTGCGAAAATCTGAGTATCAACATAAAGAAAAATGATTGTGTTCTAATCCTAGGGGGCGGAGTAGACGTCCGCTGCAATGATGTATTATCAGCAAGACGAGCGCTAAGAGAGACGCTCGAAAAGCTCAAAAATGTACATGTGATGGTAAGCAGCATTCCATACGATTTTTTTTAAGAAATCTCGTGTTAACGAAGAAATAAAAAAAAACTAACAGACTGCTTCACAAAATAACAAAGTGCTACCCAAATTCAACATTTGTCCAGCTAGATTTCAGAAAACAACATTTCATAAACAGTGGAGATCTCCTAAATAGAGCCAGACAACTGTATGTCTGTGCTCAAATTATGAAAACAATAAATAATTTCAATGATCAACACAAACTGCCTGGTATCCTCACCATAGCAGTAATTGAGCAAATGGAAATTTGCAAGGAATCGTCTAAGATGAGAGAGATACCTAACATACCGGTACCAGTATCTGAAGGAGTGGCAGAATATGGGGTACCAGCAGAAATGTCAGGAACATCTAGCAGAATTGAAGAGGAAACAATTTCTTCAGATGAGAAAGCCTACAAACCTGGTGTAAACTCATGTGCACCTGAAACCTCCAAGGATGAAGCTGTCAGCACATTTGACATTCTTAATGCTTCATGCTCACTTGTAACTAGGACTGCAACCACACCAACAGCCAAGAACCATTCAATTAGATCCAGAAACTCATCAGCTGCTCTGCAGACATCTCAAAGGAAGAGCCTCAGGATAAGAAGAGCTGCTGTGCGTAGTGACTATTTTTTATGGGATCTTCGCAATTTGAAGAAGAAAAAAAGGCAGAATCTTTACAGTGTCAGCAACAAGAAAGTACAAAGGTAAATAGTGCAGCAAATCCACTACATGAAACTTTAACAGTTGTATACCAAAATGTGCAAGGACTAGAAAGTAAATTAGCTGAAATAGAAGTTCTATTAACTGACTATCTAAAAGACATTAACATACTATGCATAAGTGAGCACTGGGTAAAAGAAATGCAAGCGTCTAGCATAATTATTCCAAATTTTGAAATGATTAGCAAATTTTGTAGAATCAACCATAAAGGGGGTGGGACATGTATTTATGTTAGGACAGGGGTAGAATCAAGAGAAATTAAATGTAAACTAAAATGCATAGAAAAAGATTTTGAATACAGTATATGTGAACTAACCAAATTAAAAATTACTATTGTGTGTTTGTACCGATCACCACTGGGCAACTTTGCCATCTTTATGGAAAACCTTGAGGGACTGCTGAATGAACTTAAACATAATGTAATTGTTCTTGGTGATTTTAATGTTAACTTTAAGAATGATTGTAGTAAACAACAGCAACTGTGCAATCTGTTTTTGTGTCATAATATGATGGCAACTGTAAATGAAGTTACCAGATGCGGAAATATGTCTGAAACTATAATAGATCAAGTATTTATAAACAAGGACAAGTGTGAATATAACACTGAAGTAATTGACACTGGTTTCTCGGATCACAAGGGTATCAAATTGAGTTTAAATGTCACATCTTACAAGGACCCTGTTATCAATAATAATTACAGGGAAAGGAGATTTATAAATGATGACAGCATAAGAATTTTTAATTACATTCTGGAAAATAACAACTGGGGGACTGAATCAAGTGGTGATGTCAACACTATGTTTGACTCATTCCTTGAAAGCTACAAACACTGCTTCGATGTTGCCTTTCCTATAAAAAGAGTCAAAAATAAACATAAAACCAAAACATGGGTTACCCAGGGGATTAGAAAGTCATCAGACACTCTCAGAAAGTTAAATAAATCAGCCAGGAAGAATGTATACTGAAAGCACATGTGAAATGTTATAGAAGCCTGTACAGGAAAGTAATAATTGCAGCTAAGAAGCTTGATAATGATACCTATATTGAGAAAGGTAACAACAAAATGAAGTCAGCTTGGGAGGTAATAAATAAAAATATAGGTAGACACAAAAGAAAAGATAACAGCTTTGTCATTAAAAGTGGGGGTAAAACTGTTAAGGACCCACTTCAGATTGCCAACATATTTAATGAACATTTCACAAATATAGCCATAAATTTAATTAAAAGTAAATGCAATTCCAATAGCAAGGTAAAAATCCCCATGAATGACATGACAATGTTCCTTTATCCAGTAACTGATTCAGAGGTACTAAATGCTATAAATAAGTTAAAAAATAAAATGTCATGTGGGTGTGATGAGATTCCTGACAAAGTCATTAAGCAAAGTGCAAGAAACATAGCCTCGCATCTCACTGAAATTATAAATGAATCTTTTAAGACAGGGGTGTTTCCATCAAAACTCAAAATGTCTACTATAAAGCCACTTTACAAGAATGGTGATAAATATGATGTTAGTAACTTTAGGCCTTTATCAATGTTGTCAGGTTTCTCAAAAATAATAGAAAGGATAATGTATCAGAGACTATACAAATTTCTTATTAAGAATAGAATATTGGTTAATGTGCAAAATGGTTTCCGTAAAAATAAATCAACTGAAACAGCTATCTTCAATTTTTTGCAACTTGTTCTAAATTCCATAAACAGAAAGGGAATTAAATTGTGGATTGTTTTTAGACTTATCAAAGGCCTTTGATTTCATCGACCATAAGTTACTGCTTAGGAAGTTATATGCCTATGGGATACGTGGAGTTGCCCACAAATGGTTTGAATCATATCTGCCAGACAGGTATCAGAAGGTGGAGATAAGCCAGGCAGATAGGACATATTCATCAAGATTCGAGAGAGTTTTGTATGGAGTACCCCAGGGATCTGTATTAGGGCCATTACTGTTTTTAATATTTATCAATGACCTACCAAGTCAACTATCTGAAGCAGAGGCAGTATTGTTCGCTGATGATACAAGTTTGTTTGTTAAAGCAAATAGTGAAGCTGACTTACAGGAAAAAGTCACATTAGCAACAGACGAAGCAGACAGATGGTTTAATGAAAACAGACTCATTGTGAATGCCAAAAAAACAACGTGGATCAACTTCAGACATATTACAAATAAAATAAAAACTAACCTTACAGTAGAATTGGGTAAGTGTAAGATTGAACAAGCATCATACACTAAATTCTTGGGAGTATGGTTTGATGAACACTTAAGATGGGAAAAGCATGTAATATCATTGAACAAAAAATTAAGTCAAACATGTTATATACTTAGATTGCTTAAAAGCTCATGTAATATTAAAACAGTGTTATGTGTTTATGTCTCATTCATGCACAGTTTATTAAGATATGGCGTACAGTTTTGGGGGAACATCAGTCTAACAAAACACTCATTTAGACTACAAAAGAAGGCAGTCAGAATAATAAAAGGTATAGGATATAGAGACTCTTGTAGGCAAGCTTTCAAAGAATTAAAAATCATGACACTACCATCTTTATACATATATGAAAGCATATGTTTCTTAAAAGAACACGAGGAATTTTCTACATTAAACAGAGAATTTCACAACTACGAAACAAGGAATAGGAATGATTTCCACAGAGAAATTCATAAAACAGCTATGTATCACAAAAGTGTACTATACCAACCCAAAATCCTCTACAGTGCTCTCCCCAAAGAACTAAAAATAATACCAAAACTGTACATATTTAAAAGAGAATTAAAAAACATGTTATTGAGCAATAGTTTTTACAGTATTGAAGAGTTTATGAATCGTTGACAATAAAAGCGCAGTTAATATTTCCCTGACATAATAAATATGTGTAATTGCTCACATTTAAATACTTGCTGTTTCTATGAAATTGTGAAACGGTGTTAATGTAAGAATGTAAATAATCTTTGATGTGAGAATCACTAGCTTCTTCTTCTTCTCTCTTTTTTTTTTTTTTTTTTTTTTTTTACGTTGTTATCCTACTTGTATATTTTTATGTTAATGTTCTAAAAGTTCTATTAAAATTGTAATGTCTAAGTGACAAGTAAATTCAATTACAAATTTTCATGTATATGTATTTTAAATTGTAATGTTTATTGACAAGTCCTATGTCATTTCGATGATGTACTACAAGGACGCTAATAAATTGAATTGAATTGAATTGAACTGTCTGTTATTCCAATCTCATGTAGCGTGCGGGAAGAACAAACACCTGTATCTTTCCATGCGAGCTCTGATTTCCCTTTTTTTATCGTAGTGATCATTTCTACCTATATAGGTCGGTGTCAACAAAGTATTTTTGCATTTGGAGGAGAAAGTTGGAATGTCATGATTCCTCCGCAATGAAAAACGCCTTTGTTTTAATTATGTCCATTCCAAATCTTGTATCATTACAGTGACTGTCCTTCCTTGAACTTTTCTGATGTACTCCGTCAATCCTATATGGTAAGGGTTCCACACCACACAGCAGTATTCTAAAAGAGGATGGACAAGCATAGTGCAGGCAGTCTCGTTAGTAGATCTGTTACATTTTCTAAGTGTCCTCCCAATAATACGCAGTCTTTGGTTAGCCTTCCCCACAACATTTTCTGTGTGTTCCTTCCGATTTAAGCGATTCATAATTGTAGTCCCTGGGTATTTAGTTGAATTTACAGCCTTTAGATTTGACTGATTTATCGTGTAATTGAAGTTTAATGGATTCCTTTTAGCACTTATGTGGATACCGTCACACTTTTCATTATTTACGGTCAATTGCCAATTTTCACACCATATAGATATCTTCTCTAAATCATTTCGCAGTTTGTTTTGATCTTCTGATGATTTTACTAGTCGATAAATGACAGTGTCATCTGCAAACAATCTAAGGCGACTGCTGAGATTGTCTCCCAAATCATTTATGCAGATAAGGAACAGTAAAGGGCATAGAGCACTCACTGCCTTGGGGAACGCTAGAAATCACTTCTCTTTTACTCAATGGCTTTCTGTCAGTTACTATGAATTGAATTGTCACCTGTCTGACAGGAAATCATAAATACAGTCACATAACAGACGATATTCCTGAAGCACACAATTTCATTACAAACCACTTGTGTGGTACAGTGTCAAAAGCCTACTGGAAATCCAGAAATATGGAATCAATCTGAAATCCTTTGTCAACAGCACTCAACACTTCATGCGAGTAAAGAGCTAGTTGTATTTCACAATAACGATATTTTTTAAACCCATGTTGACTGTATGCAAATAGGTCATTTTCTTAGAGGTGATTCATAATGTTCAAACACAATATATGTTCCAAAACCCTGCTGCATATTGACGTTAATGATATGGACCTGTAATTCAGTGGGTTATTCGTATTACCTTTCTTGAATATTGGTGAGCCCTGTGCAACTTCTCAGTCTTTGGGTAGTCAAGCGAACGGTTGTATATGATAAAGTATGGAGCTATTGCATCAGCGTACTCTGAAAGGAAACTAATTGGTGTACAGTTTGGACCAGAAGACTTTCTTTATTATGTGATTTAAGTTGCTTCCCTACTCCGAGGATATCTACTTCTACGTTACGTTGGCAGCTGTTTTTGATTCATATTATGGAATATTTTATTCGTCTTTTGTTTGCTATTTGGGAAAGCTGTGTTTGGTAACTTTGCTTTGGAAGCACTGTCTTCGATAGTATCTCCATTGCTATCATGCAGAGAAGGCATTTATTGTCTTGCCTCCATCATACTTCACATACGACCAGAATATCTTTGGATTTTCTGCCAGGTTTAGACACACAGTTTCATTGTGCAAACTATTATAAGCATCTCACACTGGCTCTGCACTAAATTTCAAGCTTCTGTAAAAGATCGCCAATTTTGGAGACTTTGCATCTGTTTAAATTTGGAATGTCTTTTTCATTTTTTCTGCAACAGTGTTCTGACCCGTTTTGTGTACCAAGGAAGATCAGCTCCATCGTTTGTTAATTTATTTGTTATAAATCTCTCAATTGCTGCAGATACTATTTCTCTGAATTTGAGCCACATCTGGTTTAAATTTGTATTGTTAATTGGAAGGAGTGGAGATTGTTTTTCAGGAAGGTGTCAAGTGAATTTTTGTCTGCTTTTTTGAACAGGTGTGTGTGTGTGTGTGTGTGTGTGTGTGTGTGAATCTTTTTATTGTGCCTATTGCGACTCAGCATCTCTGCTATATGGCGAGTAGTAACTTTCCATTTCTGGTTTCGTTTATTTTTGTGGGATTTGGGGATTGCAATATTCAGTCTCACTATGACAACCCTATGTACACTAATCGCTGTATCCATTTTGATGCTCATTATTCACTCAGGATTATTTGTTGCTAAGAGGTCCAGTGTGTTTCCACAGCCATTTACTACTCGCATGGGCTCATGAACTAACTGTTGGAAATAATTTTCAAAGAATGCGTTTAGTACAATTTCAGATGATGTTTTATGCGTACTTCCAGACTTAAGCATGTATTTTCGCCAACATATTGAGGGTACACTTAAGCCACCATCAACTGTAATTGTATGAGTCAGGTATGTGTTTGAAATCAAACTCAAGTTTTCTTTCAACCTTTCAGCAATTGTATCATCTGAGTTGGGAGGTTGGTAAAAGGGCCCAATTATTATTTTATTCCAGTTGCCAACAGTGACCTCTGCCCATTCTAACTCACAGGAACTATTTACTTAAATTTTGTGACAAGATAAACTATTTCTAACGGCAACAAACATGCCACCACCAACTGTATTTAGCCTGTCCTTTCGGAACAAAAATTTTGCAAAAATTTTGGCTGAACTTATCTCTGACTTTAGCCAACTTTCAGTGCTTATAACGATTTAGGCATCAGTGCTTTCTATTAGCGCTTGGAGCTCTGGTACTTTCCAAACACAGCTACGACAATGTACAACTGTTATACCGATGGTTCCTGAATCTACGTTCTTCCTGTTTTTGCCATGCACTCTTCGTAACTGAAGCCTTTTTTGTGTTGTCTCAAGACCCTCTAACCTAAAAAACTGCCCAGTCCATGCCACACAGCCCCTGCTGCCCGTGTAGCCGCTTCCTGCATATAGGGGACTCTTGACCTATTCAGCAGAACCCTAAACCCAACCACCCTATGACTGTCTTGTAGAGTGCGGTCATCCAAGACACACTGGTCTCACTTCAGGCCTTATGGTCTGGGATGCGATAAGGTACAACTCTCATCCATCTTTGGTGCTTCTGGAGGGGATGCTAACAGCACTCAGTATGTGCAGAATGTCATTACACCGATTCTTTTGCCATTCTTCCAACAGAAACGTAATGTGTTGTTCCAACAGGATAACACTCACCCACACACTGCCTGTGAAACTCGAGGTGCTCTGCGAGATGTGCAGCAACTTCCCTAACTGGCACTTTCTCAGACTTGTCTCCAATCGAACATGTGTGGGATACGATTGGACGAGAAGTGACTTGTTGATCGACAACTCTGTGAACAGGTTGTGCAGGCATGGCATAACATATCCCATGACAGATTTCGCCATCTGTACAATCAAATAGATGTCAGTCAGCAGCTGCATCACCGGCCCACAGAGGCTACACTACATATGCTGATATTGGTGTTTCAGCATGGGTCAATACCTGAGACCTCAGAACTGATGGTGCTATTCCCCTGTAAACGTTATTTCATGTTATCCATATGCAATGTTGCAACAATAAATTTTGAGTGAATTGGAAACATCTAAACAGTATACTAATTTTTTTCTGGCAGTGTATTTTATTTACTCCTACCTCCATAGGGAGAAGTGACTACAGTGATAAAATAGAATAATTCAGAGCTCACAGGAAAAGATTAATATGTTGATTTTTCCCACACGCTATTGGAGAGTGGAATGTAACGTGAACTATGATAATGATCTGTGAATCCTCCACCAAACACTTAATGGTGAACTGCACAGAAATCACGTAGGGTAGACCTTTCCTTACCTGAAACCAACAAGCTTTCCTGGAAACTTATCAAATAGCACTCCAGTAACAAGGGAACGGTCAAGTTTCAGGCTGTGCAAACTGGACATTTTGAAGATACTGCTCAGTCCTGGTTGCAACTTTGGAAAAATCCACGTTTTCCATAAAAAAAATGTGGGAAGTCGTGGTAACGCAGCAAGGTAAGGGACCAGGGCTCTCTCGAGACCTCTGCAGCGTGATATATCCAGTCTGGAACAAACAACAAATGTACTATCATATATCTGGGAACAAGTTGGCAGAGAAAAATGTAATAAATGTTATTCCAGTCATCAACTGTTAAAACAGAGCACCACTGACATAAATTTAAAAAAATCATGAACAACTGCAACTAAGATTGTTATGAGGGCTATTCAGAAAGTAGGAAACGTTTCTGTCTGACGCCGCTAGGCACATGCTGACCGCGTATATTTTAGTATGTGTGTGCTCAGCAGCTCAGCCGGCATCCATATGTGACAGCGGGAAAGTCTCTTTGCGTCTGTTTTTTTTTTTTTTAATATTCAAATTTGAAATGTACGCTGCAATCGAAAATCCCACCAGTTGTGAAGTGCGGTCTGTGGTATGATTTTTGTTGGGAAAAAACCTAAAACCTATAGTAATTTATTGTGAACTTCTGGTCAGGTGACTACAGGGTTATAAACACAAAGTCAAATAGGGGTAATGCAGGAGTAGGTTTAATAATGAATAGGAAAATAGGAATGCGGGTAAGCTACTACAAACAGCATAGTGAACGCATTATTGTGGCCAAGATAGACACGAAGCCCATGCCTACTACAGTAGTACAAGTTTATATGCCAACTAGCTCTGCAGATAATGAAGAAATTGATGAAATGTATGATGAGATAAAAGAAATTATTCAGGTAGTGAAGGGAGACGAAAATTTAATAGTCATGGGTGACTGGAATTTGAGAGTAGGAAAAAGGAGAGAAGAAACACAATAGGTGAATATGGATTGGGGCTAGGAAATGAAAGAGGAAGCCGCCTGATAGAATTTTGCACAAAGCACAACTTAATCATAGCAAACACTTGGTTCAAGAACCATAAAAGAAGGTTGTATACATGGAAGAGTCCAGAAGATACTAGAAGGTATCAGATAGATCATATAATGGTGAGACAGAGATTAAGGAACCAGGTTATAAATTGTAAGACATTTCCAGGGGCAGATGTGGACTCTGACCAAAATCTATTGGTTATGAACTATAGATTAAAACTGAAGAAACTGCAAAAATCTGAGAATTTAAGGAGATGGGACCTGGATAAACTGACTAAATCAAAGGTTGTGCAGAGTTTCAGGGAGAGCATAAGGGAACAATTGACAGGAATGGGGGAAAGAAATACAGTAGAAGAAGAATGGGTAGCTCTGAGGGATGAAGTAGTGAAGGCAGCAGAGGATCAAGTAGGTAAAAAGACGAGGGCTAGTAGACATCCTTGGGTAACAGATGAAATATTGAAATTCATTGATGAAAGGAGAAAATATAAAAATACAGTAAATGAAGCAAGCAAAAAGGAATTCAAGTGTCTCAAAAATGAGATCGACAGGAAGTGCAAAATGGCTAAGCAGGGATGGCTAGAGGACAAATGTAAGGATGTAGAGGCTTATCTCACTAGGTGTAAGATAGATACTGCCTACAGGAAAATTAAAGAGACCTTTGGAGAAAAGAGAGCCACTTGTATGAATATCAAGAGCTCAGATGGAAACCCAGTTCTAAGCAAAGAAGGGAAAACAGAAAGGTGGAAGGAGTATATAGAGAGTCTATACAAGGGCGATGTACGTGAGGACAATATTATGGAAATGGAAGAGGCTGTAGATGAAGATGAAATGGGAGATACGATACTGCGTGAAGAGTTTGACACAGCACTGAAAGACCTGAGTCAAAACAAGGCCCCAGGAGTAGACAACATTCCATTGGGACTACTGACGGCCTTGGGAGAGCCAGTCCTGACAAAACTCTACCATGAGCAAAATGTATGAGACAGGCGAAATACCCTCAGACTTCAAGAAGAATATAATAATTCCAATCCCAAAGAAGCCAGGTGCTGACAGATGTGAAAATTACCGAACTATCAGTTTAATAAGCCATGGCTGCAAAATACTCACACAAAATCGTTACAGATGAATGGGAAAAGTTGATAGAAGCTGACCTCAGGGAAGATTCCGTAGAAATGTTGGAACACGAGAGGCAATACTGCCACTACGACTTATCTTAAAAGAAAGATTAAAGAAAGGCAAACTTACATTTCTAGCATTTGTAGACTTAGAGAAAGCTTTTGATAATGTTGACTGGAATACTCTCTTTCAAATTCTAACGGTGGCAGGGATAAAATACAGGGAGCGAAAGGCTATTTACAATTTGTACAGAAAACAGATGGCAGTTATAAGAGTCGAGGGGCATGAAAGGGAAGCACTGGTTGGGAAGGGAGTGAGTCAGGGTTGTAGCCTATCCCCGATGCTATTCTATCTGTATATTGAGCAAGCAGTAAAGGAAACAAAAGAAAAGTTCGGAGTAGGTATTAAAAGCCATGGAGAAGAAATAAAAACATTGAGGTTCACCGATGACATTGTAATTCTGTCAGAGACAGCAAAGGACTTGGAAGAGCAGTTGAACGGAATGGACAGTGTCTTGAAAGGAGGATATAAGATGAACATCAACAAAAGCAAAACGAGGATAATGGAATGTAGTCAAATTAAGTCGGGTGATGCTAAGGGAATTAGATTAGGAAATGAGACACTTAAAGTAGTAAAGGAGTTTTGCTATTTGGGGAGCAAAATAACTGATGATGGTCGAAATAGAGAGGATATAAAATGTAGACTGGCAATGGCAAGGAAAGTGTTTCTGAAGAAGAGAAATTTGTTAACATCAAGTATAGATTTAAGTGCCAAGAAGTCATTTCTGAAAGTATTTGTATGGAGTGTAGCCATGTATGGAAGTGAAACATGGACGATATATAGTTTGGACAAGAAGAGAATAGAAGCTTTTAAAATGTGGTGCTACAGAAGAATGTTTAAGATTAGATGGGTAGATCACATAACTAATGAGGAGGTATTGAATAGAATTAAGGAGAAGAGGAGTTTGTGGCACAAGTTGACAAGAAGAAGGGACCGATTGGTAGGATATGTTCTGAGGCATCAGGGAATCACAAGTTTAGCATTGGAGGGCAGCACAGAGGGTAAAAATCGTAGCAGGAGACCAAGAGATGAATACACTAAGCAGATTCAGAAGGATGTAGGTTGCAGTAAGTACTGGGAGATGAAGAAGCTTGCACAAGATAGAGTAGCATTGAGAGCTGCATCAAACCAGTCTCAGGACTGAATACTACAACAGCTCATGTTTGACTTCAGAAACTTGTTAGGGACTTACCTTCACATGATTTAAACATACACTCCTGGAAATGGAAAAAAGAACACATTGACACCGGTGTGTCAGACCCACCATACTTGCTCCAGACACTGCGAGAGGGCTGTACAAGCAATGATCACACGCACGGCACAGCGGACACACCAGGAACCGCGGTGTTGGCCGTCGAATGGCGCTAGTTGCGCAGCATTTGTGCACCGCCGCCGTCAGTGTCAGCAAGTTTGCCGTGGCATACGGAGCTCCATCGCAGTCTTTAACACTGGTAGCATGCCGCGACAGCGTGGACGTGAACCGTATGTGCAGTTGACGGACTTTGAGCGAGGGCGTATAGTGGGCATGCGGGAGGCCGGGTGGACGTACCGCCGAATTGCTCAACACGTGGGGCGTGAGGTCTCCACAGTACATCGATGTTGTCGCCAGTGGTCGGCGGAAGGTGCACGTGCCCGTCGACCTGGGACCGGACCGCAGCGACGCACGGATGCACGCCAAGACCGTAGGATCCTACGCAGTGCCGTAGGGGACCGCACCGCCACTTCCCAGCAAATTAGGGACACTGTTGCTCCTGGGGTATCGGCGAGGACCATTCGCAACCGTCTCCATGAAGCTGGGCTACGGTCCCGCACACCGTTAGGCCGTCTTCCGCTCACGCCCCAACATCGTGCAGCCCGCCTCCAGTGGTGTCGCGAAAGGCGTGAATGGAGGGACGAATGGAGACGTGTCGTCTTCAGCGATGAGAGTCGCTTCTGCCTTGGTGCCAATGATGGTCGTATGCGTGTTTGGCGCCGTGCAGGTGAGTGCCACAATCAGGACTGCATACGACCGAGGCACACAGGGCCAACACCCGGCATCATGGTGTGGGGAGCGATCTCCTACACTGGCCGTACACCACTGGTGATCGTCGAGGGGACACTGAATAGTGCACGGTACATCAAAACCGTCGTCGAACCCATCGTTCTACCATTCCTAGACCGGCAAGGGAACTTGCTGTTCCAACAGGACAATGCACGTCCGCACGTATCCCGTGCCACCCAACGTGCTCTAGAAGGTGTAAGTCAACTACCCTGGCCAGCAAGATCTCCGGATCTGTCCCCCATTGAGCATGTTTGGGACTGGATGAAGCGTCGTCTCACGCGGTCTGCACGTCCAGCACGAACGCTGGTCCAACTGAGGCGCCAGGTGGAAATGGCATGGCAAGCCGTTCCACAGGACTACATCCAGCATCTCTACGATCGTCTCCATGGGAGAATAGCAGCCTGCATTGCTGCGAAAGGAGGATATACACTGTACTAGTGCCGACATTGTGCATGATCTGTTGCCTGTGTCTATGTGCCTGTGGTTCTGTCAGTGTGATCATGTGACGTATCTGACCCCAGGAATGTGTCAATAAAGTTTCCCCTTCCTGGGACAATGAATTCACGGTGTTCTTATTTCAATTTCCAGGAATGTATTTGCCTTGCGTAGAGTAAGTGACAATGTATATTTACAAGGGTCATTCGGAAAGCGTGTTATGTTCAGCTGCAAGTCGTGCCACAGGGTGGTCTATTTTTCTCTCGGTCAGAGTTTGGCATTGGCTATTCACCCTAGTGGACAGTTCCTTGGTAGTCATACTGATATAAAAAGCTGAGTAATGATTGCAGCAGAGCTGGTAAATGGCAGGGCTGCTTACACAGGTGGTCCAACCTGATGGGGTAGCAGAAACGTGTGACGACTGGAATAGGAAGTGCCGGGTGGGTGGATTGGACCAGTCTTGCACCTGGGTCTTCCAAAGGAACGTGATGCTAGTGCCGAGGGGTTGTGACTGGGATTGGCACAGGGATGGACTAGGATGATGTGGAGGTTGGGTGGGTGATAGAACACCACTTGAGGAGGGGTGGGAGGGATCTCAGGCCAGGAGCAACGTACAGCAGCCTGTGGCACAACATGTGGCTGAACGCAACACACTCGATTTCAAAGGCTGCTTCACTACCCGAGCCATCTGGATCCTCCCCTCCACCACCAACTTCTCTGAATGGCACAAATGCAAGTTATCCTTACAAAACATTCTCCACTCCCATAACTATCCTGGCTTTAGCCTACAGTAACATAGTGTCCCCAGACTCTCCATCCAGCGGTTTCCAACCCCTCTGTCCTATCACCTCCTCCACTTTCTCATCTCCCACCCTCTGTGTTCCGGCCTCTACCAATGCACCCTGTCATATTTCTCTGCTCCTCTCCTCTCCTTTTCTTTGTTTTGCTCATTTTTTCCATACCCGACAGTCTCACGACACTGCTGCTGTTGGCATTCTACTCCCTGCATCCTCCACTTGACAGTATTCCTCTCTCCTCCCAACGGTACACTGTTATCACTTCTCCTTCCCCGCCCCCTCCAGATTGCTGCTTCCATTCCATGTGACAGCTGCATTCTGGTTTGAGCTGCCAGATTTGGAAATCATGTAAACGTGATGTGTGTTTGCTTGTGTGAATGAATTGTGTGGGTTTCTCTTCTTTTTTTCTGATAAACCCTGTGGCCGAAAGCTAATGTTTAAGTGTCTTTTAACTATGCCTATCTGCAACTTAACATGTCATCTTTACAGTACATTGATGATATTCCAACCTGGAGTTTCCATTGTTTACTATTCAGTGAAATGTTTGTATCTACACACACGCACACGCACGCGCGATCACAGTCTCTGCTGGCTGCTCACTCCTTCTATTCTGCTGAGAAGTTTCTTGAAAAATTAAACTGATTCTTGTTGTATTTTTGATTGTTTTTACTTAAACTTATGGCTTGACATTTTTCAGGTTAATAACATTTTATTCTTACCTCTTATTACTTTTTTGTTGTAATTTCATGTACTGACACGTTCCATGACCTTGGAGATTTGTTCCTCAATTTGGACCTACGAAACTTGACAAGCAAATAAAAGAAAATCATAAAGACGGGCCTGCAGGGTTAATTTGTTTTAGGCATCATAGTTATGGGTCATCATTCTGCCTGGTGGCTGCCTGGCTGACACATGAGTTACCTAAGCTAGTTTGAAAAGCATGATGGTTGAGAGGAGGAGAGTGAATATGTTTCTGATCATTGCACAGAGAAAGGGTGGTGGGGAGAGCTGTGGTTGTCGCTGAAACTGTTAGCAACATTTATCTGCAAAGGAGTCCACAGATTTCCTCTGGTAGTGTGTAGGTGTCTGGGAGCTACAACTGGTTTGCCTAGGTGTTCCGTAGAGGAATTATGAAGAGACAGGTAGGGGAGCACTTGGCACTTAAATTGATAGTAATGTTTATCTGCAAAGGTGTTGGTGAATTAAAACTGGTTTTGCTGTATTGGGGTGCCCTCTCCCTAAATGATTGACCACTGTTTGCGACAGTTACCATATCGGAGGTGATTACACATACAGGGTGTTACAAAAAGGTATGGCCAAACTTGCAGGAAACATTCCTCACACACAAAGAAAGAAAATATGTTATGTGGACATGTGTCCGGAAATGCTTACTTTCCATGTTAGAGCTCATTTTATTACTTCTCTTCGAATCATATTAATCATGGAATGGAAACACACAGCAACAGAACTTAGCAGCGTGACTCCAAACACTTTGTTACAGGAAATGTTCAAAATGTCCTCAGTTAGCGAGGATACATGCATCAACCCTCTGTCGCATGGAATCCCTGATGCGCTGATGCAGCCCTGGAGAATGGCGTACTGTATCACAGTCGTCCACAATACGAGCACGAAGAGTCTCTACATTTGGTACCGGGGTTTCGTAGACAAGAGCTTTCAAATGCCCCCATAAATGAAAGTCAAGAGGGTTGAGGTTAGGAGAGCGTGGAGGCCACGGAATTGGTCAGTCTTTACCAATCCATCGGTCACCGAATCTGTTGTTGAGAAGCGTACGAACACTTCGACTGATATGTGCAGGAGCTCCATCGTGCATGAACCACATGTTGTGTCGTACTTGTAAAGGCAAATGTTCTAGCAGCATAGGTAGAGTATCCCGTATGAAATCGTGATAACGTGCTCCATTGAGCGTAGGTGGAAGAACGTGGGGCCCAATCAAGATGTCACCAACAATGCCTGTCCAAACGTTCACAGAAAATCTGTGTCGATGACGTGATTGCACAATTGCATACAGATTCTCGTCAGCCCACACATGTTGATTGTGAAAATTTACAATTTTATCACGTTGGAATGAAGCGTCATCCGTAAAGAGAACATTTGCACTGAAATGAGGATTGACACATTGTCGGATGAACCATTCGCAGAAGGGTACCCATGGAGGCTAATCAGCTGCTGATAGTGCCTGCACAGGCTGTACATGGTACGGAAACAACTGGTTCTCCCATAGCACTCTCCATACAGTGACGTGGTCAACGTTACCTTGTACAGCACCAACTTCTCTGACGCTGACATTAGGGTTATCGTCAACTGCACGAAGAATTGCCTCGTCCATTGCAGGTGTCCTCGTCGTTCTAGGTCTTCCCCAGTCGCGAGTCATAGGTTGGAATGTTCCGTGCTCCCTAAGACGCCGATCAATTGCTTCGGACGTCTTCCTGTGGGGACACCTTCGTTCTGGAAATCGGTCTCAATACAAACGTACTGTGCCACGGCTATTGCCCCGTGCTAATCCGTACATCAAATGGGCATCTGCCAACTCCGCATTTGTAAACATTGCACTGACTGCAAAACCAAGTTCATGATGAACACTAACCTGTTGATGTTACTTACTGATGTGCTTGATGCTAGTACTGTAGAGCAATGAGTCGCATGTCAACACGAGCACCAAAGTCAACATTACCTTCCTTCAATTGCGCCAACTGGCAGTGAATCGAAGAAGTACAGTTCATACTGACGAAACTAAAATGAGAGCCCTAACATGGAAATTAAGTGTTTCCGGACACGCGTCCACATAACATCTTTTCTTTATTTGTGTGTGAGGAATGTTTCCTGAAAGTTTGGCCGTACCTTTTTTGTAACACCCTGTATATTGTGCAACTTTCTATACCATGACTGGGGATATGGTCTGGCGTAGTGCTAGGAAGGCCTGAGGAACACTCCAGTTTGCAACATGATGGGGACGATTGTGTGTGGAGTTCCGTACCCTACAGGCATTATCCAGCTAGTACAGGGGAAGAGTTCCTCATTATCTAGGAATGTTTTTGTAGCAGTCTTTCATATTTCCTCCTACATCTTGAGACCTGTTTGCCATTATTATAGCAAGCAGTAGATCACTCACCCAGAACTGAAACAGCAGCAATGTCATCCAACAGGCCAGAGTGGATTGTACCGAACTATTCTTGGTGACTGCTAGACACTTTGTCTGACATCATATTCTGAGCACCAGCATTCATGGCTACACACCAACACATCACAATATGAGGGTGATCTAAGCTGCAGGTGACCTGATTTTGCTGCTCACCTCCCCAGAGGAGTATACACATACAGAATTTTTTTGTTGGAAGCATCACAATTTTACTATGATGTCACACAACCTAGTAATGTAGTTTGGTATTACACAATATCTTTGGTTAGAAATTGGTACTGCTTGTAGAATTCTCTATGACATGATGTACTATTTCTACCAATATCTGCATTTGCAACAAACACTGTGACATCTCTCTCTCTCTCTCTCTCTCTCTCTCTCTCTCACGCACAACCACACACACACACACACACACACACACACACACACACACACACGTAATGTGGAGTGGTGGCTTAACGACGACACATAAATTGGGACACAACATCATGACACAACATTGCAACACAACACGACATGATATTGACGTATATTTCACATAATTGGGTAAATTGTGGAAAAATGAAAGTAATTACGTATTTGTCTGGGTGTGACATCTGCTGGAGCCTTGAAATATGAATTTCTTACTAACAAATAGTCCTTGTGTAATGATGTAATTTGTTATTAATAAATAGATGAGGGCTACAACTCATCCCACTCGGATGAGCCAATTATACAGGATCAAGCTGGAGCAGTGTGCCTCAGTATCAGTGATATCTGATTCAGCCACATGCTGCATTGTGATTGCCTGAGAGCATTATGACTCGACACAATGTAATGAACAGTCTTGTGTAAATAGTGAAAATACATAAAACTGTGGGAAACCTGGTGAGAAAGCAAAAACGGTTGAAAAATATGTTAAATTGAGCTAAATATGGAAGATACATAAAATGAGAGTACCTACATATCTCTAATTCTTCAGTCATTCATGTGATATGTTGACATGTTGTGACATTGGGTATTCTGCCACATTTTCATGTCATACTCACACAATATTTCGACAGCATGATTCGCTGTTTACTTCAGGTGCTCCCTGAGACTGGTCCTTGGACAGAACTGGTGGATTGGGTCCAATATTTATACATTTGATGGTGCTAATCGCTCTGTTTTCAGTCTACGTCGCTTACGGCACTCCCATTGTGGCCCACACTTCCACGGGTGGCTCTAGTTGTCCTCTCTTGTTGCTGGTGCTCCAACCGCCATCCACACCTGACCTAGCTGTCCTCTGGTGTTGTGCCCATTGTCTGATGCTATGTTTCGCAACCGCACGGTGCCAGGCATTCTATCTGCTGACTGCTGTTGCCTTGGCCATCATCCAGATGTTTTGGATTTTGTGTGTGAAGTCCTTGCCTTTTAGGGCAGGCCTCTGTTTTTATATTTCTCATCTGGTGCTCCAGGCGTTCCATCTCCTCTGTGGGGACATTCAGGTGTTTTGTCCTACATCTCTTACTGTCGGGTCGATCTAGTGTTGTGTCACTTCCAATCTGTAATGTTTGGTGCTCTGTCCAATCGTTGTTTTCTCAGTCTCTGCTCCCATCTCTGTTTCAGAAACTCAATGTTGTCTCTGTTGTGTTTTCAGACGATTGAGAGCTGGATTCCAGGTGGTACTGAGCTAGTATCAAGTGTCACAGTTGATGAGATGTGATCTTCATCTCAACGGATTTTGGGACAGTGTCATAAAAGAATCCACCAAGATGAAGGTCATAGAGAATCTCATCAACCGTGACACTGGACACCAGCTCAGCACTACTTGGAATCCAGCACTGATGCATCTGTAAACACAGTGAAGACAACATGGAGATTCAAAGAGAAACAGAAATGGGAATGGAGACTGACAAAACAGCAACTGCACAGAGCATCAGACACTACAGACTCTAGGTAACACGTCACTGGACGGGCCCGGCAGTAGCAGATGTGAGACCGAACACCTGATGTTCCCACAGAGGAGACAGAACACCTGGAGTACACTGGCGGCCTGCCCCAACAGGCAAGGACTTCACACACGACGCCCAAGACAACCTGAGGATGGCCGAGGCAGCAGCAATCGGCGGAAGAACACCAGGCGAGGCACGGATGAGAAACAGGGTATCAGACGATGGCCACGATACCAGAGGACAGCCGAGCCGGTTGCAGACGACAGTCGAAACGCCGGTGGCAAGAGAGGACAACTAGAGCCACTATCTGTGGACACGTACTGTAGACAGTGCACCTGACGTGGCCCAAACTGGAAATGGATTGCCCGAGGTGCGGCTCCTGAGGGCAGCATCTCTGACAGCAACAACATCTTCCACCGTACCTGCGACGGTGGCGAGACACGGCAGAAGGATGATCTCGAGATCACTGTGCAGAATGCCAAGTGACCAGAGGCACCCACAGTCCCTGTCCCTCTCTACGTCCAGCACCCGGGTGAGAAATTGGTGGTGTTCCTTCGCACACTAGAGGGAACTACATCTGCGATAAAGGCATAAACTGCTTAAACGACGATACTCTTCTGGAGGTGCAAGTCGAATCCTGGAGCAACTATGAGGTCCTATAGCCTATTCTTGACAAATACAATGTTCCCGCACTGGAGCACTTGCCACAGAAAAGGAAGACAACGGAAGCCGAGGTATTCCTCGGAGGGCTACCGTGGATGTACAACGAAGACACGGTCCACAAAGGATTTCTGCATACCAGATTCAGAGGTGTGGCACACTGGCTGTGCAGCATTACAAATGAATGGAAACTGCTGCTGTTCATCGTAGTGGTGGACATAGCAGAGAACCAGAGATGCAGGAAGGCAGTAGATGCCATCTTCAAGGTGCACAAGCTGCTCGGTTTTCAGGTGCGAGTTGAACCTCTTCCAGTGGGACTTGACAGCAAGCCGCAATTATTTAGGTGCCAAGAAGACGGACACATGAGAAAATATTGTCGCAATCAGCCAAAATGTGTAGAAAGTGCTGACAAACACGCCAGCCACAATTGCACATTGCAGAAGAAAGATCAGATAACGCGTCTCACTGTGGCAGGCCTCACGTAGCAAAGTGATGTCGGTAAAGATTCCACAGGCCATAGCTACATCATAAGTAAAATGCCGAGTGCCACGCGTGCGAAATCGGCAGAAGCAGGTCGATCCAATAGAAAATGCTGCCAGAGGGGAAGAAGGCACAGTAAAGCTGCGGCTTCCACCACTGAGCTGTGGTAACAGAGCAGGTGTCTCGTCTCCCACGTGGCCAGCAGCCCCTCCACTAGTGAGAGAGGTGGAGGGGGAAGCTGGCGGCTCAGCACAGAGTGGAGGCAGTCAGCACGGGCACGCCGTGAGGGTCAAAATGTTGCAGTGACACAACAACCACTGGCGAAGAAGAAGACTGCTGGACAGTGTTAACACTACTCTAGAAGAGGCCTAATCCCACTTCAGGATGGCGCTCCATGCTGTGTGCCTCTTATTGAGGGAGGTGTACCACTGTCATCTGCAAATGGAGTCGTGTGTGTGCCAAACCGGTGCTCATCAGCTTGTCTCGTCTTCCTCCCAAATGGAGGGCCGCCGCAGAGAGATATAAATGTCAGACCGAAGATGAGCACAGCAGTGCAGACGTCTGAGGTGTTCGACTGATTTAGCATCCTGACGAGACCTCGAGACTTGGAAGAATTTAACTGAAAGGACACGTATTATCGAGGAAGTGAGAAAGCTGCCGTAGTAGGAGCCAGACCTGGCATAATACTTAAGGTGTCAACACTATTAGCTCTAACCGGGGCTTTCGGAGATTTCCCCTCAGCTGTAAGGCGAATGCCAGAGCTGTCCCCCAAATGCTGTTCACAAAACTGCTAATTAGGAGACACGCTATCTCAGGCGAATTGCCCCAAACACGTGACAAAAAGAATCCCAAAATACGAAGATAGAACAATGGCAACGAAGAGTCTGAGAAGTTTCGATTGACTCTCTCGACCCCCTAAAGAGGCAGGGAATGGAAGGTTAAAAAAAATCGAGGATCTCCTGCCTCCTGCTGAGAGAGGTTTACAATTATCAGCCACAAGTGGTGTTGCGAGAGTCACAGATTGGCACATGTCAAAATGGTCTCCCAGGTGGAAGGCTGCCCACTACAACACCGATAGACGCAGACTCCCCTCCCAGATGACCTCGAGGGTCAGCACGGGAAGGTAAACAGCGAGAAGATGACGGTGAGCCACTGTGCGACACAAGTGCCAGAGGTCGACAGAAAAGACAGTATCTCAGTCACCCAAATGGAGAGAACCAACCAATCAGTGCAAACCACTGAATTCATCAACAGCCATAACTGTGCAATTAACACAGAATGGCTGGAAGATTCGATCTCAAATGAAGAAGAACAGGGCAAAAAATGGCAACATAACTGGATGCTCTACCACCACTTCAAGGAGAAGGACAACACCCGACAGTCTAAATCCACAGCAAGGAGACTTCACTGCTACGAGCAGACGAATCTTGAAAAAACGAACACAACAAGGTGAAAATGCCACAGTACCCCAGCAAGTGGAAACCCAGCACTCCTGGCCAGGGGTTTCAGAGGTTTCCCTGTGGCTGTAACTCGGGCCTCTTGCAACTCCTCCTACACTCCCAGTTGAAATACAGCAAATATTTACCCCCCACTCCACCAAAGATGCATGTGGAACAGGATGTTGGCAAAGCTCATGCAAAAATGTGTGCACTAGCAAGACTAGCCTTTCCCTGTGAGAGAAAGGAATTAAATGTGCTGGGGGGGGGGGGGGGGGGGGGGGGAAGAAAAACACCCAGTATCAGGGAGCTACTGAAGAAGACAGTGAGTCATTCCATCAAAATATTGTGTGAGAACGACGCGAACAACTGGCAGAAGCCTCTATTATTCAACATGTCTACCTACATATCTGCCCGGTGTGGTCTCTGCTGGTGCCACATAATGCTAAATTGTTATTAACAAGTACAACTCGTGTGACTTATTTGTTGTGGACATACAGACTCTGCCTACAACCTCTCCCTATGCTATCTACCTACAGAGCGACTCCCAGTTATAAAACAAGAAAATTATGGGAAAAATACAAACGTGTGAAAAATACATAAAATTTGGGAAACTATGAACATGTACAAAAATACATAAAAATGAATGTACTTTCATACCTGCTTAGTTGCTGCACTGCTGGCACCTTGAATGGTGATATATGAAATTGGTATCAACAAATAGAACTGAAGTGATGTGACTTAACATAATGTGTTATTAACAAATACAACACAAGTGACACAATTTGTTATAAAAAAGCAGGTCCAGAGTGGTGGGAAGTGGAGGAGGAGAGGGATTTGCCACCATTTTTATGTCACATAACGATTACAGAGTTACGTCATGACCTTGAATGCAACTAGTGCAATTGCTTGGGTGACCTTGATCAATGCCCAGTACTCCAGCGGAGAAGAAGTGGGTGCACCAAGGGGCCCAAGTGAGTAACCTGACACCAGATGTCGTTATCTTATATGGCGATAAAATATCATTTATAACCAGTCTCAACTCAAATATTTCCTGCAAAACTCAAAAAAACTAATTTCCCAATGCTGTTCACTGATGATACATTTCTCATTATAAGATGAACATGATGGGCACAACTATGTATGTACTCTGTGTTATGATAGAATTTTTTCACAGTAGCTTCTATGCCACCAGAGGAACCAGCCATAACAAGTACCCTAATGTAGGTCTGTGCAATTAATTTCTGGGAAGTTTCATTTTCACCAGGATTTGATGATGATTCAATTTTGTCATGAAAACTTAAGGTCAATCGAAAGCAACCACAGAAATGAATACAGTTTTTCAACACACACCTATTATGCCTAGCTTTTTCATCATATTCCACAAATTTCCTTCTGTACCTACCCTCCAGTTATTTAACTACATTGACAGCTCCTAAAAGTGCCAGTTAAAAAATGTTGATGAAGAGCTAAGATTCATGCTTCTTTACTTTGGTACTCAGATGACTTATGCCCGTAACTTTGACTTTTGTTCACAAGGGACCGTTGTCAAACAACAGGCATGGGCAGCAGAATAATGCATTTTTAACTGCACAGCCACATAACCAGTTAGTGTTTTTATAAGTATATATTCAATGTGCTCTCCTATAGTGCCAATTTTCAGTATTAATATTTTGCATAATATTTAAAGCTGCTAATGGCCATTGTAGTTCCTTTATATCAAGCATCTTCTTATTAGAAATGTGAGAAAAGTCAGTACCCTGTAAATTTTTTATGCTATTTATTTTCACTCACACTTGACCACCTAGAATCTATGTAACCAGTTTGTTCTCTCTGCCCAGAATGAATCAGATACAGCAATGCATCTTCTTATTAGAAATGTGAGAAAAGTCTGTACCCTGTCAATTGTTTATGCTATTTATTTTCACTCACACTTGACCACCTAGAATCTATGTAACCAGTTTGTTCTCTCTGCCCAGAATGAATCAGATACAGCAATGCAAAGCAAACTGCAGTATCAAGGATCAAAGAACCAATACGCTAAATCACCTCAAAAAATCAGAATTTCTACACACGGTGTTCTCAGAAATAATGTAAATACACACGATAAAAATTACGGCAGCAGTAACATCACCAATCGCAATACTCTAGCCACTTTCCAAAAGGTCACAATTTTAGCCTCAGTTACTATTGTCTAAAACATAAAAGGGACTTATGCTGATTAAAAAACATTTCACATCCATATGTATGTGATTACTCTGAAATTCACATTTAAGTGCCTGGTAGAGGGTCATTGAACCACCATCAAGCTACTTATTTGCTGTTCCACTCTTGAACAGTGCATGTGGACAATGAACACTTAAATTTCCTCTGTGCAAGCTCTGATTTCATTATGATGGCCGTCTCTAATCATATAGATGGGCACCAACAAAATATTTTCACACTATAAGGAGAAAGTCAGTGACTGAAATATTGTGAGAATGCCCTGCCACACCAAAAAATGCCTTTGTTTTAATGACTGCTACTGAGCGAGGTGGTGCAGTGGTTAGCACACTGGACTCACATTTAGGACGATGATAGTTCAAACCCACATCCAACCATCAAGATTTAGGTTTTCCACTATTTCCCTATATCACTCCAGGAAAATGCCAGGATGGTTCTTTTGAAAGGGCAAGGCCACAGTTCCCTTCCTAATCCACGACACAATGTTAGCTTGTGCTTCATCTCTAATGACCTTGATGTTGATGGCACATTAAACCCAATCTTTCTTACTTTCTTTTAATGATTGCCACACTAATTCACCGTGGCACACTCTCCCTTATTTTGCAGTAATACAAAACGTCCTCCTTCATCAATCCTATCTGATGCAGACCCTATGCTGCACAGCAGTACTACAGAAGAGGGTGGACAAGTGTAGTGTAAGCAGTCTCTTTAGCAAACCTGTTACATTTTCTAAGTGTTCTGCCAATAAATTGCAGTCTTTGGCTTGCTTTCCCCACAAGATTATCTGCATGATCATTCCAGTTTAAGTTATTCATAATTGTAACCCCTAAATATGTAGCTGAGTTTACACCCTTTAGATTTGTGTAATTTATCTTGTGGCTAAATTTAACAGATTCTTTTTAGTGCTCATGTGGCTGACTTCACAGTTTTACATGATTTAGAGTCAGTTGCCACTCTTTGCACCAGACAGATATATTGTTTTAAATTTTGAAATTTATTTTGATCACCTCACTACTTTACATGATGGTAACTGATAGCATCCTGTGCAAACAGTATAAGAGGGCTGCTCAGATTGTCTCTATATTGTTTATGTAGATCAGGGAGGGTCTATATCACTTCCTTGGGGAACACCAGATATTACTTCTGTTTTATATGATGACTTTCTGTCAGTTGTTATGAACTGTGACCATTCTGACAGAAACTCATGAATCCAGTCACACAACTAAAATGGCACTCCATAGGCACACAGTTTAATTAGAAGTCGTTTGTGAGAACAGTTTCAAAAGCCTGCTGGAAATCTAGAAACATGGATTCCATTTAATGTTCCCTGTTGATAGCACTCATTACTTCAAGAGAATAAAGAGCTAGTTGTGTTTCACAAGAACAATAGTTTCTGAATGTGTGTTTGCTTTTGTCAATAAATGTTTTCTTCAAAGTGATTAATAATGTTTGAGCACAGTAAATCAACATTTGTGTTATGAGCCACAAATTCAGTGGATTACTCTTGTTTTCTTTCTGAGGTATTGGCGTGACTGGTGCAACTTTCCAGTCTTTGCATACGGATCTCTCTGCGAGCAAGGGGTCGTATACGATTCCTAAGTATGGAGCTATTGTATCAGCATATTCTGAAAGGACCTTGACTGGCATACAGTCCGGGCAGGAAGCCTTGCCTTTCTTAACTGTTTTAAGCTGTTTCACTATACTGAGGATATTTACTTCTAAGTTGCTCATGGGTGCAGTTGTTCCTGATTCCTTTGGATATCTACCCTCAAAACAGGATTATTATGACTGATGCTGAAATATCGATATTTATAAAACTAAGGGTGGCAGAATAGGGTACATTAGCAGCTTGAGTAACAAATTAACGTTGCTGGAGGAGAGAGAGGTTGGTGAAGTGTTCTCTGTAGAGTGGTGCATTCAGAACTGTTTCTGGTCACGGAGTTGGCACACCGGTTGCAACACCCCGTGACGTCACTTGTGAGCATACTACCCTTCTGCAAATTGCTGCAGATATCAAAGCTGGGCCATCAACAAGTGTCAGCGAGTGAACCATTAATTCTAACATCATCGATGTTCAGAGCCGAAGGCCCACTCGTGTTCCCTTTATGACTGCACGACACGAAGCTTTACACCTCACCTGGGCCTGTCAACACTGAGGTTGGGCTGTTGATGACTGAAACATGTTGCCTGGTCAGACACGTCTTATTTCAAATTGTATTGAGTGGATGGGCGTGTACAGGTGTGGGGACAACTTCATGAATCCGTGGACCCTGCATGTCAGCAGGGGACTGTTCAAGGTGGTGAAGGCTCTGTAATAGTGTGAGATGTGTGCAGCTGGAGAGATGTGGGACTCCTGATATGTCTAGATACAACTTTTACAGGTGACACGTATGTAAGCATCCTGTCTGATCACCTGCATACATCCATATCTATTGGGCATTCCAACAGACTTGGGCTATTCCAGCAGGACAATGCAGACCCTTCATGTCAGCAGGGAACTGTTCAAGCTGGTGGAGGCTCTGTAATGGTGTGGGGTGTGTGCAGTTGGAGTTATATGGACCCCTGATGTGTCTAGATACAGGTGAAATGCATGTAAGCACCACGTCTGATCACCGGCATACATTCATGTCGAATGTGCATTTCAATGCACTTGAACAATTACAGCAGTACAACGCAACATCCCATACATCCAGGATGTTGAGGAGGCCCTGCCGGTGGCGATAGAGAGCACTGGGAGCACCCGACTGCAAATTGTTGCTCATGTCGGCACCAACTCCTGCCGCCTGGCTTCAGAGGTCATCCTCAGTTCGTACAGGTGGGTGGCGGAATTGGTGAAGGTGGAAAGGCTCGCTCGTGGGGTGGAATCTGAGCTAACTATTTGTAGTATCGTTCCCAGAACCGATCGCAGTCCTCTGGTTTGGAGCCGAGTAGAAGGCTTAAACCAGAAGCTCAGACGATTCTGAGGAGATCTGGGGTGCAAATTTCTCGACCTCCGCTATCGGGTGGAGAAATGTAGGGTCCCCCTGAATAGGTCAGGCGTTCACTACACGCCGGAAGTGGCTACAATGGTAGTGGAGTATGTGTGGAGTGCACATGTGGGTTTTTTAGGTTAGAGAATTCCCTCCCTAGGCCCGACAAGACGCCACCTGAGAAGCGGCAAGATAGGAGTAGGCAAAATGCAACAGGGAATAACAATATTAATGTGCTAATAGTAAGCTGCAGGAGCGTCTATAGAAAGGTCCCAGAACTGCTCTCATTAATAAACGGTCACAACGCACATATAGTACTAGGGACAGAAAGTTGGCTGAAACCAGACGTAAACAGTAATGAAATCCTAAACACAGATTGGAATGTATACTGCAGAGACAGGCTGGACAGTGAAGGGGGAGGCGTGTTTACAGTGATAAGAAGTGCAATAGTATCAAAGGAAATTGACGGAGATTCGAAATGTGAAATAATTTGGGTGAAGGTCACAGTTAAAGCAGGCTCAGACATGGTAATTGGATGTCTCTATAGGCACCCTGGCTCAGCAGCTGTTGTGGCTGAGCACCTGAAGGATAATTTGGATAATATTTTGAGTAGATTTCCCCACCATGTTATAGTTCTGGGTGGAGATTTTAATTTGCTGGATATAGACTGGGAGACTCAAACGCTCATAACGGGTGGCAGGGACAAAGAATCCAGTGAATTTTTTTTAAGTGCTTTATCTGAAAACCACCTTGAGCAGTTAAACAGAGAACCGACTCGTGGCGATAACATATTAGACCTTCTGGTGACAAACAGACCCGAACTATTTGAAACAGTTAACGCAGAACAGGGAATCGGCAATCATAAAGCGGTTACTGCATCGATGATTTTAGCCATAAATAGAAATATTAAAAAAGGTAGGAAGGTTTATCTGTTTAGCAAAAGTGACAAAAAGCAGATTACAGAGTACCTGATGGGTCAACACAAAAGTTTTGTCTCAAGTACAGATAGTGTTGAGGATCAGTGGACAAAGTTCAAAACCATCGTACAATATGCGTTAGATGAGTATGTGCCAAGCAAGATCATAAGAGATGGAAAAGAGCCACTGTGGTATAACATCTGAGTTAGAAAACTGCTGTGGAAGCAAAGGGAACTTCACAGCAAACATAAACGTAGCCAAAGCCTTGCAGACAAACAAAAATTACGCGAAGCAAAATGTAGTGTGAGGAGGGCTATGTGAGAGGCATTCAATGAATTCGAAAGTAAAGTTCTATGTACTGACTTGTCAGAAAATCCTAAGAAATTTTACTCTTATGTCAAAGCGGTAGGTGGATCAAAACAAAATGTCCAGACACTCTGTGACCAAAATGTTACTGAAACAGACGATGACAGACTAAAGGCCGAAATACTAAATGTCTTTTTCCAAAGCTGTTTCACAGAGGAAGACTGCACTGTAGTTCCTTCTGTAGATTGTCACACAGATGACAAAATGGTAGATATTGAAATAGATGACAGAGGTATAGAGAAACAATTAAAATCGCTCATAAGAGGAAAGGCCGCTGGACCTGATGGGATACCAGTTCGATTTTACACAGAGTACGCGAAGGAACTTGCCCCCCTTCTTGCAGTGGTGTACCGTAGGTCTCTAGAAGAGCGTAGTGTTCCAAAGGATTGGAGAAGGGCACAGGTCATCCCCATTATCAAGAAAGGACGTCGAACAGATGTGCAGAACTATAGACCTATATCTCTAACGTCGATCAGTTGTAGAATTTTGGAACACGTATTATGTTGGAGTATAATGACTTTTCTGGAGACTAGAAATCTACTCTGTAGGAATCAGCATGGGTTTCGAAAAAGACGGTCGTGTGAAACCCAGCTCGCGCTATTCGTCCACGAGACTCAGAGAGCCATAGACACGGGTTCACAGGTAGATGCCGTGTTTCTTGACTTCCGCAAGGCGTTCGATACAGTTCCTCACAGTCGTTTAATGAACAAAGTAAGAGCATATGGACTATCAGACCAATTGTGTGTTGGATTGAAGAGTTCCTAGATAACAGAACGCAGAACGTCATTCTCAATGGAGAGAAGTCTTCCGAAGTAAGAGTCATTTCAGGTGTGCCGCAGGGGAGTGTCATAGGACCGTTGCTATTCACAATATACATAAATGACCTTGCGGATGACATCGGAAGTTCACTCAGGCTTTTTGCAGATGATGCTGTGGTGTGTCGAGAGGTTGTAACAATGGAAAATTGTACTGAAATGCAGGAGGATCTGCAGCGAATTGACGCATGGTGCAGGGAATGGCAATTGAATCTCAATGTAGACAAGTTTAATGTGCTGCAAATACATAGAAAGATAGTTCCCTTATCATTTAGCTACAAAATAGCAGGTCAGCAACTGGAAGCAGTTAATTCCATAAATTATCTGGGAGTACGCATTAGGAGTGATTTAAAATGAAATGATCATATCAAGTTGATCGTTGGTGAAGCAGATGCCAGACTGAGATTCATTGGAAAAATCCTAAGGAAATGCAATCTGAAAACAAAGGAAGTAGGTTACAGTACGCTTGTTTGCCCCTGCTTGAATACTGCTCAGCAGTGTGGGATCTGTACCAGATAGGGTTGATAGAAGAGATAGAGAAGATCCAACGGAGAGCAGTGCGCTTCATTACAGGATCATTTAGTAATCCCGAAAGTGTTATGGAGATGATAGGCAAACTGCAGTAGAAGACTCTGCAGGAGAGACCCTCAGTAGCTCGGTACGGGCTTTTGTTAAAGTTTTGAGAACATACCTTCACCGAAGAGTCGAGCAGTATATTGCTCCCTCCTACGTATATCTCGCGAAGAGACCATGAGGATAAAATCAGAGAGATTAGAGCCCACACAGAAGCATACAGACAATCCTTCTTTCCACGAACAATACGAGACTGGAATAGAAGGGAGAACCGATAGAGGTACTCAGGGTACCCTCCGCCACACACCGTCAGGTGGCTTGCGGAGTATGGATGTAGATGCAGATGTAGATTTAGATTACAAAAAGACATTAGACAATGCTGAATTCTGATTCAAGATATATAGTTCAACTAACAAATACTAAAATGAGGTATTGGAGAAATGATATATTGGTGTGTGTAACTTCCAAAGGAACATACATTTCTATCAAATGGTTTATTAACTTTTTGAAATATATGCTGTTGCAGCAGCAAGAGCCAATGCCAAAAATTAAATGTTCAATAAAATTTTCTTCTTCATTCAGACTTGCCTCCATGGTAAGGAGAACACTGCTACAAGCACACTGATTGACAAATTGTATGATCTGATAAAGAAATCGTTATCAATTACAGGTTGTTGACTAGACCATCATTGTTATTCTTATTAATAATGTTCAGTATTACAGTGGTCGTAAAAAATAACAGGCAAAATAAATAAAAACATACATAAGGTCACTGAGCAAAAGTTTCAAAAATACAGAAACTTTTTTGCGGGCATTACAGTAAATTTGAAATTTTTACCTAAAGTTTTTAAAACGGAATAGTAGCTTCTTGAAGGATGCTGTTTTTCATCAAAAAGTTGAAGCCACATCAGAAACTGAATAACCAGCTGCTGACACTCAGGCCTGTGGTCATGATTCATCTGCCTGGAACCACTTTCCTCTTAGCAAGCAAGCTAAGTGTCTTCTTTAGAGCCGAATATCCACTGCACTGCAATAAGACATATGCAGGTTATAGTTTGGTCCAGCAACATTGAGATGAAAAAGATCAATCCAGGTGTCCAAGACATCTGTAGTCTCAAGTACACCTAGAAAAACTGTGGCAATTTGGTGGCTGCATAACAAACAGAGATATTCTGACAGGAGTACTCAAGAGCAGCTTGCACCTTGGTAATTCTCATTCACATAAAACTGCTTTCATCATTGCACCAATTCCATTGTCACAGCGAACATACTCTTGAAAAATGAAAGAAATTACTTTTCTGGTGTTCACAGAATGTCATCATCACGGGTCCTTGATGACCCTAAAGGTTGTGAAGTGATGCTGGGAGATATCTCTTCATCCATTCTGTTCCCACTGCAATTATTACAGACCCATCCCAGTCTACCCGTAGTTCAGCGGTCTCTAACATTACAAGGTGGTCTTGCAGTAATGGCAGTGTAGTGTTTTTACTAAGACTACCACATCTTTAGCTGTTGACACCCTCACAGAAATGTGACAGCACAAATCCTGTACAGCACATTCCAGCCTCCAGTTATCCCATTGTCTCCCTAAACTGCAAGGATTGCCGAAGCATCTTGTATTGACCCACTTAAGTTTTGATGCACACAGTTTCTGTTGACATTTCTGGAATAGGCTCCAGTGTTACTCCCATGTACATTCACTCAGACTCCTTCCAATAACACTAGCAGTAGGATACGAAGGCACTCTAGATTAGAGATGGGCAGACTCGTTCATCCTTGGGAACTAGTTCACTGGTGATCTCTCTTTTTTGGGAACCATTCAGTTTTACTCGTTCATCATTCATTTGTGCTTAGTATACGGTTCTTATAAAAAATTGAAAATTAGTAGCATAGGTGACCGAAGATGGAAGGTGCCAAGAGGGGGCACTTGCCTCCATCCTGGAGTACAGAGTTTTTATTCATAACAGAATTCTCACACACTTGTAATTTTCGTGATTCTGCAAAACCTCTCATTTATCAACTGTGGCATTATGTGGCTGATTGCAGTGAAATAATATAAGGTGGAGCACAAAAAACTGGCCTTGAGTACAGACTGCTTGATAATTACGCACGATTTGTTGACCGCTACGAGCAGAATAGATAAACATCTAATAATTAGGCGGTAAAGAAATAACAAATAAGCTAATGCAAACAACAACTTCGAAACAATAGATAACGACTGGTAGGCGACAATGGGCAGCCTAGTACTCAGGGCCGATTTTTTGTGCGCCACTCCGTACCACTGAAATAATATTGCAGAAGTTATCACATTCTCTTTACAATATGTGACACCATGCATTCTATTATGGAACACGGACATCATTCAGCTGTTAAGTCGGTCTGCCTTCCATAACAGTGAACATGATCTTTTACCTTGGATCAAAAAAAGACAAAAAATGGCCACTCGTGTGTGCTGTGCTGACTTCCTTTGCATGTGGAATAAAAAAAATCTTGCCTTTTGACAAGTATTTCTTCTGCTGTTTATTGAAATAGTGAAGTAAGCTGATATACTATTTTGTTACCTGACAAGATGTATATATTACATACCATGTAATTTACATAATTATAAAATACCTTTTAACTACTGGTCATGGAAGCTGAATAGAATACGAAAAGAACCAGAAGTTCAGAGTTCAAAAAAGGTTTGAAACAGATCTAGAATGGGCATTGTAATGTAACGGACTACTGAAACTACCGATACCACCAGCTGGCAAGGTGTGCGGTGCCATCAATCAACTTGAAGGAGCAAGTGAACTTTAACTACGTAAACATAAAGTGAAATATTATTATTTTGTTACAAAACTCTTAATATGATGACAATAATGAGGTATATTACCACAGAATTATATTATAAACACTTTTCATTTATCATACTATGTTTTTCATATATGTATATGTGCGATGTACAACCAAGGTTGTCAGTACTGCACAATTTGTAAGCTCTGTGAACAGGAGCCAGTTGTTGGCGGGTGTAGAGACAATGGGCGGTTGGTGTTGAGACGTCTTGTAATATGCATGCTTTGAGAAGGTCAAGGATAGAGGGAACAAAAAATGTATTGGAAAAGCTCTTACAATCAAAATTATTGAATATTGTCATGATCAGCATTTATAAAATAAAAGCTGGAAGTTTAACTATGTGTCAGTTCTTACGCAGCAGAAGACACCCTGGACCTCAAATTGATTTAACAAAAAGTGTATGGCGAGATTCATCACTGGACGATGAGCGTGCAACAACGACCAATAAAGGTAAGAAAGTTATATTACTCTAAATTCAAATTGTGATGATACCTATCTTTCTCCATGTCTTCAACCCTGTATTGTACTTTGTTGTTAGAGTGAACAGCGTGATGGGGACTGGTGGTCAAGTAGGCACACCAGGGAGACCACACAGGTTTAAAATGATAATTTGTAGCTTTATATACTGCTACTGATAATAATAACCATGTGAAGAAGGACAAGTCCGGCTGAGGGAGAAAGAGACCGACGGGAATGGGACCGAGGCTGGAATGGGACTGATCGTTTCTCGTTCCCAGGAACTAAAAGTAGAAAACTGTGACCAAAATGAACTATGAAAGACCGTTTCTTAGAATTCATTCATCGCTTGTTCTGTTCATCTTGATGAACCATTCCTTGGGACCCATTAGTTCACGAATAAGCTATCTCTACTCTAGGTGGAATATGGATAGTGCAGATCACTGGTCAAATCAGCTGATACAACTACACTTGCTGATCAGATAGATAAATGTAACAGTTTTCAGTTCCCTCGCCCATTCCACTGGCTTCACTCCACATACAACTGTCTTTATGTAGGCAGGGGGAACTGCAAGAAAATTAACTGCAAAGTATTAACAACATCCAACAATAGTATTATAGTTCCAAAAATCATCTTAAATGGAAACAATACACATTTTGGTTAAGAGACAGGAATACTATGTAAACATCACAGTTCATGAAGAAACTGTTTATACAGACACTATCTCCAACTTCCATGAGAAATCTGCAGAACCATGTTATGAGAACCAGTAACCATAGGCTGTTCAGTTCAAAGCTAATTTTTTTGCTGAAAAAAGTCAGTATTCACTTAATGAATTTTAAAGTTAGAAGTAGTAAGAACACATAAATATATTACAACAACTTGTATATTGATATTATTGATGTCTGCTTGTGTCTGTATATGTGTGGATGGATATTTGTGTGTGTGCGAATGTATATCCGTCCTTTTTTCCCCCTAAGATAAGTCTTTCCGCTCCCGGGATTGGAATGACTCCTTACCCTCTCCCTTAAAACCCAAATCCTTTCGTCTTTCCCTCTCCTTCCCTCTTTCCTGACGAAGCAACCGTTGGTTGCGAAAGCTAGAATTTTGTGTGTATGTTTCTGTTTGTTTGTGTGTCTATCAACGTGCCAGCGCTTTCGTTTGGTAAGTCACATCATCTTTGTTTTTAAAAATAAATAAACATTTTATCATAAAACAAGAATAAACCACTTACTTTACCAGAAGACTATTACCATAAAAATTTATATCAACAAGTTGTCATAATTTTAAACAATTTTTACAACTAACAATAGATTTATATAATGGTGGCTACTATATTTATAATGTGAAACATAATAAGTTATTTAGAGTACATGATAAATCATCAATTTTCTATAGCTGATAAGCACATGAAATGAACAGTGCACAATTTCTTTTAATTATAAAGTTTGAAAGAAGTTGTTGATGACAGGAAGACAAACACAGAACATCTGCAACTTACCAGTATATTGTACAGTGGAAATTCTGATGACCACAAGTTATAATAGTTGAGCAGTCTAATTAAACTTACACGTAATTTCCTGCAAGACATTCATCTTCAACTACTGTTTGGATAACAGTGTGCCACATAGTTTGAGGACTTACATAATAACATATTAAATTCCAGCTTCTTTTTATAACAACAAAAGTAAATCATTTTTGACAATATAATGAAAATGGATAGATAAATCTGCTCACCAAATGGCAGCAGGAGAAAACACACACACACACACACACACACACACACACACACACACACACACACCCCTACCAAAAAAAGGTTTTACATATGCAATTTATCAGAGACAGTGGCTCATCCAGGCAGAAGGGCTGAAAGGGAAGGGAGAGGGGTGAAGGAAAAGAACTGGAAGGGTTAAGAAAAAGGGATAGAGTTTGGAAAAGTCATGCAGAACCCCAGCTCAGAGGTGACCTACCATTCTGGGGTTCTGTGTAACTTTTATGAACTCTACCCATTTTGCTAAGCCTCTTCAGTCCTTTTCCTTGACCCCCTTCCTCCCCCTTCGACCCTTATGCCAGAAGGAGCCACTGGCTCCAAAAGCTTGGACATTTCCAAAAGTTTTATTTGTGTTGCTACTGACTGGTAAGTAGATTTTTGTACCTGTTCAATTATAATTTCTTCACATAAGATAGATGAGATCTTCGCTTGTTGGAGTAAGAGTGATACCTTTGCTTAGTGGTTAGTTTTTGCATTGTAATCAACAAGATTACATGTAAATCACATGTCTGAGGTTGCAACTGACATGATGAATATTACAAAGTGTCTGTTTAACATGTAACACAATGGTTTGTTTACAAAATATGTACTGCTTACATTCCAACACTTTGTGCATCACCTGAAAAAGTGTTAGGACCACAACGAAACAGAATACCATCCACTACATCAAACTTTGTGTGTATAATTCTTTCACTTTGTATTTTATACAATGCAGGCACTTAAGCATGTTTCTTGCTATCCACACAATGTAATAAGTGTCAATAAATACTGAAAGATTTTTATTCAGTGCAGATCAGAAGGGGTGTTGCTGACAAATACATTACTGTAATTAAAAAGTCAGTCACCTGAAGGTGAGTATGAGAGCCCAGATATGGTAACAGCATTACAATAAAGCTTTACGAAAGTATTTGTGGCTGGGTGCATTCTTTAACAGCAATCCTTAACAATTAGTTTATAACTGGTTTCACAGTGAAACTATCTTTTATTTAAAGTCTCAGGAGCCATTCAGTGGCTGTTCTGTAATACCACTGATTCACTTCATTGTGCCAACTTCTTGTCAAGAATTACAACTTACCATGTGCTTTGACATTATGTGAGTGCGAAGGCAACAAAGACATTTAGTTGCAGAGAATGGTGGGATATCAGCTACTTTATCTTTCACACTGGTGCTGACCTGGTAAGCTACCAAAGGTTCTGTGTTGTAAAGTAGACTAATATTTTAGTTTCATCCAATTCTTTTATATTTGTGATGTCAATACAAAAATTACGTTTGCTTTTACTACAGAACTGCTGTGACACATTAGTTAGTGAGAGATTCTGTTTCTTTTAGGAACAGAGCATTTGACCATGGTCTCCAAAAAAAATTCAGAATACAAAAAAGTTGTGTGTTCTCCCCATCTGAAGGATTTTTTAACCACAGGCACGACAAAGAAGAAACCACCAAAATAGGTAATAACCCAAACAACTTCTCCATTTTTCATCAAAATATAAGGGGAATAAGAAGCAAACTAGATCAATTAGAAGTTAACATAAATGACAAAAACTTTATGAACAATGCTCAGATCTTATGTTTCTTAGAACACCATATTACAGAAGGAATTGAAATGTTTTGTTTAGACAGTTATAGCCTTGCCACGTACTACTGTAGAGATAGCATGGGAAAAGTAGGAGTAGCTATATTTATTAAAAATAACTTAACCTTTAGATCTGTATATGTAAGGAAATATTGCATTCACCAATAGTTTGAAGTATGTGCAGTAGAAGTGAGATACTGCTAGCTATCCAAGTTATACTAGTTGTAAGTGGGAGTTCCACCCAGTTCATTTTAGTGTAGCTGTTTGAGATGAACATTTTAGGCCCATCCACTTCATTGTATTATTAAATTATTTCAGCTGCTTGAGGTGGAAAATGTTTAGAGCCACCCAGTTCAAAGTATAAATTAGGTTTTCTGTTTGGGTGGAATTGCACTAGTAATAGTATTAGTGTAAGAGAAACTATACCTCTGCAATTGCCGTAAACAGTACTATAATGTAAAGTAAAAAAAAGAAGAAGAAGAAAAAAAAATTTCAATCAGTACATTAAACAGTTAAAAATTAATAGTGGTTACAGTCTACAGGGCACCAGGAACCAATTTCACAGTCTTTATGGTGCAGTTAGAATTGTTACTATCAACCCTATTTTCAAAAAATAATGACCTTATCTTCCTTGTGGACTCTAATGTCAACTTCGCAACTGAATGCAACAACAAAGTAGAGCTCCAGAATTTACTGAGCTCCTACAATATTATATCGATAGTTGACTTTCCTACTAGGATCACACCTGACTGTCAATCTCTGGTAGACAATATATTTTTAGATGTAAGTGTATACCAGAACTGTCACACTGATCTTAAATGGCATATCAGACCATCATGGACACCTCCTCACTCTACATGACTACAGACTTCTCAAGAAAACTTCCTGGAAGGCAATCAGACTTATGAACAAAGAGTCCCTGGAAACTTTTAACCATACGCTGCAGCATGAAGACTGGAATTCGGTACACAGAGTAGATGACGTTGATACAAAGTTTAACATATTCATAAATGAATTCCTATCCTGCTTTGAAGAAGCTTTCCCCAAAAAGTTTGTTAGGAACAATATTTCCTCACCCTTAAAGAAGCCACGGATCACAAATACTATTAGAGTGTCATGTAAATGTAAGAGGGAACTTTATATTGCAACCAGAGGGTCCAGGGACAGAGAATTAATCAGCCATTATAAAATGTATTGTAAAATCCTAAAGAAAGTTATTCAGACATCAAAAGCACTGTATTATGTAAAAGAAATTGATAACTCCAATAATAAAATGAATACTGTCTGTCAAATACTTAGCAAGGAGACAGGGAACAATAAAAAAAGACCTGTAGAAAACTTCAAAATCAAACACAAAGGGAAACTTGTGCAAAATCCTGAGATCATAGCTGAAATATTCAATAAACATTTCCTGTCAGTGTCTGAGCAAATATGCTGCAAGGGTTCTGTGAATGTTGCCTTGACCTTTTTGCAAAATGCAATCCCTAACAAAATCATTCAAATGCATATTAGACCTATTACAGTATCAGAAATTGAAAGAACAATTGACTCCATGAAAACCAAGCACTCCTGTGGAGTAGACAATATTTCTAGCAAATGGTTCAAAAAACAGCGTTGTACTTCTGTAAGCAGTATACTGTGTCATATTTTCAATGCCTCTTTGCAACAAGGAATTGTTCCTGATAGTCTAAAGTATGCTGTTGTGAAGCCTCTCTTTAATAAAGGGGAAAAACTGATGTTACAAATTTCAGACCAATATCTCTCCTGGCTGTGTTTTCAAAGATACTAGAAAAACTTATGTATTCTAGAATTTTAGAACACCTACATAAAGTCAATATCTTTAGCAAACATCAGTTTGATTTCCAGAAAGGTGTGTCAACTGAACAAGCGATATATGTCTTTATAGATAAGGTTTTCGAATCTCTAAATGAGAAAATGGTGAGAACAAGGTTATTTTGTGATTTATCTAAAGCCTTTGACACTGTGAACTGCCAAATACTATTACTGAAGCCAGACCATCAAGGAATAAATGGTGTAGTAAATAACTGGCTTCAGTCATACCTGACACATAGGAAACAGAAAGTAGTATTAGATAAGTCAGATAATTTGTGTGGTGGAATGATTTCATCAGAATGGAGAGACATAAATTGTGGAGTGCCACAGAGCTCTATTCTTCGTTCTTTACTGTTCCTTTTATTTATAAATGATTTACCTTATTCTACCATGATGCAGTGTAAATTTACCATCTTTGCAGATGACACGAACATAATGGTTAATTTTCATAAATGGGAAAATGTTCAAGAGTCTGTTAATATTATTCTTATAGATTTAATGAAATGGTTTACTGCAAATGGTGCTTCACTAAACCTTAGTAAGACTAATTATATTCAGTTCACACCAACTGCCTAAACTGAGGAAGAAATGACTGTTAAATATGCCACACAGGTCATAGAAAGAGTGGAAGTAACAAAGGTTCTAGGCAAGAAGATTGACTGTAGAGTAAACTGGTCTCCCCACATTTTAGGTCTTTACAAGAGACTCAGCTCTTCAATTTTTGCAATGTAAATCATCTCTGACAGTGCAAACTTAAGCATTAAAAAAGTAGCATACTATTGTTACTTCCATTCTTTTATGGCATATGGAATTATTTTCTGGGGAAATCAACCACTTGCAAAGAAAATATTCGTTGCTCAGAAGTGTGTTGTAAGAGTTATGTGTGGTGTAGACTCTATATGCAGTTGCAGAAGCCTATTCCAGAATCTGGGAATTCTTACAACTACTTCTCAATACATATATTCACTTATGTGTTTCATTAGTAAAAACACTCATTTATACAAATGTAACAGTGAATATCATTAGCACAACAGAAGAAGGAAACACGATTTCCACAGTGAAGGTAAAAATTTGAAGGTTGTGCAGAAGGGTGTACAGTACTCTGATATAAGGATAATTAATGCTCTTCCTCCAGAAATCAAATCTGAAATATCCAACACATCTACATTTAAGGAGCTTCTGAGGCAATTTCTTTTAGCCATATCATTTTACAGTTTCGAAGAGTTTATGAAACACAATGAGAAACTGCCTTAAAATAAAATAAGATGTATTATCATATAAATAGAACATTAACCTGTACATTCTTGTCACATATGTAACTCTTTTAGTGTTAACTGCTTATATTCAACTATCTGGGTTATATGACCTTTTCATATTTAATTTACTATGTTTTATACTTTGTAATCTGTAGGCCTAATGTTTCTCATTTCATCATATTGTGTTATGGATCATTGTAGTAGTTAAATAACTTTCTAATCTTTACTTGTAAACATAATGTATAAGTAAAAATTGACACACACTACATCCTTGTGAAATTCTCACAGTTGGATCCATGGTGTAAGAAATAAATAAATAGAAATACTGGGTCTTGAATACCAAATTGTGAAAGTGAGAATTTTGACAATGAAATGCAAAATTTTGAAGTTCTAAACCAACTTACATTCAGTGATGAAGCTGTAAGTGAAAGCGATCCTTCAAGTGAAGAGCAAAATGTGCTGGAAACAATAGCTGATGATGAAGTTATATGGGAGCAGTTTCCAATATACAAAGGTTTAAAAGAGTTTTGTGATGATACAGGCCCTGACACTGAAGGGAAACTACCTTTTTGAGAAAGTAATTGTAGATATGAAGAATGACTATAGGACACCCAATATCTTTCAGAAGTATATATGTATCTAGTCATTGTCAAGAAACTTAAACTTGTCAGCAAACACATGCAGATTTAGATTCAGTGTTGCAAGAAAGGCTAGTCTCTCTCTCTCTGACTCCACCCCCCCCCCCCCTGCCCTCGCTCCCTCACCCACCAAACATACATGAGGAGCCAGAAGTAATCTTTCACAGAATATTGGCTTTCACACCTGGCGTTTACTTTACTAAAAATGTCTGGGTTGTGAGGTCATGGCCAAAATATTTGTCTCCAACTGCAGAAGACAAGACATCTTTGGAGGTTGACGTTTCTCCCCCAAAGATGTCTCCCACAGTCTAACAGTAAGAAATGAGATGTCAGAGATTAGTTTTGGAAAATAGGAATGCGGGTAAGCTACTACAAACAGCATAGTGAACGCATTATTGTGGCCAAGATAGATACGAAGCCCACACCTACTACAGTAGTACTAGTTTATATGCCAACTAGCTCTGCAGATGACGAAGAAATTGAAGAAATGTATGATGAAATAAAAGAAATTATTCAGATAGTGAAGGGAGACGAAAATTTAATAGTCATGGGTGACTGGAATTCGAGTGTCAGGTTTTAAATTGTAAGACATTTCTAGGGGCAGATGTGGACTCTGAGCACAATCTATTGGTTATGACCTGTAGATTAAAACTGAAGAAACTGCAAAAAGGTGGGAAGTTAAGGAGATGGGACCTGGATAAACTGAAAGAACCAGAGGTTGTACAGAGTTTCAGGGAGAGCATAAGGGAACAATTGACAGGAATGGGGGAAAGAAATACAGTAGAAGAGGAATGGGTAGCTTTGAGGGATGAAGATGTGAAGGTAGCAGAGGATCAAGTAGGTAAAAAGATGAGGGCTAGTAGAAATCCTTGGGTAACAGAAGAAATATTGAATTTAATTGATGAAAAGAGAAAATACAAAAATGCAGTAAATGAAGCAGGCAAAAAGGAATACAAACGTCTCAAAAATGAGATCGACAGGAAGTGCAAAATGGCTAAGCAGGGATGGCAAGAGGACAAATGTAAGGATGTAGAGGCTTATCTCACTAGGGGTAAGATAGATACTGCCTACAGGAAAATTAAAGAGACCTTTGGAGATAAGAGAACCACTTGTATGAACATCAAGAGCTCAGATGGAAACCCAGTTCTAAGCAAAGAAGGGAAGCAGAAAGGTGGAAGGAGTATATAGAGGGTCTATACAAGGGCGATGTACTTGAGGACAGTATTATGGAAATGGAAGAGGCTGTAGATGAAGATGAAATGGGAGATATGATACTGCGTGAAGAGTTTGACAGAGCACTGAAAGACCTGAGTCGAAACAAGGCCCCCAGAGTAGACAACATTCCATTGGAACTACTGACGGCCTTGGGAGAGCCAGTCCTGACAAAACTTTACCATCTGGTGAGCAAGATGTATGAAACAGGTGAAATACCCTCAGACTTCAAGAAGAATATAATAATTCCAATCCCAAAGAAAGCAGGTGCTGACAGATGTGAAAATTACCGAACAATCAGTTTAATAAGCCACAGCTGCAAAATACTAACACGAATTCTTTACAGACGAATGGAAAAACTAGTAGAAGCCAACCTCGGGGAAGATCAGTTTGGATTCCGTAGAAATAAAGGAACACGTGAGGCAATACTGACCTTACGACTTATCTTAGAAGAAAGATTAAGGAAAGGCAAACCTACGTTTCTAGCATTTGTAGACTTAGAGAAAGCTTTTGACAATGTTGACTGGAATACTCTCTTTCAAATTCTAAAGGTGGCAGGGGTAAAATACAGGGAGCGAAAGGCTATTTACAATTTGTACAGAAACCAGATGGCAGTTATAAGAGTCGAGGGACATGAAAGGGAAGCAGCGGTTGGGAAGGGAGTAAGACAGGGTTGTAGCCTCTCCCCGATGTTATTCAATCTGTATATTGAGCAAGCAGTAAAGGAAACAAAATAAAAATTTGGAGTAGGTATTAAAATCCATGGAGAAGAAATAAAAACTTTGAGGTTCGCCGATGACATTGTAATTCTGTCAGAGACAGCAAAGGACTTGGAAGAGCAGTTGAACGGAATGGACAGTGTCTTGAAAGGAGGATATAAGATGAACATCAACAAAAGCAAAACGAGGATAATGGAATGTAGTCGAAGTAAGTCGGGTGATGCTGAGGGAATTAGATTAGGAAATGACACACTTAAAGTAGTAAAGGAGTTTTGCTATTTTGGGAGCAAAATAACTGATGACGGTCGAAGTAGAGAGGATATAAAATGTAGACTGGCAATGGCAAGGAAAGCGTTTCTGAAGAAGAGAAATTTGTTAGCATCGACTATAGATTTAAGTGTCAGGAAGTCATTTCTGAAAGTATTTGTATGGAGTGTAGCCATGTATGGAAGTGAAACATGGACGGTAAATAGTTTGGACAAGAAGAGAATAGAAGCTTTTGAAATATGGTGCTACAGAAGAATGCTTTAGATTAGATGGGTAGATCACATAACTAATGAAGTATTGAATAGGATTGGGGAGAAGAGAAGTTTGTGGCACAACTTGACCAGAAGAAGGGATTGGTTCGTAGGACATGTTCTGAGGCATGAAGGGATCACCAATTTAGTATTGGAGGGCAGCGTGGAGGGTAAAAATCGTAGGGGGAGACCAAGAGATGAATACACTAAGCAGATTCTGAAGGATGTAGGTTGCAGTAGGTACTGGGAGATGAAGAAGCTTGCACAGGATAGAGTAGCATGGAGAGCTGCATCAAACCAGTCTCAGGACTGAAGACCACAACAACAACAACAACAACAACAACCAACTGTGGCCCCGAAATTTTAAATAAAGCATCATTTTCATCCAATGTCCCAACTAGTAGTTGGAGATTTTGGATGAGCAAAATAAATATTATCATGTGTGGACCTGGTTGCAGCATGAATTACTATTGAAGGTACGAAGAAAATCTGCACCTTGAATCTTGGGGTCCAGCCGCTCTGTGTAGCAGACCCTACAGAGAGAGCATCAAGTCCCTGGTCCCTTGTTGCAGTCCTCATCATAATTCTGTAAAACAAACCTCACCAGCTGCTGTTATCTGAGCCACAATGGGCAAACATTCTTGAAGAAGTTGTTGTTCTTACGCATTACTTTTCTTCCTGTTTTGTGACAGAGAGAGGCTTCTGAAAGGAATCAGGTTTTCAACAATTCAAACAGAAGTCACATCATTTTAAGGTAGCGCCCCTGCAAGAGATAAAAAAATTAGAAAGGAACAAAAAATTGAATGGACAAGTGTGCACCATTTTAAGCATAATCTGGGAAGCATATGGTCATCTTTTCTTATTCATAAGCTAAAAATTCTTTGGCTTTTTAAGGAACAATATTTTTTCAATGTTTGCTCCTGGAATAGAAAAAACTGTGTAATAACTATTCAACACATAAGGTGAAAACTTTGAAGCTTCTGCTCCCAACTTAAGTAGCTTAAAAAACATAAAAAATTTCTAACAGTATGCATGAAAAGCAGTACATGCTGTTCTTCATGCCGATGGTAGTTATTGCAAAGATTATTTTAGTTATGAGTGAGAAAATTGAGAGAATTCTATCCATTGGTGTATCAGATGTCTAGTTATTAGCATTTTTTAAAACAGTGGAAGTCAGTTCTTAATTTTGGTTGCCTGGAAGTCATATTAATGTGCCGAGAAGTAAGACTGACACGAAGTAGGGCAGTGGTAGTTGTGGCATTGTGGTTGGTGGTAGTGTGGGGCATAAGATATATACTATAACTACTACGTAGTTCAACCGAGAGGTAAAGAAGAGGTGTCACATCACTTAAATTTCCAGAAGTATATTCTGAATGTCTTGAGTCAAAAAATCTAACATTCTGGCTATTCTGTGAATTTATCTTCCCCATAAAGAACAAAGAAAGTGTTGGGTAATGCAGAGGAGAAAACTTCTTCAATTTGACAGCAGCAGCTAATACATACTACAGCCATGTGTCTATTATGTCCAGTGTACTATATTAAATAAAATCGTCATAAATTCTGAATGGTCTGTGTTAGGTTGTTCAATATGCACAGTTGGCCACAAGACATGATGGCAATTAGTAGGTGCATTAGGTTAGGTTAGGTTAGTGGTGTTTAACGTCCCGTCGACAACGAGGTCATTAGAGACGGAGCGCAAGCTCGGGTTAGGGAAGGATGGGGAAGGAAATCGGCCGTGCCCTTTCAAAGGAACCATCCCGGCATTTGCCTGAAACGATTTAGGGAAATCACGGAAAACCTAAATCAGGATGGCCGGAGACGGGATTGAACCGTCGTCCTCCCGAATGCGAAGTAGGTGCATTCACATGTGCCTTGTTGTCAGCCATTTGCACGTGAAAATGTCACTGTACAGCATGCCTAAGCTTATAGCACTTATGAAGGCCTACTATGCAAGCAACAACAACCCAACTGTAGTTCAAAGCAAGTTTGTGACCGAGTTCAAGCTGAAAGCAACTGGTCCGAGTGTGCTAACAATCTAGAATTTGATTCGGAATTTTGAGAGAATGGGTAGTGTTCACGATAACAGTGTTGACAATGTCGATCGTCCGTAAAGGGTGAAAACACCTCGATGAGAAGACACGTGCTGTGTTTCAGACAAGCCCCAGGTAATTGAATAGATGAGATACACAACAGGTGGGAATCAACTGGGAGACACAGCGACAAATTGTTGATGAAGACCTGCATTCCTTCCCAAAAAATATTCAAATCCATCAGCCATTAAGCCCCAGGATCACGGAACACTTGTCGTGTTTTGACATCACTATCGTCCACAGAACTGACGAACTGGAGTTCGGTGTGAATACTGTTCGGTTTAGCGACAAAGCCCACTTTCATTCGGACGGATTCGTCAGTAAGCAAAACTGACAGCAGCATCGACAGCATTAGGGGGACTGAGAATCCGCATTTCACGATCGAGAAGTATCTGTGGTGTGCAATGTTCAGTCACAGAATAATCGGTGAAATATTCCTCGATAGCACGGTGATTACCGAACGGTACACGAAGGTTTTGGAATGTAATTTCATCAGCATTATCTAAAGTGACACTGATTTTTTGACAAGATGTGGTTCGTGCAAGATGGAGCTCGACTCCATTGATGCAGGAGTGTGTCTGATGACCTGTGGAGCTCTTTGGAGTTGCATTCTGACTCTGAGGTACTCAGAGGCCACTGGCACGAGCATCGATTGGCTGACACATTCTCCAGATCTGAACACGTGCAACTCCTTTTTGTGGAGGTGTATTAAAGACGAGGTGTACAGAAATAACACCGACACCACTGCTGATCTGGAAACAGCCATTCGGGAGGTCATCGACAGCATCAATATTACGACACTTCGGCAGGTCGTGCAGACTTTCACTATTCATCTGCTACACATCATTACTAATGATGGCATGCGTATCAAACATGTCATAACCTAAATTTGAATATCTGTAGTGGTGTTTATATGGTCAATAAAGTATGTGCACATTGTAGGTTTTTTCATATAGTTCAATAATTGTCACCCTGTATTTGTGGCCACGTAATGTGTTTGGCTTATAACTTTTGCAATGGACAGGTATGAAGTCATCAATGAAACTGATTGCTAACAGGCATGTAAGAAAAGCATAGTTAAATGTAAATCAACCTTTAATACCATACTCGTGACTGATTGCGCCGCTCAGGTTATAATCCTTATAAGTAGATTATTGATTTGATAGTTGAAATAATGAAGCATTATCAAGACTGAAGAAAACAGTTGACTGTATTGTGAACAGTGCATGCTGTGAATTCAGTTCATAGAGTTTTGACAGTCTGGATATCACAACCCCTAACCACAGAATTGTTCGTGACAAAGTTTATTCGAACATCAGCTGCACTGTAGAAAATGGAAAGCAACACAAAAAACTAAATGTGCTGTTACATAAAATAAAGGGAGCCCATTGACAGTGTAACATCACTAAAACATGTACTGATGAAAGAAAAAGTAAAATTTCTTCTGTTCAAGATGAAATCTTCAAACATCTTTACTTTCAGATACAAAAAACACCTCAAGAAGAATGTGTAGCATTATTGTGTGAAACTTAGAGGAGCACCATGAGAGTGTCACAAGCAGCTGTTAACAATGTCATGTCAGAGAGTCAGTACCAAATCAGCTGCCATGTTATGCAGACCTGACTGATTTTTCTCAGACTGACATCCTGAAGACTGGATTTTTTCACATTCACTGTTTTTTTGGTGTCAGGAGGAGGCAAACACAAAAGGGTAGGCCTCTATTAGTTGCCGGCAGTTCAAACATATGGCAAATGGTGGTACCCCTTAGGGAAATGTCAGCAAGGGGCAGGAAAGGACACCAGGTGCACTCACTGTGTGTACCTGGAGTCTCATTCAACATGTTGAAGAGACTATTCCAGCAGTCATTTATGGATCAGGATGCAACTGCACATTGGAATAAATGATGCCTGTCGTCTGGGCTCCGAGGTCATTCTTGGGTCATTCCGGTGAGTGGCAGTGGGGGTTGAGAAGACCAGACTTGTGCAGGAGGTTTCAGTGAAGCTCACAATTTGCAGCATTGATCCCAGAACTGATCATAGCCCTTTGATTCTAAGTTGAGTGGGAGTACTGAACTAGAGATATCGAAGGTTCTGTGACGAGCTAGGCTGTGACTTACTGGACTTGCACCATAGGATTGAAAACTGTAGGGTCCCCCTAAATGGGTCATGTGAGCATTACACATCAGAGGCCACTACTCAGGTAGATGATAACTGTAGCGAACCCGAAGTATCGGTGTAAGGCTGAAGATATGCCTCCCAAAGGTGACACTATTAAAATACTAATGCTAAGCAAGCAAAGCATTTGCAACAAAATGCTAGAGTTTGAAGTGCTCATGGAAGGTGCTGAAGCTCACATAATACAAGATACAAAAACCTGAAACTGACAGCAGTGAGACTTTTGGGGAAAATTGAAGTGTATCTCAAAAGAATAGGCAAACGGGTAATGAAAGTGGTGTATTTGTTGCAGTAGACAAGAAACTCAAATCCACAGAAATTGAAGCTGCATTTGAGATTATCTGGGAAAGGCTCACTGTTATGGATGGGCATAAAATGGTAATTGGATCCTTTTATTGCCCACTAAACTCATCTTCTTATGTAACTCAAAACTTTAGAGAAAACCTCCATTCACTTGTATGTCAGTTCCCCAATCATACTATAATTGATGGCGGAGACTTTAATCGTCCAACAATTAATTGGAAAAATTACAGTTTTGTTAGTGGTGGGCATGATAGGACATCCTGTGAAACATTACCAAATGCCTTCTCTGAAAACTATATAGAACAGATAGTTTGGAAACCCACTCATGATGGAAATATATTTGATCTAATGGCAACAAATAGACCTGACCTGTGTGATGATATCCACACTGAAACTGGTATCAGTGACCATGATGCAGTTGTGAAAACAATGATTATCAAAGAACAAAGGACAACTAAATCATGCAGAAAGATATATGTGTTCAGTAAACTAAATAAAAAATCAGTAGTGTCAGAGCTAAATGAGGAACTCGAAATGTTCAGCACACGGGAGGAGCATGTAGAGGAACTCTGGCTCAAGATTAAAAGACTAGTTGACCAGGCACTGGATAGATATGTACCCAGTAGAACAGTATGTAATGGAGGGGGTCCCTCCATAGTATACAGTCACTGTAAAGAAAATTCCAAAGAAACAGAGATTACTGCATAATAGGTGTAAAACAAAGGATACGGCTATAGATAGAGAGATACTGAATTAACTGTGTTTGGCTGTCAAGAGCAGTATGTAATGCCTGCAGTGACTATCATAGCAGAATATTGTCAAATGATCTTTCACAGAACATGAAGAAATTCTGGTTGTTTGTGAAGGTCGTAAGTGGCGCCAAAGTTACTTTCCAGTCTCTAGTGAAAGAGACAGGAACTGAAACTGACAGTAGCAAAGCAAAAGCTGAAATGCTTAACTCCATTTTTGAATGTTCCTTTACATAGGAATATTCAGGAGAGTTGCCCCAGTCTAATCCTTGTACCATTGTAAAGACAAGTGTGATGAGCATTGGTGTCAGTGATGTTGAGAAACAGCTGAAATCGTTAAAACTGAACAAAACTCCCGGCTCGGATGGAATTGCTATCAGGTTTTACTCTGAATTGGCAGCTCAGTTAGCCCCTCTTCTAATTATAATCTATCATAGATCCCTTGGAAAAAAGAGCTGGTCCATTTCTTGTAAAAAAACGAAGGTCACATATGTCTACAAGAAGGGTAGTAGAAGTGATCCACAAAACTATTGCCCATTATCCTTGACATCAATTTGTTGTAGAATCTTAGAACATAATCTGGGCTCAAATACAGTGAGGTATCTTGAACAGAATGACCTTCTCAATGCCAACCAGCATGGATTTTGGAAACATTGATCACATGAAAACCAACTCTCACATTTCTCACATCACAAGCTAAAAGCGTTGGAAGGAGGAGCACCCAGGTAGAAGCTGTATTTCTTGATTTCCGAAAAGCATTTGACTCAGTACTTCACCTACACTTATTGTCAAAAGTGCTATCATATGGGATATCAAGTGAAATTTGTAATTGGGTTGAGGATTTTTTGGTGTGCAGTACACAACATGTTATCTCGGATGGAGAGTCATTGTCAGATGTAGAAGTAACTTCAGGCATGCCTCAGGGAAGTGTATTGGGATCTGTGCTGTTAATGTTATTACTAGTGATCTTGCAGACAATATTAATTGTAAAATCAGGCTTTTTTTGATGATGCATTCATCTATGATGAAGAACTATCTGAAAGAACCTGCATAAATATTCAGTCAAATCTCGATAAGATTTCAAAGTGGTGCAAAGACTGGCAACTTGCTTTAAACGTTCAGAAATGTAAAATTGTGCACTTCACAAAACAAAAAGTGTACTATTTTATGACTATAATATCTTGGAGTCACTGTTGGAACTGGCCAACTCATACAAATACCTGAGTGTAACACTTTGTAAGGATACGAATTGGAATGATCACATAGGCTCAGTCGTGGGTAACTTTGGTTTATTGGTAGAATACTGTGGAAGTGCAATCAGTCTACAAAGGAGATTGCCTATGAATCACTCGTGTGACCAGTTCTAGAATATTGCTCAAGTTTGTGGGACTCTTACCAAACAGGATGAACAACAGATACTGGACGTATGCAGCCAAGGGCAGCACGAATGGTGATGGGGTTGTTTGACTCATGGGAGAGTGTTACAGTAATGCTGAAGAAACTGAACTGACAGGCTCTTAAGGAAAGACATAAACCATCTTGAGAAAGTCTATTAACAAAGTTCAGGAACCAGCATTAAATAATGCCTCTAGTAATATACTAAAATCTCTTATGTATCAGTCACATAGGAATTGTGAGGACAAGATTAAAATAATCGCTGAATGGACAGAGGCATTCAGTCATTCTTCCCCTACTTAACTGGTACAGTGTGCTGTACCTTTGCCATGTACAGTGTGGTGGTTTGCAGAGCATAGATGTAGAGGAAGATGTATACATTATTACATTTTCTTTTACTGATACTGCCATGGTCTCACATACAGTATAAGTTATCTTTGCAGCCAGTGGTAGTAATTATAGTGTAATAGATGTAAGTGCTTTCAGCATTGAGGGTGTAATAGAACTAGCAGCAATTAATTATAAGTGGGGGAAAGAGAACTTAATTATTATAGGCCTATATAGACCTCCATCTGGTAACCTAGATAGTTTCTTTGATGTTCTTAATGACCTGCTTGTTGACATTGACAGTAAACACTGCAATAAAAATGGCTGGGTTAACATAATACTAACTGGAGACATAAACATTGACATGCTGTCCAGTGACTCTGTATCTAAAAAACTGATGCTAATACTAGCTCAATTTAACTTAACATTTCTGATAAACAAGCCCACTAGAGAGGTCAATAGTGTAAAATCATGCATTGACAACATTATAACTAACATGTCCCACTTCACATGCAGTCCATCAGTTTTGAAGCTTGCCATTTCTGACCACCACGCAGTACAGGTATTGATAGAAGCTGAAAATCTTCATGTCAATAGAAAAGAGAAACAATATGTGACAAAAAGAATCACCAATGACGACAATGTTAAAGATTTCAACATTTTGCTGGAAAGCTTACAATGGGGTGAAAAAAAAAACAGCATTACTTTCAGTGATTTTTCATCAGATTTTTATTATTGCTTCAATGTCTCATGTCCAGAAATGACCTTTATAGTAAATGACTGCAAAAAGATACAAAAAAGTAACTGGATAAATCATGCAGTAAAAACAGCAAGAGAGAAACTTTCCAATGTGCAATGACAAATAATAACAATAATAATAGACTAAAGGTAGAATTTAAGAACTATCAGGATTACTATAAAGATCTTCTGCTAGAAACTAAAAGTAAATTTGTAGCCACAATGTTAAGAAACTCTATTAACACAGGTTTAGCTGTTTGGAAAGTAATGAATAGCTTTAGGGGTTGTAAGGACAGATCAACAAGTGATTTTACTATAAACCATAAAGGGCATATCATGAAATGTCAATGTCAGATTGCAAATGTTTTTAATGAGTACTTTTCTTCTGTTGGAAAATCTGTCAATGACCATTTTAAGAATCTTCAGCATAGATATAGGGGCATTCCAATCAAACAAAGCATATACTTGGCCCCCAACCAATAACAAGGAAGTCAAAAACACAGTAATGTCATTAAAAAATACAAAATCAGAAGGCTATGATGGATTGTCTATCAGTCCACTGAAAAGATGCATAGACAACATATCTGATGCCATGGCCACAGCAGTAAATGATGTAATTGCATCAGGTTGTTTCCCAGGTAGTCTAAAGATAGCACAGGTAACCCCGATTTACAAGAAAGGTGATAAATCTAAAATTGAAAACTACCACCCCATCTCAATCTTACCTGCATTTTCTAAGGTAGTTGAGAAGTTATTTATACTAGACTAATGACATTCGTGAGTCAACACAATTTAATATTTGAAAATCAGAATGGCTTTATGAAAAACAAGTCAACATCAGTAGCAGCAGCACAATTAATAGACAAAATAATAACGACCATAGAGAACAAGGAGTATGTAACTGGAGAGTTCCTTGATCTAGAAAAAGCTTTTGATTGTGTCAACATCACCATATTACTTGACAAGCTGTGGAACCTGGGTATCAGAGGAACTGGCTATGAGCTAATAAAATTGTATATGAGCAATAGAAAACAATTTGTCTTGCTTAAAACAAACAGTGGGTCTAACAAATCTAAAATTACTGATATCAAATATGGAGTGCCTCAAGATTCTGTCTTGGGACCTCTTCTTTTCTTGATTTATGTTAATGATATACAGTATTGTTCTCCTAACTGTACAAAAATATTGTATGTAGATGACACATCAATAGTGTGTAAACACAAAGACTATGAGAGTCTGGAGGTACTGTGCAACAGTGTAACGAATGCAATAGTCAAGTACTTTAATGAAAGCCATCTAAATGTAAGTGCTTCAAAGATTGCAATGAAGGAATTTAACACAAGCAAACAAATAGAATTTGACATGAAATTATCCATAGGAAATGACATTGTAAAAAAGGAAAAATGGACAAAGTTCTTGGGAATTACAATCCAGGACAGCCTCAAATGGGACATGCATATTGATTCCTTAGCATGTAAGCTGTCGAAGAATGTATTTGCTATAAATATGATTAGCAAATATTGTAAGGACATGTGTGTACTAAAAACTGCTTATCATGCCCTATTCTCATCAAACTTAAACTATGCTGTAGAAATATGGGGTGCAACAACTCAAGCCAACCTAAGTACATTATTAGTACTACAGAAAAAAGTTACCAGAATTATTTGTGGTGCCAAACCTCGAGAATCATGTCGGAATCTGTTCCCAAAATTAGGTGTGCTTACCATTATAGGTGTATACATATTGAAAGTTATATTGCTTGTGAAAACAATAAATCAAAATTTCAACTGTGACCTGCACCAGTACGATACAAGGCAAAAGTTCCGATATCATGTAAATAGCCACAGAACAGCTTTATATGAAAAAAATGCACTTCATGCTGGGTTGAAGCTAGCCAATGCCCTACCAAAAAGTCTCACAACTCTTCCTACTTACAAATTAAAAGCTCAGCTAAAAAGAATTCTAATTGAAAAACCTTTTTATTCCCTAGACGAGTACTATATCTGTATGAAAAGGGCTTCATAAATATGTCAAGCTCATAGTTTTAAGTAACCTACAGCTAATATAATGATGATAAAAACAATATTTGTAATATTGTGATTGTATACTACCAAATGTAAAATCCATCAAAATGTAAAATTTATTAATGCAAACAAATCTTTAGTTTGTAATTTATAAACTGATGTATTCAGACGAATAATCTGTACGATGTCCTGAAACTGTATTATTTCTAGGGATTGTATTTGATTATTCGATGTTGAATAAATATTATTATTATTGAGCGTTAGTGGAGCAAGTTTTGAGCCTTGTGCTACAACATGTTTTACTACTTGAAAATCAGAGTAAAAAGTTTCCATTGTATTCTTCACCTTTTATCTTAATTCTACACTTTGTTCTCTGTTTTTCACAAGTGGTTTTATTAGACTGGCTACTTTCCCCCGATACTATATTTATGCAATGGCACACTCAGACAAAGGATTTTGAGGGAATTAGGAATACTCAATAAAATTTCTTCTTTTCTTCCAAAGGTCTGATTATGTGTGTCCTTAAGCTTGCTACTGCTGTTTTTGTACTGTTTCCTTTTGTGAATTCATGTTGCGCTTCATCCAGGACATCCTTTTTCTAATAATTTTGTAGCTGTTCCTACACTTTTTTGATAAGGTAGGTGTAACTTATATGTATGTTCAACAATGGAAAATCCAGGATGGAATGTAACAATATTATGAAAAGGATAGTTGCTACTCACCACATAGTGGAGATGCTGAGTAGCAGATAGACATGAAAAAAGGACTGTCAGAAAATGAGCTTACAGCCAACAAAGTCTTCATCAGAGATGAAAAACACACACTGGCCAAGAGCTCATTTTCTAACAGTCCTTTCGTTGTCCCTATCTGTGACTCAGCAGCTTCACTATATGGTGAATAGCATCCTTTTCATAATATTGTTATATGTCTATATTTTCAGGATCCCCCTTGTTACTGACTTTATAAATCAGACTACCTTACTCTTTCCCAGACATGTTTGAAACAAACCTCTTTCTGTTACCAGGTTTACTTTGAATGTCAGAGCCTTTGCTAGATAATGTGAGCAGTATTTGCTTACTTTTGCAGATATTCTATCTATGCTCTCTTTATCGTACAATCTCATAATAGTTTTAACTTGGTTGATCTGTTGCAAATAGGAATAGGCATTCTGTTATTTCTGGTTAAGCTATACTCCTTTTAGTCAATGCTTCATTTCATTTCATTAGCTATTACATCTATAGCTATAGTATGCTAACCACTGTGAAGTGAATGGTGGAGGGTACATTCCACTGGACCAGTTATAAGGAGTTTTCCTATTCCGTTCAGGTATGGAGTGTGGGAAGAATGATTGTTTAAAAGCGTCTGTGTGTGCTGTAATTAATCTGCTCTTGTCCTCATGATTCCTTTGGAAGTGATATGTTGCGGGTTGTAGTAAATTCCTAGAGTCATCTTTAGAAGTTGGTTCCTGAAGCATTGTTAGCAGATTTTCTCAGGACAGTTTGTGTTTATCTTCAAGACTGTCCTAGCTTCCGAACTGTATTTACCTAATACTTATTTAAAGTTGAACACACTTCACATGGGTCAGTCAGTTTGTTCCCTTGTGCTGTAAGTACTACCTCCCCACTTTCTGTCTTAAAATTTCCATTCCTTTTTGTATTTATGCATATGGAACATATAACTAACCAGCCTGTCTAAGGAATATTTTATGAGGTTCCAGCTTATAATAACGATATTTTCTAGCTGCTATATTCATTTTTTTCTTGTATCTATACATTTCACAGTGTGCCTGAGTATTAAACACCCCACACCTTTCGTTCAGATCTAGCTTTCATGATTTCTCTGTTGATCCATTTCTTACTGTGTCTTACATTTATGTTTCAGGGGACCTTTGGAAAAGCTGTGTTTATGAGGCGACTTAAGGCTGAGATGAAAGTTTTCCACCTTTCTTCCACATCATCGCTACATCAGGTCTTCTGATCTGAGTAACATTATTCCAAACATTACAGTTTTGGAAAAAAAAAAAAAAATCTATAAATGGCTACTTTTATCCATTTTTGACATTCGCGCGCTGCTAATATGGCTTTACTACAATTAGATAACGTTCAGCTCAGAGTGTTTCGAATCATGTTCACACTTTTTACTTATAAAATACTTTATTAAAATATACACATGTTAACTTTACAATAGACGCACAAAGACTGGCTATTGCGCCTCATCACTCACACATATATACACAAACATAGCTGTCACCACAATCGATACTTCTCGAACATACTCGATATAACTTATTCTAGAACGATGTTCTGGAACTTTCTCATATCCGATATAAATGTATTACATAATTCCAACACGCCTCCTTACCTTTATATCGTAATGTTTAACATATTCCTAACTTTAATGAATTTTTCTTTACATAACGGCTTTGTGAATATATCTGCAACATTTTCATTTGAATCTACTTTAACAATGATTCCCTGTAAATAATACTCATTCACAAAATGGTAATGCACTTCTATATATTTTGAATTCTTTGTAAAATTACCAAACTTTGCTATATTTAATGCTCCTGAATTATCTTCATATATGACAATAGGTTTCTCAAATTTAACATTAAAAATGTCTAAAATATCATGTACAAGTTTCACCTCGCTTACAGCTTCAGACAATGCTACATATTCTGCGAAAGTTGAAGCCTTTGTGACACTCGCTTGTTTTCTTGACTTCCAAAATACAACATTACCAAATAATCTAATTACATAACCAGAAGTTGACTTTCTATCCACACTATCACCTGCCCAATCTGAATCCACAAAACAATCTAATATCTCAGCACTTTCATTCCTACAGTAGTTTAATTTCAAATCTTTAGTTAAATATAAATATTTCAAAATTCTCAAAGCATATTTAAAATGAGTACTACTGTAACAACTTTGGAATCTGCTCAAGTAATTCACACTATAGCTAATATCTGGTCTAGTACCCGAACTTATGTACAAGAGTGCACCTATCAAGTTTCTATATCTAACGTCATTACAATCTTCATACGCTGGTTCTAACTTTAAATTTACTTCCATTGGAGTTTTGTACAAGATCGAATCTTCAATTTTATATTTCGCAGCTAACGAATCAATGTATTTTTCTTGACTCAAACTTATAACTCTTGTTTTCATAATCATAATTAATATCAATGCCAAGATATCTTTTTACCTCACCTAAATCTTTCATATTAAATCGCTTTGACAATAAGTTTTTAATCTTAACAATTTTTTCTTTTCTCACACAGAAAATGAGCAAATCGTCGACAAAAATAATCAAATCAAGACATCTCCATCTCGCAATACATAAAGACAATAATCATATTTACTCCTTTTAAAACCTAAACTTCTTAAAAACTCGTCAAGACAATTGTACCAAGCTCGTGAGCTTTCTCGCAAACCATACAATGCTTTATACAATTTACAGACTCTATCCGTACCATCATCATATCCTCTTGGCTGCTTTACATAAACTTCAGATAAAACTTTACAATTTAGAAACGCAGTCTCTACGTCCATTTGTTCTATAACCAAAACTTCTTGACAACAGTATGACAACAAAATCTTTAATGTTTGCATGTTGGTTACTTGAGAATAAATATCCTCAACGATTTCTTTTTGTTGAAACCCCCTGACAACTAATCTTGCTTTGTAAACACTTTCTGATTTCTTTGTGAAAACCCACTTTACATCAATGGGTTCTTTATCAACTGGTTTATCTACTAATTCCCATGTTTTGTTTTTGTTCAAACAATCAATTTCCTTATTCATCGCTTTTTCCCAATAATTTGATTTGGCGCTGTTAATCGCCTCCTCAAAGCTTTCCGGACTATTTGCACTGCAAAAGTTTACATAAATAAAATTGCTGTAAACATAATCATTTAATATTTTTGGTTTTCTTTCTCTAGATGATCTCCTCAACTCAAGTACTTTCTCTGATTGATGATTATCAGAAAGCTTTTCATTTTTCTCAATTTCCTTCTGTTTTTCTATTAGTTCAGTTTCATTTTCTATACTTTCATGTTCAGAATCACTAGAATATTCACTTACTGAATCATAATCTTTAAACCCAATACATTTAACACCACTTTCAACAATGTCCACATGTCGAGCAACAACTATCTTATTTATTAGCACTCTGTAGCCTACTTCACAATAACCCATTAAAACCCCCAAATCTGCTTTCCTATCCCATTTCGACTTTCTCAGTTGCTCAGGTACTATTACAAAAACTCTACTCCCATACAACTTCAAATGATTAACATTAGGTCTTTTCCCCAGTAATATCTCATAAGGAGCTTTCTTTTCAATGGTATTAGCTAAAGTTCTGTTTTTGAGGTACGCTGCTGCACAAACCACTTCAGGCCAAAATCTCGTGTCTACTCGCGCTTCGGCTAGCAGACACCGTGACATGTCCATGATGGATCTGTTATACCTTTCAGCAGTACCATTAAGCTCATGCACATAAGGTGGACAAGCATTCAATACAATTCCTTTTTGTCTCACAAATTCATAGACATTTTCATTTAAATATTCCTTCCCATTGTCACATCTTATCTTTTTAACAGTTTTCCCAGTGAGATTCTCAACTTCATTAATATACTCTACAAAACATTTGATCTTTAGATTTTATGGCGTAAACACGAGCTGCCTTACTGTAATCATCAATGAAAGAAAGAAAATATCTTTCCCCATGCATTCCAGTAGTTGAGTGAGGCCCATTTAGATCTGTGTGAACAATTTCTAAGATTTCTTTTGCTTTGGTTCTATTATTTTTAAAAGGAACATTATGCATTTTGTTTTCAATACAGATTTTACATTTCATAAATTCTGATTCTAGTTCTGAAGGAACCCCATCTAACAATTGATGTTTACATAAAGTATTTAGATAATTGAAATTAACATGTCTCAAAATGCGGTGCCATTTTTCCCTTTGCTGTCATATTATTATCTTTACTCATAACATTAACATTAACTTCTCCTTTATTAATAGTACTACTCATTTTATACAACCGACCCTCTTTCCATGCAATCGCAATCAATCCATTAGCTTTATCCAAAATTTTAGCATTATTCCCTACCGATACAATTTTGTGATTATCTGTAATTTTAGCATAACTGATCAAGTTTTTGTCTATGTCTTTTACAAAGAAAACATTTCGCATATTAATTGGAACCATTTGATCATAGAGAGGAAAATTACTAATTACATTACCAACTTTAGTAGCTTGCAAAATTTTTCCATCAGCAATTTTTACATTTATAGGTTGTTTTAAAGTTATACTTTTAGAAAAATATTCCTCATTATTAATAACATGATCAGTACAGCCACTGTCTAATAACCAATTGATTTGAATTTGATTGTTGTTACTTGACTCTACTGTTTTATTTTGACCTATCATAGAATTAACCTCTGTTATAAAACTACTCATACCATGATCACTCTGATGGTAACCTTGCTTGCTGTGATACCGACCGCTGCTAAAACCATGCTACTCTCCTCGACCACGTTGCCTGCTGCCATAACCTCCACGCTGCATGTTGCCGTAATTTCCACGCTGTACATTGCTATAGCCTCCACGCTGCATATTTCCATTACCTCTGTCGCTGCTTTGAAAATGTACTCCACGATGCCATGTGCCTCTGTTACTTGTTCTTCCCTGGTTACAATCACGTTTGTAGTGACCTGCTTTGCCGCATCGATAACATACTTGCTCCTGATTTCTTGAATTCAATTTTCTTTCTGTGTGAAATGCATTTGATTTTACCTCTTCATTTCCAGTTTTTGCATTCAATAATTGAATCTTACTTTTAACGTATTCAACTGTCTGGTCCTCTTCCTTCAAGACGTCCACTAAGTCCCCAATATAGCTCATTGACTCTGGTAACGTTCGCAGCATATAATTTAACTTCTTTTCCGTTACTTTAGCGCCTGCAGATTTCAGCTCATTTACAGTTTTTTCAAATGTACTGAAAAATGTCCCCGTATCACTGTAATCACTTAACCTCAATTTGTCCAACTTGTTTCTGCATAATATTTGAATGGCTGTAGACTCTTTCGAATATAATTCATCAAATTTCTTCATGATCTCGAAAGCACTTTCTCTGTCACTCACGAATTCTAGTTGCTTATTTGTGATTGCACCATAAATATAGTTGATAGCCTTCAAGTCCTCTTCATCCCACTTTTCGTTGTCTGAACTCACTTTTGCCCTCGTAGTCACTGTATGGCATTTCTTCATTTTTAGGTACATGATTATCCGCTGCTTCCAGTTCCCATAGTCCTCGCCATCAAATACAGGAATAGTTATATCAGCCATGTCGAACTTTCTGAATAACACGCGACGGCCACAATATAATATTTAACTTCTACTTTTCTTTTCAACAACCACGCTCTGCTACCATGTTTTGAATCATGTTCACACTTTTTACTTATAAAATACTTTATTAAAATATACACATGTTAACTTTACAATAGACGCACAATCACTCACACATATATACACGTCACAAACATAGCTGTCACCACAATCGATACTTCTCGAACATACTCGATATAACTTATTCTAGAACGATGTTCTGGAACTTTCTCATATCCGATATAAATGTATTACATAATTCCAACACAGAGCTATGTCTTCATATATAATAACGATAATAAAGTAATATTTTTTAAACGAAAAACATAACAGCTACGAAAACTTTCCTCCAAAATTTGTCCACAAATGATAATGTAAACCATGTATTGGCATTTTTTATTTAACCAGACTACAAAATAGGCAAAATGGCCAGAGAGAATGAATTCATTTATAACATTTATGTGTGAGGCTTTTTAATTTGGCGCCATCGCGTTTATTTTGTTTACGATAGACGCTTTATCTGTGGCCGTTCCCGTGAGCTGATAGGTCGCTGCTCAGTGGTTGCAGTATGGACTATGGTATATATATATATGGCGGTATTTACGTATTAAATGATCAACGCTGACACATTCGCGCTCTTCAGTAGTCAGTAGGTAAGTTTCATAATTATGACACATATACCACAGATTTTATTTTCTGGTTAACGAGTATTTGCATTTAGCAGGACTGTGAGTAGTTCGAAAGATTCCTTCGTTGTATCATTTCTGGAGGGAGTCAGACCCGAAAAACTAGAGTTAGAGGGTTAGTGCCAAATAACGGAAAAATACCTATGGTTTAAGAAGTTTTGTGAAAGAAACTAATAAATCTAGTCTTATAACATACAGATTTTGGCCCCGAAGGTACCTCAGATGACAGTCCTAGAACTTCACGATATAAAAAAGGAGATGTTATTCCTTGAAATACACATGCATTGGAAAAATTCTGTATTCTGGACATGCACATTTTATTGAAATTCACCGTACATTACACCTCCTTTATTGTGTTCACATTAACTATATGATAAATTTGCATATGATCACCTTCGCTTACGTTTATACGTTGTTGGCTGCAGAGGAACTCATTCGACGTGAAAAGTGAAATGAAAGTGTTTCTGGCAATGATATTTAATGTTCTGGCCGTATCAATATCACTATAATCCTTCAAATAAATTAAAATTACCTGCTCGAACTTAAGTGGGAGTTTGTATATTATAAATTGGTATTCGCGACTGACCAATAACAAATCTAAATGTTTGTGTTCTGAGAGGGAACCCGTTTATATCTTCAGTAAACGATGTTTTCTAATAACATGCTACAGTTCGTTGGGATTCAAAATTACGTTAAGATTTAGATTTGTGCTGGCAGAGTGAAGGGCAGTTTCTGTGTGTTAACTGTTCATATATTAAGACGGAATACAATGCAGTCATACTATTTTAAGACAATGTAAGGCTTTAGATCTATATCATACCAAGCTACCAATATAAGAAAGGAAAGAAATTGCTGAAATAAGCTACTAAAATTAAGCGGTTAGATTTTGAAAATGAGTCTACTTGCTGTAAATTCTCACCCATAAAGAACTTTAATCTTTTTCATAATAAATTAACCTTATAAAATGCTGTTAATAAAGTTTCTGTAAAGAAATATCAGAAATAGCTTGTGAGACTGGTCTCACCTTCATAAATGACACCTTTGGTTAAATTAAGGTTACTTTGCTATGTAGACTTGCAAAGAGGAGATCCTTGAGGATGACAAAAATTTTGAAATGTTATCTCTGTGTATTAGAGGACTGACTTAGTCACAACTACTTCGCCATTCTGGTTTTCTTTGCATTTCTGCCTGTTTGCCTTCTTCTTACCGCCAGTAAGACTTGATTTCAATTGTGATATTTTTCATGGAAGTGAGTCAAGTTCTTGTGTACTGTAAAAGATGTGGAGCTGACATTCATTAATGGGTTACATAAAGAAAATGTTGGGATATTTGTTTGCATTATTTCACTGTTTAAATGACCACACATGTTTGGGGAGGGGGGGGGGTGGGGATATTATAGAGAGAAAAGCTAATTTAACATTTACTGTTAGAGATACAGCTGAAACACATTTAGCACATGTTGTCATTATGTTATTAGCTATAATCTGGATATTTTTCAAATTTTTTCCAAATTATTTGATCAGGACATTGATGGCTACTTCAGAACACGTTCAATCATGTGAGGACCATTGTCTTAATATCTCTCTCGTGTGTGTGTGTGTGTGTGTGTGTGTGTGTGTGTGTGTCAAGGGAAATGACAGTTTCTAATTTTCTTATTTTTATATGTAGATATAGGTGTTTCGGTATTGTCAGCTGTGGTCAAGGGACATGTCGGATTCAAATTTCCGTAGTTTTTGCTGTAGGCGTTGGTGTTTTGGTATTGTCAGCTGCCATTGACCTATATAGGTCAAGGGAAGTGTCAGATTCCTGGAGATTGTGTAATTATTTTGTTGTTCATCTTGTGTGTTTTGGGATTGTTTTTTTTTTTTTTTTTTAGCTTGTCCCTGCCCTAAAACCCCCAATTACCTGCGGTTGTCCCGTTTGATTGTATTTTTGGAAGGAGATGTTACTGTCTTATTTATACGTATTTTCGTGTTTCTTGCCGTGTGTATGTAGTGATATCATAGGCGCCATATTGGAGATGCTTAGAATAGCCATTTCCACCATATTGATGACATCATGGGTAAAAGCAGACGGGTGGAATCTGACACTTGCATATTCGCCTCTTAATCATATATAAAAATGTCTGTTGTCAAGTGAGATACCAGTTTTCATAGGAAGTTCATTTCAGTATGCTTAAAATTAAACACAGTCCACAAAGTATTACACACTGTCAAACTTTTCCTGTAAAGACTAGAAAGAGCTGTCCAAAAGAAAAAGTTTAATCAGATCCCCACTGACTGATTTTACGTAAACAAGTTTATTGTATGTATACCTGTATGATTGAATAATGTACTGTTTTTTGTCCCATACTGAGAGTTTTGTATCTTTGTGAAGGTTACATTTACTACTTGCATTGCAATATTTATTTGGTAAATTATACTATTCTTGTTGACCAAGCACATAAGTGAAAAAATGTACTGGCATTCATGGCGAGCTGTTTGAATAAATTTGTGCAAGAGTGTCTAGGGTAGATTCTACTCATAAATCTGATGACCTCCATTGGTGCCATAAAGACTTTGCGAATAAAAGACATTTTTAAATGTTTAATGTAAAAGCTTTGGTGCCAAACATTTAAAGTCTTTTCTTCAACATTTGAGCGCTGCAAGATGCGCCATACTGAAAACTTTTATAAAGACTTTGTTTACACGTGACTGATTTCACTAGAATATGATGTCATACATCGTAAATATCCAAGGTATGCAGCTTTGATTGTTTGCAAACCACAGAGTTGTAACTGAACAAACAGCATCTGGTGTCGAATTAGTCTTTTTCATAGGTTGAGGATGTGGACTGACAGTTTCAGAGCTGATTGTTAGTGTGTAATAGCAGGAATTTTGAAGGCTTAACTGTCAATTTATTTCAGCATCTTCCTGTTTTTTGTGTGCAGTTGCAACTGAATGAACTGAGTCTTGTTAACACTGAAAGACAAATGATTTGAAGTGAACCAGCCTAGAGCTCCATTGAATATTGTGGGTGAAGTGTTCTCTAGACTGCAGTTGGTTGCTTTGTCAACCATAATGGTTGTGCTGTCTGCAAATAGGATAAAGTGTGCTTTTTGGCTCACACACAATGGCAGCTCATTGATAAAGATTGAGGATAGGAACCGTACAATATGACATCTCACTGTGCCCAAGTCAGGACAGGCAGGAGCTATTGCAGAATTATTTGACACTTCCTTCTGCTTGCTGCCCTCTTGACTCGTGCCACGTCCCTGCTGTGCCATATAAGCCGTAGTAGAATTTTATTACGGATATTACATTTATTAAGATTGTCCATAATCCTCTTGTACATAAACTTAGCCAGTATTTGAGGATGACTTGTTAGCAATGGAATTGGCCAGTTGGAAGCCTCAGCTTTATCACCTCTTATGAAGAATAGTTCGACAATTGCATATTTGAATCCAATAGGAAGAGCACCTTGATTTAAAAATTCATTAAATATTTGACAAAACTCTAAAAATAAATTAATAGCAGTGCTGTAGTATTTAAATTGATACATTGTCAACACCAGTGCTATTTTTGTTTTTCATTTGTGTTATCACCTTCCCAACCTCATATGTTGTGATGTGGTGTAGCCCTACTGCATCTGGCTGATTTTGTTCTCCACAGATTTTTGTAGAAATTTCACAGCATCGACCACAGACCCTCTACTATCAATTTCATGAGCTATTGTCAAAAAATTGTGATTGAAAATATTGCCAACTATTTCATCATCTACCATGCTGCCATTATGATGCACTTCAGTTGTGCCTGTATCGCCTGAACTTTACCTGTACTCCTTTTTTGCCGTCATCCAAATTGTTTTTGGTTTTTTATTTGAACTGTTAGTTTCAGATTTAATGAACTTCCTCTTCGGTCCTTTAATCACAGTCCTTAGGATACTACAGTATAACATTTAGAGCTCCCTATCCTATGGTTTATCAGACTTGCTGAGTGAAGTATAAAGCATTTTCTCTGCTGATTTGATTCCCTTAGTGGGCCACTGTTTCCTACACAGTTGCAAACAGGGTAACACATTCATACGTGGATAGGTTAGTTATCACTGCCGTTTTTATCCTTTTTATGTGTCCCAATCCAACTCCTCCAAATGCTTGTTGAAGGTTTTCAGACCTTCACTATTGATTAATCTGAAGAATGAATTGATAAAACTACTCTTGCTATCAGAGCTTACATCGTGCGTTATCAACAGCTGGCTGTTACAATCGGAAAGAGCATTTAAAATTTGTCTTACACTTAAGTTACCGATTCTGTTATTATGTACAAAATATCTTTGTCACTCTTGTGAAAAAGTCAACTGCCCTCAGATTAAGAGCTCATTACACTCTCAGAATGTGTCCTATCATTATTGCAGGTAAGAAAGTTTACATTAAAATCACCAGGCATGTTAATTTCCTTGATTCTTGAGAACAATGGTTAAATAATTCTGCCTGCTTGAAAAATATACTCAGATTGACCATTCATTTGATATAAATGCTACTTTGCATATTTCTCCTGGAATATTACTGTTTCCTTTGAGAGTAACTATCATACTGACCAGTTTACATGTTTCTAACTGCCTTTTAAACAACACTTTTCTCTGCAAACTGTTTTAGTGCTGGTGTCTTGCATTTGAAAAATTATAGTGTGTTTCAAGAGAATTTAAATAATTTGTCCACTTTGTTGTAAGAGTTATGCAGTGCATTCTTCAGCATACAAAATTGTTCATAATATGCATAGTAATATACATGGGAGATATGTCTACTGGGTGGTTGTAGTTAAACTTTCCCTATTTAACATGCTATAATGCGGAAACTAATTACCATACGAGTACCAGGCTTGGTGGCGTTAATGTCCAGAGTTTGAGGTGCATGATTTCCATGTGTAACAGTGCAACTGTCCTGAAGCAGCGTGCACCACAGGACACACAACGAGGTGTTGACTTTGCTCTTCTTTCTTGCAAGGGTTGAAGTTAAGGGCTAGTCGTGGACCATCGTACGGACAGACGAAGCTCATTTTTCTTTTATCGTACGAGGTGAACACACACGATTGCCGGTGTGGGGATCTTCACCTCCAGTAACTGTGCCTGAAGTTCCTCTGTATGGTAAATATGTTACCATATGGTGTGGCTTCACAGCTATGTTAATCATTGGCCCATACATTTTTGCAAAGGCTGGTGCTCAAGGGCCAAAGATGTGCAGTGTGGCTGGCCAGCATTACTGCAGTATGCTTCACCAGTGTCCCCACTGCACATCACTCGTAAAGTTCACCTGCTTCTCTGAAACACATTTGGAAATGATCGAATTATCAGCCAATCGTTTCCAAATGCTTGGCCGACATGATCACCTGATCTCACTCCTTGCGATTTCTGGTTGTGGGACTACTTGAAAGACAGGATTTACCAAGGAAACATCCACACACTTGCTGATCTGATGTGCACCATATTGAGGCTCTTCTGTAGCAATAACAGTTCGAGTATGTAATGGTATAATGTACCGTAGCACCACATTAAGTGTTTCAGTTGCATTGATTCTGCATTATTTCTCTTCCCCATGTCCTCGACATTAATGCTACCAAGTTTGATCCTCATTTATGTGTTAGTTCCTGTGTTTTAATGTGTTAAGGGGTGTAGGACGTCAAATGGGCCGACTTGGAGCAGGAGAGGCATCACGGGACATTTTAATTTCCAGTGTCTATACTTTTACAAATAAATTCATAAAACTTTGTCAGAATCACTAGAAAGGATTCAGGATTCACACTCGTTGCAGTGGAAGTTCGAAAACATGTCAAATTTCATCATTTTTTCACTTACTAATTTGTTGCTATAGGTAAACTTTTCTTCGTATGTTACTCCTTCGATGAATTTTGCGCAGCATACATACCATACTTACAGGTGTACGAAACTCTAGAATTTATATAATTTATGAAAAATGAATGAACTATTATATTTTAAACTTCATGTTTACAAAAAACACAAATTTTATAGTTAATTACCTCAATTTTTACCACAGTTTTTAATAGATTCGGAAAATTTTAGTTTCATACACATGTAAGTATGGTTTGTATAGTGTGCAAAATTCATCGAAGAATCTCTCTTACTTCTGAAGAAAAGTGTACCTACAGCAACAAATACTGCCATTAGTAAGTGAAAAAAATGATGAAATTTCACATGTAAAAAAAACTAGTTTTGTTATGTTTTCGAACTTCCACTGCTATGAGTGTGAATTGTGAATCCTTCCTGGTCATGCTGACAGTTTTATGAATTTACTTGTAAAAGTATAGACAGTGGAAATTAAAATGTCCTGTGGTGCCTCTCCTGCTCAAAGTCAGCCCGTTTGACGTCCTACAACCCCCCCCCCCCCCCCACCTTAAATAGGGAAAGTTTAATTATAACTACCCAGTAGACAACATATTTTCTTGATTATTTACCTTACATAGTTTTCACTTTTACAGTGAAAAGTGCTCATAATATGAAGCGAACATATACAATGAGTTACTGTACAGTTCAATCCAATCTGTTACCACAACCTTTTTCACATTTGTTGGCTTCACCAACTCTCAACCAGTGTTACCTTCAAACCTAACCTAGATCTAGTGATGTGCTATGTATGTATGTCACGACAAACATGACTTAAATGGGAAAAAGGCACTATAACACTCCAGCCTTCTTTAGAAAGAAGAATGTAATGTGTTTATTTCATGCTGTATCTGTTTGGGTGTTCCTGAAGTGTACAGCTTGTTAGACACTGTCCCACACAGTGGTGTGCAGTTGGCAACTGGGAACCCCCCCCCCCCCCCATATGTGTTCTGTAGACCACCTCCTGGTGGAAGCTGGTGTCCCATGAGGGAGTGATGGTAAGACGACACCAGCAATTCTTGGCGACTATGCAGTCACAATCTGTCAGATGCCTTTCCATCAGTGTTACTTCACTGTTTCATAACCAGCAGTTCTGACTGCTTACAAATCGCCCAAAATTGATTAGACCTGCTGAGATACGATTGGAGGCTCCATGTGAGGACCTCCAACTGGTGCTCTTGTCAGTGTGCACGGAGTTCCCTCTCAACATACCCTGTGGTGAGTACCCAGTCCTCCGTTTTAGATGATCCTCTTCTGTGTCCCCTAAGAAAATTGTTGACCCTACCTTCCTCAGACACATATTCTGTTCAGTTCTCTGCAGTTACCCAAATTCGACTTCCATCTACACAAATGGATGAAAAGTTTGTGACAGTTTTGGTTGTGCATTTGCATATGCAAGGTGGCATGCAAAGCACTTTCTGCCACATTCATGCAGTGTACACATGGGCTCTGCAGTACAGTACAATAAAATTCTCTCCACAAAGGACATTCTGATTTGTAGCGAGTCCGTGAGCATGTCATAACTCAGTGCTACCACAGAAACTTTTTGGTCACTAAGGTCCAAGACCAACCAGTTAACCTTCAGTTCCGGAACTGGATTCTTCTGCAAGTGGGGTATTCTGAGAAATGAACATGCTGACAAATTAGCTAAATTAGCAACCACAGAAGACATGAGCCCACAGTAGCCAGACATACAAATACAACACCAAATTTTGGAAATCTGGGATATGGGATGTCTGGCAACCACAACCCTGTACAAGCTGAGAACAAACGAGGTGACCACCAGGGCCTGGTATACTTCACTGCAAGCCTCTCAGAAATCTACTTCCAGGTACTCCATGTCAGTGACCTCAGTAGTCATTGGACATCGTGAGAGAGCAAGTTGGGGTACTCCGCAGAACTCTGGGACTTTGAACGTGGTCAGGTGATTGGGCGTCACTTCTGTCATCTGACTATAAACGAGATTTCTAGGCTCCTAAACATCCGTAGGTCCACTGTCTCCGATATGACAGTGAAATGGTAATGTGAAGGGACACGTACAACACTAAAGTGTACAGGCCGACTTGTCTGTTGACTGACAGACAGACGACGGTTGAAGGAGGTCGTAATGTGTAATAGGCAGATATCTAACCAGACTATCACACAGGAATTCCAAACTGCTTCAGGATCCACTGCAAGTACTATGACAGTTAAGTGGGAGGTGAAAAAACTAGGATTTCATGGTCGAGTGGCTGCTCATAATCCACACATCACACCAGTAAATGCCAAACGTCGTCTCACTTTGCGTATGGAGCGTAAACATTGAATGATTAAACAGTCGAAAAACATTGTTTAGAGTGATGAATCACGGTACACAATGTGGCAATCAGATGGCAAGGTGTGGGTATGGCGAATGCCTGGTTAACGTCATCTGCCAGCGTGTGTAGTGCCAACAGTAAAATTTGGAGGTGGTGGTGTTACGGTGTGGTCGTGGTTTTTGTGGAGGGGGCTTGTACCCCTTGTTTTGCATGACACTATCACAGCACAGGCCTACATTGATGTTTTAAGCACCTTGCTTCCCATTGCTGAAGAGCAATTCGGGGATGGCAATTTCATCTTTAAAAACGATCGAGCATCTGTTCGTAATGCACAGCCTGTGGCAGTGATTCCACAACAATATTCCTGTAATGGACTGGCCTGCACAATGTCCGGACCTGAATCCTACAGAACACCTTCATGACGTTTTGGAACGCCAACTTCGTGGCATGCCTCACCGACAGACATAAACACCTATCCTCAGTGCAGCACTCTGTGAAGAATGGGCTACCATTCCCCAAGACACCTTCCAGCAACTGATTGAACATACTCCTGCAAGAGTGGAAAGTGGAAGCTGTCAAAAAGGCGAAGGGTGGGCCAACACCATATTGAATTCCAGCATTACCGATGGAGGATGCTGTGAGCTTCTTACGCATTTTCAGCCAGGTGTCCGGATACTTTTGATCACATAGTGTATCTTAGTAATTCTGACTACAGTGACCCTTGTTAAGAGATCCTTCAGTGACCGGATACAATTTTTAGCCAGCTGGATTTTGTTTCAGTTTTGACCAACTGACTGAAGCTGCTGTCACAGAAGTCTTCAACAACGATGTCAAGGTCACAGGTCCTGGAGCTGCCAGTTCTAGATGTTCTGCTTGTTCGCAACACCATTTGGATGAAGATGACTCACATGTTTTCATTGCTTTCTTGCATGCAAACACTAACAGCATGTGAATTCTTAGTCACCTTAACAGACCCACTACATTGAAATTGGTGAGAGAACTTGCATTTAGCCTGTGGATGTTTGTTCACTGTTAGCTGAAATCGGCATGAAAACGTATGTCACTATCTTTCACTTTGTTTCTAAGAATAGGAAAAAAAAAACTTTGCCTTCTGTGCAGTTGTCGACCTTCCTCTGTCAGTCACCATTTGAAATTAATGCCGTGGACCTACGATGTTGCATGCGCAATTTCAAAACTGATAACTCATTAACATAGCTTTTGTTGTTCCAGCCTTCAATTGGAAGATTTGTCTGATGCAGCTGTCAACAGTAGTGTATTCTGTGCACTCTTTCCATCTTTGCATAACTATTGCATCTACATTCACCCTTGTCTATTCTTGGTCTGTCACTACAATTTGTAGCCCCACGCTATACTCTGTTACCTAATTGACTATACCTTGATACCTCTGGATGTTTGCTATCTATTGATGACTTCTTTTAGTCAAGCAGTGCGACAAATTTCTTTTCTCTCCAATTCGCGATTCAGGTCATCTTCTTTAGTTCCGTGATCTACCCATCTAATCTTCAGTGTTCTTCTGTTGCACCACACTTTAAAATCTTCTGTTATCAAAATCTATGTACTGTTTATTGTCTGTATTTCACATCTGCATAAGGCTACACTCCTAGACAACTGTTTTAGGACAACACTTCGTAACAGTTCAATTATTATTACTGTTATTATTGTTGTTGTTATTAGTGAATAAGTGCATTAGATTACTTAGATGTGGGCATTTCTCTTCATCTGTGCCCGTGTTTCTTTCATTCTCTCCTGTGTACCTGTTTTCTCACTTCAGAGCATGTTATTCCAGTCTCCTTCTTTGGTTTTTTCATGTGGTCAACTTGCCATTTGTGAAATTTGGGCCTGAAGATCTGGCATTTGTGAATATTTTCTGGAGTAATTCCTGCCAAATTCAGGTCAGTTTTGATCTTAGCAACCCATTCCATTGTGTCTATTTTGGCTTTGTTCCTGTTCTCGTAAAAGCAGACAAGTTGTTTTGTTAGATTGTCTGGGTTCATTCTTCTAATGTGTCTATAGAATTTTAACCTGTGTTTCCTAATTTCATTATGGGTATTTGTATATTGTTAGATTTTCTGATTGCTTCTGAGTTGGTATTGTTCATGCGCAAGTTTTGGGCATAGAATTTTTCTTATGATTTTGCATTCCTTTTTCTCAGTGTTTTGATTGCATTGTTTTCTCATTCCAAATTAGTGTTTCTAATCCAAAGAGGCTTTCTGGTTGAATTACCATATTGTAATGTCTTAGTTTTGTGTGCTTGGAGAACTATTTCTTGTTGTAGATATTTTGGACGAGTCGGCGTGCAGTTCCATCTGTCGGCATCTAATTTTGTTTACTTTTGTTTTGATTCCATTTTCCTGAATGGTTTCGCCAAGATATTTAAATGGTGGAACTCGTTTAATTTTTCCATATTTTGTCTCCGTGAATAATGGGACTTGTTGTTTCAAAATATATCTGCCGACCGACTTTTTGTGCAGTTTCTTTCTGCATCAAGATCTTCATCTACACTACACCTACATACATACTCTGCAAGCCACTATATGGTGCTTGGCGGAGGGTATGTTGTACCACTACTAGTCATTCCTTTTCTCTTTCACATGCAAGTAGAACAAAGGAAAGCAACTGTCTCTATGCCTCCATATGAGTCCCAATTTCCCTCATCTTATCTTCATGGTCCTTTCGCAAAATGTACGTTGGCGGCAGTAGAATCATTTTGCAGTCAACTGTAAATGCCAGGTCTCCAATTTTCTCTATAGTGTTCCTCAAAAAGAATGTAGCCTTCCCTCCAGGATTTCCTATTTCAATTCCCCAAGCATCTTCGTAAAATGCAGTCTTCTTTACAAATGAACCACACTTACCTAAAATTGTCTAAACAGAATCTGACAATTCGGCTTCCCTACTACAATCTTTACATGCTCATTTTATTTCATATCACTTTGCAACATTTTGCTTAGATATTTGAACAACATAACTGTCTCGAGCCTCATACTTCTAATGCTGCATTTGAACATTATGGACCTGTTTTTCCTACTAATCTGCATAAACTTACATTTTTCTCCTTTTAGAGCTAGTTGCCATTCATCACATCAACAAGAAATATTGTCCAACTCATCTTGTATCCTCCTACAGTTCTCAATGATGACGACACCTTCCTGTATGCACATGACATAATAATCCTCATAGAAGCTCTGACAGCTATATCCTTAGAAATAAACAGATTTTACTCACAACCTATACCAGCAACACAAGGACCAAGAGGACAGTCGAAATGAGGAAGTTCCTGCTTTTTCAAGCCAAAAATGGGAAAATTACCACCAGAATCAAGACACACTTGTGATGAATTTCGAAAACCTCTCCGTAATAGCCATGGACATAGAACCACTAATGCCAGTAGAAGACATAATAGCAGCCATTCTGACTGCTTTAAGACATGTGATGGCAGGACGAAACATCATCGTACCTGGAGATCTTGAGTCATGTTTTTCCAGTCATGGCCAACTTTCGATTCCCATATGTGAAGAGCAGAGTAAAAGCCACAGCAATTAAAGCCTCATGGCAGCAAAATAGCCATGTACTAAGTCAATAGACAGAAGAATGGAAAGAATTTGAGAACCACTTACAGGGAAACGACATTGAATCGGCTGCCATAACCCTGGCAAAAACGATTCAGTCTGTCCTAATGTGCAATCCCAAAAGGAGAGCGCAGAAATGGTTTGACAAAGAATCTTATGGAAAAAGAAAGATAACCCTCCGGGCACTACATACTGCAAAATCCAGCCAGAGCCTAGAGGATGTAAAATCCTACAGCCAAATCAGAAAAGAATACAAAAATCTTCTGAAGACCAAACAAAAGGAATGCATGGAACAGGAAACAATCAATATGGTGGAGGAAGCCATAGAGGACCCATACTTAGCATTGATGCTACGGAAAGCTCAGAGCAGCAGACAAATAGATACAGTTGGGGAAGAACATTTCAGCAATATTCTCAACATAGATAAAACCAGCACCGCATGTGTAATGATCAATATGGAGACAGACCTAACGGAAACTAACCCCTTCATAATGGAAGAGGTACACGGGGTAACATAATCTCTAAAACCCAATAAGGCTCCAGGCCCTGACAGAATATGTAATGAACATATCAAAAGTTCAACTAGCCTACTGCTCGAACCAATAAGATATCTGAAACTTATGTCTACAAGAGGGCAACATACCAGAAATATGGTGGACGTCGACAATTAAGATGCTATTTAAGGGGAAAGGCAACCAAATGGATCCAAACTCCTACAGCGGAATTGCCCTGGAAAAATGCACATTGAAGATACAAACAAGCATCAGCACAAAAGTGAGTTTTTGAAGAAGTAGACCAGACGATCCCATAACAACAACTCAGATTCCGGAAAGGCAGAAGCACACTACACACTATTGGCAATCTAAAAGACGACAGAGGAGGCATTAAGACATCACCAAGGAAAATTCCATGGAGTCTTTGTAGATTATACCAAGGCCTTCAATAAACTAAACAGGCACATACTAATCTCAAAACTAGAATTAATAACAGGGAAAGATAAACTTAGTGTTGATCCATAATATGCTGATCGCTAACTTCATTCAGATCACAGGTGACGTAAGTACGTCGAAAACAATAACACAAACCAACGGCGTATTGCAAGGGGACCCAGTAAGCCCTGTACTTCTCAGTAGTGCCACATTCGATGTTGTACAGAAGACAAGACAAGAAATGGAAGACATCAAAACCTACATATATGCAGATACATGGTCATAGGATCAAATGCCAGACTCACCTGCAAAGAGTAACCAAACAACACAAGACGTGGGCACAGGAGATCAAAATAGAAATTCACACAGGAAAAACTGTAAAGAAGACATTCCGCAATGGAGGTCGAAGCTGTGGAGGACAGAATATCTCTTGGGATGAAAACAGCCATGGCCTTGTTCACTGCAAAAATAGTTCCCATCACAACTTACGGAATAGATCTCATGTGGGGAAAGTAGAGTCTGTAAGACCTAAGGACTCTGGAAGCAGTTATGTCATGCTTCTTGAGAGCCGCTCTAGGTGTTTCAACACACACAAAGTCGATGCTTGTGTACGAACTCGCCAGGGAACCCTTTTTCATAGAGTAACTGCATATGAGGCTCACATCCACCGACAACTCGAATACTCCTACATGAAAGAGAGAAGAGAAGGAAAGGGAAATTTGCCTGTGACGGTTAACATGTAACTAGCTGTAAAAGAGAGAGAGAGAGAGAGAGAGAGAGAGAGAGAGAGAGAGAGAGAGAGAGAAAAATCACTGGTAGAACTCAAAATGTGATGAACTTATGCAGAACTTGGGCACATATATTCTAATAATATAAACTGAATAATATATATGTATTGGCTGACAAAAAAAAATCAGGTATTTATAATGTGTGTACACTATGCCTTGCTAATTACAGAATATAAGGGGCTGTCAAATAAAAATGAGACAGATGGAAAAAATTTAAGTAAATTATTTATAATTTCAAAATTAATTACACTGTGTGATGAGACAGTCAGTGCTAGCATGGAAAAATGCCTAAGGAACCATGATACATTCATGCACTTCTTTGTCCAAAGCAAATCAACAGCCAAGAGCATCTTCTTTCAGGGTTCCAAAAATATGGATTATAAGTGATTTTAAGGGTAATGATTCACTGAAGTCCCACAGCAACACCCACACTAATATCGGTTGTACGTAAAAGCCTTTAAGATACCTTTTTATTTCTTGCAACACTAGCCGTTTTTCGGACTCATAGTAAATTTCTACCAGATTCTCCTGTGCCACAGCCAGAGCATCATTAGAAGTTTAAAACATTAATTTTGTTTCAGCAATTTGGAAAAAATGTAAACTTTACTTCTAGTACATCTATGTAGGTGGCATAGATACCAAAATTTGTTTCATGTAGAATAATTGCATCCAACAGACAACTGATTATCTTTCTACAGTTCTTAAGTTTCTCGCAGTGTTTTACGAAAAGCGTAAAAATTCTGAACCCACTCATCAAAAATTGCCGTAAGCTGGTAATTGATAATAGATACCTATGTTTATATTCATATGTATGGGTCTTAGAATTTCAAACTGCCTTTTCTTTACTGAACTTATTTTGACCTTGTTTGAGATTTTAAAATTTATCTGGTCATTGGGGGGGGGGGGGGGGGGGGTTATGAGTCTTCAAGATTTGGAAGTACCCCACGACCAGAGGCCTGGGGCAGAGTGCACACCACCACGCCCCTTCCCATGTCGCTAGCCCAGCACTGCCTCGGCTCCATTGGACAGACTCAGTACTGACTGTAATGCACTGGTTTGCTGGATTTCATTTTCTTCTTTGAGCCTTGCTTCAGCCTGGATTAGAATGATGGCAGAGTATGACACTGAAAGGAGGTGAACACTTTGCATTGGTGCACTTTGCATTATCCTTAATAATACTGTACAGACCATAATATCACAGAGTAGCTTGTTACTAGTATGTCGCAGAGTAGTGGTTATAAGTGCCATGAGCAATTTTTTGCATGCACCCAAACTATGGATTCTCTGAAAACTATTTGCCACAGCGGTGAAGTTAACGAACTTGAAATTTAGTTAATGAATGATGATGACTTGTACATACTATTCTGCATATGTTTTGACTTTATCAGTTTTGTTCTGATAATGTTGAAGATAATAAGAAACCGGTCAATAAACTTGCCATTTAGCCAGAAAAAAACTCATTTTGTAGAATGTTTACATGTTTCTGATATTTCGCGATATCTTGCCTAAATTAGAAATAATTTTGGACTGCAAATACAGTTGACTGCCTCTAAAATATGCAGTACTTCATATATCAAAACATTTGTTTGTCAACATTGATATATATTTGTCATGCATTTTACATAATATCATGGATAGCAATAATTTATTTCTAACACAATGTTGGCATATAATTTGAAGCAGAAATACTGATATTGCAATCTGTTTAGTTGTCACCTCTTTATGTGTAAAATTTCCTCTTTGTATTTTATAACAGCTGCACTTCCATTCACTTCAGTCGTAGCCATATTGAGGAACTGCAGACTGCTCCGAAAAGTGCCAGAGCCTCATTGCTCGTACTTTTGAAATACATGAACAGTTTTCAGAAAAAGAGGCAAATTTGAAGAAGAAGCTCAAAGGTATTTATTAACTAGTTTATTCTTTTGTGAAGTGAAAGCTTTGAATATTGTTATTTTCACAAAGAATTCTAATTCACACCGCAAAACATAATCAAAACTAATGAAATTCTGACAGTTTATCAGCAAAGGAGCGGCATTGTGTTGAGCCATTATTTCCAGTAGTTTCCTATGTGCTGTGTACGGGTGAAGTTCTAGGTTCCTGTACCAATCAGTATTTTATGGACTCTGGACTCCACTCAAAAGAATGCATCTGGAAGAGTGCTGTCCAGCTTTAAGGATTTAGATTTTTTCATAGTTTCCCTAAATTGCTGTAGGAAAATGCTTGGATTGTTTCTTTTAAAAGGATGCAACCTATTTGCTTCTGATACGTGGTTATGCTCTGCCTCTAATCACATCACCAACAGTCTGTGCACCCTAATATTTCTCTATTTCTGTGCATCTAGTATTGAAGTTGGTCCATTAACCTAAATTTGCACTTAGCCACAAATACCAGGAGCCTTATCTGAGAGCAGCAAACAAAGATGGTGGGAGACAAGAATGGGGAAGAGATGATAGCACAGAGGGGCTGTAAACTGTTGGTTGGAGGATGTGGGGACAGTATGTTACCATAGGTTGTAGCCGAGATAACTGCAGGAGCACAGAGTGTATTGTAAGGATAACTCCCATCTGTGCAGTTCAGAAACGCTGGTGGTGGTGGAGGGGAGGAACAGCTGCTCAGGTAGTGAAGCAGCCATTGAAATCAAGCATGTTCAGCTTGCATGTTGTGCCACTGGGTGATCTCCTTTGCTCTTGGTCACAGTTTGGCTGTGGCTGTTCATCTTGGAGGACAGCTGGTTGGTAGTCATCCCAATATAAAAGGCTGTGCAATGATTGTGGCAGAGTTGGTAAATGATACGGTTGCTTTTGTAAGTAGCTCGGCCCATGATGGGGTGGGATAAACCGGTGACAGGAATGGAACAGGAAGTGCTGGGTGGGTAGATTGGGCAGATCTTGCACTTGGATCTTCCACAGAGATATGATCCTTGTGGTAAGGGGCTGGGATTGAGAGTGGCATAGGGATGGCCTAGGATGTTTTGGAGTTTGGGAGGGCGACGGAACACCACTTTCGGAGGGGAGGGAAGTACCTTGAGTAGGATGTCCCTAATTTCAGGGCATGATAGGTAATCAAAGTCCTGACAAAGGATATGGTTCAGTTGCTAAAGTCCGGGGTGGTTCTTCGGGATGGTAGGATGATTGGCGGGGAGGGGTGGGGGGGAGTGGAAATGGCATGGGAGATCTGTCTGTGGACTAGGTCTAGGAGATAGCACCTTTCTGTGAAGGCCTTGGTGAGACCTTCAGTACACTGAGCAAGGGAGTTCTTGTCGCTGCAGACACTCGATGCTCAGGTGGCCAGGCTTTATGGGAAGGATTTTTTGGTGTGAAAGGAATGACGTCTGTCAAAATTCAGCTACTGTTGGTGGTTGGAGGGTTTAATGTTGACAGATGTGCAGATAGAGCCATCAGAGAGGTGGTCAACGGGGTAGGTAGGTGGCACACTGAAGTGGATAGGAGAGATGATGATATGGTTGAGAAGGATTGACGGTAGGGTGTCTCGGCCCTGGGTCCAGATCATATCGTCAATGAACCTGAACGAGACTAGGAGTACAGCATTTTGGAAGGCTAGGAAGGTTTCCTCAGATGGTCCATTATTAGTTGGCATAGGAGGATGATATGCAGGTGCTCGTGGTTGTGGCAAGGATTTGTTTCTATACCTTCCCGTCAAAGGAGAAGTAATTGTGGGTTAGGATGAAGTTAGTAACGTGTATCAGGAATGGGATTAGTCTGAAGGACGTTGGGAAAGGTAGTGTTCAATGGTGGTACAATCATTGGCGTGAGGGATGTTGGTGTATAGGGTATAAGGAGTGATGAGTAGGTATCCAGGAGATAAAAGGGTGGGATAGTGGAGAGTCGGTAAAGGAGTTGGTTGGTGTCTTTGACGTAGCAGGCTAGATTACAGGCAGTTGGTTGGACAAAGAGGGCAAAAATTCTTTCAGTGGGGCCACAATAGCGAGACACAGTGGGGTGTCCAGGATTGTTGGGTTTGTGGATTTTTCAAAGCATGTAGAAGATGGATGTGTTGAGTGTCATAGGGGTGAGGAGGGAAGTGGATTCAGGGGAGAGGTTCTGGGAAGGGTGTAAGGCTTTGAGCAGGGATTGATGGTTGTATTGGACTTCTGGAATGGGATCATTCTGGGAGAGGAGTCAGATAATTGGTGGAGACCATATGTCATCTAGTCACTGCAGTTCATAACGACAGTGGAACCTTTGTCTGCAGGCAGGGAGATTAGGCAGGATTTGTTTTGAGGTTGTGTGGCTATTCTTTCTTCTTCTTAAAGGTTGATAGTCTGAGGAAGGGACCTGCGGAAAGATGGTGATGCTACGTTGGAGGTAAGAAATTCCTGGAAGGTGACCAGTGGTGTTTAGGTGGGATACAGGGGGGAGGGGGGGGGTGGCGGCTGTATCACAGTTGGATGGTGGAATGGACTGGAAGAGGCAGGGTTCAATGTGGTAATTAGGGTACTTTTGGTTGGAGGGATTAGGGGCAAAGAAGTGCTTTGGTTGCAGGGTGCAGGAGGAGGAGAGTAAATTTTGGGCCTTTGGATAGGACTGAAACTTCTTTGAAGCTGAGAATTTCAGCGCAAAGGTTAACAACAATGTTGCGTAAATGTTTGGCTCTGGATTTGGTGAAGAGTTGGTAGGCAATTATGGGGGATGCGACAAGTTGAAAAGGTCAGCTAGGCAGAGTTTAAGTGTTGTGAGGGTGGAGGAGGAGGAACACTGTGGGTAGGATAGCGGTGCCCAGAGGTGCCAATAGGATGTCCACAGGGTGTATAACATATGGTATGGTGTCTGAGATGCTCCTCTAGGTGTTGGAGAGCAAAGGATTCATTTACAGAGATGCAATTTATGGACTAGGGATTGCACACTTGTTTGCTGCCACTCTCTCCAAACAAAACCACCCTGATTCTAACATCGAAAACACACACACACACACACACACACACACACACACACACACACACCTAAACACTACTAGTCACCTCCGACTTAGCATCAACATCCTTCCCCAGGTCCTCTTCAGAACATCAACCTTTCAGAAGAAAGAATAGCCACACACAATCTCAAACCAAATCCTGCCTAATCTCCCTGCCTGCAGACAAAGGTTCCACCACTGTTGTTATAAACTGTAGTGACTAGCTGACACATGGCCTCTGCCAATTGCGACCCCTCCACCTATAAACTCTGCCAGAATGATCCCATCACAGAAGTCCAATACAACCTCCAATCCCTACTAACCTCCAATCCCTCTTCCCAGGGCCTCTCCCCTGAATGCATTTCCCTCGTCACCCCTACGACACCCCACACATCCGTCTTGTACATGCTTTGAAAAATCCACAAACCCAACAATCCTGGACACCCCATTGTTTTGTTATTGTTCCCCCACTGAAACCATTTCGGTCCTCATTGGCCAATACATCCAACCAATTGCCTGTAATCTAGCCTGCTACGTCAAAGACACCAACCACTTCCTTCACCGACTCTCCACTATCCCCACCCCTTTTATCTCCTGGATACCTACTCGTCTCTACCTATACCCTATACACCAACATCTCTCATGCCAGCTGTTGTACCACCATTGAAGACTAGCTTTCCCAATGTCCTTCAGACTCTAAACCCATTCCTGATACACCTTACTAATTTCATTCTAACCCACAATTACTTCTCCTTTGAAGGGAAGGTATAGAAACAAATCCATGCCACAACCATAGGCACCTGCATGTCATCCTCCTATGTCAACCTGTTTACGGGCCATCTGAGGAAACCTTCGTAGCCTCCCAAAATGCCAAACCCCTACTCTGGTTCAGGCTCATTGATGATATCTTCATGATCTGGACTCATGTTGGAGACTCCCTATCTTCATTGCTTCACTACCCCAAGACCTTTTTTTCCCATCCAATTCACATGGTCCTCTTCAACCCAGCTCACCACCTATCTAGATGTTGACCTCCTCCTCTGCGATGGTTCAGCCACACATCTGTCAACATTGTACACAACAGTACCTGCATTTTGACAGCTGTCATCCCCTTTCACACAAAAATCTCTCTCCCATAAAGCCTGGCCACCTGACGAGGCGTGTGTGCCATGACAGGAGCTCTGTCGCTCAGTATGGTGAGGGTGCTACCAAGGCCTTCACAGGCAGGTGCTAACCCCCAGCCCTAGTCTGCAAACAGACCTCCTATGCCATTTCTCCTCACACTCTAAATTGCCCCACCACCCTGAAGAACCGACCACAAAGGAGTGCTCCTTTGTCAACCAGCACCACCCTGGACTGGAACTACTGAACCATATTCTTTGTTACGGCTTTGATTAATTATCATCATGCTCTGAGGCGGGAGTGCCCTCAGTGAGGGCCCCCCCCCCCCCCCCTCCCTCCACAAGGGAGGAGCACGCCATCGGAGACGCTGGTAATCATGGGGGATTCTTCCGCAATGGTTTCCTCACCTTCCACTATGTCTGCTCACAAACGTAGGTTCACTGAGTCTCAGCCACAGACAGTTCTTCCATCGTTGCCACAGTTCTTTGTTGTTTCTCGGTCTGACGAAGGTCACGACTTCTCCACGGTCAACGCTTTCATTATTCAGAAAGGTGTCGACGCAATTGCAGGTCCTGTAAAGTCTTGTTCCAGATTACAGAATGGCACCCTGTTGTTAGAAACAGTCAGTGCCCTCCAGGCACAAAAATTGCTGCGTACTTCTCTGCTCCACACCTTCCCTGTCCGGGTGGAACCGCACCGTACCTTAAATTCCTCGCGTGGAGTCGTTTATACATGCTCCCTCGATGGATTGTCTGACGAAGAAATTCAGCACTACCTGTCTGACCAGGGCGTAACGGCTGTTCATAGAGTTATGAAAAGGGTTGACATGAACATCATTCCAACCCGCACTGTCTTCTTGACATTTGACAAAGTTCAGCTCCCATCGAAAATCAAAGCAGGCTATGAGATAATTTCCGTTGCCCTTATGTCCCAAACCCTACGCGTTGCTATTGCTGTCAGCGGTTCAATCACACCAGCCAGTCCTGTTCCAATCCGGCCAAATGTGTTACGTGTGGCAAGGAGGCCCATGAGGGTGCTTGTCCACCTCCATCCCCTCGCTGCATCAACTGTATGGGTGACCACCCTGCTTCCTCTCGAGATTGCCCCGTTTTTAAGGACGTAAAGCTCATCCAGGAAATAAGAGTGAAGGAAAAGGTGTCGACCTTTGCTGCTCGAAAATTATTCGCCAGTCGCAAGCCCACCGTGCCTCAGACAGGAAAATATAGCACTGTCCTTGCTTCTCCTCAGCCAACGAAGGAGGTGGCCACGCAGACTTGCGACCTCACCTTTAGTGCCACGGTCGTCAGATCGGCCAGCGCAAAGATCGCTCGTTCAACCTCACCACTTTCGCCTGCCCACTCTATGGCTCACCCTTCGTCGGGTTCTGCTAAATCTCGTGCCCAAAAGTCGGACGCCAAGTCTTCGAAAAAAGAGCATACTCATGAAGAGTTCTTACGTACCGCAACTTCCCAACCATCGGTTCCTCCTTCATCTAAACACCATTCTTCCAAGAAGGCTACAAAGAAACCCAGTTCCTCTCCTTCTCCGCCAAGGCGTGTCCCATCTACAGCACCACCTGGCGGAAATCGCCCTCGGCCGTCTTCTGTGTCGCCGAGGCGCACTGCTGGTGGCCGGTCAACCGGCCGATCGCTGGTGGCAGGAGCTGCTCCTGACCAACCTATGGATCAGGATCTTCTGCCTTCGGCTGACTGCCATTCCATGCTGTCGGTCGCTAGCTCCGAGCAGTCTTTGATTTGACAGCAACTTTGGTCACATTCCTCCATTTTCTGTTCACCCTATGTCCATTATCCACTGGAATATCCGCGGCATTCGAGCCAATAGGGATGAATTGTCGATCCTCTTACGATCCTACTCGCCGGTCATCTTCTGTCTTCAGGAAACAAAGCTGCGTCCCCATGACCGCTTTGTTCTCCCTCATTTTCAGTCCGTCCGATATGATCTCCCCTCTGTTGAAGGCACTCCAGCCCATGGAGGACTCATGATTCTTCTCCATGATACTCTCCATTATCACCCAATCCCCTTAAACAGTTCCTTCCAAGCTGTCGCCGTCCGTCTTTCCCTTTCTGGATACACGTTCTCTCTTTGTGCTGTCTACGTTCCATCGTCCACACCAATGGCACGAGCTGATCTCCTTCATCTTCTTGGTCAGCTTCCACCCCCCTATTTGCTGGATGGGGACTTCAATGCCCACCACCCGCTTTGGGGATCTCCACATCCTTGTCCACGTGGCTCACTATTGCTAGACGTCTTCCACCAAGCGGATTTAGTTTGCCTTAACACTGGGATCCCTACATTTTTATCTGCCTCCACGGCAACTTTATCTCAATTGGACCTTGCGGTCGGTACTGTTCCGCTAGCTCGGCGCTTTGAATGGTTCGCCCTTGATGATACACACACGAGTGACCACTTTCCATGTGTCCTTCGACTGCAGCCTCAACTGCCATATATGCGCCCGTGATGATGGAAGTTTGCCCAAACTGATTGGACACTTTTTCGTCTCTAGCGACATTCGATGACGGTCACTTTCCCAGTGTCGACGATGAGGTCACACATACTACCGACGTTATTCTTACGGCTGCGAAACATTCAATACCACGCACCTCCGAATTGCCCCGGTGCCCCCCAGTTCCTTGGTGGAACGGTGCATGCCATGATGCAATACGTGAGCGGCGACGTGCTCTCCGCGTTTTCCGCCACCATCCTACTTTGGCCAACTGTATTCGCTATAAGCAGTTCCGTGCGCGATGCCGTCGTGTCATCCGCGATAGCAAGAAGGCAAGCTGGAAATTCTTTATTAGCTCATTTAACGCCTTCACTCCCTCCTCGGAAGTTCGGAGTCGGCTTCGACGGTTCTCAGGCGCGCCTAGTTTCTCCCCGGTCTCTGGGCTCACTGTCGCACATGATACATTCGTGGACCCCGTCGCAATTTCTAACTCGTTGGGTCAGCACTTTGCTGAGATTTCGAGCTCTTCCAATTACCCGCAAGCGTTTCTCCCGAAGAGACGTGCAGCGGAAGTGCGAGCTCTTGCTTTCTCCTCTCAAAATCGCGAAAGCTATAATACTGTTTTCTCCATGCGGGAACTCCAACATGCACTATCTTCTTCTCGCTCCTCCGCCCCAGGACCGGATGGTATCCATGTCCAAATGTTGCTGCATTTATCAACCCATAGTCTGCATTACCTCCTTCGCCTTTATAATCGAATTTGGACCGACAGTACTTTTCCCAGAAGATGGCGGGAAGCTATAGTCGTTCCTGTTCCGAAACCTGGAAAGGACAAACATCTCCTCTCTATCTATCACCCCATTTCTCTCACGAGTAGTGTCTGTAAGTTTTTGGAGCGTATGGTGAATTACCATGTAGCGTGGTGGCTGGAGTCCCGCAGTCTTTTAACACCTGCCCAATGCGGATTCCGAAAGCATCGTTCTGCCGTTGACCATCTTGTTGCTCTCTCCACTTATATCATGAAAAATGTTCTCCGGAAATGCCAAACAGTAGCAATATTTTTGATCTGGAGGGAGCATACGATACCTGTTGGAGGACAGGCATCCTCCGCACACTGTTCTCTTGGGGCTTTCGAGGACCGCTGCCCCTTTTTCTTCGCGAATTTATGGCAGAGCGCACATTTATGGTGCGGGTGAACACTACCCTCTCCCGTACTTTCTCCCAAGAAAACGGGGTACCCCAGGGCTCCGTGCTGAGTGTTGTACTGTTTGCCGTTGCCATAAATCCAGTTGTGGATTGTCTCCTTCCTGATGTCTCGGGCTCCCTCTTTGTGGACGATTTTGCGATCTACTACAGCTCTCAACGGACCAGCCTTCTTGAACGGCGTCTTCAAGGATGTCTCGATCGCCTCCACTCTTGGAGCATCGAAACCAGTTTCCGTTTCTCTCCCAGTAAGACAGTTTGTGTTAATTTTTGGCGACGTAAGGAGTTTCTTCCACCCTCCTTAAATCTAGGACCTGTCAACCTTCCGTTTTCAGACGTCGCTAAATTCTTGGGTCTTATGTTTGACAGGAAACTATGCTGGTCCTCACACATTTCGTATCTTTCAGCTCGCTGTCTGCGATCCCTCAACACCCTCAGTGTCCTGAATGGTACCTCCTGGGGAGCAGACCGAGTGGTCCTTCTCCGTCTCATTCGCGCCTTACTGCGCTCGAAATTGGACTATGGAAGCATAGTATACTCCTCTGCTCGGCCGTCTATTCTTCGGCGTCTCGACTCTATCCACCACCGTGGATTACGTTTAGTGTCTGGAGCTTTTTACACCAGCCCTGTGGAAAGCCTTTATGCTGAGACTGCTAAACCTCCGCTGTCCAATCAGCGAGCAGTCCTTCTGAGTCGTTATGCCAGCCATCTGTCTTCCATGCCTGCTAATCCAGCCCATAACATATTTTTCAATGCCTCCTTTGATGTAGGGTATGCAGGCCACCCCTCCTCCCTACTACCACCGGGAGTCCGTTTCGTCAACTGCTCCATTCTCTTTCCTTCCGCTTTCCAAAAACCTTCTTGACAACTTGGGGTACAGCACCACCTTGGCTCCGTCCCCGGATCTGCCTGCTCAGTGACCTTTGTCGATTTCCCAAGGATGGTACCCCTTCACTTGTTTATCGTCGGGCATTTCCTGCTCTATGTGCACAAATGACGGACGCCACATTTATTTACACCAACGGCTCGAAAACATCGTTAGGTGTAGGGAGTGCCTATGTTGTTGGCGACACCCCAAATCGCTTTCGGCTTCCCAACCAGTGTTCGGTTTATACTGCGGAGCTTTACGCTCTTCTCCAGGCTGTCCACTACATCCGCCGCCATCAGCGGATACAGTACGTTATCTGCTCAGATTCTCTCAGCTCTCTCCTCAGTCTCCAAGCTCTTTACCATGTGCACCCTCTGGTCCACCGGATTCAGGACTGTCTGTGCTTGCTCCACCTGGGGGCATCTCGGTGGCATTCCTCTGGCTCCCGGGACACGATGGTATCTGTGGGAATGAGGCGGCCGATATGGCGGCCAAGGCTGCAGTCTCTCTTCCTCGGCCAGCTATTCAGTCGCTTCCCTTCACCGATCTACGGAGCGGTTTATGACACCAAGTTGCTCATTTATGGCATGCGCATTGGTCAACACTTCCCCGTAATAAATTGCAGGCAGTGAAAGCCCTTCCTTGCGCTTGGACCTCTTCCTCCCGAACGTGTCGTTGGGAGGAGGTAATTTTAGCTAGACTCCGGATAGGGCACTGTCTTTTTAGCCATCAACATCTTTTAAGCGGTGATCCTCCCCCACTCTGTCCCCACTGCTCTCAGCTGTGGATGGTACACCTTTTAATTGAATGCCCCTATTTTAATCCATTACGCTCCCATCTACAGCTGTCGCCTGATCTATCGTCGATTTTAGCAGATGACACGCGCTCAGCTGACCGCGTTCTCCAGTTCATTAGTGACAGTGAAATGACGTCAGTCATTTGAAGCTTTTTTTGGGGACAACCACCCCCTTTCTGTAGTGGATTTTTAAGCATTCCTTCTCCTTTTAGTTTCTCCAATTTTATGCCTTTCGTTCCCACTACTGCTGGTTTCTATTTTAGGTTTTTTACTGTTTCTTAAGTCCTGGACTGGGCGCTAATGACCGTAGCAGTTTTGCGCCCTAAAACCACAACAAAAAAAGTCATGCTCTGAAATGAGTGACATCTTACCTGAGATAACCCCCCCCCCCCCCCCCCCCCCTCTCAAAGTGGTCTTCTGTCACTCACCCGATCTCCAGAACATCCTAGTCCATCCCTGTGTGCCTTCCAATTCCCAACCCTTGCCACAAGGATCGTACCCCTGAGGAAGACTCAAGTGCGAGACCTGCCAAATTCACTCACCCAACACTTCGTATTCCAGTCCTGTCACAGGTATTTCCTACCGCATCAGGGACAAGGCCACCTCTGAAAGCAACCATGTCATTTTTGTCATTTATCAGCTTTGCTCCAATCATGGAACAGCTTTTTATATTGGTATGACTACCAACCAGCTGTCACACAGTTGAATGACCACTGCCAAACTGTGTCCAAGAGTACAGTAGACCACCTCTCGGCACAACATGCAGCTGAATGTAACACGCCGGAGTTCAATGGCTGCTTAACTACCTGAGCCATCTAGATTCTCCCCTCCACCTCCAGCTTTTCTGAACTATGCAGGTCAGAATTATGCTTACAACGTATTCTTGGCCTCAATCTATGGTAACATACAGTCCCCATACCCTCCACCCAATAGTTTCCACCCCTTCTCATCTCCCATCCTTTTTGTTTGCCACCCTCTCCCAATGCACCTGCTCATCTTTCCTCGCTCCTCTCCTTTTTCACTTCTTTTCCCCCCACCTCCCTGCCCCCACAACTTTCTGACACTGCTTCTGTTGGCATTCTAGTTCCTGCACACTCCGGCAGACAGCGTTCGTCTCTCTCCCGCCCGTACACTATAGTCACTTCTCCTTCCCCACTCCGTCCAGATAGCTGCTTACATCCCACGTAATAGTTGCTTTGCAGCCTGAGATGCGGGAGGTGGTGGTCATGTGTATATGAGGTGTGCTTGCTTGCGTGTATGAATGGTGTATGCTTCTCCTTTGCTGATGAAGGCTGTGGCCGGAAGCTGTAAGTAAGTTTCTTTCAATTGTGTCAGTATGGAGCTTTACACATCTTCACAGTAAGTAGCGATCTAGCTGTTCCTACATTGTTGATTAACCACAAAGGGGTTACAGCAGCAGATGGCAGAGCTTCAATTGTGCACGCTGCGTAGTCCAGCTAGTGGCGAAACAAATGCTGCCAGAGGTCGCTGGCCCTGTGGACCTGTTTGCCTCCGTGAGCCACATGATCACAAATAGCTCCTCTAGTGTCTCTGTGCAGCCTGGGTACTTAGCGCAGTGCAAAGCCACTTCAGGTCACCTTCCGTTAAGCTCTGGGCCAGGTGCCAGCTGCATCCACGGATCTTAAGAGTCCTGACTGGAACCTTCACTGCGTACGATGGTGTGCCACACCCGCCATTGCCAGTCAAGGGAACTGTCAGTGTCTTTCACGATCATCTGGACTTGGCTTCTGCATCAGAGATGATCGGGAACTGGGTATCGGCTGTCGACCTTAACTGTGTTGTTTCATTCTACTTTTGAGTTAATATTAGAATTTGACTGTTTCATCATTATAACGTTCTGTGGATGCATGTAAATTTAGTGTGAATCATGAACTTTGCAATCTGTTGTGAGTAACTTTTTTCCCCAAAGGAGGAGTGTTTTGGTTTATGTACTTTTCGGTAAAACTGCTGTGCATTGAAACTTCCTGGCAGATTAAAACTGTGTGGCGGACCAAGACTCGAACTCGGGACCTTTGCCTTTCATGGGCAAGTGCTCTACCAAATGAGCTACCCAAGCACGACTCATGCCACGTCCTCACAGATTTACTTCTGCCAGTACCTCGTCTCCTACCTTCCAAACTTAACAGAAGGTCCCTAGTTCGAGTCTCAGTCCGGCACACAGTTTTAATCTGCCAGGAAGTTTCATATCAGTGCACACTCTGCTGTAAAGTGAAAATTTCATGCTGTGTGTTGTTTACCTGGGCTGTTTTCATTGCACCTCAATCAGTGCAAGATTTACCAAGTGATAATGAGAAGATGGTCTGTAAATCAATATTTTCACTTGTGTTTTATGCCCCAGGTATGGATACAAATCCTATGTTGTGAAGACCATGGTAGTAAATTTTTGCTCCACCATGCCTAACCCTTCCAGTGTTGCTGCCCATATGTTGCTCCTACTCCAGGGCATGCAACAAGCTGTGCACACTATGCTGGACAAGATAGTGACCATCATCACAACCACATCCAAACACTGTGATGTCCAGCTGGTTGTCCTGCATCAATTCACTGTGAAAAGATTCAGAGGGGAATTGTTGTCATTCCAAGTGTCGACCGGAAGATGAGCTCTGGGAAGCTATGTGGTCAGAATGGAGCAACCGTTCCTGGCCCGTGGTATTACAGCCGACACCCAGTAGTATGCATTACTTTTAGCCTATGCAGGTCTGGAAATTTATGTGTTTTTTCAGGAATTCAACCATGAAGTGGAGCCCAATGCCCTCCCATACAATTGCTTAAATACTTTTTACTAGAATACTTCAATGTTAAAGTGCATGTTGAGGTGCCCCGCAATGTTTTTAGCAGCCACAGGCTTTCAACAGGACCGTGCCTACTCGCGATCACTGATTTTGTTCAGATTCATATTCTCTAGTCTTGTGTTCTGCGTCTTCGTTCAATGCTTGTGGTTACACCAGAACTTTCCTTGCCCCCTCCCCCCAAAAGCGACAGACTGTTGTCGTGTGGGAAGTGGGCCCAGTGTCAGGCTGGAAGCTGATTGCTGCAGCTGTACCCTGCCATCCAGCCTGCGCTCTGGTGAAAACGACCAGAAGGGTACGCATCCACCTCCTGGTGCCATGAACCAGATGAAGGCGGAGACTGCTGCGGTGTGGGTGGGTCCAGTTCTGTCGGTAGGACAAGGAGAGGTGAAGGCTCCTTCTCCGTGGGGTCGTCCCGTGTTGTTGTGATGACACCCTTCGGTGGCTGCAGTGGCCTGCTCTCCTCTGGACCCGTTAATCTGGGAGAAGAGAGACTGAAAAATCATTGGGTACATGCCAAAGATGGTGATTTTGATGGTGGCGCTGCAAGCTATCTGGACCTAAAAGAAGATACATACAAGTCGACAGACGACAGACAATCTCGGTTCGCGCCTATGGTCTGCTGTCGCTAAAAACCCTGTAAAAAAAAAAGAAAAAAAAAAACGCAGCGTGAAGCGATGCTTGAGGCTTTCCTTTGGCACCGGATGCTGAGGAGGGTGGAGCAGTGTCCAATGGCCGTGGCCGTGAAGCAATTCTGCCGGCGATGGCCCATCTCGTGGGTGCGAATGATGTGAGGTGAGAAACAGTTGCAATGCTTGATCCCTGGTGTGTGTGGAGCAAAGTTTGGCCTTCTGCTGTTGAAGGTTGTGACAGAACATTTCTCTCTGCTGTTTGACTGCGGATGGAACAGTGCACTAGTTACATGCAGTATTCCAATGAGTTCACAGAATGTTTGAAAATTTGTTCTCAGAGTTTGACATCGGGTACAATGTACACGATCACATCACGCAACATAACATAGCACCGCAAGCACATTTGAGAGTGCCGTGTGGCTAGGGCCTCTCGTCAGGTAGACCGTTCGCCTGGTGCAAGTTGACGCCACTTTGGTGACTTGCGTGTCGACGGGGTTGAAACGATGATGATAAGGACAACACACCACATAGTCCCTGAGTGGAGAAAATCGCCAACCCAGCCAGGAATCGAACCCGATCCGTTAGATACAGACTTTCTGTCCCACTGACTACTCAGCTAACAGGGGCGAACTGCATTTCCTTGTCATACCCTGTAATTCTGTTACCCACTCGCGATAAGTGTGTTCTGACTGTTTTTCGCAATTGAAGAATTGATACCTAGCTGCTACCACATTCCCTTGTTGTTCATAATAGTTTGTTAGTGAGTCTACCACTGCATCGTAAGCAAGTTCACACGGAGTGGCATTAGGAAAGAGTTTTTGAATTAATCTGAACACTGCACTTCCTACCGTGGATAAGAGATAGGTATGTTTCACAGAACCTGCAACATTGTGAGCTAGTAAATGTGCCTCAAACTGTGATAACCACTTGAGCTATTCCTCTTCTTGGTCACTAAAAAAGGTGGTATAGCAGCTGTAGTAGGTGGTGCTTGTTCCGTCGGGCGCACAGCATTGGGAAGTAGCTGCTGCATCGTGTTGAGTAGTGCTGCGATCTGCTGCGTCTGGAACTGAAACGTGTGCATTAGCTGTGTTGCATTTAATGCTTGCAGTGCGGAGCCTGAGCAGGGGGGCGGGACAGGATTTGTGGGCATGTGGGAAGATACAAATGCAAAAAATATACAAGGCAGGCAATCTAAATAAAGACAGAATCAAAGAAATATTCTGCAACACCCACCTGAAAACACTGATTAGCAAAACTGACAGGAAACTGTTAAAGCAATGAATCGCTCCTGCAAAGTAAAGAGCCAGCACAATATAAATGAAATTCTGTGGCCACTGGGCAGTGGGTTCGGATGAGACTCGTCGCCAGTTGTTGGGTCGTGCCCACTCATCTCTTGCAGGGTGTCAAAGGGATGCTGCGTTCTCAGAATGCTATGCAGCAATTCGAGCAAATAACATTAGTAGTTTCATTTCTATAAATCATATCTACGATACTTAACTTTAATGTACGAAGGTATCTCAAGCGATGGGTGACGTGCGACATAAATCAGTCCTGGCTATACACAATGTTCAAACAAGCAATGGATATGGGTCACTACAATCTGATATCGCAGCACTCTCTGCTAGGCCGTGTTAATGCTGTCCACTAATGTCCGAATACTCAGCACTAATGTCTGGCTGAGGCTGCCAGCAGCGACACGTATATTCACTTCTTGCAGGTGTCGCTCGTGTTGTGGTGCGGTCCTCATCGGCGCACAATTGGCCGATGTCATTTCACTGCCTTCTCCAGTCTTGTGTTCTTTGTCTTCATTCCGATGCTTGTGATTATGCCAGAACAGTTCGGGACTCTCCCCAGTGTGTCAACCACTGCCTGGGAACTACACTAGTATAAATAGTTCTTGCCTTACCTGACCCATGCCAAAAATGCTACTTTTCTAAATGTTTACCCGTGTACATACACGAAAAATTTGGATGAAATCGATGATGAGTAGGCATGGTGATCCCCTTGTGAATGGACCATCTTACAGGGAGAGAATAGACAAGTTGTGGGGTTTATCCTATGACTATCCGTTCTAGTGCACTAAATGTGAACAGTCGTACAAAACTTCGCTTGTCAAAGAAATGGTTACTTTACATTCACCAGGTGGAAGACTTCGTAATGACCACCTCGAGCATTAGGATCCCCCATTAGACTTACCTCCCCATAATTAGGGCTTTTGAACAGTCTGTACGGTCATCAGCAGCATTCCATGACACCCACACTACAGAAATTCTCAGGACACATGCATAGCTACAGCAACGATACTATCAAAGTGAAAGGACAGTTTTTGGCTTGCATTCAGTATCATTCCACTGTTTTCATGCCAAACATCTTGCTGGTAAGCATTTAAGGAACCACAAACATCCTTGGTTTGAACCTTTTTAATACTTTGGACTCGGAAGTACATGACTCCACCAAAAGCATTCAGCCGCCGGAGGCTAGCTCGTACTTTAGCAACTTCATTCCAAGTACAATTCAGTCATGTCACCCTCCTGCCAACAGCCACTTCCTGTTTCTTCAAAGTGTGGAATGTTCTATTCGTTCTCTGGGATGAGCTATAGTCAGAACTACAGTGCATCTAAGAGGAAGGTAGTGTCAATGCAGTCCCGAGCAGTCGGAGTGGTATTTTGGAAAAGCCAATTCACGGTCAACGTACAATCCGCCACAAACACCTATCCAATTCCAAAAGTGGATTGCATGTCTTGCAGGAGGCAAGATTTATTAGCAGGATGCTTTCTTTCAGCTCCCTCTGAAAGAAGCATTATAGAGCATTCTGCTCGTTGACATTCCTTTTGGACTATTCCACTATAACAGGCTTTCTTTTGGTGTTTCCAGTGCTCTGGCTATTTTTCAGTGGTACTTGGGACAGTTGATGTCCAGTGTACCCGGCATAGCAAACTATCTGGATGAATTCTAGTCATTACCTTGATGTCCTTTAACAAGTGTAACATTTTTTGTCCCTCAGGTGTCTTATCTTGATCATGTTCTCAATGCTTATGGAATACAATCCACACCTTACTACATTTAAAGAGTCCAGTAACTTTGAGGACATTAAGTAATCACAATTTGTGCTTGGCCAACTTAATTATTATTGCAAGTTTGTCCCACATACCGTGGTCATATCGGAACCACTCCATCAGTTATGTAGAAATGTAAAATTTTGGTCTTTGATCCAGCAAAACCTTTAATTGTAGCAACTGATGGTTCTGATTACGGCTTCGGTGCATTGTTATCTCGTATAATATGTGGTGTGGAACATCCTATTGCATTCATATCCAAAACTCTAACACAGGCACAATGCAACTGCAGCCAAATAGAAAAGGAGGCCGTGGTTGCTGTGTTTGCACTAAAGAATTCCACAATTATGGCTGATGTTTCATGTTATTGACTGAACATAAACGTCTTTTACCATTATTGAAAGCAGACTCCAATATTCCTACCACACTGGCGTGTCTCCTCCGGAGGTGGGCATTGTTTTTCTTAGCTACTCGTACGACATCAGATATCGCTCGACAGCTCAGCATGCCGACACTGACATTCTCTCCATATTGCCAAATGGACACGACACACTTTTTGATTTGAAACCAGAGGTCTGTTGCCAGATGGACAAAGAAGCTGAAGGAGGTGTAGCCACCCTTCCTTAAGGTGCATTGCCCATCACTGACTGGAGGACCCAGTTATCTATCTTCACCAGTGGGGCCCTGGCAGTGGTCACCCATTTATTAGGACAGAATGTGGTGGAAATATGATTAAACAATGGCTCTGTGTGTCACAAGCATCTGGTACACTGAGGATGGCTAACAGATGGGAAAGAGTTGGATCATCCAGAAGTCCAAGCATTCTGGCACAGGTGCCACAAGTTCTCTATCCTCATTAGAGCCCTCTTGCTGCAAGGGGAAAGTGGTCAAACCTGCACTGTGATTCAGTTTGCCTTGTGGCACAGTATACCACCCCTGAACATCAGACACACTGGGGAATAGTGCTCATGAAGAGGCTGGCCCCTCAATATGAGTATTGGCGACAGATTGATGCAGATATTGCCAACATGGCGGTGGTATGTGAGACCTGCCAAAGAAAACGGGCAACACTCTTTCACAGGATGCTTCGTGCCCCAATCTCGACTCCATTTAGACTTTGCAGGCCTTCCTGGGCTAATTGTGGTGGTTGTGGTTGGCACAGTAACCGGATTCTACTACTTAAACATCCTCGGCACATGCTCTCCAGACTCTGGTACGGATCTTCTCCACAGGACGACTCCCAGAAACCATGGCTACTGTTAAAGGGCATCAATTCACATCTTCTGAATTTACCACTTTTGGGGCTTCTGACAACATTGCCATAGTGTGCAAAGTGCCTTTCATTCCACATCCACTGGATTAGCAGAACATTTCATATGTGCATTGGAGTCACAGTTATCAAAGCTGCATCCCCTTCATGATTTAGATGAAGCCCTCACTTTGTTTTTGGTATCGTATTGTGCCACAGGTCAGTACGGCATCAGCCCCCCCAAAAATTTCCACGGATGATTGTATCGGTCCAAACTCTCCGACCGTCAACATACAGGACCTCCGTTTCTCCATTCGTCGTCTCGATTCCAACTTTATTCTGTCAAAGATGATGTATGGGTATTGGTTTTCTCCAAAAATCTTCACCAGTGGGGCCCTAGCAGTGGTCACCCATTTATAAGGACAGAATGTGGTGGAAATATGACTAAAAATAGCTCTGTGTGTCGCAAGCATGTCAACCAGGTGTGCTCACAGAAGACAGTGACACCTCCTAGCGTTGGATTGTTACGCCCTTTGGTTCCAGAGTTGGACAACAGCATTTCTCAGATAATAATGCCCCTATTGCCATGTGTCATGGCTTAAGGTGTATGTGTACGTGCAGTGTGCAAAGTTTGCCCTCATCTAGTCTATAAGGTAGTTTCTCACTGTCGTCGCCATAAATCCGTTGTATCGCATAATGGACCAACCCTGGTCTGGAAATATTTTTACGAAGTGACTTAGCAGTAATAGACAGTGTTTCATTTGCTTTGAAAGATTAAAGATTTGTATACCATTTCTCTGAGACAGTAGAAGAGGAAGGAAATTAAAAACTTAACAACAACTCATTCATAGTATACAATAAAAATAGAGAACAGCTGTCTGTGATCTGCTTGTAGCCCATGAAAAGGGACAAATTAACATGAAAAAAAAGTTCTGCAACCCCAATTTTCACCCTTTAGCACTGACTATTCACAATGCCCAGTGCGCGATCCTCAATTACATAATTCTTGAGGAGGATTTCAAAAATTAGAATCAGTATGAGAATACTGATGATTTTTTTTTTTTTTTTTTTTTTTAGTATTCAACCACTTACCACTCTTTGAGAAAATACTGAATGACAGACGGACTCAGTTTTCTTTTATTTGCTTATTTAATTTAATATTTTGATCATATGTAGCTTGAAACTGTGGGAGTGAGAAGTTCCAGGCTTCCTTAGAGTTCAGTGTTTATTACAGAAAATTACAGGAATAAAAAAACTGAAAATAGGTTATTTCAGAAACAGGTTATTTCAGAAACAGGTTATTTTGAGCACTTGTAACAGTCAGGTTAAACTGGTGTGGAAAATATAACTGAAAACTGGTTGTTTCAGCGATAACCACAACTGCTAGGAGTTGCGTCGCAATGGATACGTATAGCACTGACTAGCAGTACCAATTGCATTGCTGTTTCCAGCATCTAAGTTTGCCAGAATGCCTTCCTGTGCCCCTACCTAAGCCACAGCTTGTTCTGCTAACACAAAGGGATGGTGGCATTGTTTGTGTTAGATTAGCTAAGTCCAGACCTCGGAGCATCTGACGGATCAGCCCTCAACCTGAGTAGGAGTGGATTTTTAGTCCTCGGTACATGAACACAGGCTAGTAGGGGGCAAAGTTGAGAGGAGCACCCACTTCTTTGGAGTGTGGGGTACTGTCGCTGGTGAGAATTGGATGAAATCGTTGTCACTGAAGTGGACCAGTGAGCTCGCAATGGTGCAGCGAACCGTGCAGCTCAGAAGTGTCCGTGGTCTCGGGGGCAAAACTGATGGGTGGACTGTACTGTATTAACGGCACAAGACTACAACGTAAAGGAATTTTTGGTGGTACTCGATAGCACTGACATGTTAGAGGCAGATCGGAGAGATGTAATAGGACACAATTTTACGATAAGGAATGGCAGAAGAAACTATGGAAACAACTGAATCCTTAACAACTCCCCCTGTGCCGTGCACCAGGATTTTTTATGCAAGTCCAAGATGTTGCACCTCAGTTCTTTAGACAATGGATGTAGTCCAGCCTGAGTGGCAACGCAAGAAGGCAGAGAGGTTTTGTGTAATAGCATCCTTCTGCAGAAGTGACTTGTTATCCCCTCCCCCACTGTACGTACTCAAAGCAAACCTTTGATGAAAAATCGTGCACACAGCACCGTCCGAGGCCAGTACAAAGTGTGGCACTGATGGTGACCAGAATGGACTTTGCCTGCCAGAACATGAGAACAGAAGGCAAAGTCAACTCATTTTGAAGGGTTACACCCACCCACTCAATCACTCTGCAGTGTCCTGCAGCAGTGATGTCTAGAGCTCCACAGACCGTGTGGGTGGCAACCATTGTTGCAGCTTTACCTGATATTGCAGCAGAGAGGGGCTTGCTAACAGTGGGTCGCCCAACAATGACACTGGACACGGAAGTGGCACCGTGTTGTCTTTTCAGGCGAGTCCTGTTTCTGTGTACAGCAATATCCACTTGTGGATCTTCCGAGGAGGATGGGTTTTGCTGAATTGCATTCGTTGTCCTTATGCAGGACAGGCACCTGGCGCGACTGGTGAGGAGACTCATTGAGTATACAACACGAAAACCTCTGGTTTTCGTACCTGATAACTTGCACAACAGCCCTTACATTTCTGATTTTTTAAGGTCAGTGCATGTGTCCTGTCTTCAGGGACTCCATTATCTTTGAACAAGATAATGCAAGACTGCATGTTGTCTGTGCTGTCATGTTCTCCAGACCTTACCCATTGAAAACATCTGGTCATAAGTTATAGAGAAACTGGAACTTCACCATTTGCCCCTTTGTTTGAAGAACTCTGGAATAGAGCTGTAGCAGTGTGGAATGATGTAACTGTATCTGTCATCCATGCTTAGTTTTACTTGTTGCCCAGCTGTGGTAGAGCCATGGCTGCTGCCAGAGGACCAGGTCTGTGTACTCAATTTCACACCCTCTACCTCTCCAGAATTCCTACGAATGTTATGTTTTCTTTCAACAATACTGTGTGTGCGCAAGAGGACAAATTCTGTTTTATAAAAAGATAACTATTTATCAAACGACTGTTTCATGTATGAAAAGGTTTTTCAGAGGCCACTACTCGTCGCAGAATTTGACTACTTAAATTATTTGATGAATCACGTAAACCTCATCTTCAGATTACAGTAGTGATACAAAAACATTTTTTTATACTAACAAGCAAAGCTGTTACAAGTATTCCAAGCATACAGAAACATTAAATTGAAAATATAAAACACTTTTAATATCTATGTGTACTTTTGTTAAATGTTTTTGCATTGCCATTGTAGGCTGAAGATTAAATTTATACTTCCTCTGTCAGAAAACTTTGATGACTTTAATTTATTTCTGAGTTTGCAATACTAGAAAGGAACAAATGTTGCTTTTATGCTACCTGGTATGTATGCGTCCTTAAAATGACCTCGGTCATGTTTCTGTGCAAACTCAGTAGGTAGCAGGGCTGTGCTTAGCAAGACACTGTTTGGGTTCTCGAGTTAAGGTGACGCAACGGATGCCGATCGTAAGCAAAGAGGGAATATCAAGTTCTGTACTAGGCTCGGAAAAACTCTTAGTGAAACATGAAAAGTGATTAAGATTAAGCAAGCGTATGCAGGCGAGGCACTTTCGAGAAGTGGTGTTTTAAAGTGGCACACAAGTTTTTTTTGTGAAGGCAGAGATTCAATGCAAGATTATTCCAGAGTTGGTCGCTCGTCTACAGCACATTCCGATGCAAACATAGAGCGTGTAAGGCAGTTATTGCAAGAAGACTGCCATGAAACTGTGCGTGCAATATGAGAAGAGCTAAATTTGAATCACGATATGTGTCATAAAATTTTATGCGAAGATTTAGGGAAACGGAAACTTAATGCAAAACTCGTCCCTCACACACTAACAGATGATCGAAAAGAGAAAAGATGAAGAATTTCTGCTGAACTACTGGATAGAGACAGATTTGATCCCACATTTCTGTCAGTGATTATTGCTCAGGATGAAAGTTGGTGCTACCAGTATGACCCTCATGCGAAGTGTCAAAATGCTGAATGGAGGAATCTCGGATCACCAGGAACCTTCGAGAACATAGACAATGTTTATAGCATTCTTTGATAGTAAAGGATTAGTTCACCGTATGTTCCTCCAGGTCGAGCAGTGAACCAAACTCTTTACATCAAAGTTTTGAAATGTTTGCGACAAGCAGTTCAATATCGCTACCCAGATGTGTTGCATTTTCAGGACTGGTTCTTGCTGCAATACAATGCGAGACCCCCTACGGCTTTATCTGTTACTGAGTGTCTGGCCAGACATTCTGTTTTTGCCATCCTACATCTGCCATATTCACCCGACCCCTCACTTTTTGATTCTTTCTTGTTTCTGTGAGTGAAAAGGTGGCTGAAAGGATAGCTTCATCAAGATATCACAAACATCCAACGGCCTGTGACAAATGAGCCTAGAAGCATTTAATTTCAAAATCTCCCTGCTTGCTTCCAAGACCTCCAGAAACATTGGCAACTGTGTAGCCTATAGATAGCCAAGGAAACTACTTTGACAGGATCTGGGCTCATCACTTGGTGAGTGCAATTTTCTATTTTTTTAAAAAAAAGGTCCTGGAACTTTTCTGAGAAAGGAAGTGTTTTGAAATATGTGGCTTCATTAAATAATTTAAATAGCCAATACATCTAGTGACTGGTAGTCATCTATCAAAAACCTTTTTGTAAGATTTTGTTATTTTCAATCTTTCCTGATGCAGAAATTGTGATACCCAGCAGCGTATATGAATAAATGCAACCATACTGATATTGTTTACTTCCCCTTTACACCTGCATTGACTGAATCCTTTTGCATCACACCTTCCCTGTTTACTGCTCTCACTTCCTCCTCCTCCTCCTCCTCCTCCTCAACCCATCGCGCCTATCCCATGGATAAAGTGTTTTTAATTCATCTTAGTGTAATATGTAATATGAATAACTGGTTTAACAGAGCTGGAAATGAAGGTAAAGGAACAAAAGGATAAACTCGAGGAGCTATGTGAATATCAGAAAGAGATGGAAATGAAAGAGAGAGAGGAGGATGCTGCAACAGATTCTTTAAAGCATGAAATGGTGAGTTTTTAATTTGATTTGTACCACATATTAAACAATGTTACTCCCTGTTCTTGTACTGATAATGGGTCATTTCAAGACAGTGTGGTGAGTTCTGTAGTTGTAATTGAATTTTTATTTAATTTTAACTTCTAAGCCATTTATGCGATTGTGAATTGACACAAATGAAACATTTCAATACATAATCCACACTACAGCGTGTACAAAATTACTTCAGGATGCACGGCTATGATGGTGAGGCCCTTGCTGGAGGCACAGCACACATTTCACTAATCCCACGAGATCTTTAGCCACACCAAACGCACACAGTTGCCAAACATCACCCCACCCCCCTACCACCACAACACTTCCCACTTACTATATACTTTAATTTTAAGCAGTATGCTGTCCTGTGTGATCTTTCATTGCACACTGGGATTTTGTTTGTGTTTGGGTTTATGCTCACAGGAATTATTATTTTATTTATTACTGGCTGTTACCTGCTGTTTTGCTCACTTATCAGTAGTTTTTTTCTGACGAGTGTTGGTGAGTAAGAAAGCTAGTAATTTCACAAAATTTCTGTGTTTGTAGCGGCGTAGAGACATACGTGTAAAAAACGTACCCGTTATGTGGGTACATAATGAATGTATTTATATTATTTTACTGCATATCAAATCTGAAAGCATGCATTGTATTTTCTAATTATATTAAAACAGTGACTCGATTCATCACATTCCTGCAGAAGTATAAATTTTAGGGTTTTCTCTGGCCCGCCTAGTACTGGACCGACCATTCTTTCAAGTAGATTAGAAGCTGTAAGAGGTGCGTGACACTCAATGTCTAAAATGCGACGGACTTGTGACAGTTCTAATGTCTCTGTAGCGGAGTGAGTTACTTTCACAATTAATAAAACTGGTATTAATACTTAAGTGTAGATTGAACATGCTCAGAATTAAATAAGCATTGTATTGATTACATTGAATCATGTTCAAACAAATTTCAGGCATGTAGCTGGTCATAGTTTTAATTCATTGCACAATATTTTGCCTGGGCACCTGCCAGTACCTTGAGGTGAGCCACGGAAGACTGATAAAGACTTGCTCTGTTCCACCCTATAAAATCTGATGAACTGTGATGGTGGCTACCAGTTGGTCAGTGCGTGGAGCTCCATCTCCACGATTTGTTCCAGTCAGACGACAGTGTGTGTCAGTGCCTGCGGCGAGCCGTAACACGGAGGACAGGTGAGTTTTGCGGTTCCTCCAGCGAAGTGTGGTCTGTCTGTCAACTTCGTCAATCTTAGATTGCTCACCTGAAGGTAACTGGCAGGTGCTCAGTTGAAATATCCCACAATGAATTAAAGTATGACTGGCTGCAAGCCCGAAATTTGTTTGAACACGGTTCAATGTAGCCAATACAATTGTTATTCAATTCTCAACATGTTTAATCCATACTTAAATATGAACACCAGTATTATTAATTGCAAAAGTGACTCACGCTGATACATTTTCGTGTCTTAACCGTTTAACCTATTCTGATGGTATTTGGTGTGGAGATAGGCTGATTTAAGAAGTATTGCTCCGGTTTGGAAATATTGTAGATCTGAGCTGATGCACAGAGCAGTCTGAGTTGTAGTGGGGGGGTGGGTAGTCTCCACTTGACCCGTGTTTATGTATAGTGACTTTGCTGTTTCCTCTTTGTCCACTGCTCTCACATCAAATGAAAACAAAATGAATTCTGTGACCGGGAGCTATCGAGTGAATTAAAATACGTTCACATAATTACGGAAGGCTAAAACTAGTTATTGGTTTCAGACTATATTATTTCCACCTTTCTGGCAGTTGAGCATCAATGGCCTTGCATAACAATGAAGTTATTTTTGTCAGTTTGCTAAAGAAATTTGGCTTTTATAAGTCTTTTCCTCTGAGGAAGACAATTTATTTGAAACGAAGTGTGTAATTCCACATTATTGACTAGTTTCAACTGTTCACTGAACTTCAAGTGCACGTTTTCATTCTCTAGCATGTTTGGCATTATGCCATAATACGAGGAGCATTCAAGTTCTAAGGCCTCCGATTTTTTTTCTAATTAACTACTCACCCGAAATCGACGAAACTGGCGTTACCTCTCGACGTAATCGCCCTGCAGACGTACACATTTTTCACAACGCTGACGCCATGATTCCATGGCAGCGGCGAAGGCTTCTTAAGAGTCTGTTGTGACCACTGGAAAATCGCTGAGGCAATAGCAGCACAGCTGGTGAATGTGCGGCCACGGAGAGTGTCTTTCATTGTTGGAAAAAGCCAAAAGTCACTAGGAGCCAGGTCAGGTGAGTAGGGAGCATGAGGAATCACTTCAAAGTTGTTATCACGAAGAAACTGTTGCGTAACGTTAGCTCGATGTGCGAGTGCGTTGTCTTGGTGAAACAGGGCACGCGCAGCCCTTCCCGGACGTTTTTGTTGCAGTGCAGGAAGGAATTTGTTCTTCACAACATTTTCGTAGGATGCACCTGTTACCGTAGTGCCCTTTGGAATGCAATGAGTAAGGATTACGCCCTCGCTGTCCCAGAACGTGAACACCATCATTTTTTCAGCACTGGCGGTTACCCGAAATTTTTTTGGTGGCGGTGAATCTGTGTGCTTCCATTGAGCTGACTGGCGCTTTGTTTCTGGATTAAAAAATGGCATCCACGTCTCATCCATTGTCACAACCGACGAAAAGAAAGTCCCATTCATGCTGTCGTTGCACGTCAACATTGCTTGGCAACATGCCACACGGGCAGCCGTGTGGTCGTCCGTCAGCATTCGTGGCACCCAACTGGATGACACTTTTCGCATTTTCCGGTCGTCATGCAGGATTGTGTGCACAGAACCCACACAAATGCCAACTCTGGAAGCGATCCCCCAAAACAATTCTCTCCACTTTCTCGATCGTGTCGTCAGACCGGCTTGTGCGAGCCCGAGGTTGCTTCGGTTTGTTGTCACATGATGTTCTGCCTTCATTAAACTGTCGCACCCACGAACGCACTTTCGACACATCCATAACTCCATCACCACATGTCTCCTTCAACTGTCGATGAATTTCAATTGGTTTCACACCGCGCAAGTTCAGAAAACGAATGATTGCATGGTGTTCAAGTAAGGAAAACATCGTCATTTTAAGTATTTAAAACAGTTCTCATTCTTGCCGCTGGCGGTAAAATTCCATCTGCCGTACGGTGCTGCCACCTCTGGGACGTATTGACAATGAGCGCGGCCTCATTTTAAAACAATGCACTTGTTTCTATCTCTTTCCAGTCCGGAGAAAAAAAATCGGAGGCCTTAGAACTTGAATGCACCTCGTAAAGAGCCAAACATGAGATAATACAGTATTGGTACTCCAAGAAAATTTACATCCGTATCAGGACATGTGAATGTGCACTTTAAGCCAAATTATGCATTTTAGTATGGTTCATGAAATTCCAATGTTCTTGGAGTATCCTCTAATGTCTTGTTCCTTTTATGACATAATGTAAGATCTTTTAATGTTTTACACATACGAACTTCCGGGCTTCCTGAGTCATCGTAGCTGCACAAACGTGGTGATGCCAGTTGTCGGGTGCTCTCTGGCAACTGCTAAAATGAACCTATTTCTAACAGGTCACAGAAAATATTGCGAGTGATTGTTTGAAAAGCGTTATTTTCAAAATAAATTTCCTTTTACGCAAGATGGTCTATGTGTGAGAATGTACAGTGAATTTCTGAAATCACAAACCGTTGAGCTCTCATTTAAAAAGTAAACTCTTTGAGAACGACCATTTAGAATAATTTTGAGCCCAGAAGATGAGACATTTTTCTCATTGTTAAAAAATTTACTGGCACATTTGTGTAATGTATCTTAAAGTATAACATGCACAAAAAAAGATCAACATTATATGTGAAAGCTTAGCTTCTCGTGCAGCTTTTTAATCTTTGAGACTAATATGTGAAAGCTTTAATTTTCTTGTATTAACACTATGTATATTAATTTAAACCATTAATGTTTCCTATTTGTGTGTTCGCTCTACTTAACAGTGATGTTCCTATTGGTTTACTACATCACGTGTCCTGTGCTCTGAATGTCCGCTGTCATCGGCTGGCGAGATCACGTGACGTGAGCTGTGACTGGCTTACAAGAGCACATCACAATCTAGATTTCAATGCTTCAGAAAGTAACATGCAATGTTCGCTGGAATTCAAATTTCTACTTTTATAACACAAATGTATACAGTGTTCATGTTGCTGCACATCAGACATCTTTCCAAAACGTGTTTTTTCCCCTGAATTTCGTTTCCTAAAGTGCCAGGAAATACTACGCCGGTGTATAAAACCATATCATTCCTTTATTTGGTTAAGCTTTACAGTTTCGAGGAAAAGTATACTGTCACTTAACGTGGAAAAAGTGTATTTTCACCTGGGAGAAAGTTTATTTTTTACCGGGAAAAATCCGGGAATTTTCTTCCTTGTCCATATATACATCCTGCCATTTCTATCACATATGGAGTGCAGCAAAAATGACTGTTTAAGACACCTCTTTGCCCACTTTAATCAATCCAATCTTGACCTTGTGATCCCTACGGAGCAGTACGTAAGTGCTGCAGTTCACTGCCCCACAAAAAAAGTGAAACATATGGAAGGCGTGGTCAGATGTTGTATATAAGGGGCATTCAAAAAGAAATGAGCTGGAGGCATAATTACAGAAACCAGTACCTGTATGTTTGAAGTATTTACCCTGGCTGTTCAAACCAAAGTTTGCCGGCTGCTTTACCTACAACTGAGCCTATGTGACTGTTCCATTCCATACCTCTACAAAGTGTTACATCCAAGTATTTGCATGTATTAACCAATTTGAATACTGAATCATTGATATTGTGGGCATATTGTACTACTTTTCTGTGTGAAGTGCACAATTTTACGCTTCTGAACATTTAAAGCAACTTCCCGTTCTTTGCGCTTCTTTGAAATCTTATCCACACATGACTGAAGGTTTGTGCAGATTTTTTCAGACAGTATTTCATTACAGGCATCCACATCATCTGCAATAACTCTGAGGTTACTATTAACATGGTTTTTGAGGTTACTAACATAAACTACAAACAGAAAGGGTCCTAAAACAGTTCCCTACTGTACACTTTGCTTCCTCAGATAACCTCTCCACTCAAGATAGCATACTGTGACCTCCCTACCAAGGAATCCTCAAACCAGTCACAAATTTTGTTTTATACTCCACGCAATCATTCTTTCGATAATAAATGTATGTGTGGTACATCATCAAATACCACTCAGAAATAGAGAAATAATGCATCTACCTAATTGCCTGGATCCCTGGAGTTCAGTAAGTCATGTGAGGAAAGTGCAAGTTGGGTGTCACATGATCAATGTTTTGGGAATCCGTACTGGTTGGTGTGGAGGTGGTGACTCTGTTCACAATACCTCAGTACTTTTGAGCTCGGAGTATGTTCTAAGATTCTACAACAAATAGATGTCACGGATAAAGGACAAAAGTTTTACAAACCAATTCTTCTACCCTTCCGTTTGCAGCCCTTGTCTTCTCCCATACATCCAGCAGAGTCCACGATGACCTGTGTGGTAGTGTCCACTTCCCGATCTTCCTGTCCCTCCCTCAGCATCACTCCCCTGGACACTTGCCCAGATGGACTCTCAACAGTGCTAAAAGAATACAACTACAGACATTCTTTCAGCAGCTGAGCTAGCAATCCCCTGTTCCTTAGTCCACCCTGATGGAAGACAGTACCTTGGTGGTCATAAGAAACCTGAGGCCATTAGAGATCATAGGCGGACTCTCCAACATCATAAGCGGCACCCATCAACGGAGCACATCATTGCCTTTAAGCAGCTCCATACCTGGGTCCGCCACCTAATAAAACAACAGAAGCAAGAATGTTGGGAATGATACATTTCAGTTATCAGACCATATACCTCTCCTTCACAGGTTTGGACTGAGATCGGACATCTCTGCAGGTACTGAAACCTACGGGTGTAGCTTGTATTACCTCGAATTGCACTATCTACACTGACCTAGATGCTGTCGCCAAACAATTTGCTCTGTATTATGCTGGAGCCTCAGCACCTGAGAACTATCAGCCTGCCTTTTGCGTTCTAAAACACCAGGTGGAGTGAAAGCAATTATCATTTACTACTACCCACTTTCAGCCATATAATGCATCATTCAGTCAGTGGGAATTCGGAATTAGTCACTGTCATAGCTTACTGCCCTGATATAGCCCCAGGGCTATGATCAGGAACTGTCAGTGGATTGTCAGCATCATATCCTTCCCATTTTTAATTGCATCTGGATTGAGGGCAAATCTCCATCACAGTGGTGAGAGAGAATTATTGTCCCAGTGCTGAAACCAGGTGAACACCCTCTAAAGATGGAAAGTTATCACCCAATAAGTCTCACCAATGTTTTCTGTAAGTTGCTTCAGTGCATGGTGAGCTGGTTACTGTGTTGGCTCCTTGGGTCTCGGAGTATTCAGGCTCCATCCCGAGGTGGTTTTTCACCACAGCCATTCCACTACTGATAATCTGGTTTACCTGGAGCCTGCCATCTGAGCAGCTTTTGCCCAACGTCAACACCTTATAGCCGTCATTGTTGACCTGCCAAAGGCTTATGACACCACCTGGCGACACCACATCCTTGCTACCTTAAACAAGTGGGGTTGAGCCCTGATGACCATGCTGTTTAGTGCCCGTAAACCTCAAAAACACACACACACACACACACACATGTAAGTGAGGTCTCTGAGGTCTGCTCCCAATTTTTATACAGAACTTCCTGTCATGCTGTATGTTCTGGGTTTGAGTTGGTGCTTCCGACATTACCCCCAATATCCAAGAGAAACTGGGTCCTGCAGGGTTCTGTATTGCGTCTCTCTCTCTCTCTCTCTCTCTCTCTCTCTCTCTCTCTCTCTCTCTAGTAGCCATCAATGGACTAGCAACAGCTGTGGGGTCCTCTGTGTCACCACCCTTGTATGCTGACAACTTTGGCCTCTACTATTGCTCCTCTAGTGTGCGTGTCGCCAAGCGTTGACTGCCAGGTGCCATATGAGAGGCACAGGCATGGGTCCTCTCACATGGTTTTTGGTTTTCAACTGCCAAGAGCCACATCATGCACTTCTGCCTATGTTGTACCATTCACCCATAACCAGAACTTTGCTTGCAGACCTGCTACTCAATGCGGTGGAGACTTATGACTTTTAGGAGTGGTCTTCGATTCTTGGTTGACGAAATTCTCCATCTTTTCCAACTTAAGGCAAAGTGCTGGCTGCACCTTAATACACTTTGCTGCCTGAATAATAGCAGCTGGGGTGCAAATTGCACTACCGTTCTGCAGCTTTACAAAGCTGTGATACAGTCCCGTCTTGATTATGGGAGTCTGGCATATTGTTCACATCACTCTCAGCATTGCGGATACTGGATCTGATACACCACTGTATGGTTTGACCTGCACAGGAGCCTTTGGAACTAGTCCTGATAACAGGTCCTGCCATTGTGGATTATGCGCGAACAACAGCTTGTTATGAAACTTCCTCACAGATTAAAACTGTGTGCTGGACGGAGACTCGAACTCGGGACCTTTGCCTTTAGTGGGTGTGGTGTGCGTACTGTAAGACCTTCGGTACACACACCATCAGATTATTTCACTTGTCGCTCTAACGAAGTAGGCGAGTGTGAGCAATATGTCTGGTGGTCTTATCGTGGCGTGTTTATATTCTGCCGTTAGGTCAGACGATAGAAATGCCACTTGCACGCTTAGAGTATCAGATTGACGGTGACCAACTTTAAACAGAACTTGATTAATTTTCACACACATTTATTAAAATAATAAAAAGCATAGACATTACGTAGCTTGATTCTGGATGCTGTTTACAATTGACAATCTGAAGTTCCTTTGGTCATGGTACGTTAATCTTATTCTCACATATCTCTGATACTTGACAAAGTGTCTAGTCATTTATCTTCGGCTATGTACAGGAATATGGTAATCTTATTAGGCGCAGACTGAAACTTGACTATAGACTGGTGCAGACTGGTCACCGTTATAATACCTCGAGCGTTCATGTATTACTGTGTGAGTGTGATCTGCGAGGAGAAAAGATTCTACGTTAGCAGCAATCTCATTGGCTGCATTACATATTAATACGTGGATCAGCGCAAGCAGAATTTGGTCCGTCTCTAAGACAGCGCCATCTGTTAGTGCAGAGACGGACGAGCGTGCTGACTACACGGAACTATGTACACAACAGTGGGCAAGTGCTCCACCAACTGAGCCACCCAAACAATACTCACGCCCCGTCCTCACAGCTTCACTTCTGTCAGTACCTCGTCTCCTACCTTCCAAACTTCACAGAAGCTCCCCTGCAAGACTTGCAGAACCAGCACTCCTGGTAGAAAAAATATTGCAGAGACATGGCTTTGCCACAGCGTGGTGGATGTTCCCAGAATGAAATTTTTACTCTGCAGTGGAGTGTGCGCTGATATGAAACTTCCTGGCAGATAAAAACTGTGTGTCGGACCGAGACTCGAACTCTTGACCGGTCCGGTCCTCACCCTACCTGCTCATTCACTGTTCTTCCCCCCTTCTCGCATGGTCTGTTAGACTTGTTTCTCTTTTGTGTCTCTGCACTTCTCTAGCCCTGTTTGTGTTCTTAGTATTTCCTAAGCAATTGTTTAGTGGGGTACATGTGGTAAGTAGTGGGTGTTGGGAGCTGTACATTCCCTCATTACAATCTGCTTTTGGGGCTTCCAGCTGCTTCTTAGGTGGGACATCTTGCCTGCCTCTTTCCCTGTGTCTCCCTTTCTTTCTTTTGTCCCTTATCTCGCCCTTGTTGATGTTTCGTGGACATCGGGCTTTCCTTCCCTCGGGTTTTGTGTGGTAGACTATATATGATCTACAGCATAGAGACCCATCTGTCGAGGATAAGGGGACTGATGATCTTGCAGTTTGGTCCCTTTAATCCTCCAGCCAGCCAGTCAACCAACCAATCAACCAGTTGGTGCCCATATAGGTTATACTTAAAGTAATGACTGCCAATTAAGTGTCAGAAGTTCCTTTACTCAATTCGATTCAGAGAACCTAATGCATAATGAATATTTTTTTTTTTTTTTTTTTTTTTTTTTTTTTTTTCACTGTCTTGTATTTAACTCCATACGCAACATGAAGCAAAGTTACTAGCATCATACGACAAAATGAAAATTTGCTCAAAATTTGGATTTGCCAAGAGAGGCAAATGTGTAAGAATTTTTTAATTTTAAAATTATACTCTCCAACTTTGCTGCCCAGACAAAGTGAGTTCTCTTCACTAGTAATTTTGTGAGATTTTTCATGGTGACTGTATAGTTCTCCATGAAATTTCAGTGGTAATAGGCTACACCAAGAAACAATTGCAGTTTTTTAACATTTTTTGTGCTGGAAAATCATTTGCTGTGTATGTTAATTGTGGGTCTAGTTGTATACCATCTGACACAGTTATGTTCCCTAGACAGCACGCTTGCAATTGTGAGACTACCATTTTTTGAAATCAACTTTAGATTACCAGTACTTATACAAGTTAGGAAGTTTCTTAGTCACACTGCATGCTCTGTCATTGTACTCAAAAAGACTATTATATCACCAGGTACTACAATATACACATTGTCGGGTTTAACCTTGTAAAAGTAAATCATTAAAACACGACATGAGCATTTTGGGGGCCAAAGGACATCCTTATGTATTCATAGTCCCCGAAGGGCACAACAAAGGCTGTTCACTACCAATATTTCATAGCTTTTGTTAGCTGACGGTAAACAGATTGCTTACCTAAGCTGGTGAATAATTTGCTTTTGCCGAGCTTATCCAGAGTGTCATTGATTGTTAATAGGGGATAGGGTTTCAGTGTCGTGAACTCATTGACTGCTCTCGTGTCTACACAGATGTGACAAGACTTTCCCCACTACAGATTTTTGTAGGGGCTCTCTCTGAAAATGAAGCTCAGAGATTGAAGGAAAGTTGACTTAATTTTGCTCCTAGAAAACCTGAAATATTTTACTCTACTGAAGACTTCAAGTGATAAGTTATTTAATATGGTGATGGTGCTGTAGGTTGGTATAGCATCACCTGCAGGAATCTCACGGTATGTTGAGGAGGTTCGTGGAAATCATTTCTTCAGGGGAAGTCGCAAATTTGGCTAGAACAGGGTATGATATGTACTGATCTGCTGTACACAGGTTTTAAAATTTCTTTACATTTCTCTTTTCACAGGTAACATAAATGCAGAGGAAGACTGCACTGTACTTCCTTCTCTAGATTGTCACATAGATGATAAAATGGTAGATATCGAAATAGACGACAGAGGGATAGAGAAACAATTAAAACCGCTCTAAAGAGGAAAGGCTGTTGGACCTGATGGGATACCAGTTTGATTTTACACAGAGTATGTGAAGGAACTTGCCTCCCTTCTTGCAGCGGTGTACCGTAGGTCTCTAGAAGAGCGTAGCATTCCAAAGGGTTGGAAAAGGGCACAGGTCATCCCCGTTTTCAAGAAGGGACGTCGAACAGATGTGCAGAACTATAGACCTATATCTCTAACGTCTATCAGTTGTAGAATTTTGGAACACACATTATGTTCGAGGATAATGACTTTTCTGGAAACTAGAAATCTACTCTGTAGGAATCAGCATGGGTTTCGAAAAAGACGGTCGTGTGAAACCCAGCTCGCGCTATTCGTCCACGAGACTCGGAGAGCCATAGACACGGGTTCACAGGTAGATGCCGTGTTTCTTGACTTCCGCAAGGCGTTTGATACAGTTACTCATAGTCGTTTAATGAACAAAGTAAGAGAATATGGACTATCAAACCAATTGTGTGATTGGATTGAAGAGTTCCTAGATAACAGAACGCAGCATGTCATTCTCAATGGAGAGAGGTCTTCCGAAGTAAGAGTGATTTCAGGTGTGCCGCAGGGGAGTGTCATAGGACCGTTGCTATTCACAATATACATAAATGACCTTGCGGATTACATCGGAAGTTCACTGAGGCTTTTTGCAGATCCTGTGGTGTGTCGAGAGGTTGTAACAATGGAAAATCGTACTCAAATGCAGGAGGATCTGCAGCGAATTGACGCATGGTGCAGGGAATGGCAATTGAATCTCAATGTAGACAAGTGTAATGTGCTGCGAATACACAGAAAGATAGATCCTTTATCATTTAGCTACAAAATAGCAGGTCAGCAGCTGGAAGCAGTTAATACCATAAATTATCTGGGAGTAGGCATTAGGAGTTATTTAAAATGGAATGACCATATAAAATTAATCACTGGTAAAGCAGATGCCAGACAGATTCATTGGAAGAATCCATAGGAAATTCAATCCGAAAACAAAGGAAGTAGGTTACAGTACGCTTGTTCGCCCACTGCTTGAATACTGCTCAGCAGTGTGGGATCCGTACCAGATAGGGTTGATAGAAGAGATAGAGAAGATCCAACGGAGAGCAGCGCGCTTCGTTACAGGATCATTTACTAATCGCGAAAGCGTTATGGAGATTATAGATAATCTCCAGTGGAAGACTCTGCAGGAGAGACACTCAGTAGCTCGGTACGGGCTTTTGTGTAAGTTTCGAGAACATACCTTCACCGAAGAGTCAAGCAGTATATTGCTCTCTCCTACGTATATCTCGCGAAGAGACTGTGAGGATAAAATCAGGGAGATTAGAGCCCACACAGAGGCATACCGAGTATCCTTTCCACGAACAAAACGAGACTGGAATAGAAGGGAGAACCGATGGAGGCACTCGAGGTAACCTCCGCAACACACAGTCAGGTGGCTTGCGGAGTATGGATGTAGATGTAGAACTAAAATTGGCATAAAAGTTCTTTCAGGCTGTTCATTTTAATGGCATGTTGTTATATTATCAATATTTAGTTCATGTTCTTTGGTGAATCTAGTACATGGAGAATTTGTCTCTCCGCTTCCAAAATTACACAGGTCTGCAAGTAAAAAACTGCATACTTTTGCAGCTGTCGTGCTCTTATTTTTTGTCACAATCCTCTTCAATGATTGTCTGCCATAATAACCAATTCTCATTTTTTGTATGCATTATAACCTTGTGGATGACGTTTATCCATTTCACCTGTATGTGGTATAGATATTTGATATGGTGCCTCTTCAGTCAGCAAACACTTGAGCTACATCTACATCTACATCCATACTCTGCAAGTCACCTGACGGTGTGTGGCGGAGGGTACCTTGAGTACCTCTATCGGTTCTCCCTTCTATTCCAGTCTCGTATTGTTCGTGGAAAGGAGGATAGTCGGTATGCCTCTGTGTGGGCTCTAATCTCTCTGATTTTATCCTCACGGTCTCTTCGCAAGATATACGTAGGAGGGAGCAATATACTGCATGACTCTTCGGTGAAGGTATGTTCTCGAAACTTTGACAAAAGCCTGTACCGAGCTACTGAGCGTCTCTCCTGCAGAGTCTTCCACTGGAGTTCATCTATCATCTCCATAATGCTTTTGCGATTACTAAGTGATCCTGTAACAAAGCACGCTGCTCTCCATTGGATCTTCTCTATATCTTCTATCAACCCTATCTGGTACGGATCCCACACTGCTGAGCAGTATTCAAGCAGTGGGCGAACAAGCGTACTGTAACCTACTTCCTTTGTTTTCGGATTGCATTTCCTTAGGATTCTTCCAATGAATCTGTCTGGCATCTGCTTTACCAGTGATTAATTTTATATGGCCATTCCATTTTAAATAACTCCTAATGCCTACTCCCAGATAATTTATGGTATTAACTGCTTCCAGTTGCTGATCTGCTATTTTGTAGCTAAATGATAAAGGATCTATCTTTCTGTGTATTCGCAGCACATTACACCTGTCTACATTGAGATTCAATTGCCATTCCCTGCACCATGCGTCAATTCGCTGCAGATCCTCCTGCATTTCAGTACAATTTTCCATTGTTACAGCCTCTCGATACACCACAGAATCATCTGCAAAAAGCCTCAGTGAACTGCCGATGTCATCCACCAGGTCAATTATGTATATTGTGAATAGCAACGGTCCTATGACACTCCCCTGCGGCACACCTGAAATCACTCTTACTTCAGAAGACTTCTCTCCATTGAGAATGACACGTTCATGGAAGCACCCACCATACGAGCACCAACATCTGCCCACATCCTAAGTCACTTACCTCCAGCATAACGCTGTCACAACTACGCAGAACACTGTTTTGACCATAACTGGCACTTGCAGCATATTTAGGATATTGAACAGGTGCCATTCATGGTCAGATACAACAGCACAACCAGCATGCTTGGCTGGCATCTGCATTTATGTTCAAGGATGCATTTGTGGCAGTGTTTCCATATTTGTAAGTGGCAGTATAATGTTTGTCATGTGGCAGTATAATGTTTGTCATGTGGCAGTATAATGTTTGTCATGTGGCAGTATAATGTTTGTCATGTGGCAGTATAATGTTTGTCATGTGGCAGTATAATGTTTGTCAAATCAGTGGTTGTTAAATCATACATATCTAGAAATACCATAATGTTGTTCTTTGCAGAAACTTTTAAAAGACAAGAATCACGAACTTGAAAATAAGAGAGAGATGCTGAAGAACAAAATAGAAGCGTTAAAAAATTTTCAGCCATCGGCTGAGGACGCTGCCAATTTACAGTTATGTCGGTAAGTTTTCAAGGTGAAGTTAAAAACTTTTTTTAGGATCTCTAAATGCTTTGAGAATTCAGTCATGTATGTCTTTATTTGTTTGTTTTATTTTTATTTTTACTTTCAAATTCAGTTACATCCTTCAGGAGATCTCTTGGTTTTTCAAAACAAATATCGGACAGTTGCTACTGTTACATTAATGGCAAACAGTGGCAGATAATTTTACAACAGTAATAGACTTGAACAGTGATACAAATTATTGAATGGGTAAAGTAACCACCCACATAAGACTGAAATTATTAGTGTCTCTGTGTGATCCACAACAGTTTGTTGAATTAATGAAAAGGAGACTCCAATTGCTTTGTAGAACTTTATTCAGTCCAGAACCACTTTCAGCTTTCTTACTAAGCCATTCTCAAGTGGGTCTGAAACTGCTATACATATGATAGAAGTATACATGTATATGATTGAAGACGAAAAAACAAAGCTTACATTTGTTCATGTAATGCACACTTAAAATTACTCTGCAAATTTGTAGCTGTATCAAAATGGTATCTAGACGTTTGTAAATATGCCCTGCAAGCAGCCCACAACACTTTCAAGCTATACCTAAAAACACTTTAGTTCCCTGTAGGTCAACTTTTGTCACAGTAGGACTATAATTCTTTACTTGACCTGGATACTGGAACAGTATTGCATTTCTGTTAAAAAAAATGTTTTTACCCTCTTACTTCTACTGCCTGCAAATTTGAATATGTCCAAATATAAAGCCGTCTCTCACTGTATGATCACAGAATATACCAGTAACCTGTAATTTATTGTCAAACAAATTAATTACATCCTTTCTGTTTAAGTAAATAACCTTCTCAGTGTTGGAACTCTTCAGAAACCAAGACTGTGACTTTCACAATACATTATTTCTGGTTAGGTGGTTAAGAAACCAACTTTTCTTAAATTTTTGAGACTGCTAGCAAACGTTAAACTGCATAAGTTTTATCTCCTTTGTTATACAGATGGTAAACTTAAGCATATCTCATCCAATCAGTAAATTTTCTGGTGGTAGACAAGTAGTTAGACAAATAACTTAGTATGTCACTAAACTTGGAACACTAATTAACTCTGCTGATATTTTATCATAACCACTAGACATTTTTTATTTCAAAAATTTTATGCTGGTTATTACTTCTTCTAGTGTAGAGAGAGCCACATTGATGTTACTAGAGTTATTAGTAATGGCTAGTGTGAGATGTTCAATGGCAGCATCTATTGAATGTGAAAACCTTATCTTATCAGCAATAGTTTATTAAATGTTTGTTAAAAAGTTGTGCGACTAGCAGTGGAGTGTGCACTGAAAGGAAATTGTCCGATGATAAGAATTTTCCTGCCAGATTAAAACTGCGTACTGGACCAAGACACGGATTCAGGACCTAGCCTTTCATAGGCAAGTGTTGTACTGCCTGAGCTACCCAAGCATGACTCGTGACTTGTCCTTGCAGCTTAAAGTCTACCAGTACCTCAGTCTTGAGTTTGAGTCTTGGTCTGGTACACAGTTTTAATCTGCCAGGAAGTGTCAGTTTTGCAACTCTCCACACATTTGCTACCAATATTTCATTTACTCTTAATACTATAAACTATTTCACTCTCCAAAATGTTGGGTTCAGGACACAGATTTATATAAAAAGACAGTGCAAGACACCAACATGGCAATATATGCCATTACATATTTGATCCGTATCATAATTTATATCCAGTGTACTTGAAAATAACTTTCGGCAACATTTTTGTAATCATACTGAGAACAAAATAAGAATACGACAGTTGCTGGCAGTTATGGAGTCATTCCATTAAATCTTAGTTTACTATCTTCTACTAGCTGTCAGTTCCTAGTCCACTGCTCATTTTTGGCTTTCTCATTCACTCACAACATACCTCTTTGTTTAAATGCATAACATCAGTACTTTAGTAAATTTGAAGTTTACTCTGTGAAGAGCAGCATTCAATAAAAATAATTTACACAGCATGAAGGACCAGCAGTGATACGTATGAGTGTGTTGAAAAGTAATGCCTCCAAAAATTTTTTGTTCTGTTCTCAAAATCAGTGGATGTATTACCTGCCATGCATATTACTCAGTCGCTGATGCAAGTTGTGTATCTCTGCTGCTAGAGGGCTATAAATTGTAGTGTGCTGGTATGTAATTTAACTATATCATGCAACTATCAGACCCTCAGAAAACTGAAAGCACGAATTCGAAGAGTTTGTCCACACGTGAAGCATCCTCTCCTTCAGTATGACAATGCTGCAACAGTCTGAAGCCTTGGATTCACTGTCATTGATAATCTTCTGTACAGTCCTGACTTGGCCCTATCTGATTTTCATCTATTTCTAAAGCTTAAAGATCACCTTCGAGGATTTTACGTTGATAGGGATGAAGTGGTGCAATCAGAGGTGTGGTTGTGGCTGTCAACAAAATCAAACACTGTACCGTGTCAGTGTCAACCAACTGATCTTTTGTTGGAAGACAAGTGTTCCTTGCGAAGGTGACTGTGTTGGGACATAAATGTGTAAACGTGAAGATTAAGCCCAAATTGCCTAATATAATGTTGGAAATTGGGAAAAAGTAATGGAATGAGTTACGGTAATCTCACAGTATAGCGGAGGTACTGAGCAATCAACAAGGGCATACGAAAGATTAAAACTCTTAACAAGAGTCCTGATAATGTCTTTCAACAGAGTAAAATGGTTCAAATGGCTCTGAGCACTATGGGACTCAACATCTATGGTGATCAGTCCCCATCAGAGTAAAGTGATCCACCCCTGTCGTAAGGCCTCTCAGTTCACACTGTGGTCTCACTGCAATCTCCATCTTCCCGTGTTCTATCCCTTGCCTCCGAAATCAGTACACTGTGTGACACAAGCAACTTCCCCTGTGCCAAAGCAGGCTTACCAGTGCCACATTCGTATCTTTTTTTTTGTTTATACCCCCTCCCTCCCAGCCAAGAGCTGCCCTTCCCTCCTTCCCTTCCTACCCTTCATTCCTCTCACCCACTCAAACTGACACACCTCATAATCATGATTACACTGTAGCACTAGGATAATATCGTGATGCGTGTATATATGTGTGTTTTTATTGGTTGCTTAGGGATATGAGGGATATTTCTGAAGGATTAACAACAATTTCAGTCTTATTTAATGAAAAGGCCACTCCAATTGCTTTGTAGAACCTTACTTAGTCCACTAGCATTTGCAGTTTTTTTGTTTAGTCATTCTCAAGTGGATCTGAAACTACAACACACATACAGATGTTTACATACATAGGGTTGAAGATGGAAAAAACAAGGCTTGTGGAGAAATGCTCTCCAAGAGATACAAGTCTGGTAGATTGAAAATCTTGACTATCTAATGATGTCATGAGAATACAGTCATCTAAAGATTGTTTAATTTATTACATTATAATTCTATCTTTTGCTTAAAGTGGAGTTCAAATTATTCACGCTATACTCAATCAATATTTGATAATCAGAGCACTTGGTGACTTTAAACATAATATCGAACCATTTTTAAACTTTTTTTTTCTCTTATGTACTTAATGTCAAATATGTAACACATTAACACATTTGTAAAGTAATCAAATGTTTGAAGGCATTTAATATAGGGGCATTCAATTCTTTAAAGAAGCGAGGGGGGGGGGGGGGGGGATACTTACTAATACTGTAGTAATCAGTGTGTAGGTGCAAGTGGGCACACGCCGTTAGACGTGATCTATTGCGTCCTCCAGTGACAGTCTGCAAATTATTTTCCCTAACTAAAATGTATGTGAAACAAGTGTGTTCAGAGGGCCACTTCATTTCCAAAATAAATTTTGCGCTCTGCAGGAGAATAGAAGTAGGTGGGAGAAGTTCTGTGTTTGAGTCTCGGACCTGAACAGTTTTAATGTGCCATAAATTTTTAAAACAGCTTGTTAATTTGTATTACCTCTCACAGAATGATATTGTTGTTTTATTAATCTGTCAAGATATTTGCTGTCAGTTTGGGAGGTATATGTTTTGCAGTTAATTTTCAGATTTTTTTGTGAACAATGGTCACAGTTGGACATGTGTTCGTAGAGTGAAGTAGATGACAGATGAGAGAGTAGTACAGTAATTTAGTGGTGAATTGTAGATTGATGGTAATCTACTGTGAGGTAAATGCTGGCATACGAATTGGGAATTAGATGAAGAGGGTATTGTCGTTGTGGTCTTCAGTCCCGAGACTGGTTTGATGCAGCTCTCCATGCTACTCTATCCTGTGCAAGCTTCTTCATCTCCCAGTACCTACTGCAACCTACATCCTTCTGAATCTGCTTAATGTATTCATCTCTCGGCCTCCCCCTACGATTTTTACCCTCCACGCTGTCCTCCATTACTAAATTGGTGATCCCTTGATGCCTCAGAACATATCCTACCAACCGATCCCTTCTTCTGGTCAAGTTGTGCCACAAACTTCTCTTCTCCCCAATCCTATTCAACACTTCTTCATTAGTTATGTGATCTACCCATCTAATCTTCAGCGTTCTTCTGTAGCACCACATTTCGAAAGCTTCTATTCTCTTCTTGTCCAAACTATTTACCGTCCATGTTTCACTTCCATACATGGCTACACTCCATACAAATACTTTCAGAAATGACTTCCTGACACTTAAATCTATACTCGATGTTAACAAATTTCTCTTCAGAAACGCTTTCCTTTCCATTGCCAGTCTACATTTTACATCCTCTCTGCTTCGACCATCCTCAGTTATTTTGCTCCCCAAATAGCAAAACTCCTTTACTACTTTAAGTGTCTCATTTCGTAATCTAATTCCCTCAGCATCACCCGACTTAATTCGACTACATTCCATTATCCTTGTTTTGCTTTTGTTGATGTTCATCATATATCCTCCCTTCAAGACACCATCGATTCCGTTCAACTGCTCTTCAAAGTCCTTGCTCTGTCTGACAGAGTTACAATGTCATCGGCGAACCTCAACGTTTTTATTTCTTCTCCATGTCCAGATGTCATAATCAGCAATGTTTCAAGAGGACTTGTAGTTTGCAATTGTCAGAACCAAGAATGAGTTCGTCAGGGAAACGTAACTTCCATGCTGCGCAAAATTGACGGAGGACCACTATCATGGCCAGATGAATTTGACAAACTTTGAGAAGGTGTGAGAAAAGATGTGCTGTACACTGTAGTTTGTGAGAATAAGCCACCTGAGAAGTCGTATGTTCTGGACTTGGCTGAAAGCAAGGACACAGTGTCATACAGTCACACCTTATAATCACAGTCTAAACACAATAGAATTGTTTAGATTATAAGAGCAAACAATTCAATGTTCAAAAGCAGCAACAATATGTGAAGGGATATTCCCATCAAAGCTATTACCTCACTGAGGAATACAGAGCCGAGTACTCTACTAGCCCTGCATCATAGGGCGCACAGAAAAACATGTGTGCACAACATATCTAATACATGCTCACACTATAAAAGACTGCTTCCTCGACTATGAAGTTACGGAACTGGTTAGTACACACAAATGACAAAGTGTAAGTCACTCAAAAAGTGAGAGATATTTAATATTAATAGCAACATTATTGTATGGCAAATACTTGTGAATGAGAAAAGAACACACTTCAATCTGTATGTCAACAATCTTCATAACACAACAGTATCACAACCTGTTGGTAGATCATGTGCATTTGTCTGTCCACCTACTTAAAATGTGTATATCTAAACAGGACATTACTTTAATCACTCTTGAATTACATGAAAGATATTTAATCACCTCTTCACAAAGTTTCTACATAGCCCCAAAAGTCAAATGAGTTTCATCATATTGAGCAAATGTAGTATGTGCACGACTGTTCTTCACAAATTGTGGTTGCAATTGAACGGTTGTCTCTTCCAAAACATGTGTTTCACAGACTCCACGGCATGATGAATAATAATCATGATAATACATGATAATAGTAAAAGATGGTGCTACATGCTATAGTGAATGCTTTCTTAACTCATCTGAACATCACTGTAAATCAAAATCAGAAGAAATATGTTATTCTATTAAAGGATACAGCCCCGAGGTGGCTTAGCTTTATAATCCCAGCGCACTCCAGTTATGTCCTTGTACAGCTGGTATTTGAGCCTATGAACAAATAATTGCAAGCAAGTGATCTAGGCTAATTACCTCAAGAAAATTTCAGTTACAGTTATTAATTTCCATTTAAGTTATTCTGAGAGAGATACTGTGTGTTAATTGTATGCAGGCTGATTGCAGAGGGTGTTGCAGGGAGTGGAGAAAGTGCACCCATCCCCACATAGATTGTCGCAGGGTAAGAAGCCAAGAGGGGGGAGGGGGTGAGGGGGCAGCCTTGCCTATCTCCAGTACTTCACACTTTCGCAAAAGCCAAAAGCACGCATGGAGGTAAAGATGACTTAAATTTTTTTCACAGCCAAAGCTGAAATCACCTTATGTATTGACATATTCATAAAGATCCTAACTGCAATAGTTATATACACTTATACAACAGAAAGAGAATGAATCACTTACATTAGATGTAGTTATGCTTATGATTTCATTGATGGCAGATGTGGCCATATTATGATGATTTCATTGACAGCAATTTCGATGACACCAAGTGCCAATTATTTTTTGACTTTATCGGTGCTGAACAGCGGAACCTATTATTCTTCCTCTACTTCTGCCCTTTACTCCAAAATGCTGTTAACATTAAGACTTGACCCTGGTGGTTGTGATTTTACCCAAGTCAGTGTATTCATAGTAAATTTGTCTCATGGTGGGCAACTGAGAGCTCAATGCTCAGCATCAGAATAGAAATTTCTCATGTGTCTGATCATCACCAAATGTACAGAAATCTCCTGTGATTTCCACTTGGACTGCAAATACAAGGGGTAATGGCACCATGGTTGCATACCTAGTTGAAGTATTGCTGTGTGCGAAGTACTGCATTGTTCTGGAAACAACGAGCAACAATTTATTGTTATTAATGTTCTACATTAGATCGATATTATGCAGCAAAATTTCTTTCACATTTCCAACAATCTGTAGGAGAAGTGTAGTCAGTAGTGATAAATTTTCATGTTTTGAAAATTAGATTTGTTACTGTGGTGCATTGAAAGGCCTCCCTGCAGTGGAAACAAAAAATAATTTTTTTGTAAACACTTGTTGCCGGTTTTGTAAAGACCTCAATGCTATTGTTGTGGAGGCTGAGTTGACACTGTCGTTACGGAAGGCCGAGTTCGTGAGTTTGTGAAATGGCTTCGGGTGCAGTACACTGCTAAGACAATTTTTTTCTGCCACTATTACACAGCTATGGCATAACGTCACGTAACAGGATAGGACAACAAAGTTTCTACAACACTCCAACAGTTTGTAACAGTCACACAAGTGAGTTATGAAGGTTTACTTATCTTTGTGACTTGTTGAATTACAGGTTGTAAATGTTGACAGACCAGAATAACTCAAAAAATAAGCTTCACACGAAAAATTATGTAGAATCCAAAGTTAAATATTTTTGAGGGGGACACCTGCTGCTGCTGCTGCTGCTGCTGCTGCTGCTAAAATTAGCCCGCCAGCCCAGTACCCCCCCCCCCTTTTTTTTTAATTGCATAAATCTACATAAAAAATTAAATGTCTTAAACATTTGTTTTGATTCTTGGTATTTGGCGCTGTCATTCAAGAAAATCCATCTTCTCATTTTTGCGTGGAAACTGGTTACAGACAAACAAAAAATAGTTATTTACTTCGTAAATTTTTATTCGCTAGAACTAAACTCTCCTCTCTCACCATAGGGTGAGGTTTGAGGGAGTGGAGTTAATGTTACAAATGTTGACCCAAATATTAATTTTTTTTTTTCTGCTGATTTGGATAAGTTTTGTTTATTTCGTGGTCATGAGGTCGCACAACTTGTAATTACAGTATCAAACAAATCATCTGACCAGCAAACTAACTAACTAAACATCATACTTACTAATGAGTGAACTCATTAACTCGCAGAGTAAACAAAGTAAAAGATTAACTGAGAAAAGACTAACCCACTCGCTAACTAAAGATGAGCGTATTCTTGTTTAAGATTTGGTGGTCCTGAAAAGGAAAAATTGCTTTGGTTTTATTGTTGATTATTTGCAAATACTTGCAAGTAAATGATACATGTATCTTTTCATCATTACTAACTTTTCTACAGGAGCGGGTATACAATGTAAATGGCATGCTGGCACGTGCACGAGTCCTATAAAAATTACGCCAACATCCTGTATTACATTACAAACTGATCGGCAGTGTCCTATCGAGTGAAGGTGATGTGTCTTGTCAGATGCAAATCTTAAAATCGGTAATATCATTGGAGCTATTCAATTACAGTAGGCTATATGCTGAGCCCTGGTTTCATCTTCTCCTTTCCCTTCATCCATGTCAATACAAACACAACATTACTCTCTACAAGCACTTCTCACAGTTGCCAACACAACACTGATATACACGTCTTAACAGGTTGGAGGAAGACGGCTACAAAACACTTCCACTAGGATCTCACCGAGCGAGGTGGCGCGGTGGTTAGCACTCTTGACTTGCATTCGGGAGAATGACAGTTCACTTAAGGGAAATGCTGCGATGGTTCCTGTGAAATGGCACGGCTGACTTCCTTCCCCATCCTTCCCTAATCTGAGGGGACTGATGACATCGCTGTTTGGTCCCCTCCAGCGAATCTACCATCATCTGCTAGGATCTTGTCCAAGATGACGATGAATGATTCCCGCGTCTGCCCCCAACACTCATTTCACAAGTTACGGATTGACTTTTTAAGTGATGTTCACATTCTGTAATTTATTTGTTGAGCTGTTTGAATATAAAAATGCTGATACCTGTATTGACTCTTCACTTTGACATTGGTATGATATAAAACTCAATTTTTCTGCATTAAGTCGCCTGCTTTGGGAATTCAGTATGCTGCGATTATAGCCTTTAAACATATTGGGAAAAAATCAGAGCGTTTATATGTGTGAATCATAAACTGATTTAATGAGCTCTTGTAGGTATTTCGGTAAACTATTGTTAGATATTGCATATGTAAGTTAAAACTCTTGCATGCTTTGTAGTGAATGTTTTCCTTAATTTTGCTTCAGATGTTGTGAATAAGAAGACTTACTATGTGAAACCATTTTCACAGGAATCTCCCAATGAAGATAAGTTATGGGAGAAAATTGCAAAAGCCATTTAATGTATTTTAGCTATTCATGTGTAAAGTTGTATACAGCCCACTGAATAACCTTTAACAACAGCTGAATTAACTATGTTAAGCATTGCTGTTGTTATCATTATCATCCAGCATTTTGTGCTGTTGCCCTAGAATGTTGCCCTTGGGGTGACTATTTAGTCAGTTATTGGCACACTGGGGTCCTTTCCTGATTTAGCATATTGTTCTTGGAGGCACAGTACATCTAACTGCCACTCTTTTAACCTCACGCAATATGCTGCCACTTCTCATGGCATTAAACTGTCACCAAATAGCAAAACTCGTTTACTACTTTAACAGTCTCATTTCCTTATCTAATTCCCTCAGCATCACCTGCATTAAATTGGCTACATTCCATTATCCTCGTTTTGGTTTTGTTGATGTTCATCTTATATCCTCCTTTCAAGACACTGTCCATTCCATTCAACTGCTCTTCCAAGTCCTTTGCTGTCTGACAGAATTAAAATGTCATCGGCGAACCTCAAAGGTTTTATTTCTTCTCTATCTATTTTAATGCGTACTCTGATTCTTCTTTTGTTTCCTTTACTGCTTGCTCAATATACACGTTGAATAACATTGGAGAGAGGCTACAACCCTGTGTCATTCCCTTCCCAGCCACTGCTTCCCTTTCATGCCCCTCGAGTCTTATAACTGCCATCTGGTTTCTGTACAAATTGTAATAGCCTTTCGCTCCCTGTATTTTACCCCTGCCACCTTCAGAATTTGAAAGAGAGTATTCCAGTCAACATTGTCAAAAGCTTTCTCTAAGTCTAAAACTGCTAGAAACGTAGGTTTGCCTTTCCTTAATCTTTCTTCTACAATAAGTCGTAAGGTCAGTATTGCCTCACGTGTTCCAACATCTACGGATTCCTAACTGATCTTCCCGGAGGTCGGCTTGTACCAGTTTTTCCATTTGTCTGTAAAGAATTCACGTTAGTATTTTGCAGCTGTGACTTGTTAATCTGATAGTTCGGTAATTTTCACATCTGTCAACACCTGCTTTCTTTGGGATTGGAATTATTATATTCCTCTTGAAGTCTGAGGGTATTTTGCCTGTCTCGTACGTCTTGCTCACCAGATGGCCAAGGCCGTCGGTAGTTCTAATGGAATGTTGTCTACTCCCGGGGCCTTGTTTTGACTCGGGTCTTTCAGTTCTCTGTCGAACTCTTCATGTAGTATCGTATCTCCCATTTCATCTTCATCTACATCCTCTTCCATTTCAATAATATTGTCCTCAAGTACATCGCCCTTGTATAGACCCTCTATATACTCCTTCCACCTTTCTGCTTTCCCTTCTTTGCTTGGAACTGGGTTTCCATCTGAGCTCTTCATGTTCATACAAGTGGCTCTCCTTTCTCCAAAGGTCTCTTTAATTTTCCTGTAGGCAGTATCTATCTTGCCCCCTAGTGAGATAAGCCTCTACATCCTTGTATTTGTCCTCTAGCCATCTCTGCTTAGCCATTTTGCACTTCCTGTCGATCTCATTTTTGAGACATTTGTATTCTTTTTTGCCTGCTTCATTTACTGAATTTTTATATTTTCTCCTTTCATCAATTAAATTCAATATTTCTTCCATTACCCAAGGATTTCTATTAGCCCTCGTCTTTTTACCTACTAGATCCTCTGCTGCCTTCACTACTTCATCCCTCAGAGGTACCCATTCTTCTTCTACTGTATTTCTTTCCCCCATTCCTGTCCATCGTTCCCTTATGCTCTCCCTGAAACTCTGTACAACCTCTGGTTTAGTCAGTTTATCCAGGTCCCATCTCCTTAAATTCTCAGATTTTTGCAGTTTCTTCAGTTTTAATCTACAGTCCATAACCAATAGATTGTGGTCAGAGTCTACATCTGCCCCTGGAATGTCTTATAGTTTAAAACCTGGTTCCTAAATCTGTCTTACCATTATATAATCTATCTGATACCTTCTAGTATCTCCAGGACTCTTCCATGTATACAACCTTCTTTTATGATTCTTGAACCAAGTGTTGGCTATGATTAAGTTATGCTCTGTGCAGAATTCTACCAGGCGGCGGCTTCCTCTTTCATTTCTTACCCTCAATCCATATTCACCTACTATGTTTCCATCTCTCCCTTTTCCTACTCTCGAATTCCGGTCATTCATGACTATTAAATTTTCATCTCCCTTCACTACCTGAACATTTTTTTTTATCTCATCATACATTTCATCAATTTCTTTATCTGCAGAGCTAGTTGGAATACAAACTTGTACTACTGTAGTAGACATGGGCTTTGTGTCTATCTCGGCCACAACAATGCGTTCACTATGCTGTTTCTAGTTGCTTACCCACACTCCTATTTTTTTATTCATTATTAAACCTATTCCTGCATTTCCCCTATTTGATTTTGTATTTATAACCTTGTATTCACCTGACCAAAAGTCTTGTTCCTCCTGCCACCAAAATTCACTAATTCCCACTATATCTAACTTCAACCTATCGATTTCCCTTTGTAAATTTTCTAACCTACCTGCCCAATTAAGGGATCTGACATTCCACGCTCCGATCCGTAGAACGCCAGTTTTCGTTCTCCTGATAACGATGTCCTCTTGGGTAGTCCCCACCCAGAGATCCGAATGGGGGACTATTTTACCTCCGGAATATTTTACCCAAGAGAACGCTATCATCATTTAACCATACAGTAAAGCTGCATGCCCTCGGGAAAAATTACTGCTGTAGTTTCCCCTTGCTTTCAGCTGTTCGCATTACCAGCACAGCAAGGCCATTTTGGTTAGTGTTACAAGGCCAGATCAGTCAATCATCTAGACTGTTGCCCCTGAAACTACTGAAAAGGCTGCTGCCTCTCTTCAGGAACCACACATTTGTCTGGCCTCTCAATAGATACCCCTCCGTTGTTTGCACCCACGGTACGGCCATCTGTATCGCTGAGGCACGCAAGGTCCATGGTTCATGGGGGGGGGGGGGGGGGGGGGGGGGGGGGGGGGGGAGGGGAGGGAGGGAGATTTAGTTACAGAATACATTCAGATGCTACTGTTCCATGAGCACAAAAAGGTTTTCTGTGATTCAGTCACATGCTATTAGCGATGAATTAATTGATTACCGTAAAGTTCTTAGCTTATTGGTGATTTTGTACAATTAGTGATAAAGGTATTTATTGCTTTAGACCCCATTTGACTGCATTTACCATGGAAAACTTGTTAACACTTTTACTTTCATGTAGTACATTTCTCCCAAAACAAACTACATAGTGCATGAACGGGTCAGGTTTGAAAGCATACACAACATATTTTTTAGGTCATTATTCATTGCTTATTTACATGCATCGTATTTTAGAGGTCGTCATCAACAGTGTTGTTGTTGTCACTTTCCAAATTAAAAACTATGGCGTCTAGTATGTATTCAATAATCCTGTCCTTAACCTGTTACTCTCTTTCAAGTTTCTCTACGTGGAGGCAGTATGTATTTCAATAATCTTCAGTTATTGTTTCAAACCCTGTAACAATTGACAAGTGTTTGTATGTGCTTGTTTCTCGGTTATTGGAAAAATTTAGTTTGGAATAAAAAACGGAAATTCAGAAAATTGCTGCATACCCTCTTTCACAAACTGCAGTAACGTCTTCACGCAAATATCTCGAATGTCTTCCGCTGACGAAATTTTTGAGTTTTGCCCACGCCAGTTCAATTGGATTTATGTCACAGTTGTATGGTGGAAGTTGCAGCAGAATGTCTCCATGAGGTTCATGTAGTTTATTAACTTCAAATACTTTGTCTTCAGGCTTCTCTTGTTTATTTAAATCAAATAATTTTATTTTTCTCAGTGAAAAATCAGCTTCCATATTTTTTAACAACCACTGAATCATTTCCCTTTTATTCAAGGGCCTAGTTGGATCTTTGTCATGCATATTGTTGTGATATGAAGTGTCGTCCATAACAATAACACAGTTCGGTGGCAGACTTGCAATTACTTTAGTCGATATCCAATTTGGAAAATTTCCATAACAGCCAAAGTCAACCAGGTACTACCTCCGAAGACAGCATTCACTTCACAAGTGAACTGCAGCATCAGCCCTCGAAACACATTTGGACCTCCAATAAGCTGCTGCTTATTGAATTGCCCAGCCAAGTCAATGTCTGTGGCTTTCAAAGCCTTGTACTCGGGCATCATGCGCAGGCAACGGCGATGATAATAACATTGCCTAGGCATTGCAGAGGTACGTTAACACGAGTGAACGTTGCAAGCCAATGCCCAGTGCAACCCAAGCCGATAATACAAGTATGTACATTGGTAACTGATATTGCAAATTGCATATGTTGTGAGCTGTTCTGTGGAACTTCCCTGTAAGATGACAATGATCTCTGTGGGGAGTTACAGCTTTTCTAACAGCAGCCCACAGATATGACAGTTTACCACATCACTGTATAATTATTTATCCTCCAGATGGAAGTTACGACTCCTGATCATTATTGTCGATGCATACCCCTGGTTCGCATCCTCTTCTTGCTCCATAGTAACATCTACAAAAATGGAGATTATATGCCTCACACAACTGTATACAATGGAAAAAAAGTCTAACGGCAATATATTATAAACTTACTTACGTATGTTCTGCATTTCGGCTTCCCGGTGGTAGCACAACCTCTGCGGCTTGCTGGCTTCCAGCTGCTGCTGCTGTTAATTTTAAAACAGTAGAAATGTTATGAGCAGTTGTTAAGATTTGAATATCTTAAGAGATATTTACTGAATATGTAAACTACCACACACAGACTTTTGAGGCGAGACCTTTTTTTTACGTGATAATAGCACAACATTTTTGGCTTGCTGGTGACTTTCAGCTTCCAGCTGACGTTCTAATTAGGCCAACATTTTGGGAATGAATGCTGCAATAGAAAGAAAAGAACTTTTATAACCACTTCTTATGAAAATGTATCGCAGTTTCAAAAAATTAGAATATTTTGCTACAAAATTTTATAACTTGCAATTTGAACTAATGATTTTTTTCCCTTACACTTACATGGCAATTGCCCCCAAGTTTGCCTGTATTCCACCACCACTGCCTGGCCATTTCATATCGCAAGAATCACACACACACACACAACTAGGCCCTGGGAAACACTGATGATTGTTGGTGGTGGTGGGGGGGGGGGGGGTGGCTTTATATACCATTAAACTCCACCCTCTATTTTTGCAGATTACCAACAGGAACTCGGAATGCTGTACCAGCTAGGTATAATGTGCCGTCTTTTGTTCAAGCAGGCTCGGTGCAGGTGGCTGAGAAATGGAACACTGCTGTGAAGGAGAAGAAAATTCTGGGATAAACAGACAGAGGGGACTTTGGGAAAGATCCTTTGTTTGCTGTCAAATGACTGCATGTGGTTGGAAAATTAGATGCAGCTACTCTCTTTAGAAAAATGCCCATTGTTCATTCTGGGACAAACAGATAGCCTGGCATTTGACATCTGCTGTATACCTGGAAATACATGTGGTTGTTTGTTAGAGCACAGCTGTGGGAGGAGGAAGCTTACCTTTGAAAATCTGTTGTTTGTGGTAGACGTCTTCTGCCACGCACCTCGGGAACGGTGGTTCAAATTACAATTGTGTGCCGATTGCCTTCGACAGGTGTTCAGCTGCCAAACATCTGCAGACCCAGACCCCATGCAGCACCTGCTAACCTGTGAAAACAAATCTACGAGGTGCGGCTAGAAAAAAACCGGACTGATGCTGGAAAAAACATTTATTTACAATTATTTACAATTTCATGTTATCTCCTTCAATGTACTCTCCTCCTCGGTCTCTACACCGCTCCATACGAATTTTCCAGTGTTCATAGCAATGCTGCAGATCATTTTCGGTAAGTCCATACATTACTTCCGTCGCTTTTTCTTTTACTGCTTCAACAGTCTCAAATCTAGTTCCTTTCAAAGCTGACTTGACTTTAGGGAAAAGAAAAAAGTCACAGGGGGCCAAATCAGGTGAGTAGGGTGGATGATCTAGGATGGGAATGTTGTTTTGCCAAAAAGTCTTCACTGACAACGCACTGTGAGCTGGGGCATTGTCTCGGTGAAGGATCCGTGACTTTTTTCTCCACAAATCGTACAGTTTTCTCCGTACTCGCTCACGTAGGGTAGCCAGGACGCTAATGTAGTAATGCTGATTCACTGTTTGTCCCTCAGGTACCCAATCAATGTGCACAATCCCTTTGATGTCAAAAAAAACAATCATCATTGCCTTGAATTTCGATTTTGACATTCGTGCTTTTTTTTGTCGTGGAGAACCAGGAGTTTTCCAATGCATCGATTGGCGTTTAGTTTCAGGATCGTAAGTAAAAAACCACGATTCATCACAAGTAATAACATTTTGTAAGAAGGTGGGATCACTTTCAATGTTTTCCAGGATGTCAGAACAAATCATTCTTCGGCGTTCCTTCTGTTCAATTGTGAGACACTTTTGAACCATTTTTGAACACACTTTGTTCATGTTGAAACTTTCATGAAGAATCTGCCTAACACTTTCTGAGTCAACTCCTGTTAACTCAGACACTGCTCAGATTGTTAAACGGCGATCTTGTTGAACAAGTTTACCGATTTTTTTTCAATGTTTGCATCAGTTTTTGCTGACAATGGTCTGCCAGTGCGAGTGTCATCACTGGTGTCTTCGCGGCCATCTTTAAATCATTTAAACCACTCTAACGCTTGTGTTCGCGATAAACAATCATTGCCGTACACTTGTTGTAACATTACAAACGTTTCACTTGCAGATTTTCCTAGTTTGAAACAAAATTTGATGTTAACACGCTGTTCTTTCTGTACACTCAACATTTTCCGACGCACAGACAAAACGTCAACTACTTAAAACAGACGCCACGGGCAGACTGAGTGCAGGAGGCAGATGAAACTCGAGCAGTAGGCGGAGCGAGAGTCACGTGACAGGCCACACGACTTTCAGCATTATTGCATTCGTTTTATTGTTTCACCAGTACTAGTCTGGTTTTTTTCCAGCCACACCTCGTATTGCTCACGGTAGACGCACAGCGCAGCACACCTTGGGGACGGTGGCTTACATTAGTCTTCTGTAATGTTTCCATAAGGAGAGGTTCAACAGCCATAAATTATTTTATAAAATGCATTTTAACCATCATCCGTTCGTTCGTCCCGTTAGTAATCTTCCGGTTTTGGTTAATAACCATCATCCAGGATGTAGGGTACAACACTTTAGCTAAAAGCATCTCATATTCCTCTGAAGCTGAACAATATCGAAGCTATCCAGTGAAGTTTTACAACAATTTGCTTTAGAATACTGACAGTCATATCTTTTGTCAGACGGACAGACATCACTGGAGAAACAAGACGAACAATACATTGCCGCAGGAGGACACCCCTCGCCTGACAGCCAAGACCACGCTGCACATTAAATACGCTGTTACCAGCACTGGGTGCAGCACCTGGTGAAGCGACCACAGTATATGAGGCTATCGGAAGATAAGTATGGGCATCTCTGTCCTGTCTAATGTAAATTATGTCTTCTGCAATGCATAATTCCCCAATTTCTTGTCCTCTAAATTTTTCAGTTTCTGCTACCTATCCCTGTGTTATTAACAGTTTCTGTTAATATTATGTCCTCTGAATTGACAATTGAGTTTTACAGCAAAAATTTGATTTACTGCATTACTTCAGAATTCCTACCGAAACTCGAAATTCGAAATTCTCGCCAATAGCGTAGGAGGGGGGAGGAGGCCAGGGACTCGTGTGCTGGCTGGGGAAGACACGTGATGTCCTACAAGGGTGGGGAGTAATTAATGAATTGATTAATTTAGTTAATTTGCATATCAATTTGATATCCAAGATTTACCAGGAGCTCCAACTCCCTACTGATACCACTCAACTACAGGGGCGGACATTTCTAGCTAGTGAACTGTGCTGGAGGTGTCATTGCCACAATTGAGCAAAAATTGCTCAGTCAGCGGGAGTCGGAATCGTGCCGTTTCACTGCCTCACCCTGTATATATTTCCCAGAGAAATTAATGACCACAAGTGGACATGACCTGTATGATTTGAGATGAAATCAACCTGATGCTGCTGTGGTGCATGAATCCACTACCAAGATCTAGATCTAAGATAAATAGATCTAAGATAAAAAATACATTTTTTGGTATGTAAATCATTGGTGACTGTCGTGAAGTCGTCATCGTCATCATCATCATCATCATTTAAGATTGATTATGCCTTTCAGCGTTCAGTCTGGAGCATAGTCCCCATTATAAAATTCCTCCTTGATCCCCTATTCAGTGCTAACGTTGGTGCCTCTTCTGATGTTAAGCCTATTCCTTCAAAATCATTCTTAACTGAATCCAGGTACCTTCTCCTTGGTCTACCCCAACTCCTCCTACCCACTACTGCTGAACCCATGTGTCTGTTGGGTAACCTTGCTTCTCCCATGCGTGTAACATGACCCCACCATCTATGCCTGTTTGCCCTGACTGCTACATCTATAGAGTTCATTTCCAGTTTTTCTTTGATTTCCTCATTGTGGACACCCTCCTGCCATTGTTCCCATCTACTAGTACCTGCAATCATCCTAGCTACTTTCATGTCCGTAACCTCAACCTTATTGATAAGGTAACCTGAATCCACGCAGCTTTCACTCCCATACAACAAAGTTGGTCGAAAGATTGAACGGTGCACAGATAACTTAGTCTCGGTACTTACTTCCTTCTTGCAGAAGAGAGTAGATTGTAGCTGAGCGCTCACTGCATTAGCTTTGCTACACCTCGCTTCCAGTTCTTTCACTATGTTGCCATCCTGTGAGAATATGCATCCTACGTACTTGAAACCGTCCACCTGTTCTAACTTTGTTCCTCCTATTTGGCACTCGATCCATTTATCTCTCTTTCCCACTGACATTAATTTCGTTTTGGAGATGCTAATTTTCATACCATAGTCCTTACATTTCTGATCTAGCTCTGAAATATTACTTTGCAAACTTTCAATCGAATCTCGTGAAGAAAAAATAAATTCTGATGGCACTGTCATTCATATTTAAAAATATATGTTTTCAACTTTTGAAGCCACAGACATGGTCCTCTGCATTTATGACACCTGTTTTTGAAAATATCCATTCACATGGTACAGAAGTGGCCACATTGTTAAATTATTCCTTTGTCACTTTTGAAGTATTTGGGAAAACATATTTATTTTCATGCCAGCATGCAAGTGGATCCTAACTTCTGTTAATTACTGAGCTGTCCAGATATCTTTCCACTTCCACAATAGCATCTGACTGAGGATAGTCCTGGGCCTGTGTGGATTTTACTGTTGCATCATAAACACTCTATACTGACAAGGGATCAGTGGTAGTCGAAGCTGACACAGATTCATGGCTATGGAATGTTTGTCAGTTTTTTCACCCAGCTTGTGCTCTACCATGTCAACAAGCAGCTTCTTTGCATTTTCTGCTCCTACTTAATTTTCAGAGTTTTGAAACGTGGATCAAGTAGGGTAGCTACTGCTGTAGACTTGCTCACCTCCACATTATGGAGGTGGTCCTTCAGGCCTTTTAAGAACTGTTCAGCAACAGTCTTTGAAACACTGTTACACGGCCTCATCAGAAGTTCAGCACACACTGGTGACAATCCTTTTTGAGAACAATAACTTGAAAATTGGAATAAGTTCAGTATAACACAAATAGTAAAATATCTAAGAAAAGAATGACATAAATATAAATGATTTATTGCAGCAAAATAGCCATTATAGTTATACATTAGATTACAATCATTTGAGAGTGAATTACAAGGATGTATTGAGTGTCTGCATAATTCTTTTCAGTAGATTACATTCAGTGCAGGTATTATAACAGATTATTATTTGAACCATTTATTGCATAGTCTCTAATTGATGTGGTCCTCTTGTTGCATATTTCTATACCGTATCTCTCACAAGACTGTCCACATAGTGTACACTTGCAAAGGTTTGACGGTTCGTGGTATGTTGTATTTGCACAAATTTCATGGTGGAATCCGTGCACTGTGAGTCTTGTAAGTACATTTCTCATCGCAAAATTTGCTGCTGTCAAAGTGCGGTCGATCATGGCCCTGGCTCCATAGAATTCCGTTGGTACTTCCTCTCTTCTTGAGTAGTGATCTTAGTAGGTTCTCCGATGCTGATGTGTTGGGAAGTAAGAACCTCGTCCTTAGATCCTTGCTACCCCTAATGCTCTTTTGATATAGAATGACATAAAACCATAGCTAACATATTAGCAAGGAAAAAGCTGCTGAACTTCCTTGGCTGCCAGCAGCATAGGACTCAGCAGTAAGTTGTGTCGAAACCTGCTCAAATGGTGTCAACACAGAACAGAATTCCGAGCAGATGAACCACTCATCAGTTGCCAGTTGTTTCAGATCCACACTACTTAGTAAAATACGTATCTACACTGCGTCTTTCACTTCAACTGTTTGCTTTGACATAAACAGAGTAGAATTCCACCCCATTGGCACACCCTGAAGCAGTTCCCTAAAATTAGTTACACCATTGTTTCTATGGTATGTCAACAGTTTTTAGTTGCCTGGCAGTTTCTCTAAGAATGCTACAATAAGGTTCAGTGTATGCGTATATTCCGAAATGTTTCCATTGTAAAACAAATAATGCACTTTTAATATTTGATGTGTTATCAGCCACAACTGTCAAAACTTTGTCAGTCTGAACTTAACTACGAGGCATCTAAGGGATGCTGACTGATTGGAAGCAGTATGTGGACCAGAGACTTGGGCATGTCGTAGCATCACAGACTGCAAAGTGAAGCCTTCAGTAACAAAATACTTTGTCACCTCTATAATAGCTTTCATTTGGGGCTGATTTCCAGCAATCCGTGGTCGGACAAACTGTCTTCACAGCTAACAGTTTGTCTCCCACTTTCACATTTGCTGCTATTTATGCTGCTGGCAGCACTAAATCTTAAAAGTGTTTCTTTCTTGGGATTTAATAAGCAGAATTAAGAGCCCACACAAAACTATGAAGCCTCAAAT